>NC_140987.1:385990018-386590018 GCF_052327205.1 Somniosus microcephalus | reverse complement strand
TACGGCCATGGAGGAGCTTAGTCGCCAGGGTATGGAAAACATGGTCATTGTCCAGAATAGACTGACATCTCTTGAGGAGTAATGGTCAACTATTGAGCAGAGAAACCAGACTTTCATGGAGTAGAACTTCCAGTGCAGAAATGGGTCCTCATGGCCCTCCTGAAGTACATCAAGGTGCTGTCAAGTCACTTGCTGCTCTGAAGTGGGGCTGACCCATGAGTGGGATGTTGGTGGCAGAGAACAAGGAAGTGGGGGCTCCTCTCCAAGCGTTCACACGACCATGCCACTGCAGAGTCCTCGGTCAACTCCTGCACAGCCGCAGGAACAGCAGACTGTTGCCAAGCCCTCACAGGCTCGGAACCCCAGAGGACGCCCACCAAAGGTGTCGAGGCAGGAGCAGCAAGAAAGTGAGCAAGGGGCCTCCACATCTGCTGAAGCCACAGGGGAAGCACCATGTAGGAGCACGCATAAGAGGAAGATAAAGCACAAGTAGTCACTAAGGCAGTCACTTGGGTGTTTTGTTGTGTTTATTTTTGAAAAGCCATCTGTGAATTAATGTGATAAAAAAAACTTGATGGCAAACTGTTGAAGTTGTGGCCTGTGTCATTTCACAAATGGGACTTCCACATTGAGGGCTTAGGGTAACTTGCAATTGTCAGTATGGTGGTCAGAGTGATAGGAATCCGCAGGTTCTTGGCCATTGTCGAGGGTCTGATAAGAAGGTGCGAGGCAAAAGTGTTTGATTGGGCAGGCTAAGCAAATCAGGCCAAGATGAGTGCATCCCTTGCATCCCGGGCAGCAATGTGCTTGCGTGCTGCTGCCGCTGGTTGATGCGCCTCCGCAAGCTGCTCATTGTCGCTTTCCTCCTCCACCTCCTCCTCCTCCTCCTCATCTGTGGTGCGGAGATACCGGAGTTGGACTGGGGTGGACAAATGTAAGAAGTCACACAACACCAGGTTATAGTCCAACAGCTTTATTTGAAATCACAAGCTTTCAGAGCGCTGCTCCTTCTTCAGGTGAAGTGGAGAAATGCATAAAGACACAGCTTATATAGTCAGAGAATCATGTCAGATGTTTACAGGTAATCTTTCCAACTGCCATTTATCACACCTCGGCAGAGAGATAATCACAGCAGTCAAAGGTGTGAATGGTGTCCAAACAGGTCAGTCAGGGAAACATTACATCAAAGAACAATGAGGTGGGGTCACAAGAGGTCAAATATTGCAGATGCTGGGGTCTGTATGAAAAACAAAAAAACAGACCATTCACACCTTTGACTGCTGTGATTATCTCTCTGCCGAGGTGTGATAAGTGGCAGTTGGAAAGGTTACCTGTAAACATCTGACATGATTCTCTGACTATATAAGCTGTGTCTTTATGCATTTCTCCACTTCACCTGAAGAAGGAGCAGCGCTCCGAAAGCTTGTGATTTCAAATAAAGCTGTTGGACTATAACCTGGTGTTGTGTGACTTCTTACATTCCTCCTCATCTGAGGAGGCTATGCAATGAGCCACTTGGGCGTCAGGCAGCTGCAAGCCACGATGCTGTGCCATGTTGTGAAGTGCACAGCAAACCACGACGATTCTGGAGACCCTGGCTGCTGAGTACAGCAGGGCTCCACCTGATCTATCAAGGCATCTGAAGTGCATCTTCAGCAAGCCGATGGTTTGCTCTATTATGGATTTGGTGGAAATGTGGCTGGAGTTGTAGCACTCCTCAGTGGCGTCATTAGCCACATCTTCAGGGGATAGCCCTTGTCTCCAAGTAGCCATCCGAAAAGTTGGTCTGGCAGACTGAAGAGCAGAGGCACACTAGACTGTCGCAGGATGAAGGAGTCATGGCAACTGCCAGGGTACAGTACTTGTCACAAACATGCAAAATTTCCTTCTTGTGGTCACACACCAGCTGCACGTTGAGGGAGTGGAAGCCCTTGCAGTTGACAAAAATACCTGGATTGTGATGAGGTGCCTTAACGACTTAATGACTTAATGTGTGCAGTCAACGACGCCCTGGACCCTTGGAAAGCCTGCCAGATTTGCAAATCCAACTGCACACGCGGTTTCACTTGCTTGATCCTTGGAGAAGTTGATATAATTGTGCGCAATGGCAAAGAGGGCATCGGTTACCTGCGTGATGCAAGTGTGTGCAGCCGCCTCTGATGTCTGCTGTTGATCCCTGGAATGAGCCTGAAGCAAAAAAGTTGAGTGCGGTGGTGACTTTGACAGCCACTGATATGGGGTGCCCACCCGCTCCTCTGGGCTCCAGGTCTTGCTGCAGCATTGCGCAGATGTCACTCACTACATCTCGAGAAAGTCTGAGCCTCCTTTGGCACTGCTGCTCAGTCATGTTGAGGTAGCTCATCCTCTGTCTGTAGACCCTGTTTTGGGGGTATCTCCTGCGGTGATGGGCTTCCATGTGCTGGCGCCTTCTGGCCTGTGCAGCTTCAGGTGGGTGAGCAGCAGCTTGGCGCTCCTGTTGTTGTTCCTGCTGTTGGTGCTGCTGTTGCTCCGGGTGCTGCTGCTGCTGCGGCTGGTCTTCGCCCAAATCTGATGTCCAGGAGGAAAGGAAATAAATGGTTCTCATTCTTCTGCTATATATCTCAGTTGAGGAAGCACTCAGTCAAGATGGGGAGAGGGGTTTCCCAGGAGGTCACACTGGAGCTGGGTCTCAGGCTCCAAACATCCACAACAATGAGTAGGCCGCTAAAAGATCCCCCAGACCTCAGACAACAAAGTTCTGCCACCTGCAAATGATGATTGGTGAAAACTCCTTTTTAATGGTGGAGCTGCAGCTGTCAGTAAGCAGTCCACTTGGAAGGCTGCCAGGATTCACCGGCGTGTTCCAGAGGAGACGTGCAGCTTGGGGGAAATGTGTTAAATTCAGAAAGGCCTCTCAAAATGGGATTATAGAGGCAATTAACTGGTTGTTAAGGGCCTTAAGGGCCTATCCCGCCTCTTGGAGGCAGGATGGAAACGGGGTCTAAAACCCTGATTTTGGGAAAATTGCTCAGAGGCGGGCTGGAGGCGGGATCGGATCTGCCCGCCATTTTTTGCAATTTTAACACCTCACAAGCCTCCAAACCCGCCTCCTCGGGCCTGGCAAAATCGAGCCCACATTGTCCAGGCTCAAGCACAAAGAACGATACTTAGACCAAGTAATGGAAGGAGATTTGCACCCGTGGAACCATATCCCAACATTGGCCAGTGCTTTGAGGAAAGGAGAGGAAATTGAAGGGAAGAGAAAGGGGCAGTCAGGAAACAGGTTTGTCTCTTTTTTGCTTAGGTTCCAAATTTTTCCTTCTTTCTAATCAGAAGATAGAGCAAGGCTGTAATTTTTTGGAATACCAGGAGCGCTCCTGCTAATTTATCATCAAGACAACATTCCTGCCTTTTTACTTAGGTTTTTGTTCAAAATTCCAGATGTTAAATTCTGTGCATCTTAGTAATACATAGAAATTACAACACGGAAACAGGCTATTCTGGCCGAGCAGTCTGTGTCACTGTTTACCCTCCACAAGAGAAAATAGTTCTAATCACGTTTACCCACCCTGTTCCCATATCCCTTCAACCCCCTTTCCCTTCATCCACCTTGAATGCTGACATTGTTTCTGCCTCAATCACTAACCTTGGAAGTGAATTCCAAAGACTCACAGCTCTGTGTGTAAAATTTCTCCTGCTCTCTATTCTAAATCTCTTACAATTAATCTTGTATTTATGGCCCCTCAATCTTGAGCCCTCAACTATTGGAAGCTTATATCTACCCTGTCCCATTCTGCCATAATTTTGAACACATCTTCTTCCCTATGACAGTGTTCTATTTCCATTTCCCACAACAACCATACTGTGACATTGTTTGGTGGGATTCTCAATTTTTACTAGTTTGTGTAAAAGTGTTGGCTTGGCTCAGTGGTAGCATCCTCGCCTCTGTGTTAGAAGATAATGTACATGAAATTGGATGTTGTTGCGCTCATTTTACGCCCAGAAAACAGGCACAACGAGACCCAATTTCAGGACCAATGTCCTGTGCCCCGAAATTGGGTCATGCTATTTTTCAGGGCATCTGGGGTGGCTGCCAAAACAAGGGTTAGGCCCCTTTAGGACCCCTCTCAGGGAAATTGAGCTGCACTAAAAGGCATTGGACTTTCCCGGCATGGATGCAGCCTAGCAAGCAGTTGCCACCAAAAATATAAGTAAAATTCCTTTTTTTAAATTCATGCGGAGGCCGGAGGAGCAGGAGTGAGCCTCCTGGCTCCACAGCACTTCTAACAGCCGCAGCCCGCTGTGATCGGCCCTCCTCCTGCTGTACATTCCCTCCCCACCCACCTCAGCGCTTACAGGGAGGTTACAGAGATAGGGAGGGGCGAGACCATGGAGGGATTTGATAACAAGGATGAGAATTTTAAAGTTGAGGCGTTGCCAGACCTGGAGCCAGTGTAGGTCAGTGAGCACAGGGGACTTGGTGTGAGTTAGGATATGGGCATTTTTGGATGACCTCAAGTTTATGGAGGGTGGAAGATGGGAAGCCGTCCAGGAGTGCATTGGAATAGTCAAGTCTAGAGGTAACAAAGACATGGATGAAGGTTTCAGCAGCAGATAAGCTGAGGCAGGGGTGGAGTCGGGCGATGTTATGGAGGTGGGAGTAGGCGGTCTTGGTAATGGAGTGGATATGTAGTCGGGAGCTCATCTCAGGGTCTAATACAACACTAAGGTTGTGAACGGTCTGGTTCAGCCTCAGACAGTTGCAGGGAGAGGGATGGAATTGGTGGACAGGGAATGGAGTTTGTGACAGGGACCGAAGCCAATGTGTAAGAATTCGCAATGATTTACAGTTCTGAAGATTCATGTTTTTGATTAAAGTATCCCTGGGCAATGTGCTTTTTAAATTTCCAGGGATAAAATGGCAGTCACCACATGGCCGAGACAAAAAGGCTTGGAATGCAGCTTTCTGTGTCTGGAAGTAAGGTTCGATGAAGACAAAGGACAATGCTTTGTTTACAAAGCAACTGAATGCTATTAGCATTTGTTTAGATACACCTGAAACTGCAGAAGAGACGTTTGCACCTTGAATGGGAAGCGTTAACTTTAAATGGGTTTCCAATCACCCAGTACTGGACTATAGAGCAGATGTATCTCCCTTTTGTTTCAGCAAAGGGAGCTCTGAAAATCACATTAACTCAATCTAACCACTTTGAGTTAGCCTATCACAGCTTTGGGGTTAATTTTGCACACAGCCCTTGCAAGGCACGGATGTGAGGGGCTCACCAGGTATAAAAAAAGGGCTGAGCAGCCAGCTCGCTCTCTTGGCTCTTGGCTCTTGACTCTTGACTTCCTGGGACGATAAGGTGAGCTCTCTCTCTCTCTCTCTCTCTCTCTTCGCTGGACCATGTGAGCAGAGATTTTCTGACTCTCAACAAGGCAACCTAGCAGGAGTTAAAGGGGGATGGTGATTTAAGGGAATTGCTAAGATTGTTTAAATAACATTGTAGCCATTGTACCCCTCGTTTTTGCCGTGTGTACCCCTTGATATATAGTTTTACAATTTTACTGTGTTCGTGTGGGATAGTTTGATATTGTGATTATAGTTTCTTTTAGTTAATAAAGCTTGATAATTTTCTCTCATCCAAACCACGTGTTCCGTTTTAATATCATTAATTATAAGTTCCTCCACTCAGAACTAAAGGAGGGGTAGCGAAATTGGTTTAGAGTGCAGCAGCAAAAAGACTGCTGGCCAGGTAGATTACCTTAAACCAGTTTAAAAGAAACCCCGAAATCCTTACAATGGCGAGTCAGGTAGGAGTGGAGGCAGTTTTTGATTTAATAAGTGGTCTGGATCTGGTGAAAGCATCAGCTCTTGTTTCTCTCGTTGTTTTCAGTATGTGGGTAGCCCTGCGGATGTTAGCAGCAGCGTGTAGGCTGACCTATCGGGGTATAGGTGGCTGGGTTAGGAAGGTTGTGAAGAGAGAGCAGGAGGAAAGGTTTAGGGAAGCAAAGGCAGCTTATAAGCTGGCCTGTGCCCTAAGGTATGAGGAAGCAGATCATGGCCCCTGTAGTGCAGAGATAGAAAGCCTTAACATGGCTTTAAATGCATCAAGGGGGATGATTTGTCTGATCAGCCCGAAGGCAGGTCAGCTGGATTTTACTAGCAGCCCAAATCAAACCGCCCCACAGGCAACACCCAGGGAAAGGCTGGCTAGGGAATTAGAGATCCCAAGACAGCAGCCCACAGCTCCGGGTCTTGAGGAGCTCTGGCAGCGAGGAGAGGTGGACAATGGGGTGGTAGGAGAACACCAGCAGATCCCGCTTGGCAGGCGGGGACCAGGACCAGTGTACCCCCTCCAACAACGGAGGTACGGTCCGCCCGTGAGGAGTGAGCCTGAGAATAGGAATCCTCAGCCCACAGCAAGTTCAAGTTCACAGGCAAGCACTGTGGCTTGTGTGGGGGGAGGAGCCATTCATATTCAGAATAACCTGTTCAAGCCAGGGAACAGGAGAGGAGAGTTCTCGGACCCCTGTAGAGCAGGCCCAGTAGCAGAAATCCAGGACAAGGGAGGCACACAGGGGATAGTTTTGGCCTCAGGAAAAAGGCAGGTCCAAAATTCCCCAGTTAAAGCCACCTGGGTGAGGGAACATGAGTTTGCTGTCCATGCAAATTCAAGTTCACAGCCTACAAAAACAGGAACTGTGACTTGTTTCCAGGGAAAAGCAGACAAACCCAGAGAGAGATTTGCACCGGCAGGCTGCCAGGTACATTATACAGTGCGGGCTATTTGGACATGGGGGAGCAGGTTCCCAGCCAGCTGGGGCTGTGACCCAAGCTCAGGGTCCGCCAGCCAAAGTTTCCCCCGCAGAGACACCCCTCAGAAGGTCTCAGCGGGTGCCCCAGCCTAAGAAAGCATGGTCACCCACTTTACAGTGGAGTAGGGCGGTTTCCCGAGCCAGGGAAAAGCCAGAGAACAGAGGCCCCCACTCAACAGCCATAAGCTGCGAGGGACCAAAGACAGGAGGCAGTCCAGCTTCGCTGCAGTCAGCAGCAATCTGCGACAGTGCCAGAGATTAGACTGGCCGTCCGGAGACAGGCGGCATTTGTATTATAGCTATGTGTGTGTATATAGCATGCTTGGAAGGTGTATTTTAAGTTTTGTTAATTTAACTAGTTTATTAGGTATGTTTAAAGAGTTTAAGTTTACATGTGTGCCGAATGTTTGTATTTTGGTCCGAGGTCGAGGGACCCGACCATGTCTCTACCTAAGGCAGCAGGTCAGTGAGACCTGGCTGCATGTCCCTTTTAAGTTTTTGCAGGAGGTGGGAAAATGAAGCAGCCATGTTCGCCCAGCCCGAGCTGGACATCGAATGAAGATACGGAATGTTGGGGATCACCTCGCCACTGGACGAATCCAGGAGACCCCGCAGCGATCTTCGGAGAAAACCGGACAGAGTCTGGAGGAACTTGCCTACTCCTCCTACGGGGAGGAGATGGCCCCAGCTGGGTGGGGCATGGCCCCCAACTCAGCACTATCCTGACTGAAGTTCACGTGCAGGAGACCTCGCTGTTGAGGAGTCACGATGGGGAAGCGCGGGCGCCTAGTCATAGGGACGCGTTCCCCGGGGGTGGGTGGTGATGGCCCGGGAATGATTGTATAGAGGAGGGGGAGACCCAAGAGTCGCGTGGGTGTGGTCGGGGGAGGGAGGAACTCACCCGGGGGCCCACGGGCAAGAAGAGAAGTTGTGGCTGGGAAGGATGAGTGGGTGGCCGGATCAGTGTGGGGCCAGGGAGAGCCGCCACACAGGCACCCGTCATTTTCTGCAGCCAGTCGAGGGAAGACGGGAGGGGGAAGGACTGGGAGTCATGAGATCCCATACTCCCCGGTCTCGGTCTGTGCCAAGGTAAATTTTAAACGTGAGGGGTACCCCGCCTCCACAAAAGGACAAGGGAACGGCTCGGGGCGGTCGGAGCAGGCTGGTCGCTAAATCCATTCTGCCTGTTTTAAAGTTTAAGCCGATCAAAGGGGGGTGGAAGGTACTTTTACTGCCCGAGTGGGAGGAGCAATACCCACTCGAATTTCGCGACCCATCATCGGCCCGTGATGATCGGGGTTCATAAGCATGTTGTTTAATGATTTTTTGTATTTTGTGTTGCAGCCCCAAGTTGAGCAGAGGCGTGAGGTCCTCTCCGTGCTTGGGACCAGTTTGTGACAACTCCAAGTTGAGCAGAGGCGTAGGACCCTCTCCGTGCTTGCGATAATTTTTGAGTACATTGTGTAACTAAGATTGCAACATTTTGTAATAACTTATCACAGAAATCACATTTCGGCCCATCGAGCCTGCACCAACACATATCCCACCCGATCCCTGTAACCCCTACACCAACACATATCCCACCCTATCCCCGTAACCCCACGTATTTAATCCCCCTAACACTAAGGGTCAATTTATCATAGCCAATCAACCTAACCCGCACATCTTTGGACTGTGGGAGGAAACCGGAGCACCCGGAGGAAACCCACGCGAACACGGGGAGAATGTGCAAACTCCACACAGACAGTCACCCGAGGCCGGATTCGAACCCGGGTCCCTGGCGCTGTGAGGCAACAGTGCTAACCACTATGCCACCGTGCTGCAAAAAAAAAGGTGATTGTAAATTTGGTTTACACTGTATAATTTTACAAGCGTGTAGGGGTACGAGACCCCTTATTGAAAACTGAAGTATCTGTAAGATGCCTACCGTACCATGGTTTTTTTCTTGAATTTAAGGGGAATAGACGGGACGGGGATCAGTGGCAGATAGCTATTAGGTAAATACAGGGGATGGTTGTTTGTGGGGGGTCAGAAATCATTGCTCATTTCTTCAAGAGGATACTACAAGCAAGCTGGAAGTATCCAAGGGCGGACTGTAAGAATTCGCAACGATTTACAGTTCTGAAGATTCATGTTTTTGATTAAAGTATCCCTGGGCAATGTGCTTTTTAAATTTCCAGGGATAAAATGGCAGTCACCACATGGCCGAGACAAAAAGGCTTGGAATGCAGCTTTCTGTGTCTGGAAGTAAGGTTCGATGAAGACAAAGGACAATGCTTTGTTTACAAAGCAACTGAATGCTATTAGCATTTGTTTAGATACACCTGAAACTGCAGAAGAGACTTTTGCACCTTGAATGGGAATCGTTAACTTTAAATGGGTTTCCAATCACCCAGTACTGGACTATAGAGCAGATGTATCTCCCTTTTGTTTCAGCAAAGGGAGCTCTGAAAATCACATTAACTCAATCTAACCACTTTGAGTTAGCCTATCACAGCTTTGGGGTTAATTTTGCATACAGCCCTTGCAAGGCACAGATGTGAGGGGCTCACCAGGTATAAAAAAAGGGCTGAGCAGCCAGCTCGCTCTCTTGGCTCTTGGCTCTTGATTCTTGACTTCCTGGGACGATAAGGTGAGCTCTCTCTCTCTCTCTCTCTCTCTCTCTCTCTCTTCGCTGGACCATGTGAGCAGAGATTTTCTGACTCTCAACAAGGCAACCTAGCAGGAGTTAAAGGGGGATGGTGATTTAAGGGAATTGCTAAGATTGTTTAAATAACATTGTAGCCATTGTACCCCTCGTTTTTGCCGTGTGTACCCCCTTGATATATAGTTTTACAATTTTACTGTGTTCGTGTGGGATAGTTTGATATTGTGATTGTAGTTTCTTTTAGTTAATAAAGCTTGATAATTTTCTCTCATCCAAACCACTTGTTCCGTTTTAATATCATTAATTATAAGTTCCTCCACTCAGAACTAAAGGAGGGGTAGCGAAATTGGTTTAGAGTGCAGCAGCAAAAAGACTGCTGGCCAGGTAGATTACCTTAAACCAGTTTAAAAGAAACCCCGAAATCCTTACAAATGGCTTCAGTCTTCCCAATATTTAGTTGGAGGAAATTTCTGCTCATCCAGTATTGGATGTCGGACAAGCAGTGTGACAAATTAGAGATGGTGGAGGTGTCGAGAGAGGTGGTGGTGAGGTAGGGCTGAGCATCATCAGCGTACACGTGGAACCTGTTTTCAGATGATGTCACTGAGGGGCAGCATGTAGATGAGAAATAGGAGGGGCCAAGAATAGATCCTTGGGGGATACCAGAGGTGCTGGTGCGGGAGTGGGAAGAGAAGCCATTGCAGGTGATTCTGTGACTACCACTGGATAGATAAGAATGGAACCAGAAGAGGGCAGTCCCACTCAGCTGGACGACTGAGGAGAGGCGTTAGGGGAGGATGGAGTGGTCAACCATGTCAAACGCTGCAGACGGGTTGAGAAGGACAAGGAGGAAGAGTTTATCATGGTCACAGTCACATCAGATGTCATTTGTGACTTTGATGAGGGCTGTTTCAGTACTGTGGCTGAGGCGGAAACCGGATTGGAGAGATTCAAACATGGAATTGTGCGAAAGCTGGGCACGGATTTGGGAGGCAACAGGAAAGGGAGGTTGGAGATAGGGGTGATAGTTTGCAAGGACAGAGGGATCAAGGGAAGTTTTTTTTGAGGAGAGGGGTGAGGATGGCATATTTGTAGGGGAGGGGACAGTACCTGAGGAGAGGGAGCCATTAACAATATCAGCTGACATGGAAGGTAAATTGGATTCGACAGACAAACAAACTTTGGGATGATGGGATACACTTTTGCCAATGTAGTTTATCTTTCTTACCTGCGGGATCACCTTCCCACCAGAATATTACCAGGGCCGTTCTCAGTCCCAATCTCGCTCTCTCATTTCTCAGAGCCAGACTCACACTCATTTCTCAGCCCCCGTCTCACTCTTTCAATCCCAGTGCTGGTACACTGTGTGTGGCCACTCTCTCCACACCAGCTCACCCAGAGATACAGCCTTCAGTCACCTCACCTGCACACGCTAAATCTCTTTCTATCTTTTTCTCTTTCTTTCTCACTCTCTCTCTCTTTCTCTTTCTCACTCTCTTTTCCTAAACCCTTTCATCTTGCTACATTTCTGCTAACCTTCCAAACCCTCCTTAAACTGTATCTTGTCAACAGCACCTTTGAAGACCTCCATTAACCCCCTCCACCCCCCTGCTTGGGCCCAACCACCAACTTTGAGGCTTCTTGTGATGTTTTGCCACATTAAAGACACTAAAGTTGTGTACATTTTGTGCTCATTGGAGTGAGGGATGTTCGTGTTGAAACACAAGGCAGGGGATATCAGATAAGGTTCCTGCTCCCTCACTGTCTGATGCTCTCCCCCTTGCTGGATGGTGCACGTGTGAAGGTGAGGACAAAAATCGGGCTCAGCTGTGATGCCCTGCATAGCTGAATAGCCCACTGAGCCTCACATATGAACAAGGGATACTTGAGTGAGGTATAGGGGGAGAGAATTCTCTAGAAAATAGAAGGCTGAGGGTTGACCTAATAGAGGTCTTTTAGATTATGAAAAGGTTTAATAGGGTAGATGTGGAGAAGATGTTCCCACTTGTGGGGGAGACTAAAACTAGGGGCCATCAATATAAGATAGTCACCACTAAATCCAATAGGGAATTCAGGAGAAACTTCTTTACCCAAAGAGTGGTTAGAATGTGGAACTCCCTACACGAGGGTAGTTGAGGTGAATAGCATTGATGCATTAAGGGGAAGCTAGATAAACATGAGGGAGAAATGAAATGAATAGAAGGATATGCTGATGGGGTGAGAGGAAGTAGGGTAGGAGGGGGTTCGTGTGGAGCGTAAACACTGGCATGGACTTGTTGGGCCAAATGGCCTGTTCCTGTGCTGTAATTACTATGTAATATTATGTAATACCTGCAATCTACTGCCGGCAAGGCAAGCGGCCCGGAATTCTGTTTTGGAAATGAGCAAGCTGCCTGTGGAGGTGCCGGCAGCTCGCCCAAATGATTGAAGCAAAGCCCGAGATTGTGGTGCACATCGCAGTGCCGATTCTGGGCCCAAATACTTTACCTCAATGAGTTCAAGCCCCACTCCAGAACTTGAGCACATAATCTAGACAGGCACTTCAGTGCAACACTGTGGGAGTACATAAAGGAAAAAAGAAAGAAATTAAGGTGCCGTCTTTCGGATGAACGCTTTTTCAGGTGAACGTAAAAGACATGAAGGAGCAGGGGTTTCTGTGTCCTGGTACGCCTCTACCAAACAGATTATCTGGTCATTTATCTGATTTGCTGTTTGTGGGAGCTTGCTGTATTTCCCAACATAACAACAATGACTTCACTTCTGAAGTAAGCTTTGGGACACCTTAAAGAAATTACATTTCTTATATTAATACAAGTTTTGTTTTTTTCTTTAAAATGGTGATAGTTTTGTGTCACAGGTCTGCACCCATTATGAACTGGGTTGAGATTGCCCAAACCCATTTAAGAGATGTACACAAGCTCTGGAAAAATGAATTGTGCGGCAATAAACACATAGGCCTGGAGTTTCCGCTTTGTGAGCAAACAACGATCTGGGTGCAAATCGCACCCAAAGTTTAGAGAAGTGTTTTTTTAAACTTATTCGCATATTGCCGAAGGCACAAACTCTGTCATGAACCAGCGCAATTGGGCAGGATTTTAGAATGTAATTTTAAATATTGCTTTAAAAAATATTCCTTGATATATTTAAGCGGGGTAACTTGGTGCAGTTTGAATACAACTGAAAATTAGTTTATCGCAAAAAATAAGCATTTTAATCAGTGTCCAGTCCTCCATCTGTGAGTAACCTGATTTTAAATAATTGAAAATGACTTGAAAAAATATACAGAACCATTTGCTAGTTATATTAGGGTACAGTTTCTTAGTAAATTTTAAAAAAATTATATTCAACTAGGGTGATTTTGGTGAAAGGGTAAAAACAGGCGCTAAGTGGGTGCTTTGCTAATAAGACATGTCTGTTTGAAAGTCTAGTTTTAGCCTGCAATTTTGGGGCTAATTGATACGTACCATGATATAAACATGCCTGGAGGTGCTTAAACAGACACCTGCAGGTTTAGCACTCAAGCGCTGATTAGAAGCATCTTTTCTGGAGCAGTATATGTAGCCTCCACGCACCCACTTCCACTGAAGTTGTGGAGTGCGCTGGCTGACACACAACGGAACATGTCAGGATGGCTCAGGGACCGAGGGAGAGGGTGCACAGGATCTCAGGCATGGCACTGGGGGTCCTGATGGGTGAGGTCCAGAGGAGGAGGGATGTCCTGTACCCACAAGGGGTGAAGAAGCCCACCACATCCACCTCTCTGCTCTCCTGCAGCAGCTGGTGCTGCTCTGCCTAGCCTCATCTCCTCCTCCCATTCCTCCTCCAGACTAAGGGGGATGCCTAGCAAGATGCCCATGATCAAGCAATCCCTTTCTCCTGGTGACTCCTTTAAGGTGTCCAATAAGGTGGAGTGGCACAGCACTCACTCTCTTTAGGTGAAGTCCTCAGAGAATTGCCAGAATAAATGTTGATAGAGTGTTGGTGAAGTCTTGACAAAGTGTCCCAGAAAATCTCCCGATGTGTCTCAAAAGTCCTCTTCAAATCTTCAGCAGCAAGTGAACAGTGAAAGCTGATGATGGCTTTAAGTAGAGCTCGAAATCCTCAGCAATGACTTCTTTACTCCCGTTCAGCTGGCCGCTGTTAGGAGAGGTCGTTAGTTGAAGCGCTAGCCACCAAAATGTCCTGCAGCCTCTTTACTGAGCGCTAGTAGGCAATTTAATTGTCAATCAGGCCCTTAATGATCCGTTCCTATTGCGCCCTTCAGCTCTTTTACCAAGATGGCGTCTTGCACTAAACACGGGGTAAACCCGTGTTGTAGCTCAAGACGCCATCTTGGCTACTTCAGAAGCTCTTTAGCACCTAAAGTATCCAGGGAAAATCACCCCAAAAACTTGTAAAACCTGCCTATTAGTGTCTTTGTGCCTAAAAAAAAGCTTAATTTTTATAGTCTCCTCGTAGGCCTGCAAAACTTTTTAAAGATCGTGAAAACTTGAGTTGCGCTGAACTTAATTTGCGCTTAGAATTCCGCAATCTTTTGTGCTGATTTCGACAAATTGCACCCATTTGGAACTGGGTTGAGATTGCCCAAACCCATTTAATTTGGTTTGCCTGGTAGAGAGAGACGTACACAAGCTCTGGAAAAATGAATTGTGCGGCAATAAACACATAGGCCTGGAGTTTCCACTTTGGGAGCAAACGGCAATCTGGGTGGAATTTGCACCGAAAATTTTGAGAGGTTTTGAGAACTCCAGGCTATAGTCAGCAGTTTTTTATGAAAGAACCTAAAACAAGAACATAGTGGATAAGTTTTGTTGAAAATTAACTGCTTTGAATAAAACTATAGGGTGTTACAGCCTTGGCACAGATATGAAAATGTTTTGTTCATTAGTAAAACGCATCCACTTGCCATCGCAGCAGAGCTTTTGCTTTCAGTTGGAGGTTTAATCACAGATGTCAGAGCTCACAGAAGTGAGAACTCAATATTTATAGCACCAAAAGATTTGAGGGTTTCCATTACAGCCTTGCACAGGGTGGAACCCAGAACACACCCAGAAAGTAAATGTGTTTACTTCTGTGTGCAGACACACGAGTCAGCCAGCTGGCATGACATCTCCAGTATCCCAAAAACTGACACAAAGAATTGAGTACCGTGGATTAAATAGCCTTATGTGTTTTGTTCTGGATTCCCGTGTTATGTTCTGGATTCCCGTGATTCATACAGATCACAACATTTCCGTAAAGTGGAGAAGGTGATAACTATTTCAGGCTTGTCGCACCTTACTTAATTCCTTTACTTGCAGTTCCTTTGTTATGTTCCATGATATTCAGCAACAGGTTTGGCCAAAATCTCCATTTGACAAACCAATAAAACCGATGGGTTTCCATGGTGGCTCAGTGGGGAAAGGCACTGCTTGATATGATAATGAACCACGCGAATCCAAAAGGTTTGAATCCTAATACAAAAAGAAAATACTGCAGATGCTGGAAATCTGAAATAAAAACAGAAAATGCTGGAGATACTCAGCAGGTCAGGCAGCATCTGTGAAGAGAGAAACAGAGTTAACGTTTCAGGTTGATGACCTTTCGTCAGACAAAAGGTCATCACCCTGAAACGTTAACTCTGTTTCTCTCTTCACAGATGCTGCCTGACCTGCTGAGTATCTCCAGCATTTTCTGTTTTGGTTTGAATCCTACTCTGTTCTACTTTAGCTTAACCAGTTTGGGAAAAGCAACCATCAGCCAAGACACCCACTCTTGTTATTAAGTGTTCCTTGCTAGAAAGTGTGGACCTCAGGCAAGTACAGGATATGGCTGTGATTCCAACTCAGAAAGGTGCTAAAAAGACCTAAAATCATTCCATAATGGGACCTTATAGGTAATATCATTCAGCAAGGTTATAAAAGAAGGCTGGCAAGGAAATGGAAAATGGGTGCTGCTAGCGACGAGGAAATGGAATAAAATGCCTGGATATTTTTTATGATTGCTCAGCAAGACTGGCCATTTACAAGATGTGCTAGGACTATGTGCTTGTAAATCCAAACCCCTCCCTGCGGCAAAGATTTAAGACTCAGCAGAAGATTTAGGCCTGAGGTGTGACTCAGAATCTGAAACTTAGGGACAATAGAGGAGCCGCCCCCTTAGGACAGGATGCCTGCTCACAGACGGCTGAAGTGGCCGGGTGGCAGCGGATGCCATGGCTACATGGTTGAGGTCATGTGTGAACTGCGATATCATACAACAGATAAAAGGGGGACTGCGTCGACTTCATGCTCCTCATGGGTAGCCTCGCCCACTGGTCGTTCATAATGGAAATTCAGCCACATGCCTTGTACGATTTTCTGACTATAATTTTGAATAGTCAGATCATCATGTGCAGTGTGCAACTGAATTTCCGATATGCATTTCCTGTGGGCGGGACTGTCCACCTAGAGCACAGAGTTGGAAATTTACCCCGAACAGTCAATCAAATAGCTAGAGTGTAATTAAAATGCAAATACAACACAATAAATTATTGAGGGTGCACTGCATTGCCAGAGATGCCATCCTTTGGAGGAGTCATTAGACTGAAGCCAAGCCTACCTGTTCTGATGGTTCAGGTAACTATTAAAGATTTCATAACACTATTTCAGTAAGAGCATTCCATTCTCCTGGTGTCCTGGTCAGCATCCTCCCTCAGCCAACACCACCAAAAGTAAATGAACTGGCCGTTCCTTTCAGTCTAGCTTGTGGATTCCTGCTATGCACAGAACCGCTGTCATGTTTGTCCACACAGTCCATCCAATAAAATAATTTCATTATACATTACATGCTTGAAGTTGTTCTAAGAGATATAATGGGGTGGATTTTAATTTTCACCGCTAAACGGTAAACTTGGCGCAGTGGATCGGCCACCCATTATACACCCCGCCCAATTTCCCTTTCCATTGAAGTCAGTGGGTGTATAACGGCAGCTGATTTGCTGAGTTTACTGTCCAGCAGTGAAAGTTAAGATTTACCCAATAAGGCAGTATATAAATGCAGGTCTGTGGCGGAGCCACCAAGGGTCTCAGAACAATTGGTAATAATCCCTTTAACTACAGTGTAGTGCAACCGCGGACTGCACCTTTAAACTGTACTGTATTGTGTTTTCCTGCACTCCACGTGATGACGTCATGACGCCGATCACGTGACCACCAGTGGCGCGAAGAACACGATGACGTCATGACGTCAGCTTCCAGAATCTTCCAGTAGTCTTCGAGTGTCCAGCAAGCTGTATAGACCTGTGTACCGTTTCTCCTGTAGTTTCCCTGTTAACTTCGTTGTTCATTAAAACCTGTTGATTTGATTCATCGAATCGAATACCTTATTCAGATAGGAACCTCTGTTCCTACATTGGTGACCCCGATCACGTCGGACAACTTTCGTCGAGGACGAACACGAACGCCGTCGCCCTTAAACTGCCGCAGTTCTGGGAACAGCAGCCAGCAGCATGGTTTTTCCAGGCAGAAGCACAGTTCGCTCTCCGGGAGATCACAGCAGATGCGACCCGTTATTATTACGTGGTTGCCGCTCTCGACAGTGCCACGGCCTCGCGGGTCGTCAGCATCCTTGGCAGCCCACCGGAGGAGGGCAAGTACGAAGCGCTTAAAGCCCGTTTGCTACAGGTATTTGATCTTAATAAGTCGGAGCGGGCACGCAAGCTTATTTCCATGCCCGGCCTCGGGGACTCAAAACCGTCAGAGCTGATGAGTCAAATGCTCACGCTGTTGGGCGCGGAACCCCAATGTTTTTTATTCCGTGAGCTTTTCCTCTGCCAGCTACCCGAACCGGTTCAGGCGGCATTGGCCAACACTGCCATCACAGACGGTGCTGAACTCGCTGCAGAGGCAGACAAGATATTTACTGTTACTCAGCAATGTTGTGCAGCCACGAGGCGTTTTTCCCCCACGCGAGCGAAGCCCAGCCCTCCCCCAGCAGGATGGTGCGCGTACCACGCCCGTTTTGGCGCCAAAGCTCGATGCTGCCGGCCTCCTTGCAGTTTCCCTCAAGAAAAAAAAACTCCAACAAGCCCGCGTCCTACTGGACGGACGACAAGGTCGAGAAAGCACAGCAAGTTAGCTATGGCGGCGGTCTCAGCGGGCAAACTCATTTACGTTACGGATTCCGTTACGGGCCGACGATTCCTGTGCGACACTGGTTCCCAGTGCAGCATCCTCCCTGCTTCAAAGCTGGACCTACTATCCGGCGGCCAGGGGCCTTCTCTCGTGGCAGTAAATGGCGCTGCCATGCGTACGTTTGGGAAATGGACGGTAAACTTAACCTTCGCCGGTCAGCGTTTTGTCTGCGACTTCATTACAGCTAAGGTCTCAAAGGCCATCCTGGGTGCTGATTTTTTTTGTGCAAACGGTCTGCTGGTCGACGTCAAACACTGCTGCCTCATTAATGCGTCCACTTTCCACGCGGTGCCCTGCCACCGCAGCACCGCCGTGTCCTGGTCGGTGGCCTGTGCGCTTCCATCACAAGACAGGTTTACGCGCCTGTTCGGCGACTTCCCGGAGCTCACCAGGCCTACTTTTTCGGCTGCAAGCACACGGCACGGGGTGGAGCACCATATCTCCACGACCAGAGCAACCATTTACGCTCGGGCGCGGCGATTAGAAGCCGGCAAGCTGGCAGCCGCAAAGGCTGAGTTCCAGACCATGGAGCGACTCGGGATCATCCGGCATTTGGACAGCCCTTGGTCCTCCCCACTGCATATAGTACCCAAACCAGGTGGCGGATGGCAACCGTGCGGGGATTACAGATGCTTAAACGACGCCACGACACCGGACAGGTATCCGATTCCCCACATCCAAGATTTTTCGGCACATCTGGCTGGAAACGCAATATTTTCTAAAGTGGATCTCGTTCGTGGATATCATCAAGTTCCAGTGCACCCTCCAGACATCCCCAAAACGGCAGTCATCACTCCGTTCGGCCTTTGAGTTCCTCCGCATGCCATTTAGTTTAAAAAACGCAGCGCAAGCATTCCAGCGGTTGATGGACTCTGTCTTACGGGACCTGCCCTTTATTTTTGTATATTTGGACGACATCCTAATAGCCAGCAAGTATACGACAGCTCACATGGCCCATTTACGTACACTTTTCGCCCGACTCAGCTAACACGGCCTTATTGTCAATCCGGCTAAATGCACATTTGGAGTATCCAGTATTGATTTCCTGGGACACAGGATTACCCCAGAAGGCGCCGTCCCACTAGCCACCAAGATAGAGGCAGTTACCGCATTCCCGCGGCCTCACACGGTCAAACCCCTACAAGAGTTCTTGGGGATGGTAAATTTTTATCATCGTTTTGTCCCCAAGGCGGCCCGGTTAATGCAACCTCTGTACGAAGCACTAAAAGCGAAGTCGGGCAAGGATGTTCTCACTTGGACACCGCAAATGGACCAGGCATTCCGCGATACCAAGGCGGCGTTGGCGGATGCAACTATGCTAGCACACCCACTCCCGGGCGCGACTGTTGCCCTCACTACGGACGCCTCCGACTACGCCATCAGAGCGGTTCAAGAGCAGTGGGTCGACGGAGGTTGGCAGCCGTTAGCCTTTTTCAGCCGCCAACTGCGCAAGAACGAGCGAAAGTATAGCACTTTTGACAAAGAGTTGCTAGCCCTGTTTTTGGCCATCCGGCATTTCCGTTTCCTGCTAGAAGGTCGTCCGTTCACTGCATTCGTGGACCACAAGCCGCTTACCTTCGCCATGGCCAAAACGGCAGAACCTTGGTCAGCTCGGCAGCAGCGCCACCTCACGTTTATATCCAAATTCACAACGGATTTGCGGCACGTGTCAGGCAAGGATAATCTCGTGGCAGATTGCCTTTCCCGGGTTCCAGTCCAGGCAGTCCACCTGGGCATCGATTTCGTCGGACTGGCAGAGGATCAACTGGCAGACCCAGAGGTACAAGCGTTTAGGACCACGCCTTCCAGTTGGCGGGTTGCAGACGTGCCGTTTCAAGCGGCAGGAACCACGCTCTTGTGCGACACATCCATGGGAGTGCCCTGGCCCATTGTGCCGGTCGAATGGCGCAAGAAGGTATTCCAGGCAATCCACGGGTTATCCCACCCGGGGATGCGGGCTTCACAACGGCTACTGTCCCGCAAATTCGTTTGGAAAGGCATGTATTTGGGCGTCTGGGACTGGACAAGCAATTGCGTCGATTGCCAAAAATCCAAAATCAACCGTCACGTCAAGGCTCCGGTGGCCAACTTCCCGATGCCTGAGCGCCGTTTCGACCACGTTCACATGGATTTAGTAGGTCCCCTTCCCGGGTTGCGGGGATTCACACACCTCCTGATGGTGGTAGACCGGACCACCAGGTGGCCAGAGGCAATTCCCTTGGCCGCTACCACCGCAGCAGACGTCGCCAGGGCATTTCTTTCGTCGTGGGTGGCTCGGTTCGGGGTGCCATCGGACATCTCCTCGGACTGCGGTCCGCAATTCACATCAGAGCTGTGGAACGCAGTGGCACAAGGCCTGGGAACCAAGCTGCACCGTACCACCGCATACCATCCGCAGGCGAATGGCCTGTGCGAAAGGTTCCATCGGTCTCTCAAAGCGTCCCTCCGTGCCAGCTTGAGGGGACCCAACTGGGTGGACAGGCTTCCATGGGTGATGCTAGGCCTCCGGACAGCACCAAAGGAGGATCTTCAGTCTTCATTGGCTGAGCTGGTTTATGGCCAGACACGAGTGCCAGGTGACTTTCTCCCTCCACACACCGAACCATGGTCTGCAGCTCAACAGCTCCTACTTCATCAGGAGGCGGCTAGGAATTTCCTGCCCATCCCAACCTCGCACCATGACCTGCAGAGGCCTCACGTCCCGGCAGAGCTCATGAGTTCGAACTATGTCTTTATTCGACAGGATGGTCACAGAGACCCACTCAAGCCACCGTATAACGGACCTTTTCGTGTCATCGCACCAGGGGAAAAGTTTTTCACAGTCGAAGTTGGTGGAAAGTCTGATACCGTCTCTATCGACCGGCTCAAACCAGCCCACCTGGATTGGAGTGAGCCTGTCGTGGTTGCCCAACCGCCTCGCCGCGGCCGACCGCCGTTAGCCGACAGACCAGCTGTGCACCAGCCCACCGTCGAACAGCCCGATTCGGCCTCTGACACGCCTGCACCTCTGACTACCGTTTCTGCCTCGCCCGAGACGCCGCTTCTGCTGCAATCCGGCACTGGTCCTTTCACTAATGCCCCGTTTCCGCTGCCTGAATTTCGTCGCCGTTCGGCCAGGATCATTAAGCCTCCTACTCGGTTGACAATGTCCGTTAAAGTGGATTCTGGGGGGGCACCTGTGGCGGAGCCACCAAGGGTCTCAGAACAATTGGTAATAATCCCTTTAACTACAGTGTAGTGCAACCACGGACTGCACCTTTAAACTGTACTGTATTGTGTTTTCCTGCACTCCACGTGATGATGTCATGACGCCGATCACGTGACCACCAGTGGCGCGAAGAACGCGATGACGTCATGACGTCAGCTTCCAGAATCTTCCAGTAGTCGTCGAGTGCCCAGCAAGCTGTATAGACCTGTGTACCGTTTCTCCTGTAGTTTCCCTGTTAACTTCGTTGTTCATTAAAACCTGTTGATTTGATTCATCGAGTCGAATACCTTATTCAGATAGGAACCTCCGTTCCTACAGGTCTTTCTTTTTAAATTATGATATAAACCACTGCATATTAAATTACAAAACAAATATACAGGAGACTTTGTTATATCTGGCACCGACGGGACCGAGCTGTTGCCGATCTATCAAAACTGCCAGACATACCAGCGTTAATGTTGAAGCATACGGAGGTTTTCATCTCCGTATCTGACAACAAACACTGTTGTTTAGCAACAGCTTCTAAACAGTCGGCCCGTACCTTAGAAGCGTCTCTGTAGCTTAGCAACAGCTTCAGAGAGACTTTCCAGAGCCTGACTGTTGAAAAAAAAGCCACGAGAAGAAAAAAAACCTAACAAAACGGCTCCTGATTTCTGCCGGTAGATCGAGGTTTCCGGACATACAACCTCCGGATATACCAAAGTTTCCTGTAGCACCAAACTGTAGTACAAATACAATGCATAATAAATTGTTTATATTATATATAGTATTTTATCTCGGAAGTGGTGGAAGCGGAGACACTCAATGTTTTCAAGGGGAGACTGGATAGGCACTTAAGGAAAATAAACTTGCAGGGCTACGGGGATAGAGCGGGGAATGGAAACTACTGGATTGCTCTACAGAGAGCCGGCACAGATTCGATGGGCCGAATGGCCTCCTTCTGTTCCATTATGACTCTATGGGCGCAATCTTACCTTCCAGGCCGAGTTTGAGACAGGACTGCTGGTTTTCGGGTTCCAGTCCTGCCCCCAGCGACGTCTGACGAACTGATGCTATTTTGCCCTGATTGGCCTTGTTAAGCCCACCCTGCGGGCTTGCTGGCCAATTAAGGGAAAGCCGGTGTCAGATGACATCAGTTGATGACACTTCATCTGCCGGTTTTCTTAATGGCATATGCACCACACTTGTTTGACAGATGATTTGACAGTGTTTGACAGCATTGAGGTGCTGTCAAACACTGACAATCACTGTCCAAAGATGAGCCCTTGCATCCAGGCTCTCCAATTACTCTCTCCTTAGGATAAAACAGATGGCAGCTGCAGCTGAGATTGCAGAAGCGATCTGTCACTTCCCCTGATGAGATGAGGCTACACAAACACTTCACAGCTTGTCACCTGCAGAAACATCTAACCATATTAAAAATTACTTTCACAACTTTTCCTTACCTCTGATACTAACCTGTGTCCCATTGCATGCTTTGCACTACTTCTGCAGATGTCATCCAAACACCAACATAACAACAGACCCACAGCACGTCTCACTTACCCAGGCGGGGTTCCCTGACGTCGGGAAGCCCGCAGCAGCAGTCGAAAAATTGGAAAAAGCCTGTTAACTGCCTGTTAACTACCTGTTAACAGGCAGTTAAGTGGCTATAATCCTCTTCCCGACTCCCGGGAAGATTGATTGGAGGCGGGTTGGGAGCGGGTTTGGGAACCTGTATGCACTGATTGCTTGGGATTTCCCAATGATAGCCCCCAGGTCCTGCTACCAGTACCTTGTCTATACTCCTTCCCAGCACCAGGTTTTGTCATTCACTTCCTCCCAGCACCAGATCCCTCGCACCCTCATAGGCCCCAAAGCCAGCCTCCTGCTCCCTTCCAGGCCCCAGCCCTTTCTTCCTGTGCCTTCCCACCCTGAAGCCCTTGTTCCCTCCCAGCCCCCAGTTTTCTCTCATCTGCTCGTGTTATAGCAGTTTCTGAATATATACAGAAAATCAAACAGAGAAAAGAAAGACTCACAGAGAGAAGAAGAAAGAGGGAGAAAAGAGTCAGAGACAAAAGGAGAGGTGCTAAGACAATGAGAAGAAGTGTGTGAGAGGGATAAATAAAAGTCAGGCAGAAGGAGTAGAAGAAAAATAGAAAGAGAGCAAAATTAGAGTGCAAAACTAGCAGAAGCATGGTAAAAGGAATACAGTATTAAATAGCATTATTTTTATTTTCCCCAGAAGCAATGCCATAAGAGATTACTTTAAAATCATTCGCAGGCTAAGTGACACACAACAGCAGTCTGTCTTGGTTTTTTTTATTCGCTTATGGGATGTGGGCATCACTGGCAAGGCCAGCATTTATTGCCCATCCCTAATTGCCCTTGAGAAGGTGCTGGTGAGCCGCCTTCTTGAACCGCTGCAGTCCGTGTGGTGAAGGTACTCCCACAGTGCTGTTAGGGAGGGAGTTCCAGGATTTTGACCCAGCGATGATGAAGGGTCAGCGATATACTTCTAAGTCAGGATGGTGTGTGACTTGGAGGGGAATTTGGAGGCGGTGGTGTTCCCATGCACCTGCTGCCCTTGTCCTTCTAGGTGGAAGAGGTCGCGGGTTTGGGAGGTGCTGCCGAAGAAGCCTTGGCGAGTTGCTGCAGTGCATCTTGTAGATGGTACACACTGCAGCCACGGTGCACCGGTGGTGGAGGGAGTGAATGTTTAGGGTGGTGGATGGGACGCCAATCAAACGGGCTGCTTTGTCCTGGATGGTATCGAGCTTCTTGAGTGTTGTTGCAGCTGCACTCATCCAGGCAAGTGGAGAGTATTCCATCACACTCCTTACTTGTGCTGTGTAGATGGTGGAAAGGCTTTGGGGAGTCAGGAGGTGAGACACTCGCCACAGAATACCTAGCCTCTGACCTGCTCTTGTTGCCACAGTATTTATGTGGCTGGTCCGGTTAAGTATATGGTGACCCGCCAGGATGTTAATGGTGGGGGATTCGGCAATGGTAATGCCGTTGAATGTCATGGGGAGGTGGTTAGACTCTTGTTTGTTGGAGATAGTCATTGCCTGACACTTCTGTGGCACAAATATTACCTGCCACTTATCAGCCCAAGCCTGAACTTCGTCCAGGTCTTGTTACATGCGGGCATGGACTGCTTCATTATCTGAGGAGTTGTGAATGGCGCTGAATATTGTGCAGTCATCAGCGGACATCCCCATTTCTGACCTTATGTTGGAGGGAAGGTCATTGATGAAGCAGCTGAAGATGGTTGGGCCGAGGACACTGCCCTGAGGAACTCCTGCAGCGATGTCCTGGGGCTGTGATGATTGACCTTCAATCACCACAACCATCTTCCTTTGTGCTAGGTATGACTCCAGCCAGTGGAGAGTTTTCTCCCTCATTCCCATTGACTTCAGTTTTACTAGGGCTCCTTGATGCCACACTCGGTCAAATGCTACCTTGATGGCAAGAGCAGTCACTCTCACCTCACCTCTGGAATTCAGCTCCTTTGTCCATGTTTGGACCAAGGCTGTAATGAGGTCAGGAGCCGAGTGGTCTTGGCAGAACCCAAACTGGGCATCAGTGAGCAGGTTATTGGTGAGTAAGTGCCGTTTGATAGCACTGTCAATGACACCTTCCATCACTTTGCTGATGATTGAGAGGATACTGATGGGGCGGTAATTGGCCGGGTTGGATTTGTCCCGCTTTTTGTGGACAGGACATACCTGGGCATATTTCCACATTGTCGGATAGATGCCAGTGTTGTAGCTGTACTGGAACAGCTTGGCTAGAGGCGTGGCTAGTTATGGAGCACAAGTCTTCAGCACGATAGCCGGGATGTTGTCGGGGCCCATAGTCTTTGCTGTATCGTTTCTTGATATCACATGGAGTGAATCCAATTGGCTGAAGACTGGCTTCTGTGATGGTGGGAACCTCAGGAGTAGACCGATATGGATCATCCACTCGGCAGTTCTGGCTGAAGATGGTTGCAAACGCTTCAGCCTTGTCTTTTGCACTCACGTGTTGGGCTCCACCATCATTGAGGATGGGGATATTCATGGAGCCTCCTCCGTTAGTTATTTAATGGTCCACCACCATTCACGACTGGATGTGGCAGGACTGCAGAGCCTTGATCTGATCCGTTGATTGTGGGATCGCTTAGCCCTGTCTATAGCATGCTGCTTCCACTTTTTAGCATGCATGTAGTCCTGTGTTGCAGCTTCCCCAGTTTGGCACCTCATATTTAGGTACACCTGGTGCTGCTCCTGGCATGGTCTTCTACACTCCTTATTGAACCAGGTTTGGTCCCCTGGCTTGATGGTAATGGTAGAGTGAGGGATATGCTGGGCCATGAGGTTACAGATTGTGGTAGAATACAATTCTGCTGCTGCTGATGGCCCACAGTGCCTCATGGATGCCCAGTTTTGAGCTGCTAGATCAGTATTCTCAACAGAGTGTTGAATGAAACCAACCAGAACACACAATTGTCTACAGGCAGGGTTAACTTGTAGTTAGAGCAGAAGTACACAGCAAAGCCAGCATATTATCTATTCATATAATGAAAAGAGCCAGCCTATTCAGCAAATATAAAATTCACACCAAATTAGAGACAGCTCGAGGGCCACAAGGAGCCCTACCTAGACGAGCAGGAGTTGTCTGTCATTACCAGTTAAAGTCTGGGTCTTACATGTTTATTCATCTAGCTTCCCTGACTTTGAACTCTTAGGAATCAAGATCACACTTAATGGAAAATGTGAAAGAAAATAACAAAATGTAACAGAGGGAAGAAAAATGACAGAAAAAGACAGAAAAAAAAGAAATAATTTTTAAAATGAGGCAAGTTTTTAATGAAATAGAATAAAGTGTATTAGCAGCATATTCTGACACTTAAAATGAAGACAGCAATAGAATAATGTTGACAAATATTAATTGAAAAACTAACAAAAATGTTCTGCAAAACCTTGTGGACAATATGGTGGGCTATCAGAGCAGGCCATTCCCATGAGATTCACTTATCTGAAAATATTCCAGTCGAGTGACAACACCCCTTTCATCTACAATTTACTGTGATCTGTTAAATTGAAAATGTGAAATTCAGAAGTGCTGGTAGTTTTAGATCAGGCACGTGAGATTTAACTGAAAGCATCATGTAAGCTTGGCCCTAGGTATACTGAGAAACATCCCTGCCCCAAAGGAGTGACAAGTCAGACATCTGTGATTTACATCCATTATGGTAAATCATTATCAATAAAAGCCTCACATCTCCATAGAACTGCAGTTGTTTTTTGTAACCCACAAGTACATTTCTTGTCTAATGTAAGGGGCACATTGCTTTGTGATTATAATATTGTCTCCAATGCAATGAATATATTGGGACTTGTTTATACATGAAGTGAAGTTATAGAAGTTAAATACAAATAATAAAAAATGAGCCCAGTTCACTTTGAAAGAACAAGAAAGACTTGCATTTATATAGCGCCTTTCACGACCACCAGACATCTCAAAGCGCTTTACAGCCAATGAAGTACTTTTGAAGTGGAGTCACTGCTGTAATGTGGCAATGGAAATTTATCAACATTTGTTCTTCCTTCCCAGTTTTATTTGTGCTATCCTCATTTTAATTTTTTTTCTATCATTGTGGTACTTTGCTACCTGGGGGGTGATTTTGCAAATGGGGAGCTTTTGGAGGCGGGACTCCCACTTGTCAGGTTTCAGTCCCGCCTCCATCAACTCCTGGCCAACCCACGCTATTTTCCCTTGATTGACCTTGTTAAGCCCGCCCAGCAGGGTTAGCAGGCCAATTAAGGGAAGCCGATTGCAGAGAACGTCAACATATGACGTTTCGTCTGTCAAACATTTTTTGACAGATGAATTGTCATCGTTTGACAGCTCTGTGAAGCTGTCAAACAGTGACATTCTCTGTAGTTTGATGAGTTCTTGAATTCAAGACCTCATCAAACCTCTTTCTTTTGCAGAAATGAGATGATTGTTACATCGGAGAATGCAACGGCCATCTGTCATCTCTACCGCGGAGGTGCGAGACTCTCCGCATACCCACCTACTGAAGCCTGCAGGAAGAAACAAAGGTAAGTACACTTTTTCTAACACTTTGCACTTACCTCAGATACCCACCTCTCCACACTTGCACCCACCACTCACCTCCACAGTACACTTTTGGACCCCTCTGATCCCCCGCAGACCCACTACTCGCCTTGCTGACCTGGCGGGTTTCAGAGCCTTCGGGAAGCCCGCACTTGTGAGGGCAAAAAGGAGATAATCCTATTCTGTGCCTGTTAACTACCAGTTAACAACAACTTGTATTTATATAACGCCTTTAACATAGTAAAACGTCCCAAGGTGCTGCACAGGAGCATTTTAAGACAAAACATTTGACACCGATCCACATAAGGATAAATTAGGGCAGATGACTAAAAGCTTGGTCAAAGAGGTAGGTTTTAAGGAGCGTCTTAAAGGAGGAAAGTGAGGTAGCGAGGTGGAGAGGTTTAGGCAGGGAATTCCAGAGCTTAGGGCCTAGGCAACAGAAGGCACGGCCACCAAAGGTTGAGCGATTATAATCAAGGATGCTCAAGAGGGCAGAATTAGAGGAGCACAGATATCTCGGGAGATTGTGGGGCTGAAACATAGAAACATAGAAACATAGAAGATAGTAGCAGGAGTAGGCCATTCGGCCCTTCGAGCCTGCTCCGCCATTCAATGAGATCATGGCTGATCATCCAAATTCAGTACCCTGTCCCTGCCTTCTCCCCATATCCCTTGATCCCTTTAGCCTTAAGAAATATATCCAAATCTTTCTTGAATATATTTAATGAACTGGCCTGCACCGCCCTCTGTGGCAGAGAATTCCACAGGTTCACCACTCTCTGGGTGAAGAAATTCCTCCTCATTTCAGTCCTAAATGGCTTACCCCTTATCCTTAAACTATGACCCCTGCTTCTGGACTCCCCGACCATCAGAAACATCCTTCCTGCATCTAGTCTGCCCAGGCCTGACAGAATTTTATAGGTTTCGATGAGATCCCCTCTCAATCTTCTAAACTCCAGTGAGTATAAGCCCAATCGACACAATCTCTCCTCATACGTCATTCCTGCCATCCCAGGTATCAGCCTGGTGAATCTTCGCTGCACTCCCTCCATGGCAAGAACGTCCTTCCTCAGGTAAGGCGACCAAAACTGCACACAATACTCAAGGTGCGGTCTCACCAAGGCCCTGTACAACTGTAGCAAGACATCCTTGTTCCTGTACTCGAACCCTCTTGCTACGAAGGCCAACATACCATTTGCCTTCTTAGCCGCCTGCTGCACCTGCATGCTTACCTTCAGCGACTGGTGCACAAGAACACCCAGGTCTCTTTGCACTTCCCCTTCTCCCAATCTATTGCCATTCAAGTAATAATCTGCCTTCCTGTTTTTGCCACCAAAGTGGATAACCTCACATTTATCCACATTATAGTGCATTTGCCATGTTTCTGCCCAATCACCCAACCTGTCCAAATCGTACTGGAGTTTCACGACATCCTCCTCACAGCATACCCTCCCACCCAGCTTTGTGTCGTCTGCAAGTTTGGAGATATTACATCCAATTCCCTTGTCCAGATCATTAATATATATTGTGAACAGCTGGGAGATTACAGAGATAGGAAGGGGCGAGGCCATGGAGAGATTTGAAAACAAGGATGAGAACTTTGAAATACAAGGATCCAGTATGATGGAATACCCATCACTCACCTGGATGGGTGTAGCTACAACAACACTCGAAGTTTGCCACCATCCATGACAAAGCAGCCCGCTTGATCAGCACCCTGTTACTGAACTCATATACATTCTCTCACTGGCACACTGTGACTGCAGTATGTTCTAAGTACAGGATGCACTGCACCAACTCTCCAAGTTCACTTTGACAGCACCTCCCAGCCCTGCAACCTCTAAAACCAAGAAGGATGAGGAGCAATGTCATGAGAGTACATTCACCTACAAGTTCCTTGCCAGCTAACAAACCATACTGACATTGACATATCCTGCCATTCCTTCATTGTTGTTTGGTCAAAATCCTGGAATTCCATACCTGACACCATTGTGAGGAAACCAGCACCACAAGCACTACAACTGAAGGAGAAGCTCCCACCACTACCATCTAGGATGCGCAATAAATGCAGTATTGCCAATGTCACTCACATCCCAAGAACAAATTTTAAAAAGATTCTAGTGACGGGTACCTTGTAGTTGGTTGTCTTCTCTTTTGGTGCAGGCTTCTCCTGCGTGACACTCTTATTTCCTCTTCCTCCTGCTCTGTTACTATTCTGCCACCAGCATAAATATATATATGGGAATGGTCATAGTGAACTCCATGGCAAGAGCTCCCTAAGGAAGGGTTTAGACATAGAAAATATGGTCCTTAATTTGCAGTCAGTAGAGAAGTAAAGACACTCGCCGCTGGCCTCGAAGAAAGCTACCCACAGAGATCTCGCAATCTCTGTGGCAAGAAATTTAGCTTTCTCGATGTGCAATTGATTGTAGCGCTCTGTAATGGGAATCCCTAATGCGATGCTGCTGTGACGTCAACAAGCTATCTAAGCAGCCAGTCACATTGAAGAATTCTCACAGACAGCAAACCAGGAAATGAAAAGCAGCTTTTATCCTCACTTTATAAAAATGTTACAGAGAGCAAAATAAAGATTGGAACAAGGTAGGCACTGAAATATCATGAACAAACTTTAAAAAAAATGTTTTTAAAAATGTGTAATTTTTATCATAATGGAGAAATTTGACACTCCACAAATATAAAAATTAGTTTTTCAGGGCGAGAATGGTTGTTTGCCAGTCAATACTTTAAAACCACAGTTACACCTATTCCAACAAGGCTTAACAATTAATGAGATATTTAACACCGATATTAGCGCAGAAAAGCCCAAATTTTCATCAGTTCCACTGATTTCACTGATTGCCGGCTATGATGGGGGTGGTGGTTGGGGTTTGAGGTCCACAGCGCAGCCTGTGTCAGAGCAGTGAATGGCTGACCGCAACGTCAGGATTTCCGCGTTTAGATGCGCATACACTAAATTATGAAGTTGCAGTCAGTTTCAGAGGGGTAATGATGGGGAACGCTGGCAGTTCACCATCATTACCAATGCAAATTCTGGGGCTCCCGCTTTGAAACTGCTTTAAGGCAGTTTGCAAATCCTTTCTTAGCAGTATTGCTAAGAAAAGGGTTTTCTAAGGTTTTTCTACTTCAGTAAAAGCTTATATTTCAGACAAAGACTGTGGATAGTCAAATCCTGTGAAAGCAACCACTTCATGGTCTGATCAATCATGCAGTTATTTACCCTTTCTTTCTACAGGCTTAAGTTAACTCAGGTGCAATTCTGATATAAATAGTGGAATTCTCTGGTCATTTACATACATCACCACTTTGAGGACGGGCACATCTGCCAGCACCCAGCGTGTACTTTGCAATGGGTGTAACTCTGACAAAAATGATTTACACCCCAAATTCCTGCCCCCTACGCTAGGACTACACCACTTTTGTCCCCTCTCCCAAAAAATCACCATATACCTTAGTCTTAATATTTGGTTCCCTCCATATGACCTAGATTGAGGTAAACCAGAGGTTCTGTAGCTGCAGACCAGGGTCACATGAGATAAATGCTGGCCCTTCCAACACCCGCTATGCCAGAACCTGTTGGAGGAGGTCTCTCAGCTCATTAGCAATGCCCGTGACCACGAGTGGTCAGTGCACCCCGTTCACTCTCCTCGTTGCAATTGTTAACATATCTGGAATGCTCACTCACATGGTGCTCTGTTATCCCGCTGGTTTTGCTGTCATTAATGAATTCTTGTGCTAGTTGCAACAGATAAACAATTGCCTCCACATCAATCTCACACTCATGTCCATGGCCAGAATGCGCCTTCAGAATCATGCAATAATATAATATGATACAAGGAGTTTGTTGCAGATGTAACAATCTAAAAACAATTTGAATAAAACACAGCAGAACCAGAATGTGATATCACGATCTGCGTTAGTCCATTACGCACAGACAAACGGACACAATCTGACAGATATTTAAAAATTAACTTCAATCGCATTGACTTTAGATCACCAGCAGAGATTAAGGCCTGATCAGAGTCCAATTCATAGCACTGGTAGAATAAACCAGGTAATGACAGGGAATTTATAGTCTGGTTTAAGTTAATTGGTTTTGCTCCTCCCCAACAATTGGCTGAACTGATGTTTTTAGTCCAGTGACATTAAAGATTTACCATTGTAATAACTCAAGTCAAAATTTCCAAACCAATTCCAACACTGAGTAGCCTGAACCTCTGGGCTGTCTTTTTCTGCATGATAGTAATTTGGCATAAAAATAAATGATAGGATGTCAGTCTGAACATGGCATAATTACTAAACTGAATTGCGTCTGTCTCCTAATTGGTTCCAATAATGTTTTCAGATAGTGCGCTGGCAGTGAGTTTATTGCTGAGTTAAATTCAAACAGCTAAATGCAACACGGCGTTAAAACCAACAAAATAAACTTTAACGTCAACAATTTTTCTGCTTGGCAGTAAGTCAGTGTCAAAGTTACCGACAGTCCAAAAATAGAGCCCAGGTGAAAAAGAACAAGGAGTTTGGCATCCATCAGCAATGTCACCATGGCCCAGCACAAGTCACATATAGGCTGAACATTTTTAAAATAAACATAAGTTAAAATTGGGTGTGTATCCTGTACTGAATTAATAACAGGTTAGAAATCACTGTTGGCAATATTAATGGCTGAACAGTTTTGTAAGACGTTTCTCTGTTTTTTAGAAGAGGCATTAACCTATTTAAAACAAATGGGTGCCTGCCTGCATTAAAATAGCAGAGGCATGCCATATAAACTTGTTAAAAATTCACTAATATCAACTGTATTCTCTGGTCTAATCATTTTCTCTCTTGGGGTGGGGAGGGCTTAAGTTTGGGTGCAGGCTATATAGAAAGGCAGCTTATATGTGCATCAATAAAGCAATAAAACAACTTTCCATTCTTGCAGAAATGTTACCTCACCTTTTCATTCCTGCCTAATGCTACCATCATAATCTGCTATTAATACAAAGTTCTGTCACACAGGAAAGTCCAGTATACATACTGGTTACACAAGAAAATGCTGTACCAGTGGTTTGGAGCACTCTTTCTTCACCCAGGACCTGATTTTAAATTCAATCCAGACTGATAGGCTAAAATTCTGGTTTCAAGGCTCCTATGTGGAATGAATTTGGCGCAGCCCCAATCTAGTTTCATAACTGAGGTGGAACATAAGAACATAAGAAATAGGAGCAGGAGTAGGCCTGCTCCGCCATTCAATAAGATCATGGCTGATCTTCTACCTCAACTCCACCTTCCTGCACTATTCCCATATTCCTTGATTCCCTTAGTATAAAAAATCTATCGCTCTCTGTCTTGAATATACTCAACGACTGAGCATCCACAGCTCTCTGGGGTAAAGAATTTCAAAGATTCACAATCCTTTGAGTGAAGAAATTTCTCCTCATCTCAGTCCTAAATGGCTGACCCTTTATTTTGAGACTGTGACCCCCTAGTCTAGTTTCCCCAGCCAGGGGAATCATCCTCCCAGCATCTACCCTGTAAAGCCCTGTAAGAATTTTATATGTTTCAATGAGATCACCTCTCATTCTGCTAAACTCTAGGGAATATAGAGCTAGTCAACTCAATCTCTCCTGATAGGACAATCCCCTCATCCCAGGAATCAGTCTAGTGAACCTTTGTTGGACTCCCTCTAAGGCAAGTATATCCTTCCTTAGGTAATTCTTAGGAATTCCTAAAATGCATCCAGGAGAACTTTTTTAGCCAGTATGTAGCAAGCCCAACAAGGGAGGGGACGGTTCTGGACTTAGTTTTAGGGAATGAAGCTGGGCAGGTAGAAGGCGTATCAATGGGGAGCATTTTGGTGCTAGTGACCATAATTCTGTTAGATTTAAGGTAGTTATGGAAAAGGACAAGGATAGACCAGGAATAAAAATTCTAAATTGGAGAAAAGCAAATTTTGCTAAGCTCAGAGGAGATTTAGCCATAGTGGACTGGAAACAGCTACTTGAAGGTAAATCAGTGTCAAAGCAGTGGGAGGCATTCAAGGACGAGATCTGGAGGGTTCAGACAAAATATGTACCCTTAAAGAAAAAAGGTGAGGACTAACAAATCTAGAGCCCCTTGGATGTCTAGAGACATACAGGGTAGGATAAAGAAAAAAAGGGAGGCGTATGACAGATACCGAGAGCTAAATACTCCAGAATCTTTAGTGGAGTACAGAAAGTGCAGGGGTGCAATTAAAAATGATTTTAGGAAAGCAAAGAGAGAGCATGAAAAATTCTTGGCAAGTAAAATCAGGGAAAACCCAAAGATGTTTTATAAATATATTAAGAGTAAGAGGATAACTAAAGAAAGGGTAGGGCCTATTAGAGATCATAAGAGCAATCTGTGGGTGGAGGTGGGAGACGTCGGTAGGGTTCTTAACGAAAACTTTGCGTCTATTTTCACAAAGGAGAGGGGCGAAGCAGACATTGCTATCGGGGGGAGGAGTGTAAAATATTAGATGAAATAAACATAGGGCTGGATTTTCCTCCTGAAGTCGGGAAGGAGGCGGAACTACAACTTTCGGGTTGTAGTCCCGCCTCCATCGAGATGCAGCCAATCCACGTGATTATCACTTGATTGACCTTGTTGAGCCCACCCAGCGGGCTCAGCAGGCCAATTAAGGGCCACCCAGCAACAGGTGACGTCACAGACTGGAATTTCATCTGTCAAGACATGTTGACAGATGAAATATCAGTGTTTCACAGCTATTTGAAGCTGTCAAACACTGACAGTCTTACTTCTAAACTGAGTCCTTCTACGCAGACTCAGTTAGAAATCTCGTCGGCACTGAAAGCTGAAGGCTGTCACTTTTGACAGCTCGCGGCCATTCTGCTTTCTGTGCCGGCTGAATGATGGACTCCCGAAGCCTAGAGGAAGGTAGGCTGTAAAGGTAAGTACAGGTAATTTAAGCTTCTTTACACACTTTAGACACACCAAACACACTTACCTTTGCACTCATGCACCCATCACTCATCTGAACGCCGACATCGCGACCTCTCCAAGTCCTTCAACCCGACGGCCCGACTCCTCTAACTTGGCGTGGTTTGGAACTGTCGGGAATCCCACATGACTACCTTCAAAATAGGGATTAGGCTAAAAACTGCCTGTTAACTACCTGTTAACAGGCAGTTAATTGGCACTAATCCCTTCCCACCTCAGGTCGGTGGGTCCCAGTGTGGGGCAGGTACCTGCCTCCTTTGAAACTTACATGGAGGCGGGTTTTGGGCGGGATGGTGTCGGGACCCCCGAATTCGGGATTTTAGCCCCCCGCACGCCTAAAAGTCCACCTCAGGGCACACTGAAAATTGACCCCATCGTGAGAGAGGAAGTATTAAGGGGTTTAGCAGCTTTAAAAGTGGATAAATCCCCAGGCCCGGATGAAATGTATCCCAGGCCTTTAAGCAAAGCAAAAGAGGAAATAGCAGAGGCCCTGGCCATCATTTTTCAATCCTCTCTGACTTCAGGTGTGGTGCCGGGGGACTGGAGGACTACTAATGTGGTACCCTTGTTTAAAAAGGGAGAAAATGATAGACCGAGTAATTACAGGCCAGTCAGCCTAACCTCGGTGGTGGGAAAATTATTGGAAAGAACTCTGAAGGACAGGGTAAATCTTCAGTTAGAAAGACACGGATTAATCAAGGATAGTCAGCACGGATTTGTTAAGGGAAGGTCGTGTCTGACAAACTTGATTGAATTTTTTGAGGAGGTAACAAGGAGGGTAGATGAGGGTAGTGCATTTGATGTAGTGTATATGGACTTTAGCAAGGCTTTAGATAAGGTTCCACATGGCAGACTGGTCACATAGAAATATAGAAGATAGGAGCAGGAGTAGGCCATTCGGCCCTTCGAGCCTGCTCCGCCATTCAATGTGATCATGGCTGATCATCCAAATTCAGTACCCTGTCCCTGCCTTCTCCCCATATCCCTTGATCCCTTTAGCCTCAAGAAATATATCCAACTCTTTCTTGAATATATTTAATGAACTAGCCTCCACCGCCCTCTGTGGCAGAGAATTCCACAGGTTCACCACTCTCTGGGTGAAGAAATTCCTCCTCATTTCAGTCCTAAATGGCTTACCCCTTATCCTTAAACTATGACCCCTGGTTCTGGACTCCCCGGCCATCAGAAACATCCTTCCTGCATCTAGTCTGCCCAGGCCTGACAGAATTTTATAGGTTTCGATGAGATCCCCTCTCAATCTTCTAAACTCCAGTGAGTATAAGCTCAATCGACACAATCTCTCCTCATACGTCATTCCTACTATCCCAGGTATCAGCCTGGTGAATCTTCGCTGCACTCCTTCCATGGCAAGAACGTCCTTCCTCAGATAAGGCGACCAAAACTGCACACAATACCCAAGGTGCGGTCTCACCAAGGCCCTGTACAACTGTAGCAAGACATCCTTGTTCCTGTACTCGAACCCTCTTGCTACGAAGGCCAACATACCATTTGCCTTCTTAACCGCCTGCTGCACCTGCATGCTTACCTTCAGCGACTGGTGCACAAGGACACCCAGGTCTCTTTGCACTTCCCCTTCTCCCAATCTATTGCCATTCAAATAATAATCTGCCTTCCTGTTTTTGCCACCAAAGTGGATAACCTCACATTTATCCACATTATAGTGCATTTGCCATGTTTCTGCCCAATCACCCAACCTGTCCAAATTGTACTGGAGTTTCCCGACATCCTCCTCGCAGCTTACCCTCCCGCCCAGCTTTGTGTCATCTGCAAATTTGGAGATATTACATCTAATTCCCTCGTCCAGATCATTAATATATATTGTGAACAGCTGGGGTCCTAGGACTGATCCTTGCGGTACCCCACTAGTCACTGCCTGCCACTCGGAAAACGACCCGTTTATTCCAACTCTTTGCTTTCTGTCCGCCAACCAGTTCTCTATCCAAGTCAATACCTTGCCCCCAATCCCATGTGCCTTAATTTTGCACGCTAATCTCTTGTGTGGGACCTTATCGAAAGCCTTCTGAAAGTCCAAATACACCACATCCACTGGTTCTCCCTTATCTATTTTACCAGTTACATCCTCAAAAAATTCCAGTAGATTAGTCAAGCATGATTTACCTTTTGTAAATCCATGTTGACTTTGTCCGATCCTGTCACTGCTTTCCAAGTGCTCTGCTATTACATCTTTTATAATAGACTCTAGCATTTTCCCCACTACCGATGTCAGGCTTACCGGCCTATAATTCCCCGCTTTTTCTCTACCACCTTTTTTGAATAGTGGGGTAACATTAGCTACCCTCCAAACCATGGGTACCGTTCCAGAGTCTATCGAGTTCTGGAAGATGACCAGTAATGCATCTACTGTCTCTGGGGCCACTTCCTTAAGTACCCTGGGATGTAGACCATCAGGCCCTGGGGATTTATCGGCCTTCAGTCCCATCAATTTTCCTAACACCATTTTCCTACAAATACTGATTTCTTTCAGTTCCTCTCTTTCATCAGACCCTATGTTCCCCGGCATCTCTGGGAGGTTATTTGTGTCCTCCTTTGTGAAGACAGAACCAAAGTATGTATTTAGTTGGTCTGCCATTTCCTTATTTCCCATTATAAATTCCCCTGATTCTGACTGTAAGGGACCTACGCTTGACTTCACTAATCTTTTTCTCTTCACAGATCTATAAAAGCTTTTACAGTCAGTTTTTATGTTCCCTGATAGCTTACTCTCATATTCTATTTTCCCTTTCTTAATTAATCCCTTTGTCCTCCTTTGTTGACTCCTAAACTGCTCCCAATCCTCAGGATTATTGCTTTTTCTAGCCAATTTATATGTCCTCTCCTTGGATCTTATGCTATCCCTAATTTCCCTTGTTAGCCACGGTTGAGTCACCTTTTTTGTTTTATTTTTATGCCAAACTGGGAGTTAAAAGCCCATGGGATCCAGGGCAAAGTGTCAAGTTGGATTCAAAACTGGCTCGGAGGCAGGAAGCAGAGGGTAATGGTTAATGGGTGTTTTTGTGACTGGAAGGCTGTTTCCAGTGGGGTTCCGCAGGGCTCACTACTGGGTCCCTTGCTTTTTGTGGTATATATCAATGATCTAGACTTGAATATAGGGGGTATGATTAAGAATTTTGCAGATGATACTAAAATCGGCTGTGTGGTTGACACTGAAGAAGGAAGCTGTAGACTGCAGGAAGATATCAATAAATTGGTCAGGTGGGCAGAACGGTGGCAAATGGAATTCAATCCGGAGAAGTGTGAGGTAATGCATTTGGGGAGGGCTAACAAGGAAAGGGAATACACATTAAATGGTAGGACACTGAGTAGTGTAGACGAACAAAGGGACCTTGGAGTGCATGTCCACAGATCCCTGAAGGTAGCAGGCCAGGTAGATAAGGTGGTTAAGAAGGCATACGGAATGCTTGCCTTTATTAGCCGTGGCATAGAATACAAGAGCAGGGGAATTATGCTTCAACTGTATAAAACACTAGTTAGGCCTCAGCTAGAGTATTGCATGCAGTTCTGGTCACCACATTACAGGAAAGATGTGATTGCACTAGAGAGGGTACAGAGGAGATTTACAAGGATGTTGCCGGGAGTAGAGAATCTTAGCTATGAGGAAAGGCTGGGTAGGCTGGGTTTGTTTTCCTTGGAACAGAGAAGGCTGAGGGGAGACCTTATTGAGGTGTATAAAATTAAGAGGGGCCTAGATAAAGTGGATAGAAAGGATCTATTTCCCTTAGCAGAGCGATAAGGTGGTTAAGAAGGCATACGGAATGTAGCAGAGGGGTCAAAAACCAGGGGCACAGATTTAAAGTAATTGGTGGAAGGTTTAGAGGGGATTTGAAGGGAAATTTCTTCACCCAGAGGGTTGTGGGGGTCTGGAACTCACTGCCTGAAAGGGTGGTAGAGACAGAAACTCTAACCACATTTAAAAAGTGCTTGGATGTGCACTTGGGATGCTGTAACCTGCACGGCTATGGACCAAGGGCTGGGAAGTGGGATTAGGCTGGATAGCTCTTTGTTGGCCGGCGCGGACACGATGGGCCGAAATGGCTCCTTCCGTGCTGTAACTTTCTATGATTCTATGATTCTAAGGAGACCAAAACTGTACACAGTACTCCAGGCGTGATCTCACCAAGGCCCTATATAATTCTAGTAAGACATATTTAATTTTATACTCCAATCCCTTTGTAATAAATGCCAACATACAATTTGCTTTCCTAATTGTTTGCTTACCTGCTTGTTAACTTTCTGTGATTCGTGTACAAGGACACTCAAGTCCCTCTGAATACCAAGTCTTTTCCCAGTCTTTCACCATTTAAAAAAATATTCTGCTTTTCTATTTTTCCTACCAAAGTGGATAACTTTACACTTCTCCACATTATATTCCATCTGCCATGTTCTTGCCCACTCACTTAACCTGTCTATATCCCTTTTGCAAACTCATTGGGCAGGATTTTCATTGGGCCGTGGAGGCGGGATTGGAGGCATGTTGGGTGTTAAAATCCCAAAATCGGGGGTACATAGAAACATAGAAACATAGAAGATAGGAGCAGGAGTAGGCCATTCGGCCCTTCAAGCCTGCTCCGCCATTCAATGAGATCATGACTGATCATTGAAATTCAGTACCCTGTCCCTGCCTTCTCCCCATATCCCTTGATCCCTTTAGCCTTAAGAAATTAATCCAACTCTTTCTTGAATATATTTAATGAACTGGCCTCCACCGCCCTCAGTGGCAGAGAATTCCACAGGTTCACCACTCTCTGGGTGAAGAAATTCCTCCTCATTTCAGTCCTAAATGTCCTACCCCTTATCCTTAGACTATGACCCCTGGTTCTGGACTCCCCGACCATCGGGTACATCCTTCCAGCATCTAGTCTGTCCAGGCCTGACAGAATTTCATAGGTTTCGATGAGATCCCCTCTCAATCTTCTAAACTCCAGTGAGTATAAGCTCAATCGACACAATCTCTCCTCATACGTCATTCCTACTATCCCAGGTATCAGCCTGGTGAATCTTCGCTGCACTCCCTCCATGGCAAGAACGTCCTTCCTCAGATAAGGCGACCAAAACTGCACACAATACTCAAGGTGCGGTCTCACCAAGGCCCTGTACAACTGTAGCAAGACATCCTTGTTCCTGTACTCGAACCCTCTTGCTACGAAGGCCAACATACCATTTGCCTTCTTAACCGCCTGCTGCACCTGCATGCTTACCTTCAGCGACTGGTGCACAAGGACACCCAGGTCTCTTTGCACTTCCCCTTCTCCCAATCTATTGCCATTCAAATAATAATGTGCCTTCCTGCTTTTGCCACCAAAGTGGATAACCTCACATTTATCCACATTATAGTGCATTTGCCATGTTTCTGCCCAATCACCTAACCTGTCCAAATCGTACTGGAGTTTCATGACCTCCTCCTCGCAGCATACCCTCCCACCCAGCTTTGTGTCGTCTGCAAATTTGGAGATATTACATCCAATTCCCTCGTCCAGATCATTAATATATATTGTGAACAGCTGGGGTCCTAGGACCGATCCTTGTGTTACCCCACTAGTCACTGCCTGCCACTCGGAAAACGACCCGTTTATTCCAACTCTTTGCTTTCTGTCCGCCAACCAGTTCTCTATCCAAGTCAATACCTTGCCCCCAATCCCATGTGCCTTAATTTTGCACGCTAATCTCTTGTGTGGGACCTTATCGAAAGCCTTCTGAAAGTCCAAATACACCACATCCACTGTTTCTCCCTTATCTATTTTACCAGTTACATCCTCAAAAAATTCCAGTAGATTTAAATTTAAATTTACCTTTTGTAAATCCATGTTGACTTTGTCCGATCCTGTCACTGCTTTCCAAGTGCTCTGCTATTACATCTTTTATAATGGACTATAGCATTTTCCCCACTACCGATGTCAGGCTTACCGGTCTATAATTCCCCGCTTTTTCTCTGCCACCTTTTTTGAATAGTGGGGTAACATTAGCTACCCTCCAATCCATGGGTACTGTTCCAGAATCTATCGAGTTCTGGAAGATGACCAGCAATGCATCTACTATTTCTAGGGCCACTTCCTTAAGTACCCTGGGATGTAGATTATCAGGCCCTGGGGATTTATCGGCCTTCAGTCCCATCAATTTTCCTAACACCATTTCCCTACAAATACTGATTTCTTTCAGTTCCACGCTTTCATCAGACCCTATGTTCCCCGGTATTTCTGGGAGGTTATTTGTGTCCTCCTTTGTGAAGACAGAACCAAAATATGTATTTAGTTGGTCTGCCATTTCTTTGTTCCCCATTATAAATTCCCCCGATTCTGACTGCAAGGGACCTACGCTTGACTTCACCAATCTTTTTCTCTTCACATATCTATAAAAGCTTTTACAGTCAGTTTTTATGTTCCCTGAAAGCTTACTCTCATATTCTATTTTCCCTTTCTTAATTAATCCCTTTGTCCTCCTTTGTTGAATCCTGAACTGCTCCCAATCCTCAAGATTATTGCTTTTTCTGGCCAATTTGTATGTCCTCTCCTTGGATCTTATGCTATCCCTAATTTCCCTTGTTACCTACGGTTGAGTCACCTTTTTTGTTTTATTTTTGTGCCAAACTGGGATGAACAACTTCTGTAGTTCATCCATTCAGTCGTTGAATGTTTGCCATTGCCTATCCACCGTCACCCCTTTGAGTGCCATTCCCCAATCAAACCTACCCAACTCGCTCCTCAGACCATCGTAGTTTCCTTTATTTAAATTGAGGACCCTTGTTTCTGAGTCAACTACTTCATTCTCCATCTTAATGAAGAATTCGATCATATTATGATCGCTCTGACCCAAGGGGCCTCGTACAACAAGATTGCTAATTAATCCTTTCTCGTTACATAATACCCAGTCTAAGATGGCCTGATCTCTGGTTGTTTCCTCGACATATTGGTCCAGGAAACCATCCCGTAAACACTCCAGGAATTCCTCCTCCACAGTATTGTTACCAATTTGGTTAGCCCAATCTATATGTAGATTAAAGTCACCCATGATGACTGCTGTGCCCTTATTGCACGCTTCTTTAATTTCCCTTTTAATGCCATTCCCAACCTCCGCCTTACTGTTTGAAGGTCTATATACCACTCCCACTAATGTTTTTTCCCCTTAGTATTTCTCAATTCTACCCATACAGATTCCACATCATCAGAGCTAATATCCTTCATTACAATTGTGTTAATCCCTTCTTTAACCAGTAATGCTACCCCACCTCCCTTTCCTTTTTGCCTATCTTTCCTGAATATCGAATACCCCTGGCTGTTGAGTTCCCAGTCTTGGCCATCCTTGAGCCACGTTTCCGTAATCCCAACCAAATCATATTCGTTTACCTCTATTTGCGCAGCCAATTCATCCACCTTATTACAAATGCTCCTCGCATTAAGACACAAAACCTTCAGGCTTGTTTTTTTAATGCTCTTAGACCTATTAGAATTATTATTTACTGTGGCAATGTTTGATTTAAACCGTTGATTTCTCTGACTGCCACTTTTGTTTTTCTGTTTCTTATCTTTTGATTTTATCCTTGTTTCCCTTTCCTCTGTCTCCCTGCTCAGGTTCCCAACCCCCTTCTATTATGTCCGTGTATAATTGAGACACGGACTGCAGGAGTTGATTATAACAAGTCTTTACTGAATGGAGACAACCTGGAAACTGAAACTACAGAAGCCTGCTAGGGCCTTTTATACAGGGGTGGTCACTGCCGGTACTGCAGTCTGAGACCAGTTATTCCTTTAAAGGGACATACACAACACCTTCCATTTTAGTTTAAACCCTCCCCCACAGCACTAGCAAACAAACCCCCTAGGACATCGGTTCCAGCCCTGCCCAGGTGCAAACCGTCCGGTTTGAACTGGTCCCACCTCCCCCAGAACCGGTTCCAATGTCCCAGGAACTTGAATCCCTCCCCCTGGCACCATTCCTCTAGCCACGTATTCATCTGAAGTATCCTTCTATTTCTACTCTGACTAGCACGTGGCACTGGTAGCAATCCTGAGATTACTACCATTGAGGTCCTGTTTTTTTAATTTACCTCCTAACTCCCTATATTCCACTTTTAGGACCTCATCCCGCTTTTTACCTACATCGTTGGTGCCTATATGCACTACAACAACTGACTGTTCACCCTCCCCTTCCAAGATGTTCTGCAGCCGCTCGGAGACATCCTTGACCCTTGCACCAGGGAGGCAACACACCATCCTGGAGTCTCGTTTGCGGCCGCAGAAACACCTATCTATTCCCCATACAATTGAATCCCCCATTACTATAGCTCTACCACTCTTTTTCCTCCCATTCCTCCCATTATGAACCCATCCCGCCCCCAACCGGCCTCCATGCCAGTTTCAAAGGAGGCGGGTACCCGATCCGTACTGAGACCCGCCTCCCCGAGGCGGGAAGGGGATTAGTGCCAATTAACTGCCTGTTAACAGGTAGTTAACAGGCAGTTTTTAGCCTAATCCCTATTTTCATTCTTGAAGTGTGGGATTCCTGACAGCTCCAAACCACACCAAGTTAGCGAGGCAGGCCGTCGGGCTGAAGAGCTTGGAGGGGTCGAGATGTCCGGTGTTCAGGTGAGTGATGGGTGCATGAGTGCAGAGGTAAGTGTGTTTGGTGTGTTTAAAGTGTTTAAAGAAGTTTTACTTACCTTTACAGCCTTCCTTCCTTCAGGTCTCGGGAGTCCCTCATCTCACAGAAACAGAAAGCAGAATGGCCGCGATCTGTCAAAAATTGCAGCATTCAGCTTTCTGTTCCGGAGAGATCTCTAAATCATCCTGAGAGGAAGGAATTAACTTAGAGTGCAGATTGTCAGTGTTTGACAGCTTCAAACAGCTGTCAAACGCTGATATTTCATCTGTCAAAAGGTCTTGACAGATGAAATATCAATCTGTGACATCACCTGTTGCCGGGTGGCCCTTAATTGGCCTGCTGAGCCTGCTGGGCGGGCTCAACAAGGCCAATCAAGTCAAAATCGCGTGGGTTGGCTACAACTCGATGGAGGCGGGACTACAACCCCGAAAGTTGTAGTCCCGTCTCCTACCCGCCTCCTCAATGAAAATTCAGCCCATTGCGTCCTCCCCACAGCTTACTTACCCACCCTACTTTGTATTATCAGCAACATGGATACAATGCACTTGGCCCATTCATCTAAGTAATTGATATAGATTGTAAATAGCTAAGGCCCAATCACTGAACCTTGTGGTTGTTGTGTATGTAATATGTATGTTACTTTAAACCTATGGCCAGGGCGGCACTACTTTGTAGGGCGTAGTGATACCATAGTACCACTCCTGGCCATAGGGGTATAAATAGTACTGTGGGTACTGATCTCCCCTCAGTTCCCGCCTGTTGGTATTAAGTAAAGACCTACGTTGAATCTTCCAAGCTGTCTCTTCATTATTGGATTAAGTATAGACACATACTTTACAGTGGTACCCCACTAGTTACAGCCTGCCAATCCAAAAATGACCCGTTTATTCCTACTCTCTGTTTTCTGTCCGTTAACCAACCCTCAATCCATGCTAGTATATTACCCCCAATTCCATGAGCCCTAATTTTGTTGGTAATGAGCTCTTGTGTGGCACCTTATCCAATGTTTTTTGTAAATCCAAATACACTACCTGTTCCCCCTTTTCTACCCTGCTAGTTACAACCTCAAAAAAATCTAACAGATTTGTCAAACACGATTTCCCTTTCATAAATCCATGTTGACTCTGCCCAATCATATTATGATTTTCTAAGTGTCCTGTTACCACATCCCTAGTAATAGATTCTAGCATTTTCCCTACTACTGATGCCAGGCTAACTGGTCTATAGTTCCCTGTTTTCTCTCTCCCTCCTTTCTTGAATGGTGGGGTTACATTTGCTACCTTCCAATCCACATGGACTATTCTAGAATCTAGCGAATTCTGGAAGATCAAAACCAATGCATTCACTATCTTTGTAGCTACCTCTTTTAAAACCGTAGGATGTTGGCCATCAGGTCCAGGGGATTTGTTGACTTTTCGTCCCATTAATTTCTTCAGTACTATTACTTTACTAATACTAATTTCTTTAAGTTCCTCATTCTTGCTAGCTCCGAGGTTCCCGACTATTTCTGTAATGTTTTTTGTGTCTTCTACTATGACATCTCTACATAAGGGGGAGTTGGCACTGAAAGGAGGGAAAAGGGGCTATTTAGCTTTGAAAGAGGAGATTCAGATTTGGAAGCTGGGAAACAAAAATTAATTAAGCACCATGAGAAGGGAAGAGGAAGCCATTCAGCTCTGAAAGAACGGAGAACAAAAGAAAGAACTTACATTTAGATTCCAGGGGTCGGGGTCTGATGGTGGTCGGGGGGTCCGATGGTGGTCGCGGGGGTCCGATGGTGGTCGTGTGGGTCCGATGGTGGTCGGGGGGTCTGATGGTGTTCGGGGGGTCCGATGGTGGTCGCGGGGGTCCGATGGTGGTCGTGGGGGTCTGATGGTGGTCGAGGGGGTCTGATGGTGGACGGGGGGATCCGATGGTGGTCGGGGGGTTCGATGGTGGTCAGGGGGATCCGAGAGTGGTCAGGGGGATCCGATGGTGGTCGGGGGGTTCGATGGTGGTCGGGGGGTTCGATGGTGGTCGTGGGGGTCTGATGGTGGTCGGGGGCTCCGATTGTGGTCAGGGGGTTCAATGGTGGTCGGGGGGTGTCCGATGGTGGTCAGGGTGGTCTGATGGTAGTCGTGGGGGTCTGATGGTGGTCGGGGGGTTCGATGGTGGATGGGGGGTTCAATGGTGGTCGTGGGGGTCCGATGGTGGTCGGGGGGTTCAATGGTGGTCGTGGGGGTCCGATGGTGGTCGTGGGGGTTCAATGGTAGTCGTGGGGGTCCGATGGTGGTCAGGGGTTCAATGGTGGTCGTGGGAGTCCGATGATGGTCGTGGGTGTTCGATGGTGGTTGCGGGGGTCTGATGGTGGTCGTGGGTGTTCGATGGTGGTTGCGGGGGTCTGATGGTGGTCGTGGGGGTCTGATGGTGGTCGTGGGGGTCCGATGGTGGTTGCAGGGGTCCGATGAAGGTCGGGGTGTTCGATGGTGGTCGCGGGGGTCCGATGGTGGTCGCGGGGGTTCGATGGTGGTCGCGGGGGTTCGATGGTCATCGCAGGGGTCCGATGGTCATCATGGGGGTCCAATGGTGGTTGTGGTGTTCGATGGTGGTCAGGGTGGTCTGATGGTGGTTGCGGGGGTCCGATGGAGGTCGGGGTGTCCGATGGAGGTCGGGGTGTCCGATGGTGGTCGTGGGTGTTCGATGGTGGTCAGGGTGGTCTGATGGTGGTTGCGGGGGTCCGATGGAGGTCGGGGTGTCCGATGGAGGTCGGGGTGTCCGATGGTGGTCGTGGGTGTTCGATGGTGGTCAGGGTGGTCTGATGGTGGTTGCGGGGGTCCGATGGTGGTCAGGGTGGTCTGCTGGTGGTCGTGGGGGTTCGATGGTGGTCGTGGGGGTCCGATGGTGGTCATGGGGGTTCGATGATGGTCGTGGGGGTCCGATGGTGGTCGTGGGGGTTCGATGATGGTCGTGCGGGTCCGATGGTGGACGGGGAGGTTCGATGATGGTCGTGGGGGTCCGATGATGGTCGTGGGTGTCCGATGGTGGTCGTGGGTGTCCAATGGTGGTCGTGGGGGGTCCGATGGTGGTCGGGGGGGGTCCGATGGTGCTATAAAAGTTTATGATTCTATGATTCTATGATTACATGCTCAAGTCCAAAGTTGGGCTTGTATTCATGACCTGACTCAGAGGCGAGTGCTACGACTGGCACTTAGAGGAACGATTCTGCATCGCATTGAAGGAGAGGGAAGCAATTGGCATTGAAGCAGGGAAAGGAGGGCTCTTTATCTTTAGAAAATACCTGGTTTTATAATGAGAATGCTTGGAAATGTGAATAAGTGTATAAAAATAAGATGAAGGCCCCGAAATTCCTCAGCAATTTTGTCGGTCTTCTACTGTAACTTCAGCAGGAGACCAGTGGACTACATGGGAAACAGCAGAGGCCCGTTTGCCCCAGGTCTCCACCATTTCAGAGTGTTTCCTGCTTCTCATGTGAGGGGCAGAACCTCTGTCCACTCCTTACAAGGCAAATGTGACCAGGGATGTGGAATCCCTACGTCACATGTTCCTACTCCTCAGGCTCCAGTGGGACCTGCATATCAATCAAGTCTGGCACAACGAGTGAGTGGAACTATACTAGCCTCCACAAGAGCGAATGTGAGCCTCCTCAGTGGGGAGCAGGCCAGCCAAATGGTCTATGTTGAGTTCGCTGATCTCAGCTACTTGAGTGCTACAATTGGCATCGTTGAGAGAGGATAAAATCCAGCCAGGGATTCCTCACCTGATCACTATCTAGAAACCTTTGCTGGAAAATGTGCATGTTAAATATTGGGACAAGACAGCATCAGGCGTGGCTGTGAAGCCGACCACAGCACTCACGGTTTAGACTCATACAGGAAGAATGGTTAGTTGGTGGAGGTACTGGAGGATAGCCAGTAGCTGTAAAACCACACCGCAACATGAGTCAGCACCTTCAGGGAAGAAGGGGAAAAAATTGGGGAAAGTATATATTTAAAAATCTGTGAAACTGTTCTTGTTTACTTACAGTCAGAGAGGGAGTCTGCATGACTTCTTCAGTTCAGCGGCAGCTCTTATGAAGACCTAACACTAATCCAGTTAATTTTTCCTGAATGCTTTCTCACCTCCGCCTGCTGTACCTCAGCCATGAAAGCAGAGAAGTCCAGACTGTGGATTTCCTGAGGTTGGAAAAAGCTAACATTGCAGAATTGGCTGGAACGCAGTAAGTGCTATCCCTGCTGTTGAGCTCCATGTTCGTACCAAGTACTAGATTTTCAGTCGGATTTATGATGAGTTACCGGAAGCTTCTACCTATTCCTTGTGACTTAAACGTGCAGCAATTTCCTTATTGTGACCGGTAGTCTGATAAATGATTGGCTTGGTGAAAGTAATTATTATGTCCGTGTATAATTGAGACACGGACTGCAGGAGTTGATTATAACAAGTCTTTACTGAATGGAGACAACCAGGACACTGAAACTACAGAAGCCTGCTAGGGCCTTTTATACAGGGGTGGTCACTACCGGTACTGCAGTCTGAGACCTGTTATTCCCTTAAAGGGACATACACAACAATTCCTCCCCTTTTAGATAAACAGTACATAACATTCATTTAACAACTAAATAATAACTAATTACAATTACAATTATGGTTGCTAGATACATTGGTTGAAGTTAAGCAATTATAAGTTCAGTCTTTGAGGAGGCTTCTTGACTCTGTCTGGATAACGCCTCTTTGGGGTATCAGGTTCTTCTGGCAAGGTTGAGTCGGGATCAATGTCGTTGTTTGGTTCGTCTGCTCCCAATATCACCGATTCTGCGGTAGATGCAATTGGTACTTCGGTTTCATCGCCAGGTGTATCAGATCGTGGTGTGGAGTTGACGTTTTCCAGTGACTCTAGAATCTGGTCAGCATGGCGTCCTACAATGCTCTCTCCAACGTCCACGGTATACATTAGAGGTCCTTGCCGTGTACAGATTGTTCCTGGCTGCCATTTTTCTGTGCGGTAGTCCCGGGCCAAAACTGGTTGACCTATCTTAAAACTCCTGGTCGGCCTTTCATTCATATTCTGAAACTGCCTGTTCTCCACATCTCTTCTGACGTTTGGCTTAACCAAATCCAAGCGGCATCGTAGTCTTCGATTGAAGAACATCATGGCTGGAGTTTGGTTGGTAACCGCATGTGTCGCATTCCTGTAGGCAAACAAGAAGTTATCCACCTTGTGTTGTAGGGGTATATCTTCATTACACATTGCCTTGATAGCCTTCTTGAATGTTTGAACAAACCTCTCGGCCAATCCATTAGTGGCTGGATGATATGGGGCGGATGTGTAATGCTTAACACCATTGTTCTTTAAGAACCTCCGGAACTCTTCAGACACAAACTGTGGTCCATTGTCAGAGCAAATCTGTTCAGGCAGCCCATTCCTGGCGAATATGGTTCGTAAGACTGTGATAGTTTTTTCTGTGGTGGTTGAGGACATTTTTATTACCTCTGGCCACTTTGAATGTGCATCCACCGCAATTAAAAACATCGAGTCCATAAAGGGACCAGCAAAATCAATGTGCACCCTTTGCCATGGAGATGAGGGCCACTCCCATGGATGTAGAGGGGCTTGTGGTGGGGCGTTTTGGACCTTCTGGCATCCTGTACAGCTCTTGGTCATCTCTTCGATTTCTCTATCGATTCCCGGCCACCACACAAACGCTCTGGCTAAGTTCTTCATTTTTACCCCTCCCAGATGACCCTCATGAAGCTCATTGAGCACTCTATCCTTCAATTTGGGTGGAATTACTACTCTGGATCCACACATCAAGGTTCCTCTGCACACTGACAGCTGTGCTCTTCTCGGCGAGAATGCTGGCAGCAGTGGTTCGCCATGTGCTGGCCATCCCTTCACCGTTAAATCATAGACCCAGGAGAGTGTCGGGTCATTTCATGTTTCCTTTTCTATGTTTGCATTCGTCACAGGGAGACATTCGACTATAGTCGAGTGGAATAACTCCACTGGATCCACTGCCAGTTCTTCTTCCACCGTCGGCAACGGTAGGCGCGACAATCCATCAGCATTCCCATGCTGTTTAGTTCCTTTGTACTCGATGTCATATTGGTGTGCCCCTAGGAAAAGGGACCACTTCTGTAGCTGTTGTGCCGTCATTATCGGTACGCCCTTCTGAGGGTTGAAAATGGAGACGAGAGGTTGATAATCAGTTAGTAGAGTAAATTTCTGACCGTGCAGGTAGTGATTGAACTTCTTCACCCCCCACACCAGGCTGAGGGCCTCTCTGTCAATCTGGGCGTAGTTACGCTCGGCTGAAGTTAACGAGCGTGACGCAAAAGCTATCGGCCTCTCTGAACCATCAAGGAATTTATGTGACAGTACCGCCCCAATGCCGTAGGGAGATGCATCACACGCCAGTCTTATCGGTAGTGATGGGTTGTAGTGAGCCAATACTTCTCTTGAAGTGATTAGGTCCTTACTCTTCTGAAAGGCCCGCTTACATTCATCGCTCCATTTCCATGCTACTCCCGTTCGTAGTAGGGCGTTCAGTGGGTGCAGAATTGTGGACAAATTCGGCAAAAACTTATGGTAGTAATTCACCAATCCGAGGAATGACCTCAGCTGCGACACATTTTCAGGCGCTGGAGCCTTAACTACTGTAGTGTATGTAACTGTTCTACCTTTAAGAGAACTATTGTATGTAACCGTCCACCTTTAAGAGAACTATTTTAGGTGTGGCACTACTTTATCCTGGCTGCTGTATACTGTAATACCGACGGTGACCACACCGGTATATAAGTGCTGTGGCAGAATTTATTGGGCAGATTCGCCCTGACCTTCGAATAGTAAAGTCCTGTTTAAGTTACTCTTGTAGTCTGTGTATTACTTCGCTATACAACCCACAGACTTTACAGTGGCGACGAGTTCGATCTTACCCTGCGGCAACAATACTTCTGAAGAAGTAAACGAGCGTCGAGAAGAGGCACCCGCCCTCGTCGTTTTGCTGAGCGAAAACTCGAGTCTGCAGACCAAGAAAGGAGGAAGATTTCAAACACGAAGTCTTCCATCAGCAACAGGCACGGATTGTCCCTTCTGCCACGGTGGTGAGTGAGCCGATCAACACGAGAAGCAAGTCGGCCACGGTGACTGTGAGTAAAGGGAAAATAGAAACAAATAAACGGAGGATAAGGGCGGTGCACTCGACCACGGTCGAGGGGGAAAGGAGCCGGACAGAAGTCGGGCCCAGAGGCGCTGAGACTGGGGCAGCGTGGAGCAGAAGCCGCGGTACAAGCGGGCTGGGGAGCGTCGTGCGACGACTAAACCGCGACGGCGAAAAAGGCCGGACAAATACCGCGACCACGAGGCGCTGCGACCGGGATCGTAAGGTGCGGGAAGATATAAACATAAATAAACCACGGAGAACTCAGCCGCAGCCGGGGAGGAAAGCACCGGACTGCGAGAGGGCTGGGAGGCGCGATTGGAGCGAAAAAGGCCGGGCACCTACCGAGGCCGCGAGGCGCTGTGACCGGGATCATAAGGCGCGGAGGCAATAAATAAATAAATAACTAAATAACCCGCGAAGAATCAGCCGCAGCCGGGGAGGAAAGGACCGGACTGCGGGAGGTCTGGGAGAGGCGTTTAAAGCCGTTGAGGGAGAGCCGCGCGGGCGGGAGAGACAGAGCCCGAGAGAGAGCGAGCGAGAGCCGAGCGAGCGGGAGAGACAGAGCCCGAGAGAGAGCGAGCGAGAGCCGCGCGAGCAGGAGAGACAGAGCCCGAGAGAGAGACCGAGCGAGGTTCCGGCCAGCGGCTTGCAGCAGCTGCCGTGAAGGACCAGGAGCTGGATCTGTCCGACGCCAACTGGTTGTCCCCAGCGCCGGTTGCCCCTGCCGAAAAGAAGAAGGGGGGGGGAACAAGGAACGCGATCGGCTTTTCTAGCGCGCGCTTCAGAATAAACTGAAGCCGGCGCACAGGCTACAAACCCCGTAAACCAGCGGTCATCGCCCGAGGGCAAAGCTTACCCCTCCCACCAGAGGAAGAAGTCAGGAGCGGGAAACCGCCATTTTGCCAGTAGGGGGGAAGAAGACAAGCGCGGGAAACCGCCATTTTGCCAGTAGGCGGGGAAGAAGACAAGCGCGGGAAACCGCCATTTTTGGAAAAAAAAAGAAAAAGTTAAAAAGTTAAAGGGAAATCCTGTTGTTTCGCAGAAAGATAGTGAGAGATAGTGAAGATGCCTAAGCATGGTAACATCAACAACTTCGATGCCGAGGTGGAAGATTGGGCCACATACGTAGAACGTATCGAGATATATTGTGAGGCCAATAAAATAGAAGATGATGATAAAGCTATAACCTTGCTAAACTCGATGGGCGCGAAGACATACGGGTTATTGAAGCATCTTCTATCACCAGCTAAACCGGCGGATCAGACTTTCGATAATATTGTTGCTGTTCTGAAGGATCACTTGAACCCCACACCGCTGATGTTGGCGGAACGATTCAAATTTTATGCGAGAACGCAACGGAAAGAGGAAAGCAACGCGGAATACTTGGTCGAACTGCGTAGATTAGCGAAATACTGCCAGTTTGGAGGAAATCTGACAGAGGCATTGCGAGACAAGTTCGTGTGCGGGCTGTCGAAGGAAGGAACGCAAAAGCGACTACTCGAAGAGAACGACCTTACACTTGAGAGGGCTATCCTTATTGCAGCATCGCACGAAGCCGCAGCGAAAGGAACTGCGGAAATGCAGCTAAAGGCAGCGGTACTCAGTGTGGATCAAATTACTTCGGGTACAACGAAATGTTATCGTTGTGGGAAGACAACACACGACCAGAACCAATGCTGGTTTAAAAACCAGGAATGTAGAAAATGTGGCAAACTGGGTCACATAGCAAAAGTATGCCGGTCAGGAAAGAAGACCAACAACCAAAAAAAGCCATCACAGGGAAAGTACAACAAAGTACACAAGGTGGCTGAGAAGAGTTCAGACGAACAGAATTCGGATTCAGACCCAAACGGCCAGGAACTGGGTAGTCTGAGAATTCACAATGTGAGTAAGAAAGCTGACCTACAAACTATCTGGGTCATGCTAAAAATAGCCGGAGTCCAAGTGAAAATGGAGTTGGACACTGGATCAGCCCTATCAGTCATAAATCGAAGGGATTACAACCGGCTATTCTCACATATACCCTTGAGAGATACCAAGTTCGTATTGCAGACATACATGGGGCATAAAGTATACCCCATGGGGAAGATAAGAGTCAAGGTGAGAGACAGGGGCAAAGAACACCCAGGAATGGACTTATATGTACTACCTGAGGGAGGACCACCACTTCTAGGACGGGAGTGGATCAAGAAAATAGACATGGAATGGCACTACCTAAAAGCAATAACGAGTGAGGACTCGGTGCAGACAATCAGCTCAGACTCTGAAACGGATGACGATGAGACCAGCCCAAGTATGAAAGACAAGTCTAAAATGAACTTGCTGACTGAGGTTGGAAAAACGAAGGCGTGCATAAAGGCTTATGCTCCAGAGGAGAACAAAGTTTCAGAACAGAATTCCACTGAACAACAACAACATAGTTTGACAGAGAATTCTGAGTCTGTCCAGTTTACAGACATATACATTACTGAGGAACACCGAGCTCAAACTCAACTTTATTTCAAATTACAACAGCAATTAGAACAATTGAGTTGCCGTCTTGAGCAAGAGACAACAGCAATGAAAAAGTTCTTGGACACAGAGTGGGAGAATCTGGAAAGACAACAGAAGCAGCTGGGGGAGAAAATGGAGCAGGAGCACACAAACCGTCTGCGCGAGGAGGCCAAACGAATCAAAGCTGATTCGGTCTCTGAAGGTGCGTGCTCTAATCTGGTGGAGCAAGATGTTCAGCAACTGAAGGCGCTTGTTAGCAGGTTGCAGGCAGAAAAGGCTGATTTGGTCGCCATGAATTCCGAGCTCCTACTGAAGTCGGGTGCAACATCACCGGACGATTCATTTGTGGAAATTCGAATGGTGGAGGCTGCGGATGATGGCGAAGTAGAAGCAGCAAAGGGACCCCAGTGCAAGGTTCTAAACAGCCCTGCAGCTAATGGGAAATGGATGATGGCAGAAGAGTTAACAGTCAGCCAACTCCTCCAGGGCAAGGTTATAAACAGCCCTGTAGTTAATGGAAAAGGGATGATGGCAGAAGAGTTAACAGTCAGCCAACTCATTCATATGCTGAGGGATAAAACTCTAAAATGGGAAAAACTTAAATACGAGCCTCAATCTTCAAAGGGAAGGGAGCTCTCAAAAGTCATTGGAAGAGCTGAGGTGGCAACCCAGACTGAGAAGTCTGCAGCAGAACAGCCCTTGGATGCCAAAAGTACGCTGACGCATGGCAATGTAGAACAACAGAATACTGAAACAGCTACTTCAGTAGAGGGATTGAATAGTCCGATCAATCAATCTCCGAATGAAGTTGAAGTATTGAAATCACAAATGAGGTCATTAGTAAAAGACTTGCAGGAAGCCCAGAAAAAGCGGGATGAATCTGAACGCATGATGAAGTCTCTTCAGGACAGATGTCGGGATTTGGAACAAAAGTCGGCTAACGTCCAGCTGGGTAAGGAGGAAATAGAAGACCCTCTCGCTGGCCTAGCTCAGGACGACACCGAATATTACCATGATCTGTTGAGTGACACTGAATATTACGAGGACCTGGTCTGCCCAGCTTGTGCCGAGAACTCCCAAAGTGCCGAAATCAGGATGAATCACTTAAAGTCTAAGGAACATAGGGAGATGGTGGCGTTACAGCTGGCAGCTGACAATGGAGCTCCGAGAGTCTCCAAGAAGCAAAAAAGGAAAAGACGAAGCAGAAGATGATAATCATCTGAACCATTATTACCTCTACCCGATCACACACGTGGTCCCCCGAACGGAGCCAAATCAGTTGGAAGGTAGGAAAATTTCCCAAGACAATCCAACTGTTTTTTGTTTGTTTTAAAAAGTCAGCAATGCTGGTTCAGAAGTGATGGAAGTAAAGCTGTTAAGTCTAGGGAAGGACTATGGGATGAGTCCTTCTAGCAAGGTGACCCGACTACACCACGGAGGCGTGGTCCGGACCGAGTCAAGAAGATCAGAGACTGAATCTGTGAACTGTTTCCCGCAGAGACTGAATCTGTGAACTGTTTCCGCAGAGACTACCTCTGTGAACTGTTGTAACATGAAGTTGGATATGTTATGATGTTATGTTAATGGGGAATAAGTATGTTGTAAGCTAAAAAGGGAGGATTGTAGTGTATGTAACTGTTCTACCTTTAAGAGAACTATTGTATGTAACCGTCCACCTTTAAGAGAACTATTTTAGGTGTGGCACTACTTTATCCTGGCTGCTGTATACTGTAATACCGATGGTGACCACACCGGTATATAAGTGCTGTGGCAGAATTTATTGGGCAGATTCGCCCTGACCTTCGAATAGTAAAGTCCTGTTTAAGTTACTCTTGTAGTCTGTGTATTACTTCGCTATACAACCCACAGACTTTACAACTACCGCTTCAATTTTGTCAGGGGACTTATGCAACCGCTCTTCATCAATCACGTGGCCACAATACGATATCTGTTTCTTAAAAAACTCGCACTTGGGGCGATTGGCTCGTAGCCCATGTTCACGTAGTCTAGTGAGCACCTGCTCTAGGTTGGCAAGGTGTTCACTGTCATCTTCACCTGTCACTAGGATGTCGTCCAAGTAACACTGAGTCCCCAGAATCCCTTGCAGGACTTGTTCCATCGCTCTTTGCCATATCGCCAGAGCTGATGCTACTCTGAATACCAGTCGATTATACTGGTAAAGACCTTTGTGAGTGTTTATCGTGAGATACTTCCTAGAGGATTCTTCAACCTCCATCTGCAAATATGCTTGTGCTAGGTCAATTTTTGTCAAATGCTTCCCTCCAGATAGTGAGGCGAAGATATCTTCTATCCTTGGAAGAGGATATTGTACTGTGTGAAGGACTGGGTTCACCGTCACCTTGAAGTCCCCACAGATGCGAACCTTCCTTGGCTCCTCAGACTTATTGTTTAACGTTTTCTTCATGACAGGAACGATGGGTGTCGCCCACTCGCTCCAGCCTACCTTAGATAACACGCCTGCATTCTCCAGATTCTCCAGCTCTGCCTCGACGGCTGGGCGAATTGCATATGGTACCGGTCTTGCTTTGAAAAACTTGGGAATTGGATTCTCCTCTATTTTTATCGAGGCGGTTATGCCTTTAAGAGTGCCCAGTTCTTGTTGAAATACCTCTTTGGTGTCAGCTAAGATTGTTGACAATCGTCCAGGAGTGACGTCGTCACCCTTTTTACCAGCCACCGTCAGTGCCTGAATGGAGTGCCAGTCTAAACTTATCTTTCTGATCCATTCACGTCCCAATAACGGTGGTCCACCATCTTGCAGAATGTAGAGATACAATTTCCGTATTTTTTTGCCGTTGTATTCGACAGGCACCCTTATTTTTCCTCTGGGGTATACTTTTTGCCCCATATACGTCCTCAAGACAATGGATGTCTCTCTCAAGGGTATGTGTGAGAATAGCCGCTCGTAGTCTCGTCGATTCATGACGGTTAGAGCTGATCCTGTATCCAATTCCATTTTGACTTGGGACCCTTCTATCGTGAGGGTGACCCAAATGGTTCGGTGAGCCTCTTTTGCGATTACGTTGTGAAGTTTGAGACAGCTTAGTCTCTTGTTCCCGGATTCACTATCGCTCATCTGGTCTTCGGAACTACTGTCCGTCATCTTTTGTACTTTCCTGTACGGTTCCTTAGTAGCCTTTTTGTTGTCATTGGTCTTCTTCCCAGACCTGCAAACTCGTGCAATGTGTCCCATCTTTCCACATTGCCTGCATATTTTGTCCTTGGACCAGCAGTCCTTCTGGTCATGGTTTGTTCTGCCGCAGCGATAACATTTTGCAAATCCCCGTGTCATTTCGTGGGTGCCGTATTCCTGTGGCTTTTGTTGTATTTCCGCAGCTCCCCTTGCTGCTGCTTCGTACGATACTGCCACGCTGAAAGCCTTATCTAGCGTCAGCTCTTTCTCTGAGAGTAACCTCTTCTGGGTTTCTTCACTCAGGAGTCCACAGACAAATTTGTCCCGTAAGGTATCTGCCAGTCCTGCTCCGAACTGGCAGTGCTTTGATAGCTTGCGTAGTTCCGTAAGGTAATCAGCATTGCTCTCATTTTTATGCTGATTTCTCCTGTGGAATTTAAATCTTTCTGCTATCAGCAGCGGTGGAGGATTTAGGTGTTCCTGTAGGATAGCGACAATTTCGTTAAAACTCTTCGCCTTCGGTTTGGCTGGAGTAATCAGGTCCCGCAATAGGCCGTACATTCTTGCGCCCATTAAATTTAGCAATACCGATGCCTTTTTCTCATCGGCTATTTCGTTTGCCTCGCAATATACCTCGACTCTTTCCACATACGTGGTCCAGTCTTCTATTGCATTATCGAAGGCAGTGATATCGCCAGTCTTTGGCATCTTGAAAATCTAAGATGGCGCCTCCCGCGCTTTTCCTTCGTCCCCGATGGATCAAAATGGCGCCTCCCGCGCTTTTCCTTCTTCCCCCGCCGAGTTAAGATGGCGCCTCCCGCGCTTTCCTGCCGCTGCCGCTGCTGCCAACGCTGCTCTCTGCGGTATTTTTATTTTTCTATCGCGCTTCAATATTTGCTCCGTTAATTGAAGAACCGTTCCCGTCATGGAGCGGACCCTCTGGTACACTTCCCTCCCTCTTCTTAGGTCCGAACGCTGCCCGGCTCCGAAGCACCAGCCGCGCCCTGTGTGCTCCACCCTCTCTCTCTCTCTTTGCTTCCCGACTCGCTGCCCGGCCCCGTTGCAGAGCCACCCGATTGAGCTCTAGTCCACCGCAGCCCAGGAAGGATCAGTGCACTACCTGCCACCAGCCCGATTAGCTGGGAAACCACAGACTGGAGGACCAAGCCTGGCTCTCGACAGTCTCTCCTGCAACTTTTCAATTCGATGATTTGGAGGGCGGTTGCCCACGGTCGACGCCCGTTTCTCGAGTTCCTTTGGATTCTTTTTTTTTCTTTCTTCTGGCTTCGACCTTCAATAACGTCGTCTGAGGTGCTGCCGAGTTACAGGTAAGTTCGTTTCTTACTCGTCGCCAGTATTATGTCCGTGTATAATTGAGACACGGACTGCAGGAGTTGATTATAACAAGTCTTTACTGAATGGAGACAACCAGGAAACTGAAACTACAGAAGCCTGCTAGGGCCTTTTATACAGGGGTGGTCACTGCCAGTACTGCAGTCTGAGACCAGTTATTCCCTTAAAGGGACATACACAACAGTAATCAATCAATGAAATCTTAGTTCCAAACAGAGCCTGGGAAAAATACTGAAGTCCCAGATGCAATGTCATTCCTATGTCTCACAAAATATTCAAGAGGGATAAAAAAAAAAGGGAGGAGGGGTGGGAGTGAATGACATTGCATCACATAGGATTCCTAGAATGTGCACTCCAGGAGGTGGTCACCAAGTTAGTGAGGTGACCAATCATCGGGATAGGAAGAGTCAGGAAGCAGTGCTGGGAAGCCTCTGAATTGATAAACAGGTACTTGGGACTGAAAACCTGTGACAATGGTAACAACTTGGAAGAAGACAACCATAAGCAAAACCACTGAACTGTGGGCCAAGTGTTGGCCACAGAGCCAGGAGGAGGGGTGGGGGGAGTCAATCACAAAGTCGCAATGGGGTTTCCATAGTCGGGGCAGCAGACAGGGGCTTCTGTAATCACAGCTGAGAGCTGAATTGTATGTCATTGCTCAGGTGCCAGGATAAGGGCTATAATGGAGCAGGTACAAAGATTTTGGAGAGGGAAGGGAAACAGCCAGAATATTAAGTCAATATCTAGTGAAAGGACAATGAGGCCAATTCCAGCATACTCCCCACGGCCCTAGCTGAGATTAGTTGTCTCAGCACAGGTACAAGTCAAAACTAGGACCCTCAGTGCCTATAATAAACCACTAATACTTGCATTTATATAGCTTCTTATTATATTGAAACATCTCAAAGTGCTTCATACAATAAATGAATTTTAGAGTGCAGTGACTTATGTAGGCAAACACGGCAGTCATTCTGTACTAGCAACCTGCCAGAGCAATATCTATTTCTTCCAGTCTGGTTGTTTCCTCTGGTAAGGCCCCAAGCTTTACTCCCTTAAGTCCAAGAGCACAACTGGCTTATCCATCCATCACCAGGTCTGGCTCGCCCACATTAAGTGTTATCAGACCTCACTGTCCACTGCCAAAACTACCCACTACTCCAGGATCATCCTGGAGAGAGCAAAGATCACCCCCAGGCTCCTTTTCTCCACTACCAACTGCCTCCATATACCCTGTTGCCCTGCTCCCTCTACTCTCACCTCAACAAATTTGAGGAGCTTATGGACTTTCTTGTCACTAAGAATGAGAGCATCTGTTCAGCTGCCTTTGCTGCTTCCTCCTTCTCTTTGCCCACCAAGTCAAACTTCCCCCTACCTAGGCCAGAATCCACATCTATCTCTACTTGCTCGCCCATCTCCCCTCGTACCCTCTCTGAGCTCATCTTGTCCATGAGACTGACAAAATGCTCCCTTTATCCCATTCCCACTGAACAGCTGACTACCCAACTTCAAAGAGCACAACTGGCTTAGCCCACAGCTACCTGGACTACACTTCCTCCCACCCCACTTCCTGTAAGGACCCTATTCCATTCTCTCAGTTTCTCCACCTCCGTCACATCTGTTCTAATGATGCCACCAGTGCTTCTGATATGTCTTCCTTTTTCCTCAGCTGAGGATTTCCCTCCACCGTGGTTGACAAGGCCCTCGACCGTGTCCGTCCCATCTCCCGCACTTCTGCTCTCACAACTTCCCCTCCCTCTCAGAATCACGATAGGGTCCCCCTTGTCCTCACCTTCCACCCCACCAGCCTTCACATTCAACAGATCATCCTGTGCCATTTCTGCCACTTCCAGCATGATGTCACCACCAAACACATCTTCCCCTCCCCACCCCTTTTAGAATTCCAAAGGAAGCGTTCCCTCTGCGAAACCCTGGTCTACTCTTCAATCACTTCCAACACCCCCTCTTCCCCTTCCCACGGAACCTTCCCGTGCAAGCACAGGAGATGCAACACCTGTCCTTTTACCTCCTCCCTTCCCACTGTCCAGGGCCCTAAACACTCCTTCCAGATAAAACAGCAATTTACTTGTACTTCTTTCAATTTAATATACTGTATTCGCTGCTCACGATGCATTGAGGAGACCAACGCAGATTGGCTGATCACTTTGCGGAACACCTCCGTTCAGTTTGCAAGCGTGACCCTGAGTTTCTGGTCGCCTGTCATTTTAATTCTTTGCGCAACTCCCGCTCTGACCTCTCTGTCCTTGGCCTCTGACATTGTTCCAATGAAGCTCAATGGAAGTGCAAGGAACAGCACCTCATCTTTCTATTAGGCACTTAGGGCCAGAAATTCAGTAGGCTTTGCACCCAGTTTTCGCCCAAAGAGGGCTTTTGCGCCACTAGAGGAGCTTGCGCTGATATTCAGCGCTGCGTTAATGGCGGCAGTAGCCGGTAGCGCTGCGCCGACACCGATGACGTCATCGGTGTGCGCAGTGCCCCGGTTCCGCCCCGCTACCGGCCTGACCCGCATATTTAGTTGCGGCCGCCTCTTCCGCAGCGGCCGCAAACAACGTTCAGCAACCGGGGCCGTCCTGCAGCCTTATTGGGGCGAGTTAAGGCGGAGGTGCAGCCGGCCGCTTTTTCGGCGGCCGCCTGCCCGCACCTCCTTCCCCGGCCTCCTCCACCCCCCCCCCCCCCCGCGGCATTGCCGGCTGCTTTCCGGGAGCTCGGCACTTCTCCGTGGTGCCGGGCTCATTTGCCGGCACTAGCGAGCGGCGATCTCGGAGTTGCAGGCACCTCCCCCTTAAGAGAAGGAGGAAGGCCTGCAGTACCGCAGCCTGCCGCTCCGCAGCAGGTGGCGCTGCAGCACCTAGCGCGCCGAAATTCAGTTTCAGCGCCCCAAGCGGGGGCGGCCACACCCTTGAATTGCGGCCGGCTTCGACTTGGGGCGCTGAAACTGAATTTCTGGCGGGCGCACGTGGCTCCGTGCGCAGCGGTAACTTTTGGGCGCAAGCCAGCTGGCGGGCCCAAAGTCAATTTCTAGCCCTTAATAGCCTTCTGGACTCAACATAGATTTCAAAAATTTCAGATCATAACCACCGCTCCTATTTTTTTCGGACAGCAACTGTTGGTAATGATTCTGCTATTCCCATTTACACCTCCTCTAGACCCATCTTTTGTTTCTTTACTTGTCCCATTACCATCCCCTTTTGCCTTGCACCATCATCCCTTTTTTCATTTAATCTCTCCTGCCTTCCATCCTATCACAGAACTTCCTTTTTGGTCTTTCCTCGCCTCCTCCCTTTCCCTGCTTCTGTACTTGCTTAAAACCTGTTACATCTCTAATTTTTTCCAGTCCTGCTGAAAGGTCATCTTCTCTCTCCACACATGCTGCCTGACCTGCTGAGTATTTCCAGCATTTTCTGTTTCTACCCAGCTTCCCTTCCTGGCCCCATGCTAGCTGACATTGTAAATGTTTCTGTTCTTCAAGTACTGCACCCCTCCCATTCAAAATGACTCTCATCACCCCTTTCCTCAAAAACCTACCCGTGATCCATCTGTCCTTGCAAACTACTGCCCCATTTCCATCCTCTCTTTCGGATGAGACTTTAAACCGAGGCCCCGTCTGCTCTCTCAAGTGGATGTAAAAGATCCCATGGCACTATTTCGAAGAAGAGCAGGGGAGTTATCCCCGGTGTCCTGGCCAATATTTATCCCTCAACCAACATAACAAAAACAGATTATCTGGTCATTATCACATTGCTGTTTGTGGTACCTTGCTGTGTGCTGCCACATTTCCCACATTACAACAGTGACTCCACTTCAAAAGTACTTCATTGGCTGTAAAGCACTTTGAGACATCCGGTGGTCATGAAAGGCGCTATATAAAAGCAAGTCTTTCTTTCTTTCTCTTTTTCCTTTCCAAAGTTCTTGAATGCGTTGTCACCTCCCAAATCCTTGCCCATCCTCCCCACAACTTCATGTTTGAATCTTTCTAATCAGATTTCTGCCCCTGCCACAGCACTGAAACAACTCTAACCAAAGACAAAAATGGCATTCTCTGTGACTGTGGTGCATTATCCATCCTCGTCCTCTTGAACTTCTTTGCAGCATTTGACAAGGTTGACCAAACCATCCTCCTCCAACACCATCCGCTGTTATCCATCTGGGTGGGATGGTTTTCACTTGGTTGCACTCTTACTTATCCAATCATAGTCAAAGCACCTTCAGCAATGATTTCACTTCCTGCTGTCACACCATTACCTCTGGAGGCCCCAAGGATCCATCCTTGGCCCTGTCCTCTTCCTCATCTATATACTACCCCTTGACAACATCATTTGCAGATATGGGGCTGGATTTTGTCACAGGGGCGGGCTGGGGTCATGTAATCCGCATTTTGTGTTAGCCACCCGATTCTAAATCGATGTGGGAGAATTATGTGATTTTAGCTTAAGTGGGCAATTGAGTTCCAACGTGTGGGAACCCATGGCCCAATTAGTTTTTTCAATCTGAAACTCGCCTCCGATGACATCATCATTGCTGCTGCATTTAAAGTCTGCAACAAGCCTTGCTTCTTCTGCAGACTGCCAACCTTTTGGCCTTTCATGTTAGCGGGACCTGGAGGCAGAATGACCAGCAAGAGACCTAGGTCTGCTCCCAGGTTTGATGACGTTGCCCTGCAGGCTTTAGTGGAGGGAGCAAGAGCCAATAAAGAGGTGCTCTTCCCTTCTTCAGGGAGGAAGAAGCCTCCCCAGCAGACCAAGGCTGTGTGGATCAAGGTGGCCCAGGAGGTCAACTCTTTGTCGATAACCTGCAGAACCTGGCTTCAGTGCAGGAAGAGGTTTCATGACCTTCTGCGCACTGGAAAAGTGAGTATGTCTTTCCCATCACCCTCAATCTGATCCCCATTGCCTCTCCTCACCAGCACTCAGCTTTAGCAATCTCTTCCTCCACATCCCACTTGACACTGACATCCATGCACCCTTACCCATTCCCTCTCTCTCTATGGTCACATTCACCTAACTATTCAACTATGCAGCCCTCACACTCCCTATCACTGTGATGCTATGAAAACAACTTACAACACACAGGGAGGGCCCTTGGTCTTGCCACCTCACTCCATCTTTGTCTCCTTCTAAGCATCTATGCTATGGATTCTCTACACTCACTCCTTCATTCTCACTCAACCTCCACTTGTCTCCCTCATTGCAAGAAAAGAGAGCTCACAATAAGAGGGAAAGAGCGAGGACAGGAGGAGGGCCACCCTCAGTAGCCCACCTCACCTCCTGGGAGGATGCGGTCCTGGAGATTGTGGGAGTGGAGGACGATGCACAAGTGGGGGACGGACAGACGTGTGCATCACAGCAAGCTGGTGACAGAATAGTTTTCCATCTCTCTCATTGACATTGCATTAGTCACTGATAATGATCCTGAAGCTCTAACAGATGGACTTATGATCATCTGCAATATGCAATGTACATGTAACCTTGGCATCACATCTCTGACTCTTTCCTTTACTCTCCCACAGGACCATCGCAAGCCCCCGTCCCCACTAGCCAGGAGGAAGAGCCTGAGCATCCAGACTCCTCAGAGGAAGCTGCAACCTCTGAGGGCACAGCGTCAGCAGGATTCAGCGCACCCAGCACCAGTGCAGACACTCACACCTCGGTGGGACCTTCGCGAGATAGAGTAGTGTTGTCACCTGGTGTATCACAGTTCACAAGTGAGTATCAGCAGATGGTGGAGACAGGGACAGCAGTGGAGAGTCCTCGTCGGAGGGCGCAGGACTCTGCCAGCTCGGCTCAGCTGCATGTTGACCCTCTGCCTCTGGGTCCATCCAAAAGATCAGCGGTACTGGAACTCCAGGAACAGATGCAGGAGTCTCTGGCAGGTTTTGTCTCCAGGGTCGCTGCGAGTGTGGAGCGAATGGAGCAGTCCATTGCAAACATGAGCAGAGCCTTTGTGGAGTCATTGGCGCATGAACGCATCACCATGGAAAGGATGGCAACCTCCATGGAGGTGATAAGTCGCCAGAGTGCAGAAAACATGGTGAGTGTTCTGAATAGAATGACATCTCTGGAGGAGCGATGGTCATCTATTGAAAAGAGAAACCAAGCCTTCATGGAAGTCCTTCTGAGTAGGACTGCCAGTGCAGATACGGGACCCAAGGCCCCCCTGACGTGCAGCAAGGTGCTCTCAAGCCACTTGCAAGCGCTGAGCAGGACCTGACCCATGAGAGGGAAGTTGATGGCAGACATCAAGGAAGTGGGGGCTCCTTTCCAAGCACTCACACTTCCATGCCACTGCAGAGCCCTCGGTCAGAGCCCCACCAGAGTCCACACCCAACTGAGATCGGCGTCTCAACCCCTGCACAGCCGCAGGAGCAGCAGATTGTTGGCGAGCCCTCACAGGTTCGCAACCCCAGAGGACACCCGCCAAAGGTGTTGAGACAGGAGCAGCAAGAAACTGAGCAAGGAGCTTCCACACCTGCTGAAGCCACAGGGGAAGCACCACGTAGGAGCACGCGTAAGAGAAAAATACTGCACAAATAGTCACAAGGGTAGTCACTTGGGTGAAATTTGATGTTTAATGTTAAAAAGCCATCAGATGATTACTGTAAATAAAAAATCTGATGGCTACTGCTGCAGTTGTGGCATGTGTCATTTCACTAATGGGACTTCCACATTGAGGGCTTAGGATTACTTGCAATTGTCAGTATGGTGGTCAAATTGTTAGGAATCCTCTGGTTCTTGGCCATTGTCGAAGCTCTGGTAAGAAGCTGCGAGGCAAAAGTGCTTGATTGGCTAGGCTAAGCAAATCTGGCCAAGATGAGTGCGTTCCTTGCATCTCGGGCAGCAATGTTCTCGCGTACTGCTGCTGCTGGTTGATGGGCCTCTGCAAGATGTTCGTTTTCGTTCTCCTCCTCCTCCTCCTCCTCCACCTCCTCCTCCTCCTCCTCATCCTCATCCTCAGGAATCTGCAAGACACGACGCTGTGCCATGTTGTGAAGTGCACAGCAAAGCACGACGATTCTGAAGACCCTGGCGCTCCTGCTGTTGCTGCTGGTGTGGGTGCTGCTGTTGTTCATGGTTCTGCTGGTGCCACGGCTGGTCTTCGTCCTCATCTGATGTCCAGAAGGGAAGGAAATAAATGGCTCCCATGCTTCTGGTATATGCCTCAGTTGAGGAAGCACTCAGTGAGGGTGGCGAGAGGGGTTTCCCAGGAGGACAGACTAGATGCAGGAAGGATGTTCCTGATGGTCGGTGAGTCCAGAACCAGGGGTCACAGTCTAAGGATAAGGGGTAGGCCATTTAGGACAGAAATGAGGAGGAATTTCTTCACCCAGAGAGTGGTGAACCTGTGGAATTCTCTACCACAGAAGGCAGTAGAGGCCAATACATTAAATATATTCAAGAAGGAGTTGGATATATTTCTTAAGGCTAAAGGGATCAAGGGGTATGGGGAGAAAGCAGGAACCGGGTACTGAATTTGGATGATCAGCCATGATCGCATTGAATGGCGGAGCAGGCCCGAGGGGCCGAATGGCCTACTCCTGCTCCTATCTTCTGTTTCTATATTTCTATGAGGTCACACTGGAGATGGGTGTCAGGCTCCAAACTTCCACAGCTGTGGTCATGCCTTCTAAAAGTTCCCCCAGACCTGAGCCAACAAAGTCCTGCCACCTGCAAATGATGGCTGATCAAATATCCTATTTAATGGTGGAGCTGCAGCTAATAGTCAGCAATCCGATTGTGCTCCCGCCAGGTTTCACCGTCATGTTTCAGAGCAGGCGTGCTTCACGTTGGAAAATGGTTAAAATCACCAAGGCCTTTCAAAATGGGATAATGGAGGCAATTTAGTGCTTGTTAAGGACTTTAAGGGCCTATCCCGCCTCTTGGAGGCGGGACGGAGACGGGAGCAGTAAATGATTTGTTCAAAATTGCTTGGAGGCGGGATGGAGGTGGGGTTGGGCCTGCCCGCCACTTTTTGCAATTTTAACACCCCACACGCCTTCATTCCTGCCTCCACGGCCCTGTGAAATTCGAGCCCATGGTGCCTACTTCTACATGTACGCTGATGACACAAAGCCCTAGCTCTCCATCACTTTGCTCGACCCCTCCACTGCTTCTCTGCTTCTCTGTTGTCAGACTGCTTGTCCAACATTCAGTCTTGTATGAGTGGCAATTTCATCCAGCTAAATATTTGGAAGACCAAGCTTTCGCCCCAGCCACAAACTCCATACCCTTGCCATCGATTGGCACCAAGTCCCATTCACCATCACCTGTCCTCGCCGACCTATGTCCAAAAGCTCAAATTTATAGTTATCTTCGTGTTTAAATCTGTTCATGGCATCCTCCCTATCTCTGTAACCACCTCCATCCCTACAACCCCTCTGCACGCCTCCCTCCCCCCACCGCCCCGAACTCTGTTCTGACTCGGACTCCTTGTGCATCTCTCCCACTATTGGTGGCCATACTATCAGCCATATAAGGCCCCATGCTCTGGAATTCCCTCCTTAAACCCCTTCACCTAGAATCATAGAATCATAGATATTTACAGCACAGAAGGAGGCCATTCGGCCCATCTTGTCCGTGCCGGCCAACAAAGAGCTATCCACCCTAATCCCACTTTCCAGCACTTGGTCTGTAGCCTTGTAGGTTATGGCATTTCAAGTGCATATCCAAGTACTTTTTAAATGTGATGAGGGTTTCTGCCTCTACCACCCTTTCAGGCAGTGAGTTCCAGACCCCCACCACCCTCTGGGTGAAAAGATTTCTCCTCAAATCCCCTCTAAACCTCCGACCAATTACTTTGAATCTATGCCCCCTGGTTATTGACCCTTCTGCTAAGGGAAATAGGTCCTTCCTATCTACTCTATCGAGGCCCCTCATAATTTTATACACCTCAATTAGGTCTCCCCTCAGCCTCCTCTGTTCCAAAGAATACAACCCCAGCCGATTCAATCTTTCCTCATAGCTAAAATTCCCCAACCCAGGCAACATCCTCATAAATCTCCTTTGCACCCCCTTTAGTGCAACCACATCCTTCCTGTAATGTGGTGACCAGAACTGCACGCAGTATTCTAGCTGCGGCCTAACTAGTGTTTGATACAGTTAAAAGAAAGAAAGGCTTGTATTTATATAGCGCCTTTCATGACCACCGGACGTCTCAAAGCGCTTTACAGCCAATGAAGTACTTTTGAAGTGTAGTCACTGTTGTAATGTGGGAGGAAATGTGGCAGCCAATTTGCGCACAGCAAGCTCCCACAAACAGCAATGTGATAATGACCAGATAAACTGTTTTTGTTATGTTGAAGCATAACCTCTCAGCTCTTATATTTTATGCCTCGGCTAATAAAGGCAAGTATCCCATATGCCTTCTTAACCACCTTACCTACCTGTCCTGCTACCTTCAGGGATCTGCAGACATGCACTCCAAGATCTCTCTGTTCCTCTACATTTCTCAGTGTCCTACCATTTATTGTGTATTCCCTTGCTTTGTTAGCCCTTCCCAAATGCATACCTCACAATTCTGCGGATTGAATTCCATTTGCCACTGTTCTGCCCACCTGACCAGTCCATTGATATCTTCCTGCAGTCTGCAGCTTTCTTCTTCATTATCAACCACACGGCCAATTTTTGTATCATCTGCAAACTTCTTAATCATGCCCCCTACATTCTCCATCTCCCTCTCCTCCTTTAGTACTCTCCTTAAAGTTTTGGGTCATTCTTCCTAATACCTCCTTCTTTGGCTTTGCATCCATCTTTTGATTATGCTTCTGTGAGCACAGTTGGGGCATTTTTCCACATCAAAGGCACAACATAAATAAATGCAAGTCGTTGTTGATTCTCTGCATTGAGGTGTCTGTACGGACTCATCGGAGAGGATGATGCTGCCATCCTGTGTTAGGACTGTAAAATGCAGTCACTTATAACCCACAACTTTAACTGAATTGGATCTAAACACCTTTACAATAATAGCGTAGAAATTCTGGGGGGCAAAATTTATGGTGGGACCTGGACCTATTGGGTTTCTTCCCCTCTCACGTTCCCCATGTAATTTGCCCGTTGGAGGCAGTGCGTACTTCTTATTCCTGCTGCACTTATATTAGGTTCCGAGGGATTGCCTAAGAAGAAGAAGAAGAAGACTTATATCGATGAGCAACTTTGGGGGCTTGTCGAGGGAAATTCTCAGGCTGCCCGAGGAATTCCATCACATTGTGCCCTGATAAGCTCAATGGGACCTACGTCAGTCAAGAGAACCCTTTCTGGGCCTTAAGAAGTCTCCATTACTGCTGAAAACAAAGGGCATTTATTCCAGAGGTATTGATTACCATTACAAAGGTGCCCTAATGTTTCCTGAGGGGAATGAAAACAATTTTTCTTTGGCCCTATTTGGGCCTACGATGTCTCCCCTCGGCGCAGCAGGGTGCCCCTTCAAGTTCCGCCTTCTCAGCGAGTGAGCACCTCAGTTGCGCCCTACAGGTGCAGGCATCCATTTTGAAAACTAAATGACCCCATCCCCAGGATTTGGGACAGGGTCAGTGGCATAGCAAAGTGGCAGGCAGAAGTCTCCCCCTGCTGCACTGCTACCCCCTCAAAAGGGTCTGCCTCTCATGTAACAACATATTCTATGGCACTTCGGAGCGGTAAGGGAAAACTGACTGAAGGCATTGTGGGGCGAGAGCCAGAGCAATATAGGGAAAGTGTTGCAGAATATAGGGCAAATACAACTGCAGGCTCAGTCCCCAAATCGACCATTCTGCCACGGGAAATTAACTCACCAGCATGGTTGCCTGCCCGACTCACTGAGGCCATAGTAACAGTTTCAGCAGCAGAAGACCGTTGGCCCATTTAACCAACCTCTCCCACTAAATATTTAACATAGAAACATAGAAGATAGGAGCAGGAGTAGGCCATTCGGCCCCTCGAGCCTGCTCCGCCATTCAATGAGATCATGGCTGATCATCCAAATTCAGTACCCTGTCCCTGCCTTCTCCCCATATCCCTTGATCCCTTTAGCCTTAAGAAATATATCTAACTCCTTCTTGAATATATTTAATGAATTGGCCTCAACTGCCTTCTGTGGTAGAGAATTCCACAGGTTCACCACACTTTGGGTGAAGAAATTCCTCCTCATCTCTGTCCTAAATGGCTTACCCCTTATCTTTAGACTGTGACCCCTGGTTCTGGACTCCCCCGCCATCGGGAACATCCTTCCTGCATCTAGTCTGTCTAGTCCTGTTAGAATTTTATAAGTTTCAATGAGATCCCCTCTCATTCTTCTAAACTCCAGCGAGTATAAGCCCTATCGACCCAATCTCTCCTCATACGTCATTCCTGCCATCCCAGGTATCAGTCTGGTGAATCTTCGCTGCACTCCCTCCATGGCAAGAATATCCTTCCTCAGATAAGGCGACCAAAACTGCACACAATACTCAAGGTGTGGTCTCACCAAGGCCCTGTACAACTGCAGCAAGACATCCTTGTTCCTGTACTCAAACCCTCTCGCTACGAAGGCCAACATACCATTTGCCTTCTTAACCGCCTGCTGCACCTGCATGCTTACCTTCAGCGACTGGTGCACAAGGATACCCAGGTCTCGTTGCACTTCCCCTTCTCCCAATCTATTGCCGTTCAGATAATAATCTGCCTTCCTGTTTTTGCCACCAAAGTGGATAACCTCGTATTTATTCACATTATACTGCATCTGCCATGCATCTGCCCAATCACCCAACCTGTCCAAATCATACTGGAGTTTCTCGGCATCCTCCTCACAGCACACACGCCCACCCAGCTTTGTGTCATCTGAAAACTTGGAGATATTACATCTAGTTCCCTCGTCTAGATCATTAATATATATTGTGAATAGCTGGGGTCCTAGCACCGATCCCTGCTGTACCCCACTAGTCACTGCCTGCCACTCAGAAAAAGATCCGTTTATTCCAACTCTTTGCTTCCTGTCTGCCAACCAGTTCTCTAGCCAAGTCAGTACCTTGCCCCCAATCCCATGTGCCTTAACTTTACACGCTAATCTCTTATGCGGGACTTTATCGAAAGCCTTCTGAAAGTCCAAATACACCACATCCACTGGTTCTCCCTTATCTATTCTACCAGTTACATCCTCAAAAAATTCCAGTAGATTAGTCAAGCACGATTTACCTTTTGTAAATCCATGTTGACTTTGTCCGATCCTGTCACTGTTTTCCAAGTGCTCTGCTATTACATCTTTTATAATGGACTCTAGCATTTTCCCCACTACCGATGTCAGGCTTACCGGTCTATAATTCCCCGTTTTCTCTCTACCACCTTTTTTGAATAGTAGGGTTACATTAGCTACCCTCCAATCCATGGGAACTGTTCCAGAGTCTATAGAATTTTGGAAGATGACCAGCAATGCATCTACTATTTCTAGGGCCACTTCCTTAAGTACACTAGGATGTAGATTATCAGGCCCTGGGGATTTATCGGCCTTCAATCCTGTCAATTTCTCTAACACCATTTCCCTACAAATACTGATTTCATTCAGTTCCTCCCTCTCATTGGACCCCATGTTCCCTGACATCTCTGAGAAGTTATTTATCTCCCAATCCCAGCTCTAAAATTACACCCCAGTCTTCTCCTTTCAAGAGAAAAGAATCCAAGAATCCTAGGATAGCCAATCTCTCCTCATAGCTCTGTCCCCTTAGTTCTGGAATTAGACTTATTGCACTCCCTCCAATTAACTCTGTAGTAGCACATGCAATTTGTCAAAATAGAGACAACATTGCATGCAGTACTACAGATGTGGTCTCATCAAGGCCAGATATAATTTTAGAATTACTTCCCTTGCTGTATTACTTACATGCTTAACTTCACATCCCAACTTTCAGTTTGCTTTCTTTGTCTATGAGCAATCTACCAATGGTTTTGCCAATCTACATTTATAAACTCCCAAGATCTTTTTCTTGTTGTGATATCTCAAGGAAGTTTCCATTAAGAAAACAATCCACATTATTCTTTCCTCTGCCAAACCTTATAACTTTACTCTTCTCTGTACTAAATTGCATCTGACACTTCTCTGGCTCCTCTAGATCCTGTTGGATTGTAAAAATAATGATGTAAATGGGAGAATGCTCCCTCTGCATACAAAAAAACATTCCAAACTTTCAAAAATTCGGTATATGGAACCAATCCTTTTCCCACACATGTATGCACAGTAGATCAGATATCTATCCTATATATGCAGGATTTATAACTTTGTCCAATTTAGTTTGCTCCGAATCATAATGGCCCAGAATTTGTGGTCAGCGGCGAAGCAACAGCAATTGGCGGTGACCTCAAAGAAAGCTGCCCATGGAGATCTCGCGATCTCTGTATCGAAATCTTTTCCTTACTCGACCTTAATTTGATTGTAGTATTGTCAAAAGTGGATCTCCAGTATATAGCAGCAATGATGTCATCAAGCTGTCTAAGCAGCCAAACACGTTGAAGAATTCTCACAGACAGCAAACCAGGAAATAAAAAGCAGCTTTCATCATTCACTTTTAATTTTTTTTACAGAGAGCAAAATAAAGTTTGGGACATACACATGGGGTTAAGGTACAAGCTGAAATATCATAAACAAACTTTTAAAAGAATAATTATTTTTATTATTATTTTTAAAATCTAGTCATTTTTATCATAATGGAGAAATTTGACATTCCACAAATATAAAATGAGTCTTTCAGGGCCAGAACAGTTGTTCAGCAGTCAATACACTGTTAAAACCCCAGTTACACATCTTTCAACAAGGCTTAACTTTTTATGGGGTGTTAGATATAGATATTAGAGCAGAAAAGGGCAGCTTTCATCAGTTCAAGTGATTTCACTGATTGCCGGCTATGGGGAGTTCCACAGCGCAGCCTGTGGCGGAGCAAGGAATGACTGATCGCAACTTCAGGATTTCTGCGTTTATCTGCGCATGCGCTAAATCCTGAAGTTTCAGAGGAGTAATGATGGCAAACGCTGACAGTTTCGCCGTCATTGCCACCGCAATATCCGGGCCATTATGTACTCACTCCAGAGTAATTTATCCACCAATTCATATGCAAAAATTATAAACAATTGTGAGCCTAACACTGCCCCACCTCCCACCCCATCATTTCAAATAACTTCCCTACAATCGAGGTAAGACTAATAGCTCTGTATTTTGATAGTTTGGCCTTAGCCACCTTTTTACAAATAGGAGTCACATTTGTCAATTCCCGATCCTGAGTTATGATCGGAGTCCAGCGAATTATGTAAAATATCAGTGAGGGGATTCGTTATCTTGGGCCTACCATGATGAAAATTGTCAGTCTGGGGCCTTATCTAACTTGGGCTTCTGCAACCTTCCTGGTATATCCCCCATTGTGATTTCAAAACTTTCCAGTTTACACTGATTGTTAAACTGGTTCCTCAATTCTGACATTTCTCCCACCCCCCCTCCGCCGGTTTCATTTGTGAACTCTGCTGCAAAGTAGTGATTAGCATTTTAGCAATTTCCTTGTCATTACAGATAGTTTCCTATTGTCATTTAATATGGCCCAATTTTACTGCTTCAAATTATTTTATTTTAGTTACTTTTTGTTAGTTTATTCTGTTTAAAACCAGTTTAGAGGGGTCAATCCTTCCCTGAAATTTTAATGATGTCATCCTTTAAGGGCAGTACTTGATGTATCCTTGTCCCTCAGTTCCACCGACCTAACTTAAAATAGGACCCAACCAGGTAACATGTGGAGAGTTAATTTCCTTACCATTTTGGGGGTATTTCTGGTGCATAATTGGGGCAAGTATATTTTTGTGGCAGGAAAATCTTGCAGGTGTCGCTTTTCCACCATAATAGCATTTGTTCTGAGTTCCCTCACCCTAAGAGCAGTAAGGCAGCAGTGAGATATTGTACACAAGTGGTCCACAAAGTGGAACCATGATTTAAAAGCAAATTAGTGTAAAGTGGTGCTAAGGCTCGTGGCATCATTTGCAAATTTGAAGCATTGTTGGAGCGGGAGCCAATGTCGGTCAGCGAGCACAGGGGTGATGAGTGAACCGGTCTTGGTACGAGTTAGGATGTGGGCAGCAGAGTTTTGGATGAGCTCAAGTTTACGGAGGTTGGCAGATGGGAGGCCGGTCAGGAGAGCATTGGAATTGTCGAGTCTGGAGGTAACAAAAGCATGGATGAGGGTTTCAGCAGCAGATGAGCTGAGGCAGGAGCAGCAACAGGTGACATTGCAGTTGAATGCAGCCAAAGTATGCCTCCTCTTTAAGAGGTGCAGGCTGCCTTTAAATGTCAATGCACAATATTGACGCCACCTCATTAAGCGAGCTGTCAGTGAACAGTGTAACGCTGACAGACTGCCTATTTATTTAAATTAATTAGGAGCACCAATTTGGGGTCCTAGTTTCATCCATGTGATTGGGCACAAATTCTGCACCCGAATATGGACTGAAACCAATTTCTACCCTGATATCTCCTAACTCAGCACAGACCAGGAATCCATCATGAGATCTGCCTGGTCTAAATGATTCAATACCACACCAGTCAGTGGCTGCTAAGTTCAGCTCCGTAGTGCCTGGTTTTTCAGTGCTATGGGTGACGATTGGGGTCCAAAATGACATTCGGGTTCCTCGGGACTATATGCTAGCTTTGACCATGATGGCCCACTGTGGATACAGGACCTCTCTCCTCCTGTCCACTTCCTGCACCAAGGCTTCCACTGCTACATCAGGGAATCTTGGAGCCCACTCTCTGCCCTGTTGCGCCATTAGTCTGTGTTGTTCCTGCTCAGACTCTGTTCCCCAGCCAGTTGAATCACCTGCTGCAGCCAGAAGGCACCTCCCCTTTAAGAGGTGCAGGCTGTCTTAGAGTAGTGCAGGCTTGCTTTAACTGGTGCGATCCTTGCATGAAGTTGGGCCTCCTGCTGATGTGAGCAGCCAGTCAGCAGTGCATTCAACGCTGGGCTGCACGCCACAATCATTATAATTAGCAGGCAGTACAAAGTTTGCATGCTGCCTGCATTACTTTGAATGGGCGCGGGTTGATCGCGCATCATAATCCCCATGCCCGTTTCCGGGGGCAGTTTTAGCCCAGTGAGTTAGCCACTAACTTGTGGGGGGAGCTTTCATTACCTGTTTTATTTCAGTGAAATCACTACTCATGTTTGGTTTATTGTGGAGAAGTAGCTATTATTTTGTTCATCACAGACCTATTATGTAGTTTTTCTTTTGACCACACGGAGGCACCAGTGACTAAACTGCAATGGCCAACAGAATAGAAAGGATTCATAATCAGTTGACATTAATGCATTTTGCCAAGTCCAAAACTGGATAAGGGGCAGGAATGGGATGAGTTCCAAGATTTGCTTTGTCGATGACTAAAAAGGTAAAAAAAAACATGAATATGCTCAATAACAAATACCTCTACACCTCGAGGCACAGAAATTAGTCGATAAAATTTGGCCCTGAATTTTCTTGTCTTTTCTCCTATAAAAGCACTGTGCTCATGGCGGGTGGAGGCTGAATTTGGGGTGAAACTCAGTTACACCTGGTCTCTGCCCTTTTTCTGCCCAGTGAAGCTTCTGCTGGAAGTGGGGCTGGCTGCTTCTTGTACAGGCATCAGTAAAAGAGGCAGGACTGGTGGGAGGACATCATCCACCCAGGCTCTCATCAGTCCCACTTAATTTGTCCCAGGTGCAATGTATGCCTGCATAAAACAGGCGTACTTGCTTGTCAGGGTCTGATCTTGGTGGAACTAGGACCACTAATAATTTAAAAGGCCAGTTTCCCTCGGACAATCGATTATGGAGTGATCGGTTATTGTAGAGAAACCAGGATTGGGTCCTCTACTGACCAACTGCTGTCTTCCAAAATGCCTGTACGTTGAGGAATCAAATGGGGGAGGAGAAACTAAAAATTGTAAAGATGATTTTTTTTAAATACCCACATCCTACTCAGGCAACATAGGTTTAAAAAAAGGATCAGCCATTTCAAATAGTCAAAAACGTTTTTGAAGATTTTTGGAGAAAAAAATGTTATTTGTGAAATTACACAGTAACAAAAAGCTGAAAAAAACATTTGATTTTTTTTCCACACAAAATGCTGACAAATTCTTGCTAAGGCTCTGCAATGTCACAGGTCACCTCCAGATTTGACTTCTTTGCCCTTGAAATTTAAAACAGATTCTAAGAGAACTCCAGCCCTTCGAATCTGCCACATAACTTCCACCACAGATAAGACGATCATTTTGTGGCGTGCTTGGGTCTGTTCCAAGAGGCAGCAGGGCAGTGGGCGCTTGGTCTTCCCAGAAGCCTTCAGCTACGTTAGATGCAGCATGGAGCAGCCAGTTTGCTTCGCCATATTAACTTTTTGACAAACTGTACATACCATTTTAAATTTCTGTGATGCGCTAAGTATCAATACTAGAATCTGTAATTTTAAATTTTATTGGGAAAAGCTCCAAAGGATGAACTCACAAAGCTTATGTGAAAAACTGAGTCCACTTTGCTTGGACTTCACCAATCAATGAATCACCTACTGTCAAACACTTTGTGAGGTCACTTTCAGTTACGAAACCTTCAAATGAATGTTTTGTTTGACTAGTTACCAAGAGCAGAACAAGCAATTAGGTTTTTAAGCAGATAAACAGAGATAAGATTGTTTGAAGTGACTAAACACATAATTGTTTTCCAATGGCATTTTCTGCTAATCAAAGGTAAATGGGAGGTGCTGTCTGCCAGCAAGCTTACTTACACAGGATCAAAATGGTAATGAGTTTATGCCAATTTTCAGATCTTAAAAATGATAATTATGATAAAGACAGGCTTAGATCATCTTCTATTCTAACTTTTTGCCTCAAACTCGAAGATAGATTTTCTTTGCTTGCCACTTGGCTAGTTTGCACTCATCTGCACTTGTTAACTGGGTTTGATTGTGCGATCACATCATAGAATCATAGAATGATACAGCACAGAAGGAGGCCATTTGGCCCATCGTGCCTGTGCCGGCTCTTTGGTAGAGCTTTCTAATTAATCCCACTCTCCCGCTCTTTCCCCAGAGCACTGTAAATTTTTCCCCTTCAAATATTTATCCAATTCTTTTTTGAATGTTAGTATTGATTCTGCTTCCACCACCCTTTCAGGCAGTGCATTGCAGATCATAATGGCCCAGAAATTCGGGTCTCCACGGGTGAGTACGCACGGGGTACTCACCCGTAGGCCGAATGGAAGTGCCGGTTTTGCGCATGCACTGCGCATGCGCGGGAAACCGCCACTTCCGATCCTCTGAACGAAGAGGTTCAGAGGTCGAACGCGCGCGCAGGGGAGGCTGCGCGTGCGCTTTGAATTTAGGTTTTTTTTTACAGGTTTTCACGCGAGGTTTAAGCCTGCAGGATTTACACATTTAAAAAGCAGGCGTAAGGCCTGCTTTTTGCAAGGTAAGTGGTCAATTAATTAAAATTAAAACATTTTTTCCACAGGTTTATTATTTTTAAATACTTTAAAGCAAGGTAAGTTTATTTTTAGCCCCGTTAGAATATAAAATTAATTTTTTCAAAAATTTAAATTATTGTTTAAAATAGTTATTTAGTGTAATTTATAGTTTATTTAAAAAGTGTGATTTAAAAAAAAAATTATTTGAAGGTTTACTGCTATTTTGGGGCCCGTAGTATTTATAAGTTTTGACAGGTCTTCCTGTCAATCTTATAAATGGGCTTTTCCCTCCTCCGATTGGCTGCCCATGGCTCACGTGATCCCAGGGGACGCATCGCACTAACTACACCCCTGGGACACGCAAGCACTGCGCGCCGGCAGCTGGGCCAGGCCCCGGAGCGGAATTCCACGCGGGCCCACAGCTCAACTGTCAGCGCGCAAGGTAAGTGCAGGTCGGGGGCTTGCACCCGTGGGAAGCCGCCGACCCGAATTTCTGGGCCAATAACTCACTGCGTATAAAAATGTTTTCTCATGTCGCCTCTGGTTCTTTTGCCAATCACCTTAAATCTGTGTCCTCTGGTTACTGACCCTTCTGTCACTGGAAACAGTTTTCTCTTATTTACTCTATCAAAACCATTCATGATTTTGAACACCTCTATCAAATCCCCTCTTAACCTTCTCTGCTCTAAGGAGAACAATCCCAGCTTCTCCAGTCTCTCCACATAACTGAAGTCCCTCATCCCTGGTACCATCCTAGTAAATCTTTTTGGCACCCTCTCCAAGGCCTTCACATCCCTCCTAAAGTGTGGAGGGATTGAACACAATACTCCAGCTGAGGCTAACCAGTGTTTTACTTCCTTGCTTTTGTAATCTATGGGCTCGATTTTAATTCCCGAGGCGGGTTGGAGTCGGGTTGCGTGGTAGGCGGATTCCGGAGCCGCTTCCGGCAGGATCAGCTGCTGATGTCTGATTTTGATTTAATAAGCTTGTTGAGATTCTCTTCCCTCCTGATGGCCGGAGGAAGCCTCCTCGGCAGACCAAGGCAGCCTGGCTGCGCATTGCTGAGGAGGAGAACGCAAGGTCCATATGTTCACGCTTATGGATCCAGTGCCAAAAAAGGTTCAATGATCTTGTGCGAACATCAAAAGTGAGTATCCCATCACACTTACCTTCAATCTGCTTCCCTTCTCTTCTCATTACCAGCACTCTGAGTTGTAAGCCTGCTCCTCCACATCCCACCTTACCCTTACTTCCCTTGCACCCTTACCTATCCATCTCTGTCTCTGCACTGAATCACTTCAGCATCCTGCCTATGCACCTATGGTAGAGATTATTCACACTCACTCCATCACTGTGGTTGAAACTCCGCTTGTGTCCCTCCTTACAGGAAAAGATAGCCCATAATAAGAGGGAGATAACACTGACTGGAGGAGGAACACCTACCCTAGCCACATTGACCAGTGCTGAGGAGGCTGCACACCAAAATTGTTGGAGGTGGCGAGGACCTGGAAGTGGGCGATGGAGAGACGGGCACACTAGAGGAAGCTGGTGACATAATAAAGTTTCATCCCTCTCAGAAAGCAATGCAATATGATGTTCATAGAGAATTGCTTTGTATCATCTGCACAAAAGGATGTGTGTGCTACATCAATATCAGATGTCTAAATCATGCCTTTAGTCTCCCACAGGACCATCGAGCGACCCCCTCCCCATGATCCAGGATGAAGAGCCAGACGACTCCTCAGAGGAACCCGAAGCCACTGAGGGAGCAGCATCATCAGGACTCAGCGCACCTAGCACCAGCGCAGCAACGCTCACCTCGATGGGGCCCTCGCGAGTTAGAGTAGTGTTGTCACCTGGTCTATCACAGCGCACAAGTGAGCATCAGCAGATGGTGGAGACAGCGACAGCAGTGGAGAGTCCTTGTCGGAGGTCGCAGCAATCTCCTAGCGCTGCTGAGCTGAATGCAAATGCTGTGCCTCTGGGGCCATCCAGAAAAATAGCAGTTCGGGAAATACAGGAACAAGTGCAGGAGTCTCTGAAAGGGTTTGCCTCCAGGGTTAGTGTGAGTGAGAATAAAATGGAGGCGCCCATCTCTAACATCTGCACTGCCCTGGTGGAGGCAATGGGCATGAAAGGGATGTTGTTGGCAGGACAGAAGGAAGTGTGGGCTCCTCTCAAAGCGACCATGCTACTGTGGAGCCCTCAGTCAGAGACGCACTTTGCGGAGACAACTAAGATGGCGGTTTCAACCCCTGCACAACCACAGGAAGAGCAGACTGTTGAAGAGCCCTCCCAGGCTCCCAAACCCAGAGGACACCCACCAAAGGCGCCTAAGCAGGCGCAGCATCCTAGTCAGCAAGGTGCCTCTACATCTGCTGAAGCCACGGGGAAGCACCATGTAGAAGCACACGTAAGAGAAAAATTAAGCACCCATTGTAACAAGGGGACTCATTTGGGTGTTTTGTCTTTTTTTCTGACTATTGTTGGTTTATTATCCTTTTGTCATGTGTAAAAGAAAAATTATGGCAAACAGTTGATTGTGTGGCCTATGTGTTCTGGGAAATGGCAAAAGCGCATTGAGGGCTCAGGGCGACTTGCTTTTGTAATGCTGATGGTGAAAGTGATAGGAAATAACAGGGCATAGCAGAGATGATGTATGACTTGGACAGAGTAAGCTTATGCTAATGTGGCATGGCAGTGTGCATACCCTGTTTGACGGGTGGCAGTGAACTGGAGGGATGCTGCATTGATATCACAACAGGGCACGCAAGGCGCCCCTTGTCCTCCTCCTCCTCTTCCGAGGGAGATCTGCGCTGAGCCACGCAGCTGCTGCTCCTTCGATTATGAGGGTCAGGATGAGAGGACATAAATTTTTTCCCATCCTCTTGCTATAGATTTCATTTGAGGCAACAAGCTTGCAAGCGCACAGTCGAAGTGGCCTGAAATTATTCCATTCAAGTCACTCTGCAGCTGGGTGTCAGCTTGAACAGTCACAAGGTCAGTAGATGTGCCAAATCTTATCCCATACCTACAAAAGCAAAGTTGTTGCATTTGAATGTCAGCCATGTTTCAGGGGCGCTTTTAAAGCGCTCCACCAATGAATACAAATCATGTCCTCCAGCAACTCATCTCCTTGAACCTGGCCTGTGTCTGACAAGTCAGGAAACAGGAGCCAGAAGCACAAAAATGGGAAACAACTATAAAAATAGGATTAGCAGTTAACAGGCTGTTAACCACCTTACCTATCAGTCCCACCGGTTCCAGTCGGGTCAGTTTGGGAGCAGCTAAACAGACACTCACAAAAATCTCTACTAGGATTTTGTAAAGTGATAATGCAAACAATAAATTAAACATATTCTAGAATATGCTCAAGATCGCGCACATTTGAGAATCACTATGGTTAATGGACTGTAGTCTAATCCAAGCTTTCATCTTGACTACACATCTTGTGTGAAAGGCCAGTTAGTGTTAACATCTTTCGTGCTTGTGAATGACAAGTTTCAGCACCAGCTGCTTATAGTCAGGCTTCGACAGAAGCAAGTGTGGTAAATATTTTTTGCTTCATAGAACGTACAGCAGAGAAACAGGCCATTTGACCCAAAAGTTCTATGCCGGGGCTTATAAGAACATAAGAAATAAGAGCAGGAGTAGGTCATATGGCTCCTTGAGCCTGCTCTGCATTCAATGGGCCAGTAATTCCTGTCTCAACGCGTGAGTACGGACGGGGTACTCACGCGTGGGCCCGGAGGAATTGCCGGTTTTCAGCATGCACAGCGCATGCGGGGAAAACCGGCATTTCCTCTTCTCTGACCCAAGGGGTTAAGAGGTGGAACGAGTGCGAGGTTACAGGTAGCGCGTGCGCGCTGAACTTCCCTTTTTTTTGAAGAGTTGCCCGTGGGGAAAAGACTCCGGTTTTTACACGTGGAAAAAGCAGCCGTAAGTATTTACTTTTAACAGGTAAGTGGTCTATTAAGTAAAATTAGAAAAATTTTCCACAGGTTCATTTTTTTTGAAGACTTTACAGTAAGGTAAGTGTATTTTTAGCCCCGATTTTTAAAATAATAATTTTTTTCAAAATTTAAAATTATTGTTTAAAATAGTTTTTTACAGTTATTTATAGTTTATTTAAGTAGTGCGATGTTTTTTTAAATTTTCTTTCAAGTTTAAGTAGTGTTTTGGGGCCAGGAGTTTTCATGAGTTTGACAGTTCTTACTATCAAACTCATGAATGAACTTTTGCAACCTCCCATTGGTTGCCCAGTGCTCACGTGATCCCAGCCGGCTCATCGCACTAAGTACGCCGCTGGGTCACGCACGCACAGCGCGGCAGGACCTGAAGCGGGCCAGTGACAGGAAATGCAATGCGGGCCAGGATTGAAATGTCAGCGCGCTGGGTAAGTGCACATCGGGGGCTTGCACGCGCGGCAAGCCCCCAAACCTAATTTCTGGGCCAATAAGATCATGGCTGATTTTGTCGAGCAACCAGTTTTACAGTTTTAATTATGGCATAATAATATCAATGGCTAAGATAAGTTTTGGGTAAACCTGTATCATGTTCATTAGCATGTTAATAAGTGTTGTTATTTTTATTAAGTGTGGAAACAACATGAAGGGTTCTTTATACAATAAATGGCATAACAAATTTTAATAGTAGCTGTTAACACAATTCATTTTATGTGTACAGTAATGTTCCCGCTAGTTTTTTTTTTGGGGGGGGGTTGTAGCCCCTTTAACGTGCTGTGTGGTCCATTCAAATTTCCGCACATTCACGGTTTTTCCATTTAAAAGCCGTTGAGCGGCCTGTGCCGGTCCCCCAGACCGCTGCATGGCCACGCAGCTTAACGGAAACGTTGGTGTGCAGCCCTCAACAGCTCACCAAAAATTGTTAAGTGGTCCTCCAGCTCAAATAATTGCCCACATTCTCCTGCAGTCTGTTACAATCCTCTTCATTGTTTACTACATTTCCAAGTTTCGTATCACCTGCAAACTTTGAAATTATGCCCTGTATATGCAAGCCGAGGTCATTGATATATATCAAAAACACAATGGTCCTAATACCAACCCCTGAGAAACACCACTGCATACTTTCCTCCAGTCTGAAAAACAATCATTAACCACTACTTTCTGCTTTCTATCCCTTTGCCAATTTTGTATCCATGCTACCACTGTCCCTTTTAACCCACGGGCTTTAATTTTGCTAACAAGCCTATTATGAGGTACTTTGTCAGACACCTTTTGAATGTCGATATACACAACATCAACCGTATTACCCTCATCAACCTTCTCCATTACTTCATCAAAGAACTCGATCAAGTTAGTCAAACATAATTTGCCTTGAACAAATCCGTGCTGACTTTTATTTATTAGCCCATACTTTTCCAAATGGCAATTAATTTTGTGGTGTATGTGCCTTTAAGAGCCCCAGGTGTGCGTAATGCCGGTAATTGCCACTCGGGCTATATAAGCCTGTGTATTGTGTGTATATCCTTTAGAACCCCCCCAGACTTGCTTAGTAAATACCTATGAACCAACTCCTGTCTTCAGTGTCTTTATCTACACACAGACACTACAGTGGCAACGAAGTGGAAACGGACTTACCTGCAATTCGGCAGCACCTCAAGGACATCGATTCCTCGGGCGTCCAGAAGACTCAAGGAAGTAAGAGAAACTGTGGTTTCACCAGCTGGCCAAGCTGGTGGCAGGTACTGCGCTAATCCTTCCTGGGCGTCAGGCTGGGGCTCCAGCGGCGGGCTCTACGGCTGAGACAGGCAGCGAAATCAGAGGCAAGCAATAACGGACTGGGAGGGAGCACTCGGGAGACGGCCGGCGCGGCAAGCAGGTCAGCATTCAGACCTCCGGCGGGAACGAGTCTCCAACAGTAAATTAAAGAAAAAATTAAGAGAACGGAAACCGCAGTAAACAGCGTTGTTATCGGCAGCAGCGGCGGGAAAGTGCGGGAAACGCCAAATCTTTGCTACAGAAAAGAAAAAAAAAAAGCGCAGGAAGCGCCATATCTTTTCTAAAATGCCTAAGTCTGGCAATATTGATGCTTTTGATAGCGAAAGAGAGCCTAATTTTGGCAATATTGATGTTTTTGATAACGAGATAGAGGATTGGACCACATATGTGGAAAGAGTGGAGGTATATTGCACCGCAAATGGAATAGAAGATGAAAAAAAAGCTTCAGTGCTTCTGGATCTAATGGGCGCAAAGACATACAAGCTGTTACGAAACTTAATCACTCCAGCCGAACCGATGGACAAGAATTTTGAGGAGATTGTTGATACCCTACACTGCCAATTCGAGGCAGGACTGGCAGATTCTCTGCGAGGCAAATTCATCTGCGATCCCCTAAGTGTAGAAACACAAAAAAAGGTATCTTCTGAGAAAGATTTAACACTGGACAAGGCTTTCAGTGCAATAGGAGCTGAAAAGATACAGCAAAGGCCACAGGACTTCGGCACCCATGAAATGACACGGGGTTTCGAGAGATGTTATCGCTGCGGCAGATCCACCCATGACCAGAGGGACTGCTGGTTCAAGGAAAAAGCATGCAGGCGATGCGGAAAGATGGGACACATTCCACGGGTGTGCCGATCTGAAAATAAAAAATCCACTAACGGGAAAAGAATCAATAAGGAAAAGCACAGAAAGGTACAAATGATGACGGACAGTAGCTCCGAAGAGCAGAATAGCGATAGCGACTCCGGGAACAAGAGACTAAGCTCTCTCAAATTACATAATGTAATTGCCAAAGAAGATTACCAGACCATTTGGGTTACCCTCACAATAGCAGGGTCCCCAGTTAAAATGGAGCTAGATACAGGATCAGCTCTGACCATCATAAATCGACGGGATTACGAGCGGCTATTTCCGCATATACCTTTAAAAGACACATCCATTATCTTGAAAACATATACGGGGCAGAAAGTATACCCCAAAGGAAAAATAAGGGTGCCCGTTGTATACAACGGCAAGGAAATACAGAAGTTGTATTTATACGTTCTACAAGATGGTGGTCCATCGCTGTTGGGACGTGAATGGATCAGAAAAATACGTTTAGACTGGCACTCCATTCAGGCACTGACGGTGACCAGTAAGGAAAAAAATGATAATGACGTCATATCTGAACGATTAAAAGACATCTTGGCCAACGCCAAGGAAGTGTTTCAAGAAAAACTAGGAACCTTGAAAGGCATCACCGCCTCAATAAAAGTGGAAGATGCAGCAATTCCCAAGTTTTTTAAGGCAAGACCGGTGCCATACGCAATTCGTCCAGCAGTCGAGGCAGAGCTGGAGAATTTGGAAAAGGCAGGCGTATTATCTAAAATAGATTGGAGCGAGTGGGCAACACCCACCGTCCCAGTCATGAAGAAAGCATTGAAGGGTGATGGATCTGAAGAACAGAGAAAAATTTGCATCTGTGGAGACTTCAAGGTGACTGTAAACCCGGTCCTTCACACAGTACAGTATCCTCTTCCGAGGATAGAAGATATTTTTGCCTCACTATCCGGAGGGAAACGTTTCACCAAAATTGACTTGGCACAGGCATATCTACAGATGGAGGTTGAGGACGCCTCTAAAAAGTATCTCACAATAAACACACACAAAGGCCTGTACCAGTACAATCGACTGGTTTTTGGAGTAGCATCAGCTCCAGCTATCTGGCAAAGAGCTATGGAGCAAGTCCTGCAAGGGATTCCGGACTCAATGCTACCGAGACGACATCCTTATAACAGGAGAAAACGACAACAAGCACCTTGCCAATTTGGAGCAGGTGCTCACTAGGCTGAAAGAACGGGGCCTACAGGCAAATCGCCCCAAGTGCGAATTTTTCCGAAATCAAATATCATATTGTGGCCACATAATAAATAAGAAAGGGTTGCATAAGTCACCTGAAAAAATTGAGGCGGTCATAAAAGCCCCAGCACCTGAAAATGTTTCACAATTAAGGTCGTTCCTGGGATTAATAAATTACTATCATAAATTTTTACCGAACTTATCAACTCTTCTACACCCTCTTAATGAACTGCTACAAACAAGAGTAATTTGGAAATGGAACGAAGACTGCAAAAATGCCTTCCATAAATGCAAAGACTTAATCACATCCAAAGAAGTTTTGGCTCATTACAACCCATCACTGCCAATCAGACTGGCGTGCGATGCATCCCCTTATGGCATAGGAGCAGTATTATCGCATAAATTCCCTGATGGCTCGGAACGGCCGATAGCTTTTGCGTCACGCTCATTGAACTCAGCTGAGCGTAACTATGCCCAAATCGACAGGGAAGCACTCAGCCTGGTATGGGGAGTAAAGAAATTCAACCATTACCTACACAGACAAAAATTTACCTTGTTGACTGACCATCAACCCCTCATCTCCATATTCAACCCTAAAAAGGGTGTTCCCATTATGACAGCACAAAGGCTACAGCGGTGGTCCCTTTTTCTAGGGGCACACCAATACAACATAGAATACAAAGGATCAAAACAGCATGGCAATGCTGACGGTTTATCGCGCCTACCGTTGCCAACGGTAGAAGAGGCACCTACAGTAGACCCAATGGAGATGTTCCACTCTACCATAGTGGAATGTCTACCAGTAACAAATTCTGCCATTGAAAGGGAAACGAGAAATGACCCAACTCTTTCACGGGTCTACGATTTAACAGTGAAGGGATGGCCAGCACATGGCGAACCACTGTTGCCAGCATTCTCACAAAGAAGAGAACAGCTGTCAGTGTGCAGAGGAACCTTGATGTGTGGATCCAGAGTGGTGATTCCACCCAAACTCCAGGATAAAGTGCTAAAGGAGCTTCACGAGGGGCATCTGGGTGGAGTGAAAATGAAGAACCTAGCCAGGGCGTTTGAATGGTGGCCAGGTATCGATGGAGACATCGAAGAAATGACCAAGAGCTGCCTAGGATGCCAGAAGGTCCAAAACGCTCTACCACAAGCCCCTCTACATCCATGGGAGTGGCCCTCATCTCCCTGGCAAAGGGTACACATCGACTTTGCTGGTCCATTTATGGACTCAATGTTCTTAATCGCGGTTGATGCACACTCCAAGTGGCCGGAGGTAATAAAGATGTCCTCCACCACCACGGAAAAAACCATCACAGTATTAAGGACCATATTTGCCAGGAATGGGCTACCAGAACAGATCTGTTCTGATAATGGACCGCAATTTGTGTCCGAAGAATTCAGAAAGTTCTTAAAAAACAATGGGGTTAAGCACTACACGTCCGCCCCATACCATCCCGCCACCAATGGATTGGCTGAAAGGTTTGTCCAGACCTTCAAGAAGGCCATAAAGGCCATGGGTAATGAAGACATAAAACTTCAGCACAAGTTGGATAACTTCTTATTCGCAAACAGGAATGCAACACATATGGTTACCAACCAAACTCCCGCCATGATGTTCTTCAATAGAAACCTAAGATGCCGGCTGGATTTGGTCAAGCCCAACATCAGAAGGGACGTGGAGAACCGGCAGTTTCAAGGCATGAATGAAAGGCCAACTAGGGCCTTCCAGATAGGCCAACAGGTTTTGGCCCGGGACTACCGTACCGAGAAATGGCAGCCTGGAACTATCTGCACACGACTAGGACCACTGATGTATACCGTGGACATCGGCGAAAGCATAATAAGGCGCCATGCTGACCAAATCATAAAGTCATCCGAAAAGGGACAACCTACACCACCACTCTATACATCTAACGATGAAGTAGAGATACCCATATCTACCTCCAATCCGGTGATACTGGAACCCGATGAACCCGACACTGGCATTCAAGCTGAATCAGCCTACTACACCACCAGAAACTACTACACCCCCGAGGCGTTATCCGGACCGAGTCAGGAAGCCTCCTGAGAGACTAACTTATAATTAATTAATTACAGCAATGTATATTATTTTGCGTATAACATGTAATTAGTAATTACTTAAAATATGATGTACTGGTTAGCTAAAAAGGGAGGAATTGTGGTGTATGTGCCTTTAAGAGCCCCAGGTGTGCGTAATGCCGGTAATTGCCACTTGGGCTATATAAGCCTGTGTATTGTGTATATCCTTTAGAACCGCCCCCAGACTTGCTTAGTAAATACCTATGAACCAACTCCTGTCGTCAGTGTTTTTATCTACACACGGACACTACAAATTTTATCCCGGATTATTGTCTCTAAATGTTTCCCCAGCAATGACGTTAGGCTGACTAGCCTGCAGTTGCTGGGTTTATCCCTCTTCCCATTTTTTGAACAGGGGTGTAACATTTACAATCTTCCAGTTCTCTGGCACCACACTCATATCCAAGGAAGATTTTGGCCAGAGCCTCCACAATTTCCACCCTTACTTCCCTCAGTAACCTAGGATGTATCCCACCTGGACCGGGTGACTTTTCTACTTTTAGTACTACTAACCTTTTAAGTAACCACTCTTTATCTATTTTATCCTATCCAATATTGCTACTGCCTCCTCCTTTACTGCTACATTGGCATCATCCTCTTCTCTAGTGAAGGTTCATTTAGTAACTCAGCTATGCCCTCTGCCTCCACAAGCGGATCTTCTTTTTGGTCCCTAATCAGCCCCACCCTTCCTTTGACTACCCTTTTACTATTTATGTGTTTATAAAGTACTCTTGGGTTCCCTTTTATGTTAGCTGCTAATCCATTCTCATACTCTCTCTTTGCCCCTCTTATTCTCTTTTTTAGATCTCCTCTGTACTTTGTATGTTCAGCTTGGTTTTCTACTGTATTATGAACCTTACATTTGTCATAAGCCTCCTTTTTCGGTCTCATTTTAACTTCTATATCTTTAGTCATCCAGGGACCTCCAGCTTTGGATGCCCTTCCTTTCCCCCTCCTACTTTGTAACCAAAACATCTCTTCTTTGAAGGTCTCCCATTGTTCAATTACTGTTTTGCCTAGCAATTTTTGATTCCAATCCAGCTGGGCCAGATCCCTTTTCAACTCACTGAAGTTAGCTCTCCTCCAGTTAAGTATTTTTATGTTTGATTGTACCTTGTCCTTTTCCATAACTATTCTAAACCTGATGATATTATGGCCACGGTTCCCAAAATGTGTTCCCAAAATGTTCTCCCATTGAAACATGCTCCACTTGCCTCACTTCATTCCTTGTTGGGCTGGAAACACACTGATCAAGAAAGTTCTCATACACATTTCAGGAATTCCTCCCCCTCTTTACCCTTTATACTGTTACTATCTCAGTCTATATTAGGATAATTGATGTCCTCCATTATCACTACTCTGCAGTTCTCTCATCTTTCTGTAATTTACCTGCAAATTTGCTCCTCTATCTCCTTCCCACTATTTGGTGGCCTATAGTATACACCCAGTAGTGTAATAGCTCCTCTATTGTTCCTTAACTCTAACCAAATAGACTCTGTCATTGGCCCCTCAACTACACCAACCCTCTCCAGTGCTGTAATAGTTTCTTTGACCACTACTGCCACCACCTCATTTTTTTCTTCTCTCTCTTCTGAATACCTTGTAGCCAGGAATATTAAGTTCCCAATTCTCCCCTTCTTTGAGCCAGTTCTCTGTTATTGCCACTATATCATAGTCCCATGTGGCGAGTTTTGCCTGCAGTTCACCAACCTTATTTACCATGCTCCGTGCACTTACGTACATGCACTCCAAGCCCATCTTACACTGCTTTGTGTTTGCCCCCTGTCTAATCCCTCCTATCATGCTTCACTAGTAGGCACCTCACTCTCGACAGGCTACCTGAGAGTCCAGACTACTTGATATTCTCCCCACTGCACCACTCATATTCTTCTCTGTTAAAAATGTCATCTTAAGGGATTCTAGAACTGACAGGACTGTTTGAGGTAACATTGTGCAGATTCCAGGCAGTGCCCAGCAACCATACATTAGCAAAGCAATCTACAACTTCATGGAAAGATAATTGGTGAAAAAAAGAGGATAAATAAATAGATCAATCAGCAATCACTTAATTTGTGACACACTGTTTGGGGGCAACTGCAATACTCAACCTGGTCATCATGTAAGTGGCAAGGCAATCATTTCAGAGTGTTGGTGCTGGTGTCTTTCAATCCAGTTTTATTTTGTTTGGCTTCTTAGCTATTGCAATCAGTTGGTCCCATATGCAACAGTTTAACATATGAAAAGGCAGCTTGTTGGAGAGATTTCTCTCAGTGGGAGGCCATAGTACCTGTGATCATTTCCCAGCAACCACTAATTAGCAATTTATTGGAGTCACTAGATCCCTGATACTAACAAATGCTCTTTAAAAATAACAAAAACCCAAACACAGATAAAGAACTATGGTATTGTTCATTCATGCTTCAAGATGTTTGTCCTAGAAGTAGTATTACTTGTAATAATATATGTCAGATCATATTGGGGAGAAGAAAATCAACATTTGTTGGTGTTTTTATGTATAATGTAAATATATGATTGGGTATAAGGATACTAAGGGGTTGAAATTGTGCTGTGCATATATTAGCCTATAAATTTTAATGGACATATTAAACTAATTTATGTCAAAAATAGACTTGAGATATCTGTTTCAGAACAATCAGGAGGAATTTGAAAAGTGAATCTTCTAAAATGGTGCATCTTAACTTGGTTAATTAAACCAGAAACAAAAACTGAAAATGCTGGAAACATTCAGGCAGCATCTGTGAGATCTGTTTTGACCTTTACCAGTAGCGAAAAGGCGCTTGTGATTTCGAGGCTGTGACCCCATTTACATCGGGCCAGTGAGCTGCCAGGAGCCATTGCAACCAGAGCAACTGCCTTAACAGTTCATGAACAATATTTGAGAGCTCAGTGACATTTCCCCATAAGCTGTGCTTCATCTCTTCTGCATGTGCGCTGAAACGTCATGCATGTGGAGAAGAGATGGCATACAATGAATTATGAAATGACTTCACCAAGCCTTGAAACAGCCGATTGTTAACCATCTTACGAATAGCATCAAGAGCCTCTAGAAATACTGATGTCTGAGAAAAGTGGATGTTTGCCAACTATGTTTTTTAATGTAATTGAGTCAAGGAGGAGATGTTTAATTTGAAATTTGTGGAATAAAGCATGCTGGGGGAGATGCAACTTGTCTGTCAGTTATTAGGTGGGCATAATCTGGCCTTTATTGAGAAGTGATGCCATTGTCATGTCAAGTATGGAATCCATCCATGTAATCTATATCTTATAACAAAGGTTACTGATTTGTCAAGGAGTGGCATCTTATGGCAGATCCCATGATTTCTCTAATTTCCTGAGACAAATTTGATTTCTTCCAACATTCGATGGAATCTGGAACAGTACCCATGGATTGGAGGGTAGCTAATGTTACCCCACTATTCAAAAAAGGTGGTAGAGAGAAAACGAGGAATTACAGACCGGTAAGCCTGACATCGGTAGTGGGGAAAATGCTGGAGTCCATTATAAAAGATGTAATAGCAGAGCACTTGGAAAACAGTGACAGGATCGGACAAAGTCAATATGGATTTACAAAAGGTAAATCGTGTTTGACTGGAATTTTTTGAGGATGTAACTGGTAAAATAGATAAGGGAGAACCAGTGGATGTGGTGTATTTGGACTTTCAGAAGGCTTTCGATAAGGTCCCGCATAAGAGATTAGCGTGTAAAGTTAAGGCACATGGGATTGGGGGCAAGGTATTGACTTGGATAGAGAACTGGTTGGCAGACAGAAAGCAAAGAGTTGGAATAAACAGGTCTTTTTCCGAGTGGCAGGCAGTGACAAGTGGGGTACCGCAGGGATCGGTCCTTGGACCCCAGCTATTCACAATATATATTAATGATCTAGACAAGGGAACTAGATGTAATATCTCCAAGTTTGCAGACGACACAAAGCTGGGTGGGCGTGTGTGCTATGAGGAGGATGCCGAGAAACTCCAGGATGATTTGGACAGGTTGGGTGATTGGGCAGAAGCATGGCAGATGCAATATAACGTGGATAAATGTGAGGATATCCACTTTGGTGGCAAAAACAGTGATATACCTATCAATTCCTCCAATAAAAGGCGAAGAGTTACGAAGGTGACTAAAGGTTTTTATTGACTAAATAACAGAGCCCACTCTCGTGGGCGATCCGATCCAAGCAGGAGGAATACCAGCCAGTCGCTCACCTTTATACCTGGCCTGGTGGGTGGAGCCAAGGCGGAGTCGGCAGTGGTCATCCCAGGTATAGCAGTGTGGCAAGAGGCGACCTCGTACCGTGATACAATAGTGGTCAGTAATACAGTTATAACGAACAGTGGTGAACAGTGCTAACTACTAACAGTGATACGATAGTGAACGTGGTTTACCACATTCACCCCTTGTTTAGAATTAAGTCCGGCGGGGTGAAGTGTACTACCAATTCTGGTAGGTCAGTCTGTCCGGAGGCTTCGTAAGCCTCTCCGATCGCCGCAGCGGTGGTGTTGCCTTATCCGGTGCTGGTGCCTTATCCGGTGTTGATGCTGGTGTTTGCGTGGTCGGCGAGGGCTCGTGGGGTTCCGGCATGCCGTCTACCTGGGCTGAGGTTGGGGGGGGTGGTGGCGGTGTTTCCGGATCGGCTGAGGGTGCGAGGTCTCGTAGTGAGACAGTGTCCTCCCGCCCGTCTGGGTACGCCACGTAGGCGTACTGGGGGTTGGCGTGCAGGAGGTTCACCCTCTCGACCAGGGGGTCCGTTTTATGGGCCCTCACGTGTTTCCGCAGCCAGACCGGCCCCGGGGCGGTCAGCCAGGTTGGTAGAGTGGTTCCCGTAGTCGACTTCCTGGGGAAAACGAACATTCGTTCATGGGGGGTGGTGTTAGTGGCCGTGCAAAGTAATGACCGGATGGAGTGCAGCGCTGTCGGGAGGACTTCTTGCCAGCGGGAGGTTGGGAGGCCCTTAGACTTTAAGGCTAAGAGGACGGCCTTCCATACCGTCGCGTTCTCTCTTTCCACCTGACCGTTACCTCTGGGGTTGTAGCTGGTGGTCCTGCTTGCTGCAATACCTCTCTCTAGGAGGAATTGCCGGAGTTCCTCGCTCATGAAGGAGGAGCCCCGGTCGCTGTGTATATAGTTCGGGAACCCGAACAAGGCGAAGAGGGCATTCAGGCACTTAATGACCGTGCTACTGGTCATGTCGGGGCAGGGGAAGGCAAAGGGGAAACGGGAGTACTCATCAACGATGTTGAGGAAGTACACATTACGGTCAGAGGACGGGAGGGGCCCCTTAAAGTCGATGCTCAGGCGCTCGAAGGGGCGGGTGGCCTTGATCAGGCTTGCTCGGTCCGGCCTATAGAAGTGCGGTTTGCACTCCGCACAGGTCTGGCAGTTCCTGGTCATGGTCCTGACCTCCTCGATGGAGTAGGTCAGGTTGCGGGCCTTAATGAAATGGTAGAGTCTGGTGACTCCGGGGTGGCAGAGCTGGTCGTGGAGGGTCTGAAGCCTATCGATATGCGCGCTGGCGCATGTCATTCGTGAAAGGGCATCAGGGGATTCGTTCAGCTTGCCTGGCCGGTACAAGATCTCATAATCGTAGGTGGAGAGCTCGATTCTCCATCTCAAAATCTTGTCATTCTTGATTTTGCCCTTCAGCTTGTTATTAAACATGAAAGCCACCGAACGCTGGTCGGTGAGGAGGGTAAATCGTTTGCCTGCCAGGTAGTGCCTCCAGCGCCGTACTGCCTCCACGATCGCCTGGGCCTCTTTCTCGACCGACGAATGTCGGATCTCGGGGCCCTGTAGGGTCCTTGAGAAGAAGGCCACTGGCCTCCCCTCCTGGTTTAGGGTGGCGGCTAAGGCGAAGTCGGATGCGTCGCTCTCCACCTGGAAGGGGATGGACTCGTCCACTGCGTGCACCGTGGCCTTGGCTATGTCTCCCTTAATGAGGGAGAAGGCCGCGCACGCCTCCTCCGTGAGGGGGAAGGAAGTGGCTTTCAGGAGGGGTCTGGCTTTGTCCGCGTAATTGGGTACCCATTGGGCATAGTAGGCGAAAAGCCCCAGGGTTCTCCTAAGTGCTTTAGGGCAGTGGGGGAGGGGTAGCTCCATGAGGGGGCGCATTCTTTCTGGGTCGGGGCCGATGATTCCGTTCTCCACTACGCAGCCGAGGATGGCAAGGCGCGTGGTGTTAAACACGCATTTCTCCTTATTGTAGGTGAGGTTCAGCCGTTGGGCCGTACGGAGGAATTTCTCCCGATTCGCGTCATGTTCCTGCCGGTCGCGGCCGCAGATAGTGACGTTATCTAGGTAGGGGAATGTAGCCTGCAGTTCGTTCTGGTCAACCATCTGGTCCATCTCCCTTTGGAATACCGAGACCCCATTAGTGACACCGAAGGGGACCCTAAGGAAGTGGTATAGGCGCCCATTCGCCTCGAAGGCGGTATACTGGCGGTCCTCAGGGTGGATAGGGAGTTGGTGGTAGGCCGACTTCAGGTCGATGGTCGAGAATACTTTATACTGTGCAATCTGATTGACCATGTCAGATATGCGGGGGAGGGGGTATGCGTCCAGCTGGGTATATCTGTTTATGGTCTGGCTGTAGTCGATGACCAGGCGGTTTTTATCGCCGGTCTTTACGACTACGACCTGGGCACGCCAGGGGCTGCTGCTCCCCTCGATAATGCCCTCTTTCAGGAGGCGCCGCACCTCGGAGCTAATGAAGGCTCTGTCCCCGGCGCTATACCGCCTGCTCTTGGTAGCGACGGGTTTGCAGTCAGGGGTAAGGTTAGCAAACAGAGAGGGTGGCGGGACCTTGAGGGTGGAGAGGCTGCAGGTGTTACGCGGTGGGCGGTTTAACGTTTGCTGGTTGTTGACTGTGAGTGGGGGGAGGGGTCCACCGTATGCTAGGGTTACGCTTTGGAGGTGGGATTGGAAGTCCAGCCCTAGTAGGATGGCAGCGCAGAGATGGGGGAGGACGAGGAGTTTAAAGTTTTTATACTCCGTGCCCTTAACCGACAGGGTCACGACATAGTAGCCGCTGATGTCCGTGGCGTGGGACCTCGATGCCATCGAGATTCGGCTGCGCGTTGGTAGGACAGAGAGGGAGTAGTGGCTCACCGTGTCTGGGTGGATGAAGCTCTCCGTGCTTCCGCTGTCGAACAGGCAGGTCGTGGCGTGGCCGTTCACTTTGATGTCCATCATTGACTTGGACAGATGGTGCGGGCGGGCTTGGTCCAGGGTGACGGAAGCTAGTGTGTAGCTGAGCGAGTCGTTGTCATCTGCGGGCGAGGCGGTCGGGCGTGGTGAGTAAAATGGCGTCTCCCACGAGGTAGGGCAAAATGACGGAGAAGTTGGCTGCCCCCGTAGCTCACATGAGGCACTATTGGGGTCGGTTGCCTTAATCAAAGATGGCCGCCCCCATGACTCATGTGTGGGGATGCTGGCCTCAGTTGCCCTAAACAAAGATGGCCGCCCCATGACTCATGTGTGGGGATGCTGGCCTCAGTTGCCCTAAACGAAGATGGCCGCCCCCATAGTTCGCATGCGGCACTGCTGGCCTCTGAGGATCCGCTCCTGCAGGCCTTGGAGAAGTGGCCTTTCTTCAGGCAGGTTTTGCATATGGAGTTCTTGGCTGGGCAGCGCGACCTCGGGTGCTTCTCCTGGCCACAAAAAAAACAGCCGGCGGCCCGATCGCGGATGCCCGATGTCGGGGCCGGTGCCGGGGGTGGCGGGGCCGGTCGGGTCCGGGACGCCGACGCAGAGGTAGGTCCCGGGGGCGGCGCTGGGAAGGGTGCTGTGGTAGGGGTCGGGCCCGAGTCCCAGGGTCGCGAGCAGTACCTGGTGAATGCTTCCTGATCTTGGTGGGCCACTTCCAGGGAGATAGCGAGGGCTTCAGCTTTTTCCATGCTGAGGTCTTTAGCTTCCAGCAGTCTTTGCCGTGAGTACTCGGACCGTAGGCCTTTCAGGAATGCGTCGCGGATATTATCTTCAGTATTTTCGGCTGCCGACACCGATTTAAAGTCACAGTTCCTGGCGAGTGCATATAGCGCCTGTGAGAATTCGGCTACTGATTCTCCTGGCTGTTGCGGCCGTGATCTTAGGAGGTGCCTAGCGTACATGTAGTTTACCGGGGTCCGGTACTTCTGTTTCAGCAGGTTGATGGCGGTCTCGTAGGTAGTCATGTCCTCGATGAGAGTGTATACTCTCGGGCTCAGTTGTGCCTGCAGGACACTTAGTTTGGATGCCTGAGGGACGCTGGATTCTCTCAGGTATGATTCGAAGCAGACCAGCCAGTGTTTAAAGTCTGCGGCTGAGTTTGCTGCTCGTGGGTTCAGGTCCAGGTACGGCGGTCTGAGGGCTCGCAGCCAAGCTGGCTGGTGTGGCTGTGCTCCTGGGAGCTGCGCTGGTGGCTCCTCCGCCGGTTGTGACTCGTTGTCGGACATCATTAAATTTAGTCAATAAAATTGATATACCTATCAATTCCTCCAATAAAAGGCGAAGAGTTACGAAGGTGACTAAAGGTTTTTATTGACTAAATAACAGAGCCCACTCTCGTGGGTGATCCGATCCAAGCAGGAGGAATACCAGCCAGTCGCTCACCTTTATACCTGGCCTGGTGGGTGGAGCCAAGGCGGAGTCGGCAGTGGTCATCCCAGGTATAGCAGTGTGGCAAGAGGCGACCTCGTACCGTGATACAATAGTGGTCAGTGATACAGTTATAACGAACAGTGGTGAACAGTGCTAACTACTAACAGTGATACGATAGTGAACGTGGTTTACCACAAACAGGAAGGCAGATTATGATCTGAATGGCAATAGATTGGGAGAAGGGGAAGTGCAACGAGACCTGGGTGTCCTTGTGCACCAATCGCTGAAGGTAAGCATGCAGGTGCAGCAGGTGGTTAAGAAGGCAAATGGTATGTCGGTCTTTGTAGCGAGAGGGTTTGAGTACAGGAACAAGGATGTCTTGCTGCAGTTGTACAGGGCCTTAGTGAGACCACATCTTGAGTATTGTGTGCAGTTTTGGTCGCCTTATCTGGGGAAGGATGTTCTTGCCATGGAAGGAGTTCAGCGAAGATTCACCAGGCTGATACCTGGGATGGCAGGAATGATGTATGAGGAGAGATTGGGTCAACTGGGCTTATACTCGCTGGAGTTTAGAAGAATGAGAGGGGATCTCATTGAAACTTATAAAATTCTGACAGGGCTGGACAGACTAGATGCAGGAAGGATGTTCCCGATGGTCAGGGAGTCCAGAACCAGGGGTCACAGTCTAAGGAAAAGGGGTAAGCCATTTAGGACAGAAATGAGGAGGAATTTCTTCACCCAGAGAGTGGTGAACCTGTGGAATTCTCTACCACAGAAGGCAGTAGAGGCCAATTCATTAAATATATTCAAGAAGGAGTTGGATATATTTCTTAAGGCTAAAGGGATCAAGGGGTATGGGGAGAAAGCAGGGACAGGGTACCGAATTTGGATGATCAGCCATGATCGCATTGAATGGCGGAGCAGGCTCGAGGGGCCGAATGGCCTACTCCTGCTCCTATCTTCTAGATTTCTATGTTTCTCCCCCAGTAGGTTGAAGTGATTTTTTTTAATTAACTTTTATGGGCAGTTTGTAATTTTTTGGTACAAACACATTTGGTTGTCCAACTATACCTTTTATGGCAATAGAAATGTAAATTTAAATGCCAGGATTAGCTAGAGTACTGTATTATATCAGCTGTAGCCATGATCTGAGCACACAGCCACAGTACTGCCTGTGCACTGCAGACAGTACTCCAGCTGACCCAGTGATCAAGATTAGGTTTCTACCATCTTGAAAGGTACAATTTCACAAATAAATATGTTAATAGCAGCAGAATTGAAAACAAGTCCCATTGTCGTCATTATGTGTTTCTATTCATCATGATTTCTCTCAATTTCACCACAAGTGTCCAATGGTTTAAGGGTAAACATTACATGACAAAGCACTAGTCTTACTTATAACACTATGGTTTCTAAATCAGATACAGAGAAAACCGATCTACAATTGACAAGAACACTTGAAAATAAATACTGCACCATTAAAAACACTTTAATAAAACAGACATTATACAATATTGGCAAATAATAATATGAAATAAATATGTCCTATTAACAGTGAGGAAAACAGTAGGGTTCCATACAACATAAAATCACCCTGAGATACTGAATCCTTTCTTCAAAATGTTCAAATGGATTACAGTGGGTAAATCTGTTCTCATTTCCAACAGTTATACATATCACAGAACATTTAGCGCGTAGGTGCATTTTGTTCACTAAAAATTTCAGATTCCTTTATTTAAGTTACTCCGTGCAAACCTCAATTGACTTTTCTTACTAAATGTACAAAGTTTCAAGCATAGTGTGATGCAGTAATATGTGACCCGCCATTGATCTGTACCTAGCCCAGTGTCACACTTCCAGACACGTGACATGAACAGTGTGAAAAGCCAGAGATTCTCTGTATAATCCCGCAAGCTATCAGAACCCAAGAATTTGTTTCTTCATAGCAACTCCTTAAAAAAATCTCACACACTTATATGTTATGTACAAATATATTTTAATGTATAGTACCTTATTACATCAAAATATCTCAAAATTCTTCATACAATTAATTACTTTTGAAGTGCAGTGACTTATTATGAAAACCACATTCGATCTGAATATGAGTACTCAGCAGAGTAGTTAAGGCTGAGTTGATGAGTTCTTTTTAGGAGGTGATGATCCAACTCAGCCATAACTACTCTGCAAGAGTTAAGTTGCAAATTTATATTTACCAGCAATGTTCCCTGTAAGCTGTGCAGCCGTGCAGCACTCCAGGGGTGCCACGCAGCCGGCTTTGCAATAGAAAGACCGCACATGTGTGGTATTTTGAATGGGCCATATGGCCCGAAAAAAAATTACAGGGAACATTGATTACCAGGTAGTCCTTTTTGAAGGAGCTGGATCAATATCTGGTTGGGAATGGAATTAGAGGTTTAAACATTGTACCCCTTTTAACTCAGGAATTCCAGTCCAAAACCTCTGCCCTTGTTAAATCTCACCCACTTTCAGAAGTCTACTCAAAACATGTTCAACCAACCTTTAGTCACCTCCCCCTGACTCTTCTCCTAACTTCTGCTCAGTATCCTTCCCCCTGCCCCTGAGTTGCACTTTAGGATGTTTTTTCTGCATTAAAGTTGCTAAATAAGTTCAAGATCTTGCTATAGCATGAGGTCGAAATTGAGAAGAATAAATAATCCATGGGCTAAATGGTTTCTGTGCTGCTGGGGAAAGGGGCAAGAAGTATTGCCAGTTGTGGGCATGCAGCAAGGGTTGAATAGTGGAGATGTGAGGATGGGCGAGTATTGTGGAGTTTTGTTTTATTACCCTCACGGATCAGAGAATATTTATGCAAAGCCTTCACTCAGGCGATGACACTTAAGTAGTGTCCATGATAGGAATGATTAATGTGGTCTGTGGATGGAGCAGGCTTGCCTATTCTCATGTCATGCCTCATTCCATGCTTTCATACGCTCTTCACTTAGTGCACATTGGGATGTCCCTTCATGAAGCTCCATCTGCACAGCTTCCACAAGAGCATTACTTGACATCTTTTCAAGGTCACGAATTCTAAGAGGAACAACTTCTTTTGGCACCTTCATTACTAAATAGCCTAGAAATTACTACTGTCATTTACTGTGTTAACTGACTTTTACTTTAGCTTTTTGAGCATTACAAGACATGCTTATTAACTATAATTCTGTTATTTTATGGAGTAAAACAAGTACTTTAACGCCCACATAGGGGGCCAGTCAATGAAGCAGCATAATCAATAATGCTGACAAGTACTTGTTAATTGCAGTAAGCAGTCCCTTAAATTGTTCTAGGTAGCTGCTAACAGAGCAATCCTTGATAGAAAAGCAAAGCTTATTAATCAAGTGCTGGTAGCCCCGTCAGAAGGAGTGAAGGAGAGGAGGGATAGATTTTATGGGACTGATGGTCACCCCCTCCCTCCAGAAGCACTTGCTGCAGCAGGTATGAAAGGAGATTGCAGAAAGGATCAGTGTTGTGTCCCAAACCACCCCCCACCCCCGGACCTAGAAGGATTTTAGGAAAAGGATATCAGACCTGAAGTAATCTGCTAAAGTAAGCCAACAATACTGTGTTGCATGGCAACCACCTGCCATAACTAGGCATGCAAAAATGTAATTTATGCCAACATCTCATGCTGGAAGATACTAAGCAGTAAGAAGTACAATACTGCCACAATAAAACGAACGCAATGAATGCTTTGCAATAAAAAAGCAACTCAAGGACTTATACTGTTGCTATATTTAGGAAATGCATATGGCAACCTGTGTGCCAGGCAGCAATTCTCAAAGAACTTTGCATGAGGAATATAGACCTTCAATTTGTAGCATGTAGTATTGCTCTGAAGCTGTGCAGCTGCATTGCATTGTGACCATGGAAAATACTGGGAAGAGTCCACTGCTGTATCTGTGCAGTCTTGGCTGAGCTGTTGGCTATTCATTGAATAAATACACTACACTCAGTTAGAATAAAACAGGAACACAGCAAAAGATGGGAATAGATGATATTTGAGAACTGTGTAGGAAAGTGTACATGAAGGTAGTTTTGGGAAAATTACTTTGCAGATGTGGATTGATTTAATGTAAAGGGGCAGCTTCGGCACTCAATGCAAGGCATCTTGAATTAGTACCTAGAGCAGTAGACGTCTTGCTGCATTACTTCAGCAACTATTTCCTCATTGTCACTTTACTCTTTTGCTCTGCCGTGGCTTTGTCACCCTGTTCTGGTAAAACCTTGTTACAGGGTGGCGTTAAACAGCTGACAGCAATTATTTGTAACTCCCAAGGGTGGGATGGAGGGGGTGCTGTACAGTAAGGTGCCTCTGATCAATGTTCCCTCTAATTTTTTTTTCGTGCGTGGTCCCTTCAAATTTGTTGCAGTGGCCGCACATAAACGGCATGTTTTCTAGCAGCAACAGCTGGCGAGCGGCCTGTGCGGGACCTCCTGATCGATACGTGGCCGCCTCTGATTGGTCAAGACATCTGAAGTGCTGTTTTAAGGTCCCAATGATCTTGACTGTCTCGAGAGCTCTTCCTGAAGGAGATGACACAACTCTGGCCCAGCCTCCTTGCTAAGCCTTGGCCTCCTTATGCACATCTCCTCTGTCATTCCGAGTTAGCTGTGCCCGTGATGGTAGACACTCTGTGCTGTCCAGCAGTGAGACAGTTGGTATTAAATTGGATGAGACTGCCTGCACATATTGAAAACAATTCAATTTGATTTAAGCAGAAGTTGCTCCTTTCAAAATATTCAGCAGTCTCGCTAAAGTACTGGTAGGTTGGAGATGGCTGAGCTTTTAAATGGAGCCCAAGAAGTACACTCGGTTTAGGCTCCATCGTGTCTTGTCCAGATACCTATTATGTAAAGTGCTGTAGCAAAGCATATTGACCATTCATAAATTCTGACAGGCAGCATACTGCATGGTGAGTTCATGCCGTGAGGGTGGTTGTTTTAATGAGTTTCATCAAATTACTAAACTTATACTTCTTCAAAACTGGCCATTCCATACTTACCACTCGGGGTTTTATGAACAGCACTAAAACTTGACAAGTAAAAAACTCTCATTCTCTGTCCTACTGATAAAAGTAACATTCTTGCCCCTCTAAAATAACCCACTAGCCAGCCCATAATTCAGATCAATTGCAAATTGCCTCCTGAAAAATATATTACTGCCATTTTTATTAACTTCTATGAATTGGTACGAAGCAGATGGCAAAGTAAAGCTGGAAATCTGTTGCAAAGGACAGCAAATCTGTCAACAGAGATCTTTAGACATAGGAGAGCTGGCATATTGACACCAACTCTGGACTCATAGCTACTGGACTCCAAGCGGGATTGGAAGGTCACATGGTATTTCGAAATAGCCGAAGAACCCGTTCATACAACCGTTCAGCCAAAGTGCCCAGATTTCTGTCAGAAAATATAAAGATGCAGTTGGTTTACAGACTTGTACATTTAAAAACAGCATAAAATTCAGCAAATGTGAATACAGTAGATCCACGCCAGAGGTGGAGTTACTGGGAGCCTCTTCGCCCATCTTCATTGTGTTACAAAGGTTATAAAAGTCAACTTACGTAAGTGTCCCAATCAATTATTACATCCAAAAAGAAAACTTCAACTCTTCAAATACTGATAGATTGTTGTGCTTTTCAAAATGGGCATATTTTGTATTCCGTATCTCTATATAGATGGAAAGAATGTAGATGGAACGAGTTTATCTACATTCACAACAGTGATTGTTATATTGTGGAATTCAAAATCTTTTCAAAATAAACTGGAAAATTCCAATATTGCTAAATGATTGATTTTGGTTTCCAACAGGAGATCAGTGGAACCCCCCAGAGAAATGATGGAAATGGTTAAAACTGATCGCTTATGTCATTTCTCCAAGGTTTCTGCCAATCATCCTCCAAAGTTATGGCGGAAGATCAGGAGAACCCTGTGAAATTCAGAGTCAGAGGGGGTGAAATTGCTCTACGCCAGTAGTGCAAAACAGGCTCATAGCGAATCAGTGGCCCATTTTACATCACGCCCGATTTTATTTACCATCGACTTCCATAGAAAAGAAAATCGGGCGCGGTGTAAATCGGGCAGCCGATTCGCTATGAGCCTGTTCCACGTTACTGCCTTAGACCAATTTCACTCCCATATTGTTTGTAGTGGTTACCATTAACAATCAATTATCATTATTTTTAAAGATAAAAGCCCCAAAATTCTGAGGGCTTGGAGGCAGAAAGATGCTGTTAACCTGGGCTGTCAGGCTTGGAATTTGGGCCAGGGCTTGGTTACATTGGGTGCCCACCTCTTTTTCCACCCATCAAAACTGCTACCAGAAGCAGAGTGTATTATGATGATATTCAAATGTGGGAAATATGTCATAGGATGTATTTTCCATCATTTGCACCACAGCAATACTGTGTGCAAGGAACACCTGTGCACCTCTGACATCCAGTATTGCTAAGGACCTCAGAGGGATTGATTGTATGTGGAAATGGCCTATTGGCAAACTGGGGATTTTTTCTTTACTTCTGTTGCTTTCGGATGACCACGGGCATATTTATACTGCAGCAAGGAGTCATATACAAATTCCCTTCCACCCACCTGAGGCAAATGCACCATCGGCACCGTAAGTGCCACAGGCATTTGCCTGCAATAACAACAAACAACATTTATATAGCGCCTTTAACGTAGTAAAACATCCCAAGACACTTCGCAGGAGCGTTATCAAACAAAATTTGACACCGAGCCACATAAGACATTCGGACAGGTGGTCAAAGAGGTAGGTTTTAAGGAGCATTTTAAAGGAGGAGAGGGAGGCGGGGAGGTTTGGGGAGGGAATTCCAGAGCTTAGGGCCCAGGCAGCTGAAGGCACGACCACCAATAGGGGAGTGATTAAAATCAGGGATGTTCAAGAGGCCAGAATTGGAGGAGTGCAGATATCTTGGAGTGTTGTAGGGCTGGAGGAGAATACAGAGATAGGGAGGGGCGAAGCCATGGAGGGATTTCAAAACAAGGATGAGAATTTTAAAATTGAGGCGTTGCTTAACCGGGAGCCAGTGTAGGTCAGCGAGCACAGGGGTGATGGGTGAACAGGACTTGGTGCGAGTTAGGATACGGGCAGCAGAGTTTTGGATGAGTTGAAGTTTATGTAGGGTAGAAGATGGAAGGTCGGCTAGGAGAGCATTGGAATAGTCAAGTCTAGAGGTAACAAAGTTATGGATGAGGATTTCAGCAGCAGATGATCGGGCGGGAAAGTGGAGTTGAGGTCGATATTCAGCCATGATCTTATTGAATGGCTCAAGGGACCGTATGGCCTACTCCTGCTCTTATTTCTTATGTTCTTATGAGCTGAGGCAGGGGCGGAGACGACGATGTTGCAGAGGTGGAAGTATCTTCCCTGACCCCTCGATATGGGTCTGGGCCAGTGGTGTATCCATGATGTAGGTGGATGTTCCGCCTCAACGCAGATCCATCCCCAGAAGGCCTCCCTTGAATTTCTAGGCCATACTACATGGCACTACATTGTTTCCTAACAGATCAGCTTGCTGGTACAAGATAAGTCTGTTGCTAGGTGTCAACCATTTACGCTGTTTCTACAAGGGTTCTGGCAATCTTCTGCCAAAGTTGAAGCAGGAGATCAGGAGAGCTTTGTGAGAATTCTCCCCCAATTATTATAGAATATGTTTCACCATCTAGAATTCTTTCCCAGTCCGCCTCATTGGATAAAGTGTGTCATGGGAACCAAAGCACCAAACAGTCAACAATTGGTCAACAAAATCCATGCAAATACGTATTGTTAATATGTTACTGTGTGTGCACTACAGTGTTTTCTAGCAGTTTAGCCTACTGGTATGTGTTACTTCCGTTGCTATGGGTAACCTCTGCTGCTAGTATGAGATGAGACTAGGTTGTACCAGCAGACTCACCTTGTATAAGCCGGCTCATTTACCAGCAGGCTCATCCCGTACTAGCAGCAGGGGTAACCCATAGCAACGGAAGTAACTCAGATCAGTAGGCTAAACTGTAGTGCACATGTAGTAACATATTAACAACACGTATTTGCATGGCTTTTGTTGACCAATTGTTGACTGTGTTGTTAACCCTTCAGGAACGGCGGGAGGCATTATGGTTATGGTATCTCACAACAATTGCCTGATTTGTGCCATAAAAGAAAAGTGCAGTACAAAATTATGGTGGAAATTTGAAGCTATCACATGCCATGCTTTTTGAAAGTACAGCCTTTACACCAGTCTTTTGACACAGTACTCAAACTTTTAAATCTCTCCCAAAACATGCTTGTTGCAGAGCGTCTGGGAGCTTCTGTTTTCACTACTATCAAATAGCTTGAGCATGTTCCAACTACAACTGGAATTTCTTGCTGGCAAAATATTTAACCTTTAAGATCCACTTTTTCATCTAAGCAAAATTAAGTGGACCGTGTCAGTATTCGGCTGTAAAACGACTCCAGTTTACTCACCGAGCACCACCCGGGCCACGGCCGAAACGGTTAGGTTGGAAGCAGAGAAGGGAAGCAATGGAACAGAGGCCGCTGAATAAAGCCGACAAGAGTCGTTGTATTAGGGACATCCTCGTGCGTGACAGTGGCGGTCACTACAATAGCAGCGCCAGATCGTTAATCTTTGACTGGCTGATCTTTAAAGGATGCTTCTCACAACAGTCTCTTAGCTGTGCTTAGACAGTAGACAGCAGCAGCGATGCGTTCAAAGTAATCATGTGTAACTTCTGGCTTGTTACAGTTGTGTTTGGTCAATTGTCATAAAAGAGATTATCCAGAACAATGTCAATCCAACAGAAAATTCTAGATGCTTAGTATACAACTTTCCCCCCTATTGTGTGTTGTAGCACTGGTATCAGAGTCACCAACACTCAGTCACAATTTATAGTAGCACATCTATTCATATACCAATAAAAGCCTAGAAATTTCCATGTAAAAGAGCTCTCTGTGTTTGTCAATTGTAGTGTATGTAACTGTTCTACCTTTAAGAGAACTATTGTATGTAACCGTTCACCTTTAAGAGAACTATTTTAGGTGTGGCACTACTTTATCTTGGCTGCTGTATACTGTAATACCGACGGTGACCACACCGGTATATAAGTGCTGTGTCAGGATTTATTGGGCAGATTCGCCCTGACCTTCGAATAGTAAAGTCCTGTTAAAGTTACTCTTGTAGTCTGTGTATTAATTCGCCATAATACCTACAGACTTTACAGTGGCGACGAGTTCGATCTTACCCTGCGGCAACGATACATACGAAGCTGTTAACGAGCGTCGAGAAGAGGCACCCGCCCTCGTCGTTCTGCGGAGAGAAAACTCGGTTCTGCAGAGCAAGGAAGAAGGAAGAATTCAGACACGAAGCCTTCCATCAGTAACAGGCACTGATTGTCCCTTCTGCCACGGTGGTGAGTGAGCCGATCAGCCAAGAGAAGCAAGTCGGCCACGTGGACTGTGAGTAAGGGGAAAAATAAAAAAAATAAACGGAGGATAAGGGCGGTGAACTAGACCACGGCCAGGGGAAAGGAGCCGGACAGAAGTCGGGGCCAGAGGCGCTGAGACTGGGCAGCGTAGGGCACGGCAGCCGCGGTGCAGGGAACGCAGCCGGTGTGAGAGACCGGACTACAAGCGGGAACGCAGCGGGTAAAAGGCCGGGCACCTACCGAGGCCGCGAGGCGCTGCGACCGGGATCATAAGGCGCGGAGGCAATAAATAAATAAATAACTAAATAACCCGCGAAGAATCAGCCGCAGCCGGGGAGGGAAGGACCGGACTGCGGGAGGTCTGGGAGAGGTGTTCAGCCGCTGAGGGAGAGCCGCGCGAGCGGGAGAGACAGAGCCCGAGAGAGAGCGAGCGAGAGCCGAGCGAGCGGGAGAGACAGAGCCCGAGAGAGAGCGAGCGAGAGAGACAGAGCCCGAGAGAGAGACCGAGCGAGAGCCGAGCGAGCAGGAGAGACAGAGCCCGAGAGAGAGACCGAGCGAGGTTCCGGCCAGCGGCTTACAGCAGCTGCCGTGAAGGACCAGGAGCTGGATCTGTCCGACGCCAACTGGTTGTCCCCAGCGCCGGTTGCCCTGCCGAAAAGAAGAAGGGGGGGGGAACAAGGAACGCGATCGGCTTTTCTAGTGCACGCTTCAGAATAAACTGAAGCCGGCGCACAGGCTACAAACCCCGTAAACCAGCGGTCGTCGCCCGAGGGCAAAGCTACCCCTCCCACCAGAGGAAGAAACACGGGAAGCCGCCAGTTAGGCGGGGAAGAAGACAAGCGCGGGAAACCGCCATTTTCGGAGGCGGAGAAGAAGATAAGAGCGGGAAACCGCCATTTTGGAAAAAAAAAAGAAAAAGTTAAAAAGTTAAAGAGAAATTCTGTTGTTTCGCAGAAAGATAGTGAGAGATAGTGAAGATGCCTAAGCATGGTAACATCAACAACTTCGATGCCGAGGTGGAAGATTGGGCCACATACGTAGAACGTATCGAGATATATTGTGAGGCCAATAAAATAGATGATGATGATAAAGCTCTCACCTTATTAAACGCAATGGGGGCAAAGACATACGGGCTATTGAAGCATCTTCTATCACCAGCCAAACCGGCGGATCAGACTTTCGCTAATATTGTTGCTGTCCTGAAGGATCATTTGAACCCCACACCACTGATGTTGGCGGAACGATTCAAATTCTATGCGAGAACGCAACAGAAAGAGGAAAGCAACGCAGAATACTTGGTCGAACTGCGTAGACTAGCGAAATACTGCCAGTTTGGGGAAAATCTGACAGAGGCATTGAGAGACAAGTTCGTGTGCGGGTTGTCGAAGGAAGGAACACAAAAGCATCTGCTAGAAGAGAACGATCTTACACTTGATAAGGCTGTCCTTATTGCAGCATCGCACGAAGCCGCAGCGAGAGGCACAGCGGAAATGCAGCTGAAGGCAGCGGTACTCAGTGTGGATCAAATTACTTCGGGTACATCGAAATGTTATCGTTGTGGGAAGACAACACACGACCAGAACCAATGCTGGTTTAAAAACCAAGAATGTAGAAAATGTGGCAAGCTTGGTCACATAGCTAAGGTATGCCGGTCAGGAAAGAAGACCAACAATAAAAAAAAGTCACCGCAGGAAAGGTACAACAAGGTACACAAGGTGGCTGAGAAGAGTTCAGATGAACAGAATTCGGATTCAGACCCAACCGGCCAGGAACTGGGTAGTCTGAGAATTCACAATGTGAGTAAGGAAACTGACCTACAAACTATCTGGGTCATGCTAAAAATAGCCGGAGTCTGAGTGGAAATGGAATTGGACACAGGATCGGCCCTATCAGTCATAAATCGAAGGGATTACAACCGGCTATTCTCACACATACCCTTGAGAGATACCAAGATCGTATTGCAGACATACACGGGGCAGAAAGTATACCCCATGGGAAAGATAAAAGTCAAGGTGAGAGACAGGGGCAAAGAACACCAAGGAATGTATTTATATGTACTACCTGAGGGAGGTCCACCACTTCTGGGACGGGATTGGTCTGGGAAATAAACATGGAATGGCAGTACTTAAAAGCAATAATGAGTGAGAACTCGGTGAAGACAATCAGCTCAGACTCTGAAACGGATGATGATAAGACCAGCCAAGGTGCGAAAGACAAGTCTAAAATGGACTTGCTGACTAAGGTTGGAAAAACGAAGGAGTGCATAAATGCTTATGCTTCAGAGGAGAACAAAGTTTCAGAACAGAATTCCACTGAACAACAACAACATAGAGTGACAGAGAATTCTGAGTCTGTCCAGTTTACAGAGATGCACAATTCTGAGGAACACCGGGCTCGAACTCAACTCCATTTCAAATTACAACAGCAATTAGAACAATTGAGTTGCCGTCTCGAACAAGAGATGAAAGCAATGAAAAAGTTCTGTGACATAGAGTGGGAGAACCTGGGAAGACAATAGAAACAGCTGATGGAGAAAAAGGAGCAGGAGCACACAAACCGTCGGGGCAAGGAGGCCAAACGAATCAAAGCTGATTCGGGTTCTGAAGGTGCGTGCTCTAATCTGGTGGAGCAAGATGTTCAGCAACTGAAAGCGTTTGTTAGCGGATTGCAGGCAGAAAAGACTGATTTGGTCACCATGAACTCCGAGCTCCTACTGAAGTTGGGTGCAGTATCACCGGACGATTCAAGTGTGGAAATTCGAATGGTGGAGGCTGCGGATGATGGCGAAGTAGAAACAGCAAAGGAGCCCCAGGGCAAGGTTATAAACAGCCCTGCAGCTACTGGGAAACGTATGAGGTCGGAAGAGTTAACAGTCAGCCAACTCCTTCATATGCTGAGGGACAAGACTCTGCAATGGGAACAATTTGAACACGAGCTTCAATCTTCAAAGGAAAGGGGTTCGGAGCTCTCAAAAGTTATGGAAATAGCTGAGGTTGCAACACAGATTTTACTTGGATGCCAAAAGTACGCTGACTCATGTCAATGTGAACAACAGAATGTTGAAACAGCTGCTCCAGTAGAGGGATTGAATAATACAATCAATCAATCTCCGAATGAAGTTGAAGTATTGAAATCACAAATGACGTCATTAGTAAAAGACTTGCAGGAAGCCCAGAAAAAGCTGGATGAAGCTGAACGCCTGAAGAAGTCTCTTCAGGAAAGATGTCTGGATTTGGAACAACAGCTGGCTAATGTCCAGCTGGGTATGGAGGAAATAGAAGACCCTCTCGCTGGCCTAGCTCAGGATGACACCGTATATTACCATGACCTGTTGGACGACATCGAATATTACGATGATCTGTTCTGTCCAGCTTGTGATGAAAACTCCCAAAGTGCAGAAACCATGAAGAATCACAAAAAGTCTAAGGAACATCGGGAGATGGTGGCGCTACTACGGAAAAAGGAGGACGAGAAGGAGGAACTGTGCATGCAGCTGGCAGCTGACAGTGGAGCCCAGAAGGACGAGGAGGAACTGTGCATGCAGCTGGCAGCTGACAATGGAGCCCAGAGAGGCTCCAAGAAGCAGAAAAGGAAAAGACGAAGCAGAAGATGATGATCATCTGGACCATCATCATCACTACTAGATCACGCACGGGGTTCCTGCGAACGGAGCCAAATCAGTTTGGAAGTAGAAAACTTCCCAAGGTACTCAAGTTTTTACAAGCCAACAATGCTGGTTCAGAAGGATGGAAGTTCAAGCTGTTAAGTCCAGTGAAGGACTATTGGATGAGTCACTCCAGCAACGTGAACCGACTACACCACAGGGAACTGCTACACCACTGAGGCGTTGTCAGGACCGAGTCAAGAAGCACGGAAGGCGCATCCACCGAGATTGAATCTGTGAACTGTTTTCCGCAGAGACTGAATCTGTGAACTGTTTCCGCAGAAACTACATCTGTGAACTGTTTAACATAAAGTTGGATATATGTTAGGATGTTATGTTTAATGGGGAATAAGTATGTTGTAAGCTAAAAAGGGAGGATTGTAGTGTATGTAACTGTTCTACCTTTAAGAGAACTATTGTATGTAACCGTTCACCTTTAAGAGAACTATTTTAGGTGTGGCACTACTTTATCTTGGCTGCTGTATACTGTAATACCGACGGTGACCACACCGGTATATAAGTGCTGTGTCAGGATTTATTGGGCAGATTCGCCCTGACCTTCGAATAGTAAAGTCCTGTTAAAGTTACTCTTGTAGTCTGTGTATTAATTCGCCATAATACCTACAGACTTTACATCAATGTCACAGCTGTATTATGAATATTGAGTCTTGAACTCAAGGGGCTCGATTTTCCCATTGGTGGCGGGTTGGGTGTGGGTCAGGTGGTCGACGGATCCCGATCCCGCCTCCACTGTCGAGCGGGAAAAAATTGCGATTTTTGTCCTAATGGGCAATTGATTCCCTGTGTGTGCGCTCCCCTGGCCCAATTAGTCTTTTGGGACTGAAACTCGCCTCTGGTGATGTCATTTCTCCAGCTGCATTTAAGGATAACAAGCAGCTTTGGTTCATTTTGTCCCTACATTCTTCCAGAGTGACAACTGCTTGAAGTCTGTGCTACTGCTGAAATGTTGAGCTCAAGGGCCAAGGCCTCACCACGATGCGATGATGACTCCCTCCATGCTCTGGTGGAGGGAGTCAGAGTTCAACAGGAGGTGCTCTTTCCTTCCTCTGGGAGGAAAAAACCTCCCCAGCAGACCAAAGCTTTGTGGCTGCAAGTGGCACAGGAGGTGAGCTCCACATCAATGTGCAGCAGAGCCTGGCTGCAGTGCCGAAAGAGGTTCAATGATCTTGTCTGCACAGGAAAAGTGCTCCCTCATTCTGCTCCCCATCTCCTCTCAGCACCAGCACTCTGCATTGCCAACCTACTCCTACACATCTCACATTACCCTTACATCCCTTGCACCCTTAACCATCCCTCTCTCTATGTACACAATCACTTCACTATTCGACTATGCTGCCCTCACACTCCCTATTACTGTTATGTAATGACAACAACTAACAACACACAGGGAAGGCCCTTGGTCTTGGGACCTCACTCCATCTTTGCCTCCTTCTAAGCATCTATGCTATGGATTCTCTACACACTCCATCATGATCACTGAAACTCCACTTGTATCCCTCATTGCAGGAAAAGCGAGCCCACAATAAGAGGGAAAGGGCGGAGACAGGAGGAGGGCCACTCTCATTAGCCCATCTCACCAGCACTGAGGAGGTGGCCTTAGAGATCATTGGAGCCGAGGATAATGTGGAAGTGGGGGACGGACAGACGGGCGCATCAGAGCAAGCTGGTGACAGAACAGTTTTGCATCTCTCTCATTTACATTGCATGAGTGACTGATATGGCTTCTGATGCTCATACAGGTTGACTTATGATCATCTGCACAATTCGTTTATATCACATGTCTAACTCATGCCTTTACTCTCCCACAGGACCATCAACAGCCCCCCTCCCCGCTGTCCAGGAGGAAGAGCCTGAGCTGGAAGATTCCTCAGAGGAACCTGCAATCTCTGAGGGTGCAGCATCAGCAGATGTAAGCACACCCAGTACCAGCACAGATACGCACACTTCGGTGGGACCTTCGGAAGATAGAGTAGTGTTGTCACCTGGTGTATCACAGCTCACAAGTGAGTATCAGCAGATGGTGGAGACAGCGACAGCAGTGGAGAGTCCTTGTCGGAAGCCGCAGGGTGCTCCCAGCTCTGCTCAGCTGCATGTGGACCCTGTGCCTCTGGGTCCAGCCAGAAAGAGAGCGGTGCTGGAACTCCAGGAACAAGTGCAGGAGTCTCTGGCAGGTTTTGTCTCCAGGGTTACTGCGAATGTGGAGAGGATGGAGGAGTCCAACTCTAACATGAGCAGTGCCTTTGTAGAGGTAATGGCGCATGAACTCACCACCATGGAAAGGATGGCAACTTCCATGGAAATGATGGCTACCTCTCTGGAAAGGTTGGCAACGGTAGAGGAGAGGATGGCTATGGCCATGGAGGAAATAAGTTGCCAGAGTCTGGAAAACATGGTGAATGTTCAGAATAGACTGACATCTCTGGAGGAGCGATGGTCAGCTATTGAGCAGAGAAACCAGAGCTTCATGGAAGTCCTTTTGAGTTGGACTGCCAATGCAGATACGGGTCCTCATGACCCCCCTGATGTGCAGCAAGGTGCTGTCAAGCCACTTGCTAGCACTGATGTGGGGCTGACCCATGAGAGGGATGTTGGTGGCAGGCAACAAGAAAGTGGGTGCTCCTCTTCAAGTGTTCACACTCCCATGCCACTAAGTAGCCCTTGGTCAGAGCCCCACCAGAGTCCTCACCCAACTGAGATGGGCGTCTCAGCCCCTGCACAGACAGAGGAGGAGCTAACTGTTACCGAGCCCTCACAGGCTCACAAACCCAGAGAACACCCGCCAAAGGCGTCGAAGCAAGAGCAGCATCAAAGTGAGCAAGGTGCCTCCACATCTGCTGAAGCCACAGGGGAAGCACCATGTAGAAGCATGTGTAAGAGGAAGATAAAGGACAATTAGTCACAAGGGTAGTCACTTGGGTGTTATGTTCTGTTGTATTTATTTTTTGTCATAACCATCCTTTTGTGCATTGAATAAACAGAAGTGATGGCAAACAGTTGAAGTTCTGGCCTATGTGATCTGTGAAATGGATCTTGCACATTGAGGGCTCAGGGCAGCTTGCAATTGTCATGATGGTGGTGATATTGATAGGGACCCACAGGTTCTTGTCCATTGTCTATGGTCTGATAAGAAGGTGTCAGCCACATGTGTTTGATTAGTCTACCTAAGCGAATCTGGCAAAGATTAGTGCATCCCTTACATCCTGGACAGCAACGTGCTCGCATGCTGCTGCAGCTGGCTCTGCAAGGTCTTCCTCCTCCTTCTCCTCCTCCTCATCTGAGGAGGCTATGCGCTGAGCCATTTGTTCCTCAGGAAGTTGCAAGCCACGATGTTGTACGATGTTGTGCAATGCACAGCAGACCATGACGATTCTGGAGACCCTGGCTGCTGAATACTGTAGGGCTCCACCTGATCTGTCAAGGCATCTGAATCACATCTTTAGCAAGCCGATGGTTTGCTCTATGATGGATCTGGTCGAAATGTGGCTGGCATTGTAGCGCTCCTCAGCTTCGTTCGATGGCTTCCTCAACGGCGTCATCAGCCACGTCTTCAGGGGATAGCCCTTGTCTCCAAGTAGCCACCCAGAAAGTTGGTTTGGCGGATTGAACACTAGCGGAGGCACACTAGACTGCTGAAGGATGAACGAGTCATGGCAATTGCCAGGGTACTTCGCGCAAACATGCAAAATGTCCTTCCTGTGGTTACACACTATCTGCACGTTGCGGTTGAAAAAAAAAAGCTGGGTTGTGTTTTGGTGCCCTCAGGGCCACATGTGTACAGTCTACAATGCCCTGCACCCTTGGCAAGCCTGCAATATTTGCAAAGCCAACCGCACGCGCAGTTACACTTGCTTGATCCGTCGAGAAGTGTATGTAATTGTGCGCCTTGGCAAAGAGGGCATCAGTTACCAGCGTGAAGCAAGTGTGTGCGGCCGACTGGGAGATGCTGCTGATGATCCCTGGAAGGGCCCTGAAACAAAAAAATTGAGTACGGTGGTGACTTTGACAGCCACTGGTAAGGGGTGTCCACCCGTTCCTCTGGACTCCAGGTGTTGGTGCAGCATTGCGCAGATGTCAGCGACTACCTCTCGCGAAAGTCTCAGCCTCCTTTGGCACTGCTGCTTACTCATGGTTATGAAGCTGCTCCTCGGCCTGTAAACCCTGTGTTGGGGTATCTCCTGTGGCGACGTGCAGGCCTGCGCTGATGCCCTCTGCCCTGTGCAGCATCAGGTGGGTGAGGAGGAGGTTGGCGATCCTGTTGTTGCTGCTGCTGTTGTTCCTGGTTCTGCTGCTGCTGCGGCTGCTCTTCCTCCGAACCTGAGGACCGAGATGAAAGGAAATAAATGGTTCCCATGCTGCTGTTAGATATCTCAGTTGAGGAAGCGCTCAGTCAATGTGGGGAGAGGGTTTTCCCAGGAGGCCACAATGGAGATTGATCTCAACTTAACCACTTCCCAAATCTTTTGGGAAGTGGGATTAGGCTGGGTAGCTTTTTGTTGGCCGGCGCGGACACAATGGGCCGAAATGACCTCCTTCCATGTTGTAACTTTCTATGATTCTATGAGAATCAGTAGACCTGCAAAAAGTTTGCCAAGATCTGAAAAAACAAAGTTCGCCACCTACAACTGATCCTTGTTGAAAGCTCCGTTTTTATGCTGGAGCTGCAGCTGTCAGGAAGCCATCCACTTGTGAACCCGCCACACTTAGCTGGCGTGGTTTGGGAACGACGTGGAACATGCTGAAAATGTGGTAAAATTTAAAAGGCCAGGCAATATAGGATTACACAGGCAGTTAACAAGTAGTTAACTGCCTTAAGGGCCTATCCCGCCGTTTGGTGGCGGGACTGACTTCGAGTCTGCAAGCCCGCCTTTGAAAAAGTTGGACGGAGGCGGGTTGACTGCGGGATCGGAACCCGGCGGCATTTTAAAAAAATTTACTGCCTGACCCACCTCCAACCCCGCCCCCTGAGCGTCAGCAAAATCGAGCCCAAGGTCATGAATTAGTACCTTAGGCTGTCGGTCACTCAAATATGACTGGTTCTTTCATATGTTTCAGCATTTGGATGCAGTTCATTGAGGAAGGAAGGTGGTCTTCTGACTCATTTCCACTCCCACTTCAAGCTGCACCTCCTGAAAACTAATTACAGAACCATTCAGACTATCATGTCCAGGGAAAGATGTGTGGTAGCAAGAAGCCTGCCAGAGAGAAAGCTGGACAATGGACAACGCAGAATCAATCTGTACTTAAAGTTGCAGTTCCTCCCTTTCTGTTAGCTTGCAAATGACCTCACAAAACCGTACGTTGCAGCAGTTGCCTAAGACCTTCCAAAATAAGACACTTCACCAGAATGGGCAACAATTCAACAACAACAACTTGTATTCATAGAACACCTTTAACGTAGTAAAACATCCCAAGGCGCTTCACAGGAGTGTTATCAAACAAAATTTGACACCGAGCCACATAAGGAGATTTTAGGGCAGATGATCAAAAGCTTGGTCAAAGAGGTAGATTTTAAGGAGCATCTTAAAGGAGGAAAGAAAGGTAGAGAGGTGGAGAGGTTTAGGGAGGGAATTCCAGAGTTTAGGGCCTTGGCAGCTGAAGGCACGGCCGCCAATGGTGGATGCTCAAGATGCCAGAATTGGAGGAATACAGATAGCTCGGGGAGTTGTAGGGCTGAAGGAGACGACAGAGATAGGGAGGGGTGAGGCTATGGAGGGATTTGAAAACAAGGATGAGAATTTTAAAATCGAGGCGTTGCTTCAGCAGGAGCCAATTTAGGTCAGCGAGCGCAGGGATAATGGGTGAACGGGACTTGGTGCGAGTTAGAACACGGGCAGCAGAGTTTTGGATGAGCTCACGTTTACAGAGGGCAGAAAATGGGAGGCCGGCCAGGAGTGCATTGGAACAGTCAGGCCGAGAGGTAATAAAGGCATCCAGAGCCTCTGCAGTCTCATTAGCACACAGTACATTCCCTGCTGAAGCTGAGGATTCTATGTAGCATTACATAAAGCAGGGCAGTCAATATTGGAGAAATCCTAGCTATGTGATTTTCACTAGTGAGCATGTACCTCAGGAGCTATTCGTGCCAAGAACCAACTCGGATAAAGCAGCAACCTGTTTCTTTCACATAGGCAGCCAGAGATGGCTATGCGCCAATTATATATTTTTCTTCTCTTTCTTATCCACGTTTTTCTGTTTCTCTCCTCTCTTGTTCTGTCTCTCTTTCCTGGATTTCTCTTTCTATCTTCACAAGCTGCCACTTGTGGGATTCGTACATGTTTTCTTTTCTCTCGTTGGAGAGGGAAAAGAAATCGCCTGGAATTTCCGCGGGGGTTCTCCGGCAGGAGATTAGTGGAATTCCCCAGAAGAAATGGGAAGAAATGGCATATAGTGCTAAAAAAAAACGGCTGTTGACGCCATTTCTGCAGGGTTTCCGCCGTAACTTCAACAGAAGAACGAAGAACCCTGCAGAAAGTTAGTGCCAATCTCTCCCTGATAAATAGGGTGCAGATAATCTTTTCCTGACAAATAGAGGCACTCTACCTCCTGGCTTTCCTTCTCTACCTTCCTAAAGCACATACCATCCTGCAGGTTTGTTTTCCACACTGCTGAAATAAATGGGTTTCATTGCGGGACAACCCTTTATACACAGGACTAATAGCTTGGTGACTAATGCTGTTGCACAGTTTAGCTCCTAGTTTAGCATGGTGTCATCTCCTGACAAATAGTTTTCTTGCCTGTGTTATTGCATTGGAAAATTAGATTAAACTTTCACAATTTAGGAAATACAGATGACAGACTGTTACCAGAGGGATTAGTTATTTTGTGCAATCTTCATATAACTAGGACCAATGCCATTTTTACAACAGAGTAATTTAGCTATTACAGAAACAACACTTTACGCATCAGACCATTTTATTGCTGTATTATTTCGCGGCAGATAGCAAAATGTTAGCTTAGTCAACTATAGCAAACATTTATGTGTGCCATCTTGGACTCAGCTCAACGTTTGCCTTTGCAAATGCTTACTTCTGAAAGGAATTGATCTGAACCAGAGCCAAGCTGTTGTGCAAGCTATTTGATAAAGACTTAGGCCTCCATTTTCATTGGGCCGTGAGGCGGGCTTTTACGCGTGCAGGGCGTTAAAATCGCAAAACCTCGAGGTCGCGACCCCCCCCGCCTGGTTCCCGCCTCCACGCCATTTTAACCTAGGTGTGTCTGATTGACCCGAATCAGTCCTGCCTGCAACAGGCGGGACTGGTCTTTAGGGCCCTTAAAAAGCCCTGATTGGCCTTTATAATCCCATTTTAACAGGCCCTTTCCTGTTTAATCCTTTTCCCACGTAAAACGCGCCTGGTGGGGATGACGCCTGTGAAACCAGGCGTGAACACTATTGGCTTGCTGACTATCAGCTGCAGGTCCAACATTAAAGAGGATATTTGATCAGTCATCATTTGCAGGTGGCAGGACTTTGTTGTCTCAGGTCTGGGGGAACTTTTAAAAGGCATAACCACAGCTGTGGAAGTTTGGAGCTTGACACCCATCTCCAGTGTGACCTCCTGCGAGACCCCTCTCGCCACCCTCACTCAGCGCTTCCTCAACTGAGGCACCTACCAGAAGCATGGGAGGCCTTTTTTTCCTTCCCCTCTTGGCATTAGAGGACCTCCAGCCCCATTCGCGAAATGACACACGCCACAACTGCAGAAGTTGCCATCAGAAATTTTATTTACAATAACCAACTGATGGCATTTTTAAAATAAACACATTTCACCCAAGTGACTATTTGTGCAGTATCTTTCTCTTATGTGTGCTCCTACGTGGTGCTTCCCCTGTGGCTTCAGCAGATGTGGAGGCCCCTTGCTCACTTTCCTGCTGCTCCTGTCTCGACACCTTTGGCGGGCGTCCTCTGGGGTGGCGAGCCTGTGAGGGCTCGTCAGCAGTCTGCTGCTCCTGCGGCTGTGCAGGGGTTGAGACCTCTATCTCACTTGGGTGTGGACTCAGACTCCGGCGGGGCTCTGACCGAGGGCTCTGCTTTGGCATGGAAGTGTGAGCGCTTGGAGAGGAGCCCCCACTTCCTTGCGATCTGTCACCAACCTCCCTCTCATGGGTTAGGTCCCCCTCAGTGCCTGCAAGTGGCTTGAGAGCAGCTTGCTGCACATCAGGGGGGCCATGGGGACCCGTATCTGCAATAGCAGGCCTACTCAGAAGAACTTCCATGAAGGTCTGGTTTCTCTGTTCAATAGATGCCCATCGCTCCTCTAGAGATGTCATTCTATTCTGAACACTCACCATACCCTGGCGACTAACCTCCTCCATGGCCATAGCCCTCCTCTCCTCTACCCTAGCCAGCCTTACCACGGAGGCAGCAATCATTTCCACGTAGGTAGCCATCCTTTCCGTGTTGATGCTTTCATGCGCCACTGACTCCACAAAGGCTCTGCTCATGTTTGCTATGGACTCCTCCATTCGCTCCACACTCGCAGCGACCCTAGAGACAAAACCTGCCAGAGACTCCTGCATCTGTGCCTGGAGTTCCATCACCTCTGATCTTACGGATGGACCCAGAGGCAGAGGGTCGACATGCAGCTGAGCCGAGCTGGCAGATTCCTGCGCCCTCCGACTAGGACTCTCCACTGCTGTCCCTGTCTCCACAATCTGCTGATGCTCACTTGTGAGCTGTGATACACCAGTTGACAACCCTACTCTATGTCCCGAAGGTCCCACCGAGGTGTGAGTGTCTGCGCTGGTGCTGAGTGCACTTATTTCTGATGATGCTGCGCCCTCAGAGGTTGCAGATTCCTCTGAGGAGTCTGGCTGCTCAGGCTCTTCCTCCTGCACCGTGGGGACGGGGGCTCTCGATGGTCCTGTGGGGGAGTCAAGGTAAAAGTTAGAGATGTGATGCCAAGGTTACATGCACATTGCATTTTGCAGATGATCATAAGTCCATATGATGTAGCTTCAGAATCATTATCAGTGACTCATGCAATGCCAATGAGACAGATGGAAAACTATTCTGTCACTAGCTTGCGGGGATGCTCCTGCCTGTCCTTCCCCAACGTCCACATCTCGGTCAGCCCCGGAAATCTCCAGGACACCTTCCTCCCAGGGGGTGAGCTGGGCTAATGAGGGCGGCCCTCCTCCTGTCTTGGCTCGCTCTCTCCTGTTGTGAGCTCTCTTTTCCTGCAATGAGGGAGACAAGTGGAGGTTGAGTGAGAATGAAGGAGTGAGTGCAGAGATTGCATAGCATAAATACTTAGAAGGAGACAAAGATGGAGTGAGGTTGCAAGACCAAGGGCCCTCCCTGTGTGTAGTCAGTTGTGTTCAAAGCATCAGAGTGAGAGGGAATGTGAGGGCTGCATGGTGGAATAGTTCTGTGATTGTGAGCATAGAGAGAGAGGGAATGGCAAAGGGTGCATGGATGTGAGTGTCTAGTGGGACGTGCAGGAAGAGATTGCTAAAGCTGAGTGCTGGTGAGGAAAGGCAATGGGGAACAGATTGAGGGTGATGGAAACTTCATACAGTACTTACTTTTCCAGTGCGAAGAAGGTCATGGAATCTTTTCCTGCACTGCAACCACGTTCTTCGTGTCAGCCCCAAGGAGTTGACTTGACCTGCCACCTCTAGCCACACAGCCTTGGTATGGCTGGGAGGCCTCTTCCTCCCTGAAGAAGGGAAGAGGACCTCCCTGTGGGCCCTAGCACCATCCAATAATGCCTGTAGTGAAGCCTCATCAAATTTGGGCGCAGATCTGGCCCTCCCGCTGGCTGTTCCTCCTGCAGGCTCCTGTGCCATCTTAATGTTGAAGGTTGGAAGCCTGCAGAAGAAGCAAGGCTTGCTGTGGACCTTAAAAGCAGCAGCAATGATGACGTCATATTCTGCGACTTTCTGACTGGAAATACTCAATTGCCAAGGCTTTCCACACGCTGGAAATCAATTGGCCAATTGTGTTAAATTTGCATCAATCTCACAGACCCATTTACAATCATGTCGGAATCACTAAATTCGGGGAAACCGCCAATTCCCCGCACCTGAACTAAAATCGACCCCTTAGTTTGAGAACTGACAGTGAACAGACAGAACTGATGTTCACCATAATACTTAGATTTAAAAATATTAATTGAAACCCAATACCCTGCTTCAGGACTGCAATAGCATTCTACCAAATTAAAACAGAGTTACATTACAGTTTCTTAAAGCTACAGAATACACTTGGCTATATTAGTGGATGGGTCCAGTGCACATGACATTTCTCCCCCCAGCGTAATGGTGAGCTATCCTGTTATGGTTCAAATGGCAAGGCAGAGTATATAAAAGACTGGAAGTTTTTGCTAATTTCAAACTGGTAATGGTACAGGGATGCCTTAATTGTGAGAAGATTTATAGGATTATATTATTGAATAGTTACACTTGGCCAGTGCTGGGACTAGAGTCCTGGCGGATCATATAACTAGGGCTGTAGAGAGGGCTTTAAACTAACTAGTGGGGGGGAGGTTCCTAGAGAGCAAATAATAAAAATGACAACAGAGAATAATAATAATTCAACTTTATTGTCATTGCACAAGTACATGAACAACGAAATGTGATCTTGCAAGCTCCCATGACTGGGAGAAGCAAAGCCACTGTGTCGGTGCGCGCCGCCATTCCATTTCCACCATTCCTCCTGTCTGACAATCTTCAGCCCACCGCCTGGGCCTGCTCACCAGCCGCTCCTCCCGTGGCCTTTTCACCAACCGCCCCTCCTCGGGGCTCCTTCTGTGACCTTCTGCACCTGGTCACCCCTCCAGGTAATAACCAGGCCTGGCTCTACTTAGCTTCCAAGCCTTAGCCAGTGACCCTGTCCCTAGTCCCAGGAACAGGTCATAGACTTAGGTAGCAGTGGGGAAATTAAAAACCAGAGCGTGTCAGGAAGGGGCAGAAAGTATGGAGTAAAAGGTAAAGTAATAAAAAGGGCAAAAGCAGGAACTAAGTGTCACAAAACATCTTTGAAAGTTCTCTATCTGAATGCACGTAGCATTCGTAACAAAATAGACGAGTTAATGGCACAAATAACTACATATGGGTATGATCTTGTGGCCATTACAGAAACATGGCTGCAGGGTGACAATGCCTGGGAATTAAACATACCAGGTTATTTAATGATCAGGAAGGACAGGCAGGAAGGAAGGGGAGGTGGGGTGGCTATGTTAATAAAGGAAGGAATCACTGTAATACAGAGAAATGATATTGGGTCAAAAGATCAGGATAATGAAACAGTTTGGGTGGAGGTAAGGAATAATAACGGGAAAAAAACACTAGTGGGCGTAGTATATAGGCCTCCGAACAGTGGCAACTCTGTTGGACGGAGTATCAATCAGGAAATAGTTGAGGCTTGTAATAAGGGAACATCTATAATTATGGGGGATTTTAACTATCATATTAATTGGACAAATCAAATTGGGCAGGGCAGCCTTGAGGATGAGTTCATTGAGTGTATTAGGGATGGGTTTCTTGAGCAGTATGTAACTGAACCAACCAGGGGGCAAGCAACCTTAGATCTGGTCCTGTGTAACGAGACGGGATTAATTAAAAATGTCCTAGTAAAGGATCCCCTTGGAATGAGTGACCATAACATGGTTGAATTCCATATTCAATTAGAGGGTGAGAAGGTTGGATCTAAAACAAGCGTGAATAAAGGAGACTATGAAGGTATGAGAGCGGAATTGAGTAGAGTGGATTGGGAAAATAGATTAAAGGGTAAGACGATACATGATCAGTGGTGTACATTTAAGGAGTTATTTTACAACTTCCAAAAAATATATATTCCAGAGAAGAAAAGGGTGTAAAAGAAAAGACAGCCATCCGTGGCTAAGTAAAGAAATTAAGGATAGTATTCGGCTAAAAACAAGGGCATATAAGGTAGCCAAATCTAGTGGGAGGATAGAGGATTGGGAAAACTTTAAAAGACAGCAAAAAATAACAAAAAGATTGATTAAGAAAGGGAAGATAGATTATGAAAGTAAATTAGCAAAAAATATAAAAACAGATAGTAAGAGTTTTTATAGTTATATAAAAAGAAAAAGGGTGGCTAAACTAAATGTTGGTCCCTTAAAGGATGAGACCGGGAAATTAATGGTGGGAAATATGGAGATGGCAAAAACACTGAATGAATATTTTACATCAGTCTTTACAGTAGAAGACACTAAGAATATCCCAACACTGGACAAACAGGGGGCTAAAGGGGGGGAGGAGCTAAACACGATCAAAATCACTAAGGAAGTGGTACTCGGTAAAATAATGGGACTCAAGGCGGATAAATCACCTGGACCTGATGGCTTACATCCTAGGGTCTTGAGGGAAGTGGCGGTAGGGATTGTGGATGCATTGGTAATAATTTTCCAAAACTCCCTGGACTCGGCAAAGGTCCCAGCAGACTGGAAAACTGCTAATGTAACACCCTTATTTAAAAAGGGCAGTAGACAGAAGGCTGGAAACTATAGACCGGTTAGCCTAACATCTGTGGTAGGTAAAATTTTGGAGTCCATTATTAAGGAGACAGTAACAGGACATTTGGATAATCATAATTTAATAGGACAAAGTCAGCATGGTTTTATGAAGGGGAAGTCATGTTTGACAAATTTGCTGGAGTTCTTTGAGGAAGTAACGTATAGGGTGGATAAAGGGGAACCAGTGGACGTAGTGTATTTAGACTTCCAAAAGGCATTTGACAAGGTGCCACACAAAAGATTATTGCTTAAGATAAAAAATCACGGGATTGGGGGTAATATTCTGGCATGGATAGAGGATTGGCTATCTAACAGAAGGCAGAGAGTTGGGATAAATGGTTCATTCTCAGACTGGCAATCAGTAACTAGTGGTGTTCCACAGGGGTCAGTGCTGGGTCCCCAACTCTTTACAATCTATATTAATGATTTGGAGGAGGGGACCGAGTGTAACATATCAAAGTTTGCAGATGATACTAAGATGGGAGGGAAAGTAGTGAGTGAGGAGGACATAAAAAACCTGCAAGGGGACATCGACAGGCTAAGTAAGTGGGCAGAGATTTGGCAGATGGAATACAATACTGGAAAGTGTGAGGTTATGCACTTTGGCAGGAAAAATCGTAGAGCAAGTTATTATCTTAATGGCAAGAAACTGGAAAGTACTGAAGTACAAAGGGATCTGGGGGTCCTGGTGCACGAAACTCAAAAGGTTAGTATGCAGGTGCAGCAAGTGATTAAGAAGGCCAATGGAATGTTGGCTTTCATTGCTAGGGGGATAGAATATAAAAATAGGGAGGTATTGCTTCAGTTGTACAAGGTATTGGTGAGACCGCACCTGGAATACTGCGGACAGTTTTGGTGTCCATACTTAAGAAAGGACATACTTGCTCTCGAGTCAGTACAAAGAAGGTTCACTCGGTTAATCCCGGGGATGAGGGGATGGACATATGAGGAGAGGTTGAGTAGATTGGGACTCTACTCATTGGAGTTCAGAAGAATGAGAGGCGATCTTATTGAAACATATAAGATTGTGAAGGGGTTGGATCGGGTGGATGCGGGGAAGATGTTCCCGATGATGGGTGAAACTAGAACTAGGGGGCATAGTCTTAGAATAAGGGGCTGCTCTTTCAAAACTGAGATGAGGAGGAACTACTTCACTCAGAGGGTGGTAGGTCCATGGAATATGCTGCCCCAAAAAGCTGTAGAAGCTACATCATTACATAAATTTAAAACAGAAATAGACAGTTTCCTAGAAGTAAAGGGAATTAAGGGTTACGGGGAGCGGGCAGGAATTTGGACATGAGTCTAGGTTCGGATCGGTCATGGCCCTGTGGGTAGCGGAGCGGGCCCAGGGGCCGTGTAGCCTGATCCTGCTCCTATTTCGTGTGTCTAATTCTGTTAGATTCAGGAGATGGTTCTGTGATAGTGGATTGGCGGTTAGGATCAGATCAGCCATGATCTTATTGAATGGCGGAGCAGGCTCGAGGGGCTGATTGGCCTACTCCTGCTTCTACCATCTTTGGAGTTTTAAGACTAATGAGCCTGTGTGGTGAAAGAAAAAAAAAGACTTGCATTTATATAGCGCCTTTTACGACCTCAGGATGTCCCAAAGCACTTTACAGCCAATGAAGTACTTTTGAAGATTAGTCACTGTTGTAATGGAGGAAACGTGGCAGCCAATTTACACCCAGCAAACTCCCACAAACAGCAACGTGATAATGACCAGAGATAATCTGTTTTTGTTATGTTGATTGAGGGATAAATATTGGCCAGGACACCAGGGATATCTCCCCTGCTCTTCTTCAATATAGTGCTATGGGATTGTTTACGTCCACCTGAGAGAGCAGACGGGGCCTCGGTTTAACGTCTCAAACAAAAGACGGCACCTCTAACAGTACAGCACTCAATTCAATTCAAATCGCTTTATTGGCATGACAAGTTACATCTTATGTTGCCAAAGCATCGGAAGACATTCATGTTTGTTCACAAAAATACAGATCTATCCATACAGTGTATAAACAGATATATCCCTGAGTGTATAAATATACTTTCATATAATTTATATATACTCTTATCTTATCTTTAGTGGTTGTCCCTCTGTTTATGGCAAGCTGTAACATAGTGTGCTGCTAGTGTTACGCAATTTCTCTCTTCCCCTAGTAGGTATGGGAGTTTTTGGTCGTCATTCAAATTTCTGAATTCCGGGCATATTTTTGTAAATTTTGGGTAGAAATTCTCCCTTATGCCCTGATATTTTCTACAAGCTGTGAGGAAGTGCATCTCTGTCTCCACCATTCCCTGACTGCAGTGACTCCTCAGCACTGCACTGGAGTGTCAGCCTAGATTTTTGTGCTGAAGTCTCTGGAGTGGGACTATGAACCGCCAACCTTCTGACTTAGAGGCAAGAGTGCTACCCACTGAGCCACAGCTGACACCATGAAATAAATAGGGATTTAGGGGGAGAAATTCATTATAGCCCCGTTTGGGGCACTAAATTTTAAAAGTTTGGAAATTTAGCGCCAGGCACTAATGATTCTAAACTTTCAAAAAATTTGGTTTTGCGCTCCAAGAAGGAAGTGGAGCGCTAAATCAAGTTCTCCACTTCCTTCTTGGAGCGCAATCAGCAGCATGTGGGGCGGAGACTTTAGCAGCGCTGCACACTGGGCCGTGGAGCGTTGCTGTGTTCAAAGGCTCCTTCCCTCCCTTAAAGGGAAGGGCCATCGCTGCAGGCTCTGCAATAGAAAAAGCTACCTGAACCACCAAGGCAGCCGCAATCCCGCGTGATCAGCAGAGTGCCGGGCTGATTGATCGCCGGCAGAAACTCGCGAGAAAAAGCGGAACAAGAAAGGTAAGTTTTTTTTTTACTTACCTCGGCCACCTCGCCTTTAATCATCGCCCCCGAAGTGGCCGCTGCCCGATGCGCGCCTCCTGCAGCTGTCGGTGTTTGCGCCCAGTGCTGCTGCAGGGGGTGGAAGTCAATTTCGGGTCTGGGGCGCTACCGGGGCGATGCGTACGCCGATGACATCACGATCTCTAGGCGAAGGAGATCGGAGCGCAATGCCGTAGCACCGCTGCAAAACTCCCGCCGAATATGGCAAGAGTCGATGTCAGCACTGCGCCCAGTCGCAAAGCCATCTGCGCCCTGTTAGTGCCCCCGGGGGTGCTAACGGGAGGCACAAAGGCACCCAATTTCACCCCCAAAGAGTGTGAATCTTTCACCAGTCATTTGAAACAGGTTTATGCCTCCATTAAAATAGCAGAAGAAGGAATGTCCTGTTCATCCCCATATAACCTCAACAGTCAATTCTAATCTTTAGTTTGTTTAAAGAATCCAGCAGCATAAGAAATGTACAGTGGTACATTAAGAACATAAGCTATGGGATGAGGAAGACTATTCAGCCCACTAAACCTGCTCCTTCCAGCATCCCTGGAGGTGGCCACATACTAATAGTCAGAGACTCTGTTCAGAGAAGCCCCCAGCCTCGAAATATCCGATTCTGCCAGCTCCGGGGGTGCCATGATTTCCGGTGCTTGCTGCTCCAGCTCAGGGAGGTTCATGATATTGGCTGGTCCTCCCCCGTCTTACTCCTCTCTCTTGTGTTGTGCGCGGTCTTGTTCTGCAGAGAGAGAGAGAGAGGGTGAGAGATAGTGAGTGTCTCCTGAAAAGTAGAGTGCAGATGTTGTGGGGGTTCTGCTTGTTGTGAAGGTGCTGAGACTAAAGGGAAGCAAATGGAGTCCGAATAGGGTAGCAGGTTTGATCTAATAGCCATAACAGAGACATGGTTGCAAAGTGGCCAAGGTTGGGAATTAAATATTCCAGGATACATAACTTTTAGAAGAGATAGGCAAAATGGAAAAGGAGGAGGGGTAGCCCTGATAATAAAGGATGGGATAAAGACAGTAGAGAGAACGGATCTTAGCTCCGAAAATCAAGTAGTAGAATCAGTTTGGGTGGAGCTAAGAAACAGCAAGTGTCAGAAAACATTGGTGTTTATAGGCCCCCCAAACAGTAGTTGTAATGTAGGGCAGAGTATAAATCAGGAAATTAGAGGCGCATGTAACAAGAGTAATACAGTAATCATGGGGGACTTTAATCTACATATAGACTGGGCAAACCAAATTTGCAGTAATAGTGTGGAGGACAAATTCATGGAATGTATGCAAGATAGTTTTCTAGATCAGTATGTTGAGGAACCAACTAGGGAACAGGCTATTTTAGATCTAGTATTGTGCAATGAGAAAGGGTTAATTAATGACCTTGTAGTAAAGGGGCCTTTAGGGAAGAGTGACCATAATATGATAGAATTTTATATTGAGTTTGAAAGTGACTTAGTTAAATTCGAAACTAGGCTCTTAAATCTAAACAAAGCAAACTACGTAGGTATGAGGGGTGAGTTGGTTAAGGTAGATTGGGAAACTACATTAAAAGGTATGACAGTGGAATTAATACATAATTTACAACAAATATACATTCCTTTAAGACACAAAAACCCCACAGGAAAAGTGGTCCAACCGTGGCTAACAAGAGAAGTTAAAGATAGTATTAGATCAAAGGAAGAGGCTTATAATGTTGCCAAAAAGTGTAGTAAGCCTGAGGATTGGGAGGATTTTAAAATTCAGCAAAGGAGGACCAAGAATTTGATAAAGAAGGAGAAAATAGAATATGAGAGTAAACTAGCGAGAGACATAAAAACAGAATGTAAAAGCTTCTATAGGTATGTCAAAAGGAAAAGATTAGTGAAAGTAAATGTGGGTCCCTTACAGGCTGAGACAGGAGAAATTATAATGGGGAATAAGGAAATGGCAGAGAAATTAAACAAAAACTCTGGGCTGGATTTTACCAGCTCTGAGGAGGAGGGTTTGGAGGCAGGACTGCTGGGGCAATGGCAGAAACTAGGAGCAGGTACCAACCCCGCTCCCAACCTGCCTCTGTGCCATCTTCCTGGGAGGCGGGTCCCCGAGTCACGCAGGGACCCGTCTTCTCAAGGCGGGAAGGAATTAGAGCCAATTAACTGCCTGTTAACAGGTAGTTATCAGGCAGTTTTGAGGCTTTCCCCCATTTTACAGCTACAAGTGCGAGCTTCCCGATGGCTGCGAACCTTGCCAGGGTCAGTGAGGCGAGCAGTGGGTCTGCGGGGGTGAGAGGGGTCGATATGTAAGCTGTAGAGGTGAGTGATGGGTGCAAGTGTGGACAGGTAAGTATGAGAGGTGAGTGTTAAGTTTTGGATAAAGTTTCCTTACCTTTGCTTCCTCCTGCAGGCTTCAACCATTGAGGATCCGGAGGTGCCTCATCTCAATGGCAGAGATGACAGAATGGCTGCTGCATTCTCAGATTCAGCAGCCATCTGCTTTCTGCTGAGGAGAGAGGTCTTGGTAAGCCTTTGTGCAAGGGTTCACCTTAGAACAGAGATTGTCAGTGTTTGACAGCTTCTCAAAGCTGTCAAACGCTGACAATTCGTCTGTCAAAAAATTTTCAACAGATGAAGCGTCATATGCTGACGTCATCTGTCACTGGCTTTCCCTTAATTGGCCAGTAGGGCAGGCTTAACAAGGCCAATCAAGGTAAAATAGCATGGGTTCGTCATACGTCGCTGGGGGAGGGACTAGAACCCGGAAGGCAGCGGTCCCGTCCCCAACTCGTCTCGGCTGGCAAAATCCAGACCTTTGTGTCTGTCTTCACGGAAGAAGATGCAAAAAACTTCCCGGAAATAGTGGAGAACCAAAGGCCTAGCGAGAATGAGGAACTGAAAGAAATTAGTGGTACTCAATAAATTAATGGGACTGAAACCCAATAAATCCCCTGGACCTGATGGCCCACATCCTAGGGTTTTGAAAGAGTTGGTGACTGCGATAGTGGATGCATTGGTTGTCATTTTCCAAAACTCCATAGATTCTGGAACAGTTCCCGTGGATAGGAAGGTAGCAAATGTAACCCCCCTATTTAAGAAAGGAGGGAGAGAGAAAACGGGGAACTACAGATCAGTTAGCCTGACATCAGTAGTAGGGAAAATGCTAGACTCTATTATTAAGGACGTGGTAACAGGGCACTTAGAAAATAATAATAGGATTGGGCAGAGTCAACACAGATTATGAAAGGGAAATCGTGTTTGACCAATCTGTTAGAGTTTTTTGAGGTTGTAACTAGCAGAATAGATAAGGGGGAACCAGTGGATATGGTGTATTTGGATTTTCAGAAGGCATTCAATAACATGCCACACAAGAGGTTATTAAACAAAATTAGGGCTCATGGGATTAGGAGTAATATACTAACATGGATTGAGGATTGGTTGACGGACAGAAAACAGAGAGTAGAAATAAGCGGGTCATTTTCGGGTTGGCAGGCTGTAACTAGTGGGGTACCGCAAGGATCAGTGCTTGGGCCTCAGCTATTCACAATCTATATCAATGATTTGGATGAGCGGACCAAATGTAATATATCCAAGTTTGCTGATGATACAAAGCTGGGTGGGGATGTAAGTTGTGAGGAAGATGCAAGGAGGTTTCAAGGGGATATAGACAGGCTAAGTGAGTGGGCAAGAACATGGCAAATGGAATATAATGTGGAGAAATGTGAAGTTATCCACTTTGGTAGGAAAAATAGAAAAGCAGAGTATTTTTTAAATGATGAGCGATTGGGAAATGTTGGTGTTCAGAGGGACCTGGGTGTTCTTGTACATGAATCACTGAAAGTTAACATGCAGGTACAGCAAGCAATTAGGAAAGCAAATGGTATGTTGGCCTTTATTACAAGAAGATTTGAGTATAAGAGTAAAGACGTCTTACTGCAATTATATAGGGCTCTGGTGAGACCACACCTGGAGTATTGTGTACAGTTTTGATCTCCTTACCTAAGGAAAGATATACTTGCCATAGAGGGAGTGTAACGAAGGTTCACCAGACTGGTTTCTGGGATGGGGTGATTGTCCTTTGAGGAGAGATTGAGTAGACCAGGCCTATATGCTCTAGAGTTTAGAAGAATGAGAGGTGATCTTATTGAAACATACAAAATTCTTACAGGGCTTGACAGGGTTGATGCAGGGAGAATGTTTCCCCTGGCTGGGGAGTCTAGAACCAGGGGTCGCTGTCTCAGAATAAGGGGTTGGCCATTTAGGACTGAGATGAAGAGAAATTTCTTCACTCAGAGGGTGGTGAATTTTTGGAATTCTCTACCCCAGAGGGCTGCGGAGGCTCAGTCGTTGAGTATATTCAAGATAGAGATCGATAGATTTTTGAATATTAAGGGAATCAAGGGATATGGGGATAGTGCAGGAAAGTGGAGATGAGGTAGAAGATCAGCCATGATCTTATTGAATGGCGGAGCAGGTTCGAAAGGCCAAATGGCCTACTCCTGCTCCTATTTCTTATGTTCTTATGTGTTGAATGGAAGGCAGTTGTGTGGAGGGTGAAGTGAAGAAGGAACCATGAGAGAATTTGGTGATTCTGCAAAGGCTACCAAGTAAGAACAGAATGGTGCCAGTTGCTGCTGTGAAGGGGGCAAGGAAGAAGCAAGTGTATATTTATAATGACTAGTGGTGTAGTATGCCCTTGTGCTGGGTGGTGAAGGATGTGATGGAGGGGAGGACGTTATTGAGAGTGCTGTACTCACCCTTGCTACTCTTGTAAGGTAATTGAAGCACTTCCTGCACTGCATCAAGGTCCAGAGGGTGATGCTCCTGGACAATTTACAATTCTTATTTTAGTATTTGTAATGTATTGTCACATGGTTTAGTATGAGCATGCTCAGTTTGCTCTGGCCTAGTAAAGCAAGTACATTGACTAGCAACTCATCATGTCTCTGTCCTTTTTTTCTACCCACATATATTACAGTATTCAAATCATTTCTTTGCTTCGCCCCTCCCTATCTCTGTAACCTCCTCCAGCCCTACAACCCTCCGAAAACCTTGCTTTCCTCTAACATGTGCATCTTCCTCCCTTCACCCCACCATTGGCGGCTGTCTCTTCAGCCACCCAGGCCCCATGCTCTGGAATTCCCATCCTAAGCTTCGCCAACTCTTCATCTCCTCCTTTCAGTCTATCCTTAAAACCCACCTCTTTGACCAACCTTTTGGTCACCCGTCCTCATATCTCACCCGGCTTGATGTCTATTTATTTCTGATTACACCTCAGTGGAGCACCTTTGGATGTTTTTCTATGTTAAGGTATTATATAAATGCAAGTTGTTGTTGTTTGGGACCTGGGGTGTGGGGTTTTAATATGGGAGAGTGTGGAGGCAAATTTTAGGTTGGTCTCTTGAAATCCAAATGTCAGTTTGTTTTTCATTTTTTTTAGATTAAAAAGCTGTGTAATGGGTCATGAATGAGTTAAACAAGAAAGTCGTAATGTTCACTATCTAGTAAACTGGGCAATAAACTGCTAAAGATAAAATTGAAAAGTCCTTAAAGGGAACCAGAATTCATTTTTTAATGTAAACATTTTTTGGGGGGAGCATGCTACCAGACTCCTCCCCTCCTCCAAGATATGCACCACCGATTTTGTGTTCAACATTTGCTTTTATACTCAGGATTTCATGTACGTCTGTTTTCCCTCCCCTCCAAGACAAGTGAAGGAATGTTGAGTCTATCAATAACTTAATGTACAACCCTATGTAACGGCTTGTGTTCACATATCAGTGCCGCTCTGGAGTTGTCAACTTTTTGGGGCTGTTGCCAATTTTTTCTGAAGCTTTGGTCAGTTTTTGCTGGTTTTTAGTTTGGCATGTATGTAAAGAGAATGGGATGCAAGCAGGAGAGTGGGATTAGACCAGGTGGCTCGTGTGGCACAGACTTGCTAAGCCAAATAGTCTTTGTCTACTCTGTAACATTCTATTATTCTACTATGGTCAGTGGCCCTCTGAACTTTCTTCTTCTTGATCTCCAACTATGCTAAATACTCTTCTTTCTGGCTGCAACGTTAAGACTCATTGCACCATTTTTTTTGGGGGGGGGGATAGTAAGGGTATAAAGGGGTCTGAAAAAAAAGACAGGAAAGTACGAGTTAAAAGATAGAGCCACAGCTTGTCTTGTTTTGCACACTTGGTACAAAAATAATAAATTGCTTGACAACGGAGTATTACAGTTTAAACTCTTTAATGAAGCATCAGGTCTGTTCTTACTCACAGCACCGTGTGGACAAGATGGAATCAGGACCCCCTGGGTCTTCTAAACAATAGCAGTCCTTACAGATGCCTGCAGGCCAATGACAACTCAGCATGTGATCACATGTGAATATAATAGGTATGCCTTACAGATGCCTGCGGGCCAATGATAAATCAATATGCAAATGTTACACAGCTAACAACAATTTTGCAGCAGGGTCGATAGGTCAAGTGGACTACCTCTGTTTTTATCGTTCTACTCTAACATCCCCTCCCAATGCTTCAAAACTATGGAACTTCTCGCCTTCCAATCTTTCCTTCTTCCTACAACATACAGGCTTTTAAAACCCATCCCTGGTGTCACTTAATCGTTACTTCCTGACTTATCTCATTTTCTCTCCTGCTCTTTTCAACATTGGTATCACTCACCATAGGCCTTGACCTTTCACCCAGATTTCTCAATACGTGAATCTAGAGCTTCACTCCTGTTAGAGGTAGTTATCTATAGCAATAAAGATAACTTTAAATAAACTCACTCATTACTAATGGCAGCATGTCAGATTATTCTTACTGCCCTAGAAAGATAGCAACGTGTCTTTTTATGCACCTGTGCCCAGTGGGTGCCGGTTATAACAAGCAGCATCTTGCTGGCAGTGGGTCATGAATGAGTTAAACCAGAAACTCTTAATGTTCACTATCTAGTAAACTGGGCAATAAACCGCTAAAGATAAAATTGAAAATCCCTCATTATTATTCTGCATATGCGTAGTCATGATAAAAGAAGGGACGCATCTTATCACATATACTGCTCTGTTGGTTAGCAACATATGAGAGACGGAGGTGGATAAAGTCATGTTGCTGCATATCAACAACAGAGTTGTTCTTCATTATGATACAGTACTATAATTGCTATCGGTAAATCAGGAAAAATGAGCTTACCGACTACTTTTAAAATGACCTCTTAAAGTCCATTTCAGTTTGATTGTACTGCTATACGTGCAACAGCTGATTCTCATAAATTCTGAATCATCAGTTGGTTCAGCTTTCTCCCTGGTTCTATCTGCATCGACAGTACAAGATGTGGTAGCCAGCGCTCCAGTTTATTTTCCTGACTGTGTTTTCTGAGCTTTCGAACTATGGATGGTAATCAGTTTGGCAGTATTGTGACAGTGCTTTCACTGCTGATCATCGCTTCCAATGCTGTAGTGATAGTGGCGCTTGTCCTGATGATTCCGAAGAACAGATCTGCTAGTTTGTGTTTCATCTTGAACCTGGCAGTCGCAGACTTGCTGGTGGGATTCACCTGCTTTGGAATAGCAGTAATAGTGCTGACTCGCCAGGGTTTCACTACCAGCAAGACGTTTTGTATATTACGGATTTCACTTACAACCTCGCCCTCTGCTGCCTCTATATTAACGATGGTCTCAGTTGCTTTCGACCGTTTTCTAGCTATAAAACTACCTTTGCAGTACTGCCGACTGATGACAGATAAAATGGTGGCTTTGATCATCGTGGGGCTCTGGATTGTTGCACTTTTAATTGGGTTCTTTCCAGTGATCATTCAGCAGCTACAGCCTGATGAATATAATGGTATCTGCACCCTGTTCTCGGTCGTCACTCCTAAGTATATTATAATTATATTTTGTGCTTGTTATTTTCCTGCCTCATTAATCTTCATCTACTTCTACAGCGTAATCCTCAAAATAGCATATTCACACACGCGACAAATCCTAGAAAGTAAGCGGATTAGCTCTGCCTCCAGCCCTGCTCCACCGCCACGCTGCCACATCCGAGACGTCAAAGCAGTGAGGACCATAGGGATACACGTCGGGTGCTTTATAGTTGCATGGGCTCCCTTCTTCATTGCAAGTGTTGTGCAAGAATGTTGCAGCAAATGCCAATTGCATAAAATCATTGAAGACTATCTCTGGTTTCTTGGTCTTTGCAACTCTCTGATGAATCCACTGATTTATTCCTACTGGCAAAAAGATGTGAGAATGCAGGTTTATCAGATGTGTTGCAGTGTGAAATTCAGAGATTCCCCCGTGCCCAGCTTCATCCGTTGTCAGCAGGAAGCAGGTGACCAGAACCCTGGTGCAGAGAGAGGGAATGAAGATCAATTACCCGGGACCTGTCCAGCTATTGGTACTGCCAGTTATCATATGACAACAAATACACCAAAAGGTATGTACATGTAATCTTCAGGTTCAAAAGGACTGGATAGAGTTTGCATTGTGTTATGAAAGTTGAGGTCAAGCAGAGTGTCCACAGGGAGAAATATAAATGGATTTCAAGGCAATAAGGACAACAACTTGCATTTATGTAACACCTTTAACCTAAATAATGTATCTTGGCACTTCAGATAGGCATGAGGAAAATGTATTCTGAGCCAAGATGGTAAACATTAGGAGGAGCTTTTTTTAAAATTTGTTTGTAGGATGTGGGTGTCGCTGGCAAGGCCAGCATTTATTGCCCATCCCTAATTGCCCTTGAGAAGGTGGTGGTGAGCCGCCTTCTTGAACCGCTGCAGTCTGTGTGGTGAAGGTACTCCCACAGTGCTGTTAGGTAGGGAGTTCCAGGATTTTGACCCAGCGACGATGAAGGATCGGCGATATATTTCTAAGTCAGGAGGGAAACTTGGAGATGGTGGTGTTCCCATGCGCCTGCTGCCCTTGTCCTTCTAGGTGGAAGACATCGCGGCTTGGTCAAAGACATGGGTTTCGAGAAGGTTTTTAAAGGAAAGGAGGAAGGTGGAGAGGTGGAGAAGTTTCAAGAGGCAATAGGCTTGGCCACCAAGGGTGGGGTAAAGGAGTGGGGATGCGCAAAAGGCCAGAGTCAAAGGAATGCAATGTTTCGGGGGGGGATGTAGGTGATTTCAGAGATAGGATGGGCAAGGCCGTGGAGGGATTTAAAAATGAGGATGATCCTTTGGGAACAGGGAGCCAATTTAGTGAGGATTGAGGTGATGGATGAGTGGGACATAATGTGGCACAGCTGTATTTTATTATTTAACTTCTGTACATCGCCCTAACTACTTTATGTCTGATGAATATTTTATATACATATACAGAAGAGTCACTAAATTCCAGTACAAATTGAAAATAATGGAATTCTTCTTTTAAAAAAAGGTTCTACTTTATTTTCACCCTCTAATTGAGAGCTTCAACGCAGTTACGGTACAATTCCATGAGCACCAGGAGCCTTGTAATACTTTGCCCAAATGGCCATTCTTCACATATGAACTTCGATAGTGAGGCTAGCAAGGGCGTTGGACCATGAGAGGGCATAACAATCTAGATCCTGAGCAGGCATAACAGACAGTCTAGATCCTGAGGGGGCAGAAAGACAGCCGACATCTAGTTCTCGGCCAACACTCGCACAAGCGGACTTTCCAGCACAGTTGCTGAATAGTAATCGGGAACAAGAATTCTTGCTAATTTGTTCTCTCTTCCAAGGACACTGAGGCCAATTGTAGTGTCCCTACAGAGGTCTTGGCTGAAATCAATTAACTCAGCAAGGCTGGGGGTTGAACCTTGCACTTTCTTAGTCTGTATGGATTAGTCTTACTTTAGATGGTGCACTTGCCCACTGGCGCAGACCACTGGGGAGCTGTTTGTTTTCCATTCTAATCCAGCGATGTTTACACCAATGGCAATGAGGATATCATGGCTCTGAAACTGTGCAAACCGTGACTTTGAGAAATACAGTCCTCTCCACTTAAATTGCCCACGTTCAAATCAGGCAATCGCTTAAATCGGGCAAACAAGGCAAACCATTCTCCATTACCATTATTGTCAATTAAAAAGTCTCCGCTTACAGCGTGTTATTTCGGGCAGGCACAGGTGTTCAGTGAGTAGTTTGCATCTCGGTAAGGTGCAATTACCTGTTATACTTCTCGGCTCTGGAGCCACATGGAGAATTCAGCTGAAGAGAAGCTGGGCGAGGCTGATTGATCTCTGCGGTCAGCACCAGTATGGAAGTGCAAGTGAGGAGTTCATGGTCCTTTGCCATGTCCCATCAGTGTGAGACGCGTGCAGAACATTGCACAACAACTAAGGTGTACATTGAACCAGAGAAAAGCACGAATGAGTCGGAATTACAGAGCGCTGAATTCCAGCGGCACCTCCCATATACCTGATTAGTACAGGATAGTTCAGGTATAGTCAGCGACGGGGGAGATTAACGGGCTTTAAATGGAGCACTTTGAAGTATAAACCGTCCAATGCGTATAGCAGGCAAATTGCGTTAGCACCAGCCCGCCCGCTATAAGCGGTGAGGACTGTAACAAAATAAGGAAATAATGGGAAGTTAAAGAAAGGAAAATGTAATATTTTAGTATGAGTAGAGGCTAATATTAAAATAAATATAGCAGCATTCAAGGAAGCTGGTTTTAAAGCGTCAAACCAAGAATAAATTGGAAAAATATACTAGAACGGGAAAACACTTAAGAACATTGAATACTTTTAATGACAAACTGGAGAGATTCCAATAAATCATACTGTAAACTCTGCTAATCATGTAAAAAAAAATTAGATTTTACAACAATTAAAAATACTTAGGGGGAAAAATTGGGTCGCGCCCCCTTTGGGGCGCTAACTTTGCGGGGCGCTACTTTCAGCGCCCTGAAAAAATTAGCGCCCCCGTGGCCAAAATTAATCGGTAGTGCCCCAAGAGGGAAGCGGGGTGCTACTGGAAGTGCCCCGCCTCGCTCTTGGGGCACTGTGAGGGAATATCGCGCCGCGGTACAGCAGGCCTTCCTCCTCTTATTAAAGGGGAGGGGCCTAGCGCAGCATAACCCATGGCCCAGCTGGGCCACCAGGGATCGGGGTGCCGGCAAAAGAGCCCGGCACTCAAGGGAAGTGCCAGGCTCACAGAGCACAGCTGGAACGCCGTGGGGGGGTGGCTGCTCAGAAGGCCGGGGATGGCAAAGCGGGCAGGTGCTGGCAGGCAGCCAGCAACAAAAATGGTCGCCCAACACCATCCCTTTGATTAGCACCGCCCCGGCCGCAGTTAGGCCCCCCTGACCCTGTCGGACATACCGTCCGGCGATAAGTCAGTGGGCGCTACCGAAGATCGCGAGTGGGGTGCTGCGCACGGCGATGATGTCATCACTGGCAGCGCAGCGCCGCGGGGCACTAACGGTTACCGCCACCGCTAACCTCCCGTTGAATTTCACGGGTGGCGTTAGCGGCACCGTGCCCAGGCGCTAGTTGCTTTGCGCCCCGTTAGCGTCCTCTTAGGGAATTCAACCGAATTTTTCCCCCTTAAGATTTTGTTATTCCAAATCTCTGGATGGTGCTGCAGGACAAAACACAGTCCAAGATTCTATAGGATGGTACACATAGCAGAATGGAGTAAGTAATATGTAGAGAGGGCAATACTGCTCAATCAGATTCCGCTGTTTGATCATGTTTCCGTGAAGTGCCTTGGGATGTCTTTCTACATTAAAGGCATTGCATAAATGCAAGGAGTTGTTGTTATTGTTGCTGTTGGATGCCATGAGCCCTCAGATACCTCACTCAAGTGGTGATTTGTCATATGTGAGCTTGGACAATAAGTGCTGAGCTATTGGACTATGGACGGCATCACAGCTGAGATTGATCCTGTTCTCATTGTGCACACTTTCTAGTGGGGTTCACTGGATAGTAATACAAGTTGAGCTTTCTCCTCCTGAGCCCTGGGGGCACAGAGGTGAATTGTAATTGGTCTAATGTCACCCTTCCTTGTCTAACTTAATCTACCCGTAAAGCTGCAAGATAGATGAGTGGACACCACAATCAGATAAATGCTGTTATCTAGGTTTAATCTCTTTTTAATAAAGTTATTTAATAAAGTTATTTAATGGAGTGAAGCAGCTTGAACACAGTTTATTTTAAGCCAGTTGGGTTACTCAGTGTGGACTTAATTGTAACAGGAAGTCCATCAAAGTCTGATAATGCAGTTCATTTTGTAATAACAAAGCAAACAGATGCTGATATTTGTCTTGCAGCTGGCTTTCAAATTAACTGCAAAGGAACTTAACATTGATTTTGACCCATCCTTAACAATAAAAATGAATTGGTTTATCATTTATTGACTCTTATTAATAACCATTCCCAGTTCTGACATTTAAACAAGATGTTGCAAAGTTAAGATACTTTTCTATTTATTCTTCCAAAACTGTAAATATTATCATATTGGCTCCAAATTCATGGACAACTCAATAACAACACTGCCAGACTGCTATCACATGCACTGAAATGTGGTGTTGTAGCCCAACTTCCATGGTTGTAGTCGTGAGTATGGTTTGAGTTGGCCTGCTCCATTTATATCAATATGAATGACACATTTTTACCCATGAGTATACAATGCAGCTGACTTTGTAGAAAATTGCAATTACAAACCTGCACCCTACTCAAATACACTACGCCATCACAACAGCCTACTTTGGCATGATTTTTTAAAAACGATATTGTTTTCTGCATGAAATCTGAAATTATTATCCTTTGACTTTAGATACACGAAAAGGGACTTGACTTGGTTCAGCAGCTTTGACAAAGTCAGTCATGGACTCATTCGAATGCAGCAAACAGCTGGGATGTAAAGAGAGTGATGTGTCACATGGATTCTACATCTTCTTCAGAATAATATTGGAAAATATGTAGTGTGTCATAAGGATTCATCTATAATTCCAGGCCTCCGATGCCAAAGACTCTAATGTGACAGTGTTTATCCATATATTGTACATTGGAATGATCTGTTTGTTACATAAATAAGTCAAACCACAGAAGACAAAAATAAAGACACTGGACATGCATTTTAAAACACTCATACAGTTACTGAGACCGCTCCATTATTTTTTATTCTCATTATCTTTGGAAGCATTTGTGTAGATCAAACGGCTAACATCCTAGAGATAAGGCGGTCATCTTGAATTATTATTTTCCATTTCTGATCTTTATTTTTCTGTCAGCATCGTTTTTACTGTCATTGTGATGGATGACATAGTGGAAAAAGATGGGTGTTCTTTTTTCTTTGAAATTGGTGAAAGATCTCTGTACACCACTTTTCCTTTCACACATGGAAGGTCTCACCCTTATTGCTCTGGGCATTGCTGTATCAGAGAAACTGTAAGATGTCCTGTTCCTGGCATGCCCACCACTGCTGTCTCCTTTTAAGTATGTATTGTAGGAGTCGCTGGAAATAAACAGACTACGAGACTTTCATAGCAGCAAAGAAAAACGCGTGTTAGCTTTATTAACTCTCCGCATGGACTGAGGGACTCAGCCTCGTCGCAGGGCTATGACGTCATCACACAATCGACGACTCTTAAAGGGACCCTGCCCCGATAACCCAACCAAGTGCCGTACATAACGTGGAGCGATAACAACATTGGCTATACATAATGAATCGTGTTACTGTCCCTATGTGGTCTCCGCCACATACGTCCCCCCAGAATTCACTAGAACTGGCAATGTTAGTCGTTGAAGGGCCCGGATCACACGGCCGAAACAGCTCCTTAAGTCCGGGGCGGGGACCGGGGGGGGTCGCAGGAGGGTCCCCGGGCGCTCGGTGGTGGACTGAGGGTGCAGAAGCCGGAGGCCGGCCCCGCCGCGGGGGCTGAGCCAACCCAACGGGTCGGTCCAGATCCAGGTGGGCCGGCTTAAGATGGTCCACGGAAATGTAGTCCGGCTTACCGCCGACATCCACCACGAAGGCCTTGTCCCCGGCTTCCAGGACGTGGAATGGTCCGTCGTAGGGTGGGTGAAGAGGTCCCCGGTGGGCGTCGTGGCGGACGGAAATGTACTCCGCCGCACGAAGGTCAGGCGGAACGTGGGACTGAGGGAGACCGTGCTGCGACGCGGGCACCGGCGCGAAAACCTTGACGTTGTCCAGGAGGGCGGACCGCTGACGGGCTGCGGACCAAGGGTCCGTGGCGTTGGGGATGAAATCCCCGGGAACCCGCAGCGGCTGCCTGTAGATGAGCTCGGCGGACGAGGACTGGAGGTCCTCCTTGGGGGCGGTCCTGAGTCCCAGCATAACCCACGGGAGTCTGTCGATCCAACTGTCGTCCCGGAGGCTGGCCCGGAGCGCGGCCTTCATGGAGTGATGAAACCGTTCGCACAGCCCGTTAGCCTGAGGGTGATATGCGGTGGTGCGATGGAGTCTCAACCCGAGGCCTTGGGCAACAGCGTTCCAGAGCTCCGACGTGAACTGGGGCCCCCGGTCGGAGGAGACGTCAGATGGAGTGCCGAACCGGGCGACCCAAGTGTTGATGAACGCCCGAGCCACATCGGTGGACGTTGTTGACGACAGTGGGACGGCTTCCGGCCATCGGGTGGTTCTGTCGACCATCGTGAGGAGGTGGGTGAACCCGCAGGAGGACGGCAGGGGCCCCACCAGGTCCACGTTAACATGGTCGAACTGCCTCTCAGGCACCGCGAAAGGCGCCAACGGGGCCTTAGTATGGCGATGCACTTTCGAGCGCTGGCATACCACGCAGGTATTGGCCCAGTCACGAACGTCCTTCTTGAGCCCGTGCCAGACGAACTTAGCCGCCACCAGCTTCTGTGACGGCTTCCTGCCCGGGTGGGAAAGGCTATGGACAGCGTCGAAAACCTGCCATCTCCACCCGTCGAGCACAACAGGGCGTGGCTGCCCAGCAGAGACGTCGCACAGGAGCGTGGTGCCGGCATCGTCAAACGCGACGTCCGCTAACTGAAGGCCCATGACAGCCGTCCTGTAGGCCTGGACATCCAGGTCGGAGGCCTAGTCGGCCGCCATGCGGGTATAGTCGATGCCGAGGTGTACGGTGCTGGTGATGGCCCAGGAGAGACAGTCGTCGACAGGGTTGTTTTTCCCAGCCACATGCTGGATGTCCGTCGTGAACTCGGAGACGAAGGAAAGCTGGCACTGCTGACGGGCCAACCACGGCTCGGAAGCTTTGGCCATGGCGAAGGTCAACGGCTTGTGGTCCACGAACGCCGTGAACGGGTGGGCCTCCAGCAGGAAATGGAAGTGTCGGACGGCGAGGTAGAGGCCGAGAAGCTCATGATCGAAGGTGCTGTACTTCTGCTCGTTGGGGCGGAGCTGCCAGCTGAAGAAGGCAAGCGGCTGCCATGTGCCATTGACCCACTGTTTGTGGACGGCGCCGACAGCATAGTCCGAAGCGTCTGTGGTGAGAGCGATCGGCGCATCGGGCAACGGATGCGCCAGCATGGTCGCGTTAGCCAGGGCCCTTTTCGTGTCCGTGAAAGAATTGGCCATCTCCTCGGACCAGTCGACGGCGAGCTTGGCGGGCTTGCCTTTGAGGGCCTCGTAAAGGGGCCGCATAAGCTGGGCTGCCCGGGGAACGAAGCGATGATAAAAGTTCACTATGCCCAAAAACTCTTGCAGGGCCCTCACACGGTGAGGGGTCGCGGAAAATCCTTCACGGCCTCCACTTTCGACGGCAGTGGCACAACCCCGTTCTTCGAGATGCGGTGCCCGAGAAAGTCGATCGAGGACAGCCCGAACTGGCACTTGGTCGGATTGACGATTAGGCCGTGTTGGCTGAGGCGTTCGAAGAGAGTCCGGAGGTGGGACACATGCTCTGTCCTGGAGGCGCTGGCGATGAGAATGTCATCCAGGTAGACGAACAGGAATGGCAGGTCCCGTAACATGGTGTCCATTAGGTGTTGAAAAGCCTGAGCGGCGTTTTTGAGGCCGAATGGCATGCGGAGGAATTCGAACAGCCTGAACGGGGTGATCACTGCGGTTTTCGGGACGTCCTGCGGCCGAACGGGGACCTGGTGGTAACCCCGAATGAGGTCCACTTTAGAGAAAACAACTTTCCCGGCCAGGTGGGCGGAAAAGTCCTGGATGTGTGGAATCGGGTAGCGGTCGGGGGTCGTAGCGTCGTTGAGGCGCCTGTAATCGCCGCACGGGCGCCAACCGCCGCCTGGTTTCGGTGCGATGTGGAGGGGCGAGGCCCAAGGACTGTTCGACCGGCGAATGATGCCGAGGCGCTCCATTGTGTCGAACTCGGCTTTAGCGATGGCAAGTTTCCCCGGGTCGAGGCGCCGAGCGCGGGCGTAGACAGGCGGACCGGTGGTCGGGATGTGGTGTTCTACCCCGTGCTTGCTGGCGGCGGACGAGAAAGCGGGCTTCGTGAGGTCCGGGAGCCCGGCGAGGAGGCAGGAAAACTCGTCGGAGGCCGAGAGTGCGCTGGACAACTTCGTCGTGCCGGAACCACTGAGTGAACATGGGAGCGAACTGAAAGTCTCAGCGTTGACGAGACGTCGGTTCTTGACATCCACCAAAAGGCCATTGGCGCAGAGGAAGTCAGCGCCAAGAAGGGGGGTGGACACTTTCGCTGTAACAAAGTCCCAAGCGAAACGCTGCCCGCCAAAACACAGCGCCACGCTCCGTTTCCCGAAAGTACGGATGGAACTGCCGTTGGCGGCTTCGCGGACAGGGCCGTGGTTCCCCCCCTGTATGTCTACGGTTGACGCGGGCAGGACGCTCACCTGGGCACCCGTGTCGCAGAGGAAACGACATCCAGGGTCAGTGTCCGTAATGAATAACAGACTACCTGAACGGCCGATAGCCATGGCAGCTAATGAGTGGGCCTTCGCGTTTCCTGACGTGGTAAAGCTGCACGGGGGCCGGCACTTCTTAGCGTTGGGGCCGAACTGCGCATGGTAGAAGCATATGCTTGGGGGCTGCTGCCGTTGGGCTGTGGCGGTGGGGGCAGGGCCCCGCATGGCCGCGCAGTACTGTTGCCTGGCGGAGAAAAATTTGTCAGCCTCCTTGGCCAGGGCGCGGAAATCACTAATATGAGAGTTGGCTAAAGCCGACCGTACCTGCCCTGGCAGCTGTTGTAGGAACAGTTCTCTGAAGAGGAAGCACGGCTTGTGCTTGCCCAGGAGGGTTAACATGTGGTCCATCAGTTCTGAGGGCTTGGAGTCGCCAAACCCGGGTAGAGAGAGAAGCTGGCGTGCGCGCTCGGGTTCAGTTAGTCCAAAAGTCTCTAGGAGGTGCGTTCTTAGCGTGCAAATTTGTGGTGCTCCAGGGGCTCCTCGAGCAGGCTCACGACTCTGGCCACGGTGGAGCTGCCGAGAGCAGAGACGATGTAATAATACTTCGTGTCGTCCGCGGTGATGTCCCGGAGAGCAAACTGAGCCTCGGCCTGGGCAAACCAAGCGGCAGCCTGCCGTTCCCAAAACTCCGGTAATTTGAGAGAAACGGCGTTCGTCGCCATCTCGGATAAAGCCTTTGGAAACGTCCAAAAGAGAAACGGGGTCACCAATGTAGGAGTCGCTGGAAATAAACAGACTGCGAGACTTTCATAGCAGCAAAGAAAAACGCGTGTTAGCTTTATTAACTCTCCGCATGGACTGAGGGACTCAGCCTCGTCGCAGGGCTATGACGTCATCACACAATCGACGACTCTTAAAGGAACCCTGCCCCGATAACCCAACCAAGTTCTGTACATAACGTGGAGCGATAACAACATTGGCTATACATAGTGAATTGTGTTACTGTCCCTATGTGGTCTCCGCCACAGTATGAAGTAAAGCCTGCTGTAGTAGGTGTGATTCCATGTATTGTTGAGATTGTCATCTGCGCTTTGGTCTGTGGCCCGGAATGTATTGAATGATAGTCTATTCATATACCTCAATAAATTGCTTCTATTTTTATTCAATTGTGTCCAATGCTCAATTTAAACTTAACAACAAAAGGTGACCAGGAATGTTGAAGCAACCATGAGGCTCTAAGCACTCCTCCCCAGTGTTTAACACAATTCACCTACTTAAGAGTTTTTTTGGTGGTATGACAACAGGGTGCAGCCAGAGACAGTTGTGACAAGGCCATATGTCTCAGGAAATTGATTTTTGTGGTTGGTCTGAAATTGTACCAGGGTACTAATGAGCAATAGGTATCACTTCCCTCAATCCATGCTCCAGCAGTATTATTCCACATTTTTAAAGAAGTTGTTCTTTTCTTGCTCTTACATCTGCACCACCAGTTGACTGAGAATCTTTCTTCCCAAACATCTGCACTGGCTGCTCTTGAGCTGGTCACTTAAGAGATACACACGAGTTCTGCGGATTGACTCACTCTCTAATTTTCCCTATCTCGAAAGTGACACCACCACTCTGGGTCTGACTTAGGACAGTGGCACCGTCATTGTGGAAGAATGAATAAACACACAAATATAAGGGGAAAACAGATATCAAAATATTTCTCAAGAATCTGATAATGCCCAAGAATGGCTGAGACCAAAGCTCGAGTACAGAATGTCTGGCTGTTACCTCAGTCAGAAAATATGTGTGGCACAGGGAACCAATCACATCGCTCAAAACATGCCCCAATTCCTTAAACCTGCTACAAAAGCAAAATACAGCGGATGCTGGAAATCTGAAACAAAAACAGAAAATGGTGGAAATACTCAGCAGGTCAGAGAGCATCTGTGGAGAGAGAAACAGAGTTAACATTTCAGGTCTATGACCCTTCGTCAGAACAGTTTTGATGAAAACTCATCGACCTGAAACGTTAACTCTGTTTCTCTCTCCACAGATGCTGCCTGACCTGCTGAGTGTTTCCACCATTTTCTGTTTTTAGTCTTTAAACCTGCCATTTTTTAAAATCAGTAACTAAAATTTGTAATGCCCAAAATAAGATTCAAACAAATAAAGACATAAAAAATGCATACTTCAAAATAACAAGATTGCATTCAAATTGTTTTGTTTATTTTGATAGTTTCATTAATATTTTTGCTCCAAGGACTCACTGTCACACAAGCCCATGCTTCAACTTATATATTTTCCCCAGGACAGTTAAAAGGAGTTACCAACTATACTTGTGCAGTCTGGGCACATGCAGTTTGCAGAATTTCCCAGCACTAGTAGTATTTTCTCTGGATTTTGAAAGTGCAAGTTATATATCCTCATTCAGTGAGAGGTTTCTGTTTGCTTGCATTTCAAAAAGACTTGAAAACTATCTGGAGACTTTTAAAACCCTAAGTGTAGCATTGCAAGAGTCTACAGCAAAGAAACAGGCTATTCGGCCCAACTGGTCTATGCCGGTGTTTATGCTCCACACAAACTTCCTCTTCATCTCACCCTATCAGCAAAACCCTCTATTCCTTTCTCCCTCATGTACTTATCTAGCTTCCCCTTAAATGCATCTATGCTATTCGCTTCAACTACTCCTTGTGGTAGCGAGTTCTACATTCTTTGGGTAAAGAAATTTCTTCTAAATTCCCTATTGGATTTATAGGTGAGTAGCTTATATTTACGGCCCTGAGTTTTGGTCTCCCACACAAGTAGAAACATATTTTCTACGTTTACCTTATTAACTCCCTTCATAATTTTAAAGACCTCTATTAGGTCACCTTCTCTTCTCTAGAGAAAAGAGCCCCAGCCTGATCAGCCTTTCCTGATCAGTATATCCTGTCAGTTTTGGTATCATACTTGTGAATCTTTTTTGTACTTTCTCCAGGGCCTCGATATCCTTTTAATAATATGGCGACCAGAACTGTGCACACTATTCCAAGTGTGGTCTAACCAAGGTTCGATACAAGTTTAGCATAACTTCTCTAATTTTCAACTCTATCCCTCTAGAAATGAACCTCAGTGCTTGGTTTGCTTTTTTATGGTCTTATTAACCTGTGTTGCTACTTTGTGATTTGTGTAACTGTACCCCTAGATCCGTTTGCTCCTCTACGCCATTTGGACACTTATTTTCCAGGGAGTATGTGAATTCCTTATTCTTCCTACCAAAATGTAACACCTCACACTTATCAATCAAGAACTTCATTGGCCAATTACACACCCATTCTGCAAGTTTATTAATGTCTTCTTGTATTTTATCGCAGTCTTCCTCAGCTAAGGGAAGTGGGGAAGGAGATAGCGGAAGGGCTTGCCATAATTTTCCAATCTTCCCTAGATGCGGGGGAGGTGCCTGAGGATTGGAAAGTGGCAAATGTGACACAGTTGTTCAAGAAAGGGTGTAAGGACAATCCTAGTAACTACAGGCCGGTCAGTTTAACATCAGTGGTGGGTAAAGTTTTAAAAACAATAATCAAGGAAAAAGTTAACGGGCACTTGGAGAGGTTTAAGCTAATTAAGGAGAGCCAACACAGATTTGTAAAAGGCAGATCGTGTTTGACTAATCTAATTGAATTTTTTGATGAAGTAACAGGGAGGATTGATGAAAGGAATGCAATGGATGTTGTCTACATGGATTTTAGGAAGGTGTTTGACAAAGTACCATATAGAAGGCTGGTTAGCAAAATTGAGGCTCATGGAATAGGTGGGTCAGTGGCAGCTTGGATAAGGAATCGGCTTAAGGACAGAAAACAGTGAGTTGTGGTAAATGGCTGTTTTTCAGACTGGAGGATGGTAGACAGTGGTGTTCCCCAACAGTCAGTGCTGGGGCCACTGCTTTTTTTGATATATATAAATGACTTGGATATTGGAATACAGAGTAGAATTTCTAAATTTGCCGATGACACCAAACCTGGGGGTGTGGCAAACTGTGAAGATACCAATCGACTGCAACAGGACATAGAAAGGCTAGCAGAATGGGCAGACAAGTGGCAGATGGAATTTAATACGGAGAAGTGTGAGGTGATGCATTTTGGCAGAAGGGACAGGGAGAGGCAATATACACTTAATGGCACAGTTTTAAAGAGTGTGCAGGGACAGAGGGACCTGGGAGTTAATGTGCATAGGTCCCTGAAGGTGGCAGGACATATTGAAAGAGTGGTTAGCAAAGCATTTGGGATCTTGGGCTTCATAAGCAGAGGTATTGAGTACAAAAGTAGAGAAGTTATGCTGAACTTTTATAAAGTTCTGGTTAGGCCACAACTGGAGTATTGCATCCAGTTGTGGTCACCACACTTTAGGAAGGATGTGAAAGCCCTTGAGAGGGTGCAGAGGAGATTTACCAGAATGGTTCCAGGGATGGGGGATCTTAGCTACAAGGACAGGTTGGAGAAGCTGGATTTGTTTTCATTAGAGCAAAGGAGGTTATGGGGTGATTTGATAGAGGTGTACAGGATTGACGGGTTTGGATAAGCTAGACAGAGAAAGGCTGTTCCCACTAGTTGATGGTACAAGGACTAGGGGACACAGATTTAAGGTTTTGGGCAAGAGCTACAGGGGGGATGTGAGGAAAAACTTTTACGCAGCGAGTGGTGAGGACCTGGAACTCGCTGCCGATGGAAGTGGTGGAAGCGGAGACAATGAATGTTTTCAAGGGGAGACTGGATAGGCGCTTGAGGGAAATAAACTTGCAGGGCTACGGGGATACAGCGGGGGAATGGGACTGACTGGATTGCTCTGCAGTGAGCCAGTGCAGACTCAATGGGCTGAATGGCCTCCTTCTGTGCCGTTATGACTTTATGACTCTATTAACTATATCCCTAATTTGGTGTCGTCCGGAAATTTTGGAATTGTACTTCCAATTCCCGAGTCCAAATCGTTCATGTAAATTGTGTAAACAGTGGTCTCAGCACTGATCCTTGTAGAAAACCACTTCTCACCATTTGCCAGTCTGAGTAGCTACCCTTAACCCCTACTTTCTGTTTACTGTTCTGTAGCCAGCTTGCTATCCACTCTGTTACTTGTCCCCTGACTCCACATGCTCTGACCTTATTTACTATGCGGTAACTTATGAACATGCAAATATATTACACCTACTGCATAACCTTTGTCTACTCTTTCTGTTACTTCTTCAAAGAATTCAATAAGGTTATTCAAGCATGACCTTCCATTTTGAAATCTGTGCTGACCATTCTTTATTATATTTTTGGTTCCAAATGCTTTTTATTATTCATTCTGGGATGTGGGCGTCACTGGCAAGGCCAGCATTTATTTCCCATCCCTAATTGCCCCTGAGAAGGTGGTGGTGAGCCGCCTTCTTGAACTGCTGCAGTCCGCGTGGTGAAGGTACTCCCACAGTGCTGTTAGGGAGGGCGTTCCAAGATTTTGACCCAGCGACGATGAAGGAATGGCGATATATTTCCAAGTCAGGATGGTGTGTAACTTGGAGTGGAACTTGCAGATGGTGGTGTTCCCATGCGCCTGCTGCCCTTGTCCTTCTAGGTGGTAGAGGTCGCGGGTTTGGGAGATGCTGCCAAAGAAGCCTTGGCAAATTGCTGTGGTGCATCTTGTAGCTGGTACACACTGCTGCCTTGATGTCAAGGGCAGTCACACTCAGCTCTCCTCTGGAATTCAGCTCTTTTGTCCATGTTTGGACCAAGGCTGTAATGAGGGCTGGAGCCGAGTGGTCCTGCCGGAATCCAAACTGAGCATCGGTGGGCAGGTTATTGGTGAGTGTGGTAAACCACTTTTATCGTTCACTATCGTTACACTATGGTTATCACTGTTATATCGTTACACTATGGTTATCACTGTTTACACTGTTGTGGACACAGTCTCCTTACGAGACCTTGCACCCTCGGGCACCCCGAGACACCACCGTTACCCCCCACCACCCCCCCAAATCCAGCCCAGGTAGACGGCATGCCGGAACCCCACGAGCCTTCGTCAACCACGCAGACACCAGCATTAACACCGGAGACTGCAACACCTCCGCCGCTGCTGCGCCGATCAGAAAGACTTACGAGGCCTCCGGACAGACTGACATACCCGAACTGGTAGTACACTTCACCCCGCCGGACTCAAATCTAAACAAGGGGTGAATGTGGTAAACCACTTTTATCGTTCACTATCGTTACACTATGGTTATCACTGTTATATCGTTACACTATGGTTATCACTGTTTACACTGTTGTATCACTACATGAGGTCGCCTCTTGTCACGCTGTTATACCTGGGCTGACCACTGCTGACTCCGCCCATGGCTCCACCTACTTGCCCAGGTATAAAGGTGGTCGACTGGCTGGTATTCCTCCTTGTTGGATCCGATCACCCACGAGGGTGGGCTCTGTTATTTAACCAATAAAAACCTATAGTTACTTTCTTAACTCGTCGCTTTTCATTGGATGAATTGATAGGTATATCAATGAGTAAGTGCAGCTTGATAGCTCTGTCATAGAGTCATAGAGTCACAGCACAGAAAAAGAGGCCCTTCGGCCCATCGTGTCCGTGCCGGCCATCAAACCCTATCTATTCTAATCCAATTTTCCAGCACTTGGTCCGTAGCCTTGTATGCTATGGCATTTCAAGTGCTCATCTAAATGCTTCTTGAATGTTGTGAGGGTTCCTGCCTCTAACACCCTTTCAGGCAGTGAGTTCCAGATTCAAACCACCCTCTGGATGAAAGAGTTTTTCCTCAAATCCCCTCTAAACCTCCTGCCCCTTACCGTGAAATTATTCCCCCTGGTTATTGACCCCTCTACTAAGGGGAAATGTTCCTTTCTATCTACCCTATCTATGCCCCTCATAATTTTTTACACCTCAATCAGGTCCCCCCTCAGCCTTCTCTGCTCCAGGGAAAACAACCCCAGCCTGTCCAGTCTCTCTTCATAGCTGAAGCACTCCAGCCCAGGTAACATCCTGGTGAATCTCCTCTGCACCCTCTCCAATGCAATCACATCCTTCGTATAGCGTGGTGACCAGAACTGCACACAGTATTCCAGCTGTGGCCTAACTAGCATTTTGTACAGCTCCATCATAATCTCTCTGCTCTTATATTCTATGCCTCGGCTAATGAAGGCAAGTATCCCATGTGCCTTTTTAACCACCTTATCTACCTGTCCTGCTGCCTTCAGGGATCTATGTACATGCACACCAAGGTCCCTCTGATCCTCTGTCCTTCCTAGGGTCCTACCATTCATTGTGTATTCCCTTGCCTTGTTAGTCCTCCCAAAATGCATCACCTCACACTTTTCAGGGTTAAATTCCATTTGCCACTGTTCTGCTCATCTAACCAACCCGTCTATATCGTCCTGTAGCCTGAGGCTTCTCTCCTCGCTATTTACCACTCCACTAATGTTCGTGTCATCTGCAAACTTACTGATCATACCTCCTACATTCATATCTAAATCATTAATGTACACTACAAACAACAAAGGACCCAGCACCAATCCCTGCAGTACACCACTGGACACAGGCTTCCAGTCTCAAAAACAACCTTCGACCATCACCCTCTGCCTCCTGCCACTAAGCCAATTTTGGATCCAATGTGCCAAATTGCCCTGGATCCCATGGGCTCTTACCTTCTTGACCAGTCTCCCATGCGGGACTTTGTCAAAAGCCTTACTGAAGTCCATGTAGACTACATCAACTGCACTACCCTCATCCACACACCTAGTCACCCCCTCGAAAAATTCAATCAAATTAGTTAGACATGATCTCCCCGTGACAAATCCATGCTGACTATCCTGGATTAATCTTTGTCTCTCCAAGTGGAGACTAATTCTGTCCCTCAGAATTTTTTCCAATAATTTCCCTACCACTGATGTTAGGCTCACTGGCCTGTAATTCCCTGGTTTATCCCTACTACCCTTCTTGAATAATGGTACTACGTTAGCTGTCCTCCAGTCCTCTGGCACCTCCCCTGTGACCAGAGTGGTTCTGAAAATTTGTGTCAGAGCCCCTGCAATCTCCTCCCTTGCCTCACACAACAGCCTGGGATACATCTCGTCTGGGCCTGGGGATTTATCCACTTTTAAGCCCGTTAAAACCGCTAGTACCTCCTCACTCTCAATACTAATTTGTTCAAGAATATCACAATCCCCCTGCCTGATTTTTATGTCTACATCATCCTTCTCCATAGTGAACACAGATGCAAAATATTCATTTAAAACCTCTCCTACATCATCCAGCTCTACAGATTGCCACTTTGGTCCCTAATGGGCCCTACTCTTTCCCTGGTTATTCACTTGCCCTTAATATACTTATAAAACACCATGGGATTTTCCTTTATTTTGCCCACCAGTGTTTTTTCATGCCCACTCTTCGCTCTCCTAATTTATTTTTAAATACCCCCCTGCACTTTCTATACTCCTCTAGAGCTTCCACTGTGTTTAGTACATTGTATCTGCCAAAAGCCTCCCTTTTTTTCCTAAACCATTCTTGTATATCCCTTGACATCCAGGGTTCCCTGGGCTTGTTGGTCCCACCCTTGACCTTTATGGGAACATGTTGGTGTTGTACTCTCTCTATTTCCTTTCTGAAAGAATCTCATTGCTCTGATGTGGATTTTCCTACAAGTAGCTGATCCCAGTCAACTTTGGCCAGATCCTGCCTTATCATATTAAAATCGGCCTTCCCCCAATTTAGAACCTTTATTTCTGGTCCATCTTTGTCCTTTTCCATGACTACCTTAAATCTCACCGAATTATGGTCACTCTCACCAAAATGCTCTCCTACTGTCACTTGTACCACTTGCCCGGCTACATTCCCTAGAATTAGGTCCAGTACCGCCCCCTCTCTTGTAGGACTTTCTACATGCTGGGCTGAGCGGCTGTATAAAGGCTCCCGAGACCCAGGTAAGGCGTACCAATCTCCAGTCTCGGACCTCAGAGGGAAGGAGAGAGGTAAAAAGTAATCCAAGCCCTGGAGCCGTTTAGTGACATCCTTGACCCTGGCACCAGGGAGGCAACATACCACCCTGGAGTCATGTCTGCAGCCACAGAAACATCTATCTGTTCCCCTTACGATAGAATCCCCTATCACTATTGCTCTCCCACTCTTGTTCCTCCCCTCCTGTGTAGCTGAGCCACTCATAGTGCCACGGACTTGGCTCTTGCTGCATTCCCCTGAGAAATTAGAGAAGCGTGCAAAAAGGGCACAACAATCATCATGGGTGACTTTAATCTACATATAGATTGGGCTAACCAAATTAGTAACAATACTGTGGAGGAGGAATTCCTGGAGTGTTTACGGGATGGTTTCCTGGCCATCTTAGACTGGGTATTATGAAACGAGAAAGGATTAATTAGCAATCTTGTTGTACGAAGCCGCTTGGGTCAGAGTGATCATAATATGATCGAATTCTTCATTAAGATGGAGAATTAAGTAGTTGACTCAGAGTCCAGGGTCCTGAATTTAAATAAAGGAAATTACGATGGTCTGAGGCGCGAATTGGGTAGGATTGATTGGGGAATGTCACTCAAAGGGTTACCGGTGGATAGGCAATGGCAGACATTCAAAGACCGCATGGATGAACTACAGAATTTGTTCATCCCAGTTTGGCATAAAAATAAAACAAAAAAGGTGACTCAACCGTGGCTAACGAGGGAAATTAGGGATAGCATAAGATCCAAGGAGAGGACATATAAATTGGCCAGGAAAAGCAGTAATCCAGAGGATTGGGGGCAGTTTAGGATTCAACAAAGGAAGACAAAGGGATTAATTAAGAAAGGGAAAATAGAATATGAGAGTAAGCTTGCAGGGAAGATAAAAACTGACTGTAAAAGCTTTTATAGATATGTCAAGAGAAAAAGATTGGTGAAGTCAAACGTAGGTCCTTTGCAGTCAGAATCAGGGGAATTTATAATGGGGAACAAAGAAATGGCGGACCAATTAAATACATATTTTGGTTCTGTCTTCACAAAAGAGGACACAAATAACCTCCCAGAAATGTCAGGGAACATAGGGTCTGATGAAAGGGAGGAACTGGAAGAAATCAGTATTTGTAGGGAAATAGTGTGAGGGAAATTGATGGGATTGAAGGCCGATAAATCCCCAGGGCCTGATAATCTACATCCTAGGGTACTTAAGGAAGTGGCCCTAGAAATAGTAGATGCAGTGCTGATCATCTTCCAACATTCGATGGAATCTGCAACAGTACCCATGGATTGGAGGGTAGCTAATGTTACCCCACTATTCAAAAAAGGTAGTAGAGAGAAAACGGGGAATTATAAGCCTGACATCGGTAGTGGGGAAAATGCTAGAGTCCATTATAAAAGATGTAATAGCAGAGCACTTGGAAAACAGTGACAGGATCGGACAAAGTCAACATGGATTTACAAAAGGTAAATCATGCTTGACTAATCTATTGGAATTTTTTGAGGATGTAACTGGTAGAATAGATAAGGGAGAATCAGTGGATGTGGTGCATCTGCACTTTCAGAAGGCTTTCGATAAGGTCCCGCATAAGAGATTAGCGTGTAAAATTAAGGCACATGGGATTGGGGGCAAGGTATTTAATTGGATAGAGAACTGGTTGGCAGATAGAAAGCAAAGAGTTGGAATAAACGGGTCTTTTTCCGAGTGGCAGGCAGTGACTAGTGGGGTACCGCAGGGATTGGTCCTTGGACCCCAGCTATTCACAATATATATTCATGATCTAGACAAGGGAACTAGATGTAATATCTCCAAATTTGCAGATGACACAAAGCTGGGTGGGCATGTGTGCTGTGAGGAGGATGCCGAGAAACTCCAGGATGATTTGGGCAGGTTGGATGATTGGGCAGAAGCATGGCAGATGCAATATAACGTGGATAAATGTGAGGTTATCCACTTTGGTGTCAAAAACAGGAAGGCAGATTATTATCTGAATGGCAATAGATTGGGAGAAGGGGAAGTGCAACGAGACCTGGGTGTCCTTGTGCACCAGTCGCTGAATGTAAGCATGCAGGTGCAGCAGGCGGTTAAGAAGGCAAATGGTATGCTGGCCTTCGTAGCGAAAGGGTTTGAGTACAGGAACAAGGATGTCTTGCTGCAGTTGTACAGGGCCTTGGTGAGACCACATCTTGAGTATTGTGTGCAGTTTTGGTCGCCTTATCTGAGGAAGGATATTCTTGCCATGGAAGGAGTTCAGCGAAGATTCACCAGGCTGATACCTGGGATGGCAGGAATGACGTATGAGGAGAGATTGGGTCGATTGGGCTTCTACTCACTGGAGTTTAGAAGAATGAGAGGGGATCTCATTGAAACTTATAAAATTCTGGCAGGACTGGACAGACTAGATGCAGGGAGGATGTTCCCGATGGTCGGGGAATCCAGAACCAGGAGTCACAGTCTAAGGATAAGGGGTAGGCCTTTTCGGACAGAAATGAGGAGGAATTTCTTCACCCAGAGAGTGGTGAACCTGTGGAATTCTCTACCACAGAAGGCAGTAGAGGCCAATTCATTAAATATATTCAAGAAGGAGTTGGATATATTTGTTAAGGCTAAAGGGGTCAAGGGGTATGGGGAGAAAGCAGGGACCGGGTACTGAACTTGGATGATCAGCCATGATCGCATTGAATGGCGGAGCAGGCTCGAGGGGCCGAATGGCCTACTCCTGCTCCTATCTTCTATGTTTCTATGTTTAAACCATCTCCCCCAGCAGTATCCAAAACGGAAAATCGGAGAGGGAGATGGACCCAGGGGACTCCTGCACTACCTTCCTAGTTCTTTTACTCTGTCTGGTGGTCACCCATTTCCTGTCTGCCTGTGCACTCTTTACCCGCGGTGTGACCACCTCGTTAAACGTGCTATCCACGAAGATCTCAGCTTCGCGGATGCTCCACAGTGACTCCAGCCGCAGCTCCAGTTCCGAAACGTGGATTTCGAGTAGCTGCAGCTGGAGACACTTCCTGCACATGTGTTCGCCCTGGACACCTAAAGTGTCCCTGACTTCCCACATAGCACAGGAGGAGCACTCCATGCAGCCGAGCTGCCCTGCCATGTCCTACCCTTAATTTACTCCCTTTACTTCCTTTAAATTAAAGAATATTAAATACACTAGGGACCTTACTTCCCTTTAAACACTACTTACTCTAAACTAGAGACCTTACTTTGACTTCAACGACTGGACTGTAGAAATATTCATCAGGTCCTACTTACCAATCAGCTCCTTCCCTGCTTGTGACGTCACTTTAGCGGTTTTGCAGTTGTTGTTGTTTGACTGCTCCCGCTCTCGGACTCTTTCCTTGGTGTAAAGTAAGAACCAATTCCTACAGGGTGAAAAGTTAGGAAAAACAAAGGCGAAGCAAGGGAGCTCCTCCTTCCACTCCTCACCTAATTCCCTGACTCATCCAACTCAGAGCACTCTGTTTAAACCGCACTTAGTGCAAAATCGCACTTCAAATCCTGTTTTTATAGGCCCAGAAACAAAGGAGACTTGCTGAGCCCAGCTACAGGACAGCCAGTTTAATCTAGTTTCCCTAGTTAACTGCCTTCAGCTGCTCTGAATTGTAGGCCTTGTGTATCCCTTTATAACCCTGCTTAAAGCTGGATGACACCTTTCATCACTTTGCTGATGATTGGGAGTAGACTGATGTGGTGGTAATTGGCCGGATTGGATTTGTCCTGCTTTTTGTGGACAGGACATACCTGGGCAGTTTTCCACATTGTCGGATAGATGCCAGTGTTGTAGCTGTACTGGAACGGCTTGGCTAGAGGTGCAGCTAGTTCTGGGGCACAAGTCTTCAGCACGACAGCCGGAATGTTGTTGGGGTCCATGGCCTTTACTGTATCCAGTGCGCTCAGCCGCTTCTTCATATCCCGTGAAGGAATATAAGGAATAAATTGAATGAACTGCAGGCACAAATTCAAACTGGAGGGTATGACATGGTAGCCATTTCTGAGACATGGCTGCAAGACAGTCAGGACTGGGAACGAAATACACCAGGTTATAAAGTCTACCGGACAGATAGGGAAAATGGCAGGGGGGGAGGAGTAGCCTCAGTGATTAAGGATGAAATCACTTCAATGATAAGAGCGGATATAACAAGAGGTAGGCAGCCAGTGGAGACAAAAAAAACAGCCACGGACAACTACAGAGCTGAGGGACAGCATAAAACTAAAGGAAAGGGCATACAAAAATGCAAAAAATAGCACAGATCCTGGTGAATGGGAAAGATATAAAGGGTCACAAAACAGATAGTAAGAGCTACATAAAGGGAGTATGAAAAGAAACTTGCAAGGGATATCAAAATCAATACAAATTTTTTTTACGGTTACATTAGGAAGAAGAGGGTGGTCAGGAGCAATGTTGGCCCCTTAAAAACTGAAAGTGGTGATATTGTCAATAACAATGGGGAAATGGTGTACATGTTGAATAAATACTTTGCGTCAGTATTTACAGTAGAAGAGGATAGCATACCGGAAATCCCAAAGAAACTAATATTGAATCGGGACAGGGACTCAACAAAATTAATGTAAGTAAAATAACAGTAATGAAGAAAATAATGGCTCTAAAGAGTGACAAATCCCCAGGACCAGATAGTTTCCATCCCAGGGTTTTAAAGGAAGTAGGTGAGCACATTGCAGATGCCCTAACTATAATCTTCCAAAGTTCCCTTGATTCAGGAACCATTCCTTTAGATTGGAAAATTGCGCATGTCACTCTGCTTTTTAAGAATTATAGACCAGTTAGCCTAACATCTGTTGTTGGGAAATTGCTAGAGTCTATAATTAAGGGTAGGGTGAGTGAACACCTTGAAAATTTTCAGTTGATCAGAGAGAGCTAGCATGGATTTGTGAAAGATAGGTCATGCCTGAGAAACCTGATTGAATTTTTTGAAGATGTAACTAAAGTAGTAGACAGGGGGATGTCTATGGATGTTATTTATATGAAATTCCAGAAGGTATTTGATAAAGTCCCACGTAAGAGACTGTTATCTAAGGTAGAAGCCCATGGAATTGAGGGCAAATTATTGATCTGGTTAGGAAATTGGCTGAACGGCAGGAGACGGAGAGTAGGGGTAAAGGGTAGGTACTCAAATTGGCAGGCTGCGACTAGTGGTGTCCCGCAGGAATCTGTGTTGGGGCCTCAACTATTCACAATATTTATTAACGACTTAGATGATGGCATAGAAAGTCACATATCCAAACCGAGCCACTCTTGGTGATGGACACTGAAGTCCCCCACTCAGAGTACATTCTGTGCCCTTGCTACCCTCAGTAGTTCTTCCAAGTGGAGGAGTACTGATTTATCAGCTAAGGGAGGACAGTAGGTGGTAATCAGCAGGAGGGTTCCTTGCCCATGCTTGACCTGAAGCCCTGAGACTTCATGGAGTCCGGAGTCAATATTGAGGACTCCCAGGGATGGTGATGGAGGCGTCTGGGACATTGGCTGATAGGTATGATTCTGTGAGTATGACTGTCAGGCTGTTGCTTGACTAGTCTGTTTGACAGCTCTCCTAATTTTGACACAAGTCCCCAATGTTAGTGAGGAGGGCTTTATAGGGTCGACTGGGCTGGGTGTGTCGTTGTCGTGTCCGAAGCCGGGTGGTCCATCTGTTTTTTTTATTCGTACTGTTGTTTCTCGTAGCGGTTTGTTACAACTGAGTAGCTTACTAGGCCATTTCAGAGGGCAGTTAAGAGTCAACCACATTGCTGTGGGTCTGGAGTGCCAATGCATTCCCATCCAACAGGCTCCCCAGCATGCTCCCAGCCATCCTTGCCTGTCACAGTCCCTGAGGCATATCAGCCACTCAACCCACCTCCACCAATAAAGCAGATCCCTTTGTTCCCAAGCCATCGTCCACATTCCCAGCTGGAGGCCAGATTTTAGCACAAAATACTATATTTGCTGACTGTATGCATGCTTACGAAATGGATTGCATAGCGGCCGGGAACAGGCCAGGGGTGGGTTGGACTAGATTCCTCAGTGCTCCCAGATTGTGAGAAGCCCCCCTACCAAACCATAGCATGATTCCTTCCCCCGCGTTCCTGCAGTCAGGCAGCCCTGTTCCCAGTACTCTCAGATCCTAAGACAGTCTCGTGTTTCCTGATTCTAGGACCCCTTTCCCAATATTCCCAAATCCCTGGACCTTTTTCCCAGTACTCACAAAGCCTACAAATGCATCCAGATGCTCAGATCCCACCCTGTGCTCCTAACCCCTGGGACCTTCTGGACTCTGGTATCCCCCCTCCCAGTGCTTACAGATGCTGAGCCCTCCTCCACAGTGCTTCTGAACCTTGTAATTGTCCTCTCCATTACTGCCAGACACCTCTGCACTAGCAGATCCCTCTGCAATGCTACCAGACCCCATGATCTTGCCCACCTGGTACATGAACACACCAGGGTCATCTACTCACTGCTGTCAGATACCTCCTCTCAGTGTCACCATACCCCAGGAAGCCCCGTGGTACTAACATACTTTAGGACCCCCTTTATTCTCTAGACTCCACCCTCCCTGATGTTGCCATCTCCCAGGATTCTCTTCCCCGAGACCTCAATAACTCCCCGAATGCTCCAAAACCCCAGGGCTTAATGCCACAGTGCTGCCATACACTGGATCCCACAACTGCTACCAAGCTCTGCGACTCCATCTCCTTGCACTACTGCCGGATGCCAGGAGTCACCCACTAAACCAAACTCAAGGTTCCTTCTCCACAGTACTACCATAGTCCAGAAACACCCACAATGCTCCAAACCCCACACAGCCTACTTCTCCCCACTACTGCTAAACCCCACATACCGCCAATCTGCTACATGTTGATCTGACCCTCTTTCTATATATTGAGATTTAAAAATGTAACAGATAAAAATTTTATATATATATATATACCCTGTATATATATATATAAAGAACCAAATAATGATAATCATTTATGATTTTCATGAAGAAATGGACTGAATCTCAGAATTTGAACATGACTTACTCAGTCACTGTAAATCAGTGTGTTGATAATACGACATAGCAGAACACCCCTATTATTAGAAAATAGAACCATCGAAATTTACAGCACAACAAGTAAATCAGCCCATCATGCTGTGCCGTCTCTTTGCTCGAGTAATTGAAATCTGATTCCACTGCCCCGTTCCCTCTCCTAACCTTTCTCTTCACTTTCTTAGTGACAATTTTAAATTCATGTCACAGGTATTCTTTCCCAGTTAAATCTGCACTGTATGCTGTCTAGGGCTTTAATGCCCTTTCTTTAATGGGACACTCAAAACTGCTCACAGTGCTCAAACTGTGGCATAACCAGTGTTTTCTACAAATTAATTATTACTTATTTACTCTTGTACTTTATGTTCCTGAATATAAAACCCATAATGCTGGAGCCTTTTTTATGGCTTTATCTACCTGCACTCGCATTTTCAGGGAATTATGTATTTGAACACTTAGGGCTCTTTGTTCAGCGCCTTTCCATTTAATGTATACTTCAATTCCTTGTTTATCCTCCCAAAATGTATTATGTCACACTTATCCACGTTAAATTGTATCTTCCACCTGTCTGCCCATTCCATTTACCTATCTACGTCTTCCTGAAATTTTTTATAGTCCTCTTTGCCTGTTTGTCAAACCGCCTACTTTTGTGTCATTCGGCACATTGAGATTGTGGTGCCTATGCCCAAGTCCAAACCATGTATATACAACTAGAACAAAAGTGGTTTCACCACTAACCCCTGGGGTACACCACTTCCAACACTTCTCCAATCCGAGCAACACCGATTTACTCCAATTCTTTGTTTTCTGATTGTCAAACATTTTGTCCAGGTTGCTACATTTTCACTTATCCAATTTGTGTGCGTCTTGTGAGACACCTTATCAGATGCTTTTTGAAAATCCATATGCACCGCACCTACTGCATTCCTTTTATCAATGTCAGCTGTGGCTCAGTTGGTAGCCTCTGAGTCAGAAGGTTGTTGGTTCAAGTTCCACTCCATGGATTTGTGCACATAAATCTAGGCTGACGCTCCAGTGCAGTGCTGAGGGAGCGCTGCACTGTCGGAGGTGCCGTCATTCGGATAAGATGCTTAACCGAGGCCCCGTCTGCTCTCTCAGGTGGACGTAAAAGATCCCATGGCACTATTTTGAAGAAGAGCAGGAGAGTTAGCCCCAGTGTCGGGGCCAATATTTCTCCCTCAACCAACAAAACAAAAACAGATTATCTGGTCATTTTCACATTGCTGTTTGTGGGAGCTTGCTGTGCGCAAATTGGCTGCCACGTTTCCCACATTACAACAGTGACTACACTTCAAAAGTACTTAATTGGCTGTAAAGCGCTTTGAGGCGTCCGGTGGTCGTGAAAGGCGCTATATAAATGCAAGTCTTTTTTTTCTTTCAATCCAATTGGTCACTTCCTCAAAAAAATCTAAAATACTGTATCTGTTGACTCACCATTAGCACCTCTGCAACAAATCTGCCAGTAATACTATAAAAATGGTATGCCTGGACACACTTCCTTTTGTCCATCACATTTCCTGTATCACACTTCACACTAACTCATGCAAATTTCTGTGTCCCACCTTAATTCAAATTTCCACCACCAGATTGACTGATAAACAAATTTGATATTCATGTCCACTTCTACCTCTACATTGCATTAATCTGTATTTATATAAATTGCATTCATCTACATTTGTATAAATTGCCATATTGCGCATTGTTTTAAAAATTCTAAACTGCAAAGAGCAGCCTATTTGATCCGGAGCGTGTCGTTGGTGCTCTGTACCAGTAGATGGTGGTGTCGGTGGAGCTCGACATTCTCCTGCCGTGGCTTTTCTAGCGCGGCTCCTTGTTACTGACCCGGAAGTGGAGCTCCTGCAGCAGAGACTGGGATTTGCTCCAACATGAAGTGAGTCGGACACTAAACCTGATTGAGTTACTGGTTTAATAACCATGTTCAGCAAAGGGAGGAAGTCCTCTGCCTGGCGTGGGCGCAAGAGGTCTCTCCGTGCTGTTGTTTGTCCAGAGATGGTAAATGTTCAGTGGAAGGCTCCTTTGATTCAGAGGGTGCAGCCATTCCTCAAAACTGCTGCTTCGACAGAGCCTGTTTTCAACACCAACTCTTAATTCTAGAATTTATGTTAAATAAAAGGGTCAGGGTGATTAATGGCCCTGGTCTGAACAGAGTAAATGTGGACAAAGGGTGTCTGAGCTGAATTGTTTGTCAGTCGAAGTTTGGTTAACTTGGGCAGATACTGGACTGAATCTCTTATTAACCATGGAGAGGTGAAAACTTGGTGTCACTACAAATGGTGAATGAAACGGTGGTTGTTGTTCTGCCAGCCACTGTGCTCCTGCCCTCTGGATCTCCCTCCTTCAGCCCCTCTGCCTCACACCTCCCTCCCTGCTTTCAAAAATCTCCTAAAAACCTCTTCTATTATGCTTTTTGTTTCCCTTTCTTCCTCCCTCTTCCTCAATGTTTTTCCTTCTGTCCTCTCAGATGGGCATAAAAGATCCCATGGCACTATTTTGAAGAAGAGCAGGGGAGTTATCCCCAATGTCCTGGCCAATATTTATTTCTCAATCAACATCTACAACAAATTATCTGGTCATTATCACATTGCTGTTTGTGGGCGCTTGCTGTGCGCAAATTGGCTGCTGTGTTTCCTACATTACAGCAGTGACTACACTTCAAAAAGTACTTCATTGGCTGTAAAGTGCTTTGGGACGTCTGGCGGTCATGAAAGGCGATATATAAATGCAAGTCTTTCTTTCTGACCTGTAAAGTACTTTTAGGGATTTTACAGTTTGTGAGGAGCAAGATGAAATGTGAGTTGTTGAACCATGATCAGTCATAGGTTGGTGAATTATAAATGCTCAGCACACTGTTTAAAGTGGCATTGGAGGGTGTTTGAGATGAACAACTTTAGGCAAGTACAGAGCCCGGGAGCAAAGAAGGTGAACAGGGTGAAAGAGACAAATGTAAATCCTGTCAGAGAAACAGCTGAAATTCTTCAAGCTGGGCATTCCTGGAAGAGAAGTGGCAGTGAATTAAACAACAGCAAAACACTGCGGATGCTGGAAACCTGAAATAACAACAGAAACTGCTGGAAACTCTCTTTTTTCCGCATAATCTGTGAGTGTAATGTACCCTCAACCCTTTGTACAGGACTCTTTTCATTTTGAACTGAAGATAGTTTGCATCCAAACCAGACGATCCCACCTCCCCTTGAATCAGCTGGACTGAGTCTGTTGTGTGTCACTGTCCTACAAGTGCATGTAGAATGGGGAACACTGAGCAGGAGTCATAGAGTTTTACAGCACAGAAAGAGGCCCTTCGGCCCATCGTGTCTGCGCCGCCCATCCATCCCTGTCCAGTCTAATCCCATTTTCCAGCATTTGGTCCATAGCCTTGTATGCAATGGCATTTCAAGTGCTCATCCAAATGCTTCTTGAATGTTGTGAGGGTTCCTGCCTCCACCACCCTTTCAGGCATTGAGTTCCACATTCCAACCACCCTCTGGGTGAAAAAGTTCCTCCTCAAATCCCCTCTAAATCTCCTGCCCCTTACCCTGAATCTATGCCCCCTTGTTATTGACCCCCCCACTAAGGGGAAAAGTTCCTCTTTACCCTATCTATGCCCCTCATTATTTTGTACACCTCAATCAGGTCCCCCCTCAGCCTTCTCTGCTCCAAGGAAAACAACTCCAGCCTGTCCAGCCTCTCTTCATAGCTGAGGCGCTCCATCCCAGGTAACATCCTGGTGAATCTTCTCTGCACCCTCTCCAAAGCAATCACATCCTTCCTATAGTGAGGCGACCAGAACTGCACACAGTACTCCAGCTGTGGCCTCACCAGCGTTTTGTACAGCTCCATCATAACCTCCCTGCTCTTATATTCTATGCCTCGGCTAATGAAGGCAAGTATCCCATATGCCTTTTTAACCACCTTATCTACCTGCTCCGCTGCCTTCAGGGATCTATGTACATGTACACCAAGGTCCCGCTGACCCTCTGTACTTCCTAGGGTCCTACCACTCATTGTGTATTCCCTTGCCTTATTTGTCCGTCCAAAATGCATCACCTCGCACTTTTCAGGGTTAAATTCCATTTGCCACTTTTCCGCCCATCTGACCAACTCGTTTATATCGTCCTGTAGCCGGAGGCTTTCCTCCTCGCAATTTACCACCCCACCAATTTTCGTGTCATCTGCGAACTTACTGATCATACCTTTTACATTTTCATCCAAATCATTTATGTAGATCACAAACAATAAGGGACCCAGCACCGATCCCTGAGGTACCCCACTGGACACAGGCTTCCAGTCACAAAAGCAACCTTCGACCATCACCCTCTGCCTCCTGCCACTCAGCCAGTTTAGGATCCAACGCGCCAAGGCACCCTGGATCCCATGGGCTCTTACCTTCTTGACCAGTCTCCTATGCGGGACTTTGTCAAAAGCTTTACTGAAGTCCATGTACACCACATCCACAGCATTTCCCTCATCCACCCCACTAGTCACCCCCTCGAAAAATTCGATCAGATTTGTTAGACATGATTTACCCTTAACAAAGCCATGCTGACTATCCCCGATTAATCCTTGCCTCTCCAAGTGGAGATTAATTTTGTCCCTCAGAATTTTTTCCAATAATTTCCCCACCACAGATGTTAGACTCACTGGCCTGTAATTCCCTGGTTTATCCCTGCTACCCTTCTTGAATAATGGTACTACGTTAGCTGTTCTCCAGTCCTCTGGTACATCCCCTGTGGCCAGAGAGGTTCTGAAAATTAGTGTCAGAGCCCCTGCAATCTCCTCCCTTGCCTCCCACAGCAGCCTGGGATACATCTCGTCCGGGCCTGGGGATTTATCCACTTTTTGGCCCGCTAAAACCGCTAGCACCTCCTCCCTCTCGATGCTAATATGTTCAAGTATGTCACAGTCCCCTTGCCCGATTTCTATGTCTGCATCGTCTTTCTCCATAGTGAACACAGATGCAAAAAATTCATTTAAAACCCCGCCTACATCCTCTGGCTCTACACACAGATTGCCACTTTGGTCCCTAATGGGCCCTACCCTTTCCCTGGTTATCCTCTTGCCCTTAATATACTTATAAAACATCTTAGGATTTTCCTTTATTTTGCTCGCCAGTGTTATTTCATGGCCCCTCCTCGCCCTCCTAATTTCTTTTTTAAGTATGCCCCTGCACTTTTTATACTCCTCTAGGGCTTCTTCTGTCTTTAGTCTTTTGTAACTGCCAAAAGCCCCCCTCTTATTTCTAATGCATTTTTGTATATCCCTTGTCATCCAAGGTTCCCTTTGCTTGTTGGTCCCACCCTTGACCTTTACAGGAACATGTTGGCGTTGTACTCTCTCTATTTCCCTTCTGAAAGTCTCCCACTGTTTTGATGTGGATTTTCCTATAAGCAGCTGCTCCCAGTCCACTTTGGCCAGATCCTGCCTTATCATATTAAAATCGGCCTTCCCCCAATTTAGAACCCTTATTTCCGGGCCGTCTTTGTCTTTTTCCATGACCACCTTAAATCTCACCGAATTATGGTCACTGTCGCCAAAATGCTCTCCTACTGACACTTCCACCACTTGCCCGGCTACATTCCCCAGAATTAGGTCCAGTACCGCCCCCTCTCTTGTAGGACTTTCTACATGTTGGCTCAAAAAGCTCTCCTGGATGCACTTTAAGAATTCTGCACCCTCTAAGCCTTTCACACTCCGACTGTCCCAATTTATATTGGGGAAGTTGAAATCCCCCACTATTATTACCCTATTATTTTCGCACTTCTCGGAGATTTGCCTACATATCTGTTCCTCTATCTCCCCCTGACTGTTTGGGGGCCTATAGTACACTCCCAGCAAAGTGCTTGCCCCCTTTTTGTTTTTAAGTTCTACCCATATGGCCTCATTAGAGGAACCCGCTAATATATCGTCCCTCCTTACAGCAGTAATTGACTCCTTAATTAATATTGCAACACCCCCTCCCCTTTTACACCCCCCTCTGTCTCGCCTGAAGATTCTATACCCCGGAATATTGAGCTGCCAGTCCTGACCCTCCCTCAACCATGTCTCCGTGATAGCAACAATATCGTACTCCCATGTGTTCAACAACAACTTCAGTTCATCCACCTTATTTGCAAGACTCCTTGCATTAAAATAAATGCCTTCCAGCCCTGCCATATTCTCTTTTGCCTTCACATATTTGCTCTGCCTTCCCAGCTGACTTGTTTTTCCCTCTGTATTTGGCCGTAAATCACCCCCTACTATAGCTCCATTCTGTACCCCAACCCCCTGCCAAGTTAGTTTAAACCCTCCCCAGCAGTGCTAGCAAACCTCCCCGCAAGGATATTGGTTCCCCCCTGGTTCAGGTGTAAACCGTCCGACTTGTACAAGTCCCACCTTTCCCAGAAGCAGACCCAGTGATCCAGGAAACTAAAGCCCTCCCCCCTGCACCATCCCTTTAGCCACGCATTCATCTGTTCTATCTTCCTATTCCTATACTTACTAGCACGTGGCACCGGGAGTAATCCAGAGATTACAACCTTTGAGGTCCTGCTCCTTAATCCTTCACCTAGCTCCCTAAATTCTTGCTGCAGGACCTCATCCCTCTTTTTACCTATGTCGTTGGTACCAATGTGGACCACGACCACTGGCTGTTCTCCCTCCCCCTCCAGAATGCCCTGCAGCCGCTCAGTGACATCCTTGACCCTGGCACCAGGGAGGCAACAAACCATCCTGGATTCACGTCTACGGCCACAGAAACGCCTATCTGTTCCCCTTACTATAGAATCCCCTACCACTATTGCTCTCCCACTCTTTTTCCCCCCTTCCTGGGCAGCAGGAGCACCCCCAGTGCCAGGAAGTTGGCCGCTGCTGCCTTCCCCTGGTGAGTCATCCCCCTCAACAGTATCCAAAGCGGTATACTTGTTTGAAAGGGGGATGTCCGCAGGGGTTCCCTGCACTACCTGCCTGCCTTTGTTGCTCCGCCTGATGGTCACCCCCTGTGCTGCCCTACCCTGAGGCGTGCACAACTCGCTAAACGTGTTATCCACGAGCCTTTCAGCATCGCGCATGCTCCAAAATTCATCCACCCGCAGCTCAAGCGCCGCAATGCGGTCTACAAGTAGCTGCAGCTGGATGCATTTCCTGCACACATGGTCATCAGGGACACTGGCAGCATCCCTGACTTCCCACATAGAGCAGGAGGAGCAGAGCACGGGTCTGAACTCTCCTGCCATGACTTACCCCTTTAATTTCTTTAAAAATTTATTCAATACCCCAGTTACAGGTATGCTCTAGGGCGCTTTATTTACCAACTATCCCCACTACACCACAGAATTCAAGCTTGTATTGAAAAAAGAGAAATACTCACCAACCAATCACCTACCTGCTCCCTGGTGACGTCACACACTGATTACTTTTTACCTCTCTCCCCGCTGCTGAGTTGGTATGCCTCGCCTCCGGTTTTTATACCGGTCTCACCACACTGCTCCCGACTGGTCTCGGGCCTCGCTGGTTGCCGGGTTTTCTCCCGAGCTCCTCCTCGCTGGTCCCGACTGGTCTCGGGCCTCTCCTCTCTCCGGTTTTTATACTGGTCTCACCACACTGCTCCCGACTGGTCTCGGGCCTCGCTGGTCGCCGGGTTTTCTCCCGAGCTCCTCCTCGCTGCTCCCGCTGGTCCCGACTGGTCTCTGGCCTCGCCTCTCTCCGGTTTTAATACCGGTCTCACCACACTGCTCCCGACTGGTCTCGGGCCTCGCTGGTCGCCGGGTTTTCTCCCGAGCTCCTCCTCGCTGCTCCCGCTGGTCCCGACTGGTCTCGGGCCTCGCCTCTCTCCGGTTTTTATACCGGTCTCACCACACTGCACTCAACCCAATGCCAACCTTGGCTGAATATCCATTTGAAATTAATATAAAGAGTCTCTTTTAATTGGCTACTTGTTGGTTGTAGAGTCACAGTGTAATCAATAGGAAAGTTTCCACTGCCAGTTAAGGCATGCTCCTCCTTTAAGTACAGTTATAAGGTGTTACACAAGAATCAATTTTATGTCCATAAATCTAGTGAAGGAAATATTGGAGTATATCTGCAGGTTGCTGAGAGTGAGTGAGTCCACTGTCTGTGTGCTGGCTGGAAGAGCAGCTGATTTTGTGATCCTGATGTCCAGCCGCTCACCATCATGGCAGGGAGGTAGTGAGGGGCATGCACGAGACTGATGGTTATAACAAGGAGACGTGACTCCAGTATTCCGTCTCCACTAAGCCTGATATCCAGGCTTTCCCCCCTTCTGCCCACAGGTAACAAGAGGCGCCCTGTCTCCACTGCACATTGGAGCGGGACCGTGTGTGTTATTGGCACACATGTCAAAGCTGACCCCCCCCCCCCCCCCGTCTGCAGATGATGTCGCTAAAGCCCGTCTTGTAATTGAAGAAGAGGAGGGGACCATGGATGGATCCTTGGAGGAATCTGGGGATGATAGTGTGGGGACTGGAAGAGAAGCCAGTGCTAGAGATGCCCTGGCTATGAATGGATTGGTAAAAGTGGATCCAAGCAAGGGAAGTCCCACTGAGTTGGACACTAGAGGAGAAGCATTTGAGGAGGATTGTCTGAAGGCTGCAGGGAGGTTGAGGAGGAATAAAAGTCCTGAAATCCAATGTAATAAAAAGGAATTAAATTCAGACACTTTAAAGCAGTGGCCTTGATCAAAGACCTAAATTCCGGGCTGTTTTTCAGTTGCATTTCATTTTTTTATTGAGGTGTCAGCTTTTGTTGTCTGTTGGCTTTTCTGAATTCTGTGGGTTAGCAGGTATGACACCCTGGGGCAGCAGCATTAACAATAGAGCAAAATATTCCTGGGCACTTCAGAGGGACAGACATAGGGGGCGATTTTCCCACTGGAGGTGAGATGGAGGTGGCTTTCAGTTTTGGGTGGGTTTGAAACTCGCCTCCACTGATAGGTTTCAAAAATTTGCGATTTTTCCTCTGATTGGCCACTTGATTTCAGAGGCGTGGGATGCCCTTGCTCAATTAGTGCTTTGGGACTGAAACTCGCCTCTGTTGACCGCACTTTTCCAGTCTGATTTTATGGCTTCTTGCTCCCTTGGCTCATTCCACAGCATTTCTGCGTCTCCTGCACCACCTCCAACATTTTTTGAGAAACCACTATGTCCAATTCCAAGGCAAGGGCCTACCCAAGGCTCTCGGATGAGGCGCTGCAAATGTTGTTTGAGGGGTTGACAGCTAGCATGGAGGTGCTCTTCCACTCATCTCGGAGGAAGAGGCCTGCCAAAGAAACCAAGGCTGTGTGGGTACAACTGGCAAGGGATATAACCTCCAGATCTGTGTGCAGATTGGGAGACTGTTTCTGTGTATAGATGAAATGCCATCCCTGTTGGAAAGCATTAAAATGATTTGAAGTCAAAATGTTGGCGTTATGCTCTCTGTTCATTCGCCTTAGGCAACTGCACATTGCGGGCACCGCCACACTTGCGTTGTCAGGTTGGTGGCTAGAGTGAAAGGAGGCCAGAGAGTCATGTCCATTGTCAATGATGTCCTAGGATGGAGCCAAGGACATGTGCCAACTTGGGAAACCTATGCAAATCTGGCCATTATAAGTTTATCCCTTGCATCCCGGGCAGCCATGTGCTCGCGTGCTGCCGCTGGTCGATACACTGGCACTCTGACCTCCTCCTCCTCCTCATCTGAGGTCCATGCAGAAAGAAACTGAATGGTTCCCATGCTGCTTGTAGATGCCTCCTTTGGGGAAGCGCTCATTGCAAGTGGGGAGAGGGTCTTCCAAGGAAGTCCCACAGTTGATGGAGTCAAGCTGCAGCACCTCCGACTTCGGAAGGCCTTCTAAAAGATCTGAGACCTTTTAAAGCCAAGGTCTGGCACCTGCAAGTAATCCTTCCTGCAATATACGATGTCTTGTTGGACCTGCAGTAGTGAGGCCACCCACGAGCCAACCCGCCAGGTTTACCTAGTGTGGTTTAGGAGATGCGTGAATCACGCGGAAAAGCTGGAAAAATCACGAGGGCCTCTCAAAATAGGCTTAGAGAGGCCCTTAACTAGCATTTTAGGATGTTAAATAGTGCAATGGCCAGCTGGAGGCGGGAGCGTTTCCCGACCTCCAAAACTGGCACTGGCAAAAATCCCGCAGAGGCAGGTTGGAGGCGTCTTCCAAACCCGACCTCTCTGAATCTGATTTTCCCGCCTCCTCCGACGTCAGAAAATCGCCCCCATAGAGTAGGAACTGGGAGCAGGTATGGGTGGGTGGCCATAAGCCTGTCCAAAGAATTTGTCAGGATATTTTTTCAAAGGAGAGTAGAGATGAAACGAGGCAGAGTAGTCCGGATTCGGAGACTTGAGGTTGCAGCAGTAGTGTGTGAGGCCAGGGAGGGATTGTTAAACGAGGATCAGGAATTTGAAACCTATTGGTGAGCATAGCTGCGTGTAGGTTAGGCTGCAGACGGTGGTGTTTGGAGTGAGTTGGCCTTTATGTGGAGTGGAGTCGGGACGCAGACAGGGAGAGCATTGGAGAAACCAAGTCTGGAGCTGATGGGAATGTAATTGAGGGGTGTACAGTCAGTGGGGATGAGATTGAGACGGAGAAAAGTGATGTTTTGGAGCTAGAAATAGGTGGTCTTGGTGATGGAGTGTAGGTGAGGTTATTCTAAAATGATCCTTCATATGTCTTGATTCAGTTGCTGTGGTAACCGGTCCGATCAGTGGATGAAGCACGTAGCCTCGGCAAATGACTGTGTTGTTCGAACACCATGGTCTCAGCACTCTATAATCAAGTTGATGTTTCTTTTCCCTCCATACTTAGTCCACTCACGAAAGTGAAGCTCATCAATGAGCTAAATGCAAGAGAGGCAGAGCTGGGTGTTCAAGATAAAGTGTCCTGGCACTCGGAGTACAGGGACAGTGCCTGGATCTTTCTGGGTAAGTGACACCTTTTCCAGGCTCCAGGTTGTCATTGTTTTGGTGGGGCACAATAATTTGTGGCCCATAGTGTCTGCTTGTTTAAAATCTAAATGCAATTGAATTTATTTTCTTTGATATGGTCAAACCTCAGATGTATCAAAATGTATTTCCAAATTCCAGAGTTAAGTGGGAAGATCTAAAGCAGATTTTCTATGTAGGAAAATGAATAGAAAGAAGGAGATGGTGTGGGGCTGGGTTACTCATAGAAACATCGAAGACAGGAGCAGGAGTAGGCCATTCGGCCCCTCGAGCCTGTTCTGCCATTTAATGAGATCATGGCTGATCATCCAAACTCAGTACCCTGTCCCTGCTTTCTCCCCATATCCCTTGATCCCTTTAGCCTTAAGAAATATATCCAACTCCTTCTTGAATATATTTAATGAATTGGCCTCAACTGCCTTCTGTGGTAGAGAATTCCACAGGTTCACCACTCTCTGGTGAAGAAATTCCTCCTCATCTCTGTCCTAAATGGCCTACCCCTTATCATTAGACTGTGACCCCTGGTTCTGGACTCCCCCGCCATCGGGAACATCCTTCCTGCACCTAGTCTGTCCAGTCCTGCCAGAATTTTATAAGTTTCAATGAGATCCCCTCTCATTCTTCTAAACTCCAGCGAGTATAAGCCCAATCTCTCCTCATACGTCATTCCTGCCATCCCAGGTATCAGTCTGGTGAATCTTTGCTGCACTCCCTCCATGACAAGAACATCCTTCCTCAGATAAGGTGACCAAAACTGCACACAATACTCAAGGTGTGGTCTCACACAAGGCCCTGTACAACTGCAGCAAGACATCCTTGTTCCTGTACTCAAATCATCTCGCTACGAAGGCCAACATACCATTTGCCTTCTTAACCGCCTGCTGCACCTGCATGCTTACCTTCAGCGACTGGGGCACAAGGACACCCAGGTCTCGTTGCACTTCCCCTTCTCCCAATCTATTACCGTTCAGATAATCTGCCTTCCTGTTTTTGCCACCAAAGTGGATAACCTCGCATTTATCCACGTTATACTGCATCTGCCCAATCACCCAACCTGTCCAAATCGTACTGTAGTTTCTCGGCATCCTCCTCACAACACACACGCCCACTCAGCTTTGTGTCGTCTACAAACTTGGAGATATTACATCTAGTTCCCTCATCTAGATCATCATTAATATATATTGTGAATAGCTGGGGTCCAAGCACCGTTCCCTGCGGTACCCCACTAGTCACTGCCTGCCACTCGGAAAAAGAGCCATTTATTCCAACTCTTTGCTACCTGTCTGCCAGCCAATTCTCTATCCAAGTCAGTACCTTGCCCCCAATCCCATGTGCTTTAACTTTACACACTAATCTCTTATGCGGGACCTTATCGAAAGCCTTCTGAAAGTGCAGATGCACCACATCCACTGATTCTCCCTTATCTATTCTACCAGTTACATCCTCAAAAAATTCCAGTAGATTAGTCACGCATTATTTACCTTTTGTAAATCCATGTTGACTTTGTCCGATCCTGTCACTGTTTTCCAAGTGCTCTGCTATTACATCTTTTATAATGGACTCTAGCATTTTCCCCACTACCGATGTCAGGCTTACCGGTCTGTAATTCCCTGTTTTCTCTCTACCACCTTTTTTAAATAGTGGGGTAACATTAGCTACCCTCCAATCCATGGGAACTGTTCCAGAGTCTATAGAATACTCTCTATCTTTCCTTGCGGACCACAATTTTGGAAGGGTTTCCCCTGAAGCTCTGTCTCCGGCACGTTCCAACACACTGTACCCCTGAGAAGAGGTCTGTCTGTGGCTATAATTCCCTCACAATCAGCTCCTAATTTCATATGTGCCACCCTGGCAGTTCTAAATGGTCACTTCCTGGCAAGAAGGGGGAGGGTACTAAATGTCTCTGTGAACTAAACTAGATTATTTTTGACGTCTTCAACCACAGTTCTTTCTCTGCTGAAAGCAACCTGCCCCTCTGGCCATGCCTAATCAAAAGCTAAGGCACAAACAGCCTTTCTAATATCCCACAGTCAAAAGACCTTCAGTAATTTGACCTGTCAATCTGTCCCGCCCCAAGACTGGAATGCTTCCATTCTATCCCGGGTATTGAAAGGCTTCAACCCTTATTGTATCAAATGGAATTGGCTGGGTCATGGGTTGACCTCTGCTTACTACAGGGGACCCCTTTAAGATGATTTAACAGGAGGCGTCTCCTTGTAAAGACTTGCTGCCAACAATTGTAAACTAGGTGAAAGGAGAGCTTTTACTGTAACACATTGTTGGTGCTTATCAATTAGGAAATGTCTTGTAGGATAAACAGTCAAAAAGTGTTTTTAAAATCTTTGCTTCCTCGAACACTTGTTTGTTTATTGTCCCTCGCTGGACCTGGCTTTTGGTATCCGATATTTAAACACAGAGCAATCTTGTGTTTTTAAGAGTCTGAATATTAAAAAATGAAGTTTTAACCCCCATCCTATCCGATAGGTTTCACTCCTAGTTTTTCCTACATGTAGGTTAGGAATAATGCTGAATTCCAGCTCTGGTGAGGCAGTGAAGGACTGCCAACAGTGGCCTGCCACTTTCTTTTTCCCCTCTCCACTGCCACCTGCTAGCCCATGCCTTCCTTGTACAGGAAACTTTGTGATATCTGGCACCGACGGGACTGAGCTGTTGCCGATCTATCAAAACTGCCGGACATACAAAGTTAATGTTGAAGCATACGGAGGTTTTCCTCTCCGTATCTGACAACAAACACTGTTGCTTAGCAACAGCTTGTAAACAGTCGGCCCGTACCTTGGAAGCGTCTCTGTAGCTTAGCAACAGCTTCAGAGAGACTTTCCAGAGCCCGATTTCTGCCGGTAGATCAAGGTTTCCGGACATACAACCTCCGGATAAACCAAAGTTTCCTGTACAGTGCCACTTTCCTGGCCACCCACCTTGCTGCCTGGCTGTTCACTGGCCTAGTTACACTGCTGCCTCTCCTCTAACAACTTGCAAACAAAAGTCAAGATAGAGTCAGGTGGGAAGAGTGAGAAAACAAGAGCTATTTAATGAGCAGGGATGGGGGCTGCTATTGTTTCACCCATTCCCTGTGCAGATCGGCGCTGTCTTTCTTGGGCATCAGGGTTTCAGTGAAGGTGACATCCTGAAGTGGGATAAGGTGCAGACTGGGCTTAGTGATATTGTGACGCGGCACAGATCGGGCTCCCGCTGTCAGTACTTGCTACTCGGACTTGAGGCTGAGAGATTTCACGACTGGGCTAATGAAATCCGAGCCATTGGCAGGTGTGTTGGTGAGCTGCTTACTGAGTGAACGAGTGTCAGTATCAATATTCACCTGGACTGCTTGAGGCACCCTGAGGAGGGGAAGGTACTGAAGGTTGGGACATTTTAATTTCTCTTTAATATTCCATTAAAAATTTCTTTAGCTCTGTGGTTATTGCTTTAAGTGAAAACTGTTAGTTGTGCTTTTTCCTGGGAGATGGGTATAAGGATTCGATTGCCAATAATGAACAAGAACATGTGATCACACAGCTAGATATTTGGTTACCAGGGCCATGTTTCAGGAGACACTGCTTCACCTTGTGCTGAAAATAATCACTGCACAATAGGTCACTGAGTTTCTCTCTTCACTCCCACGCACATGATACGGCTCCTAGTTAGATACTTACAGAATGTTTTTGATGTCCTTATGTAATGAGAGTTTGGATTAAGTAATCAAATGGTTGAACAGCATGCATTTCTATTGGAAAATATGTGTAACCGTCAACCCCAGATTTTATACTACAGGAAACTTTCTGGTATCCGGCACTGACGAGACCGAGCTGGTGCCGTCCCATCAAAACTGCTGTAGAAACCAGCGCTAATGTTAAAACATACGGAGCTTCTGAGCTCCGTGTGAAGCAACAAACCCTGTTGCAACAGCTTCAAAACAGCCGGCGTAGCTTGCAAGCGTCTCTGTAGCTAAGCAACAGCTTCAGCTAGACCTTGCAGAGCCACGACTGCAGAAAAAAAGCAACGAAAAGAAAAAAAACTTATCTGAACCGACTCCTGAATTTTGCCGGTGGATAGCGCTTTCTGGACATTTAACCTCCGGATAAACGAAAGTTTCCTGTACTTGAGGCTAGTGTGGTACTGACTGTCCAGGCTCCTGGTGCTTGGTAGTGCTGACATCAGCAGTAAGGGTTTGATTTTGTCTGTAAATACACTCTGTTTTCTTGTTCCTAGGTGGCTTGCCCTACGAATTAACTGAAGGAGACATTATCTGTGTGTTTTCACAGTAAGTATTTTTTCCCCTTGCCAATTTTCACTCCTGGCTTCCCTCCCCCTCCTGAGGCTGTAGACATCATGTTAGCATGTAGTTCCACAGGAGTAGCCCCGCTTGGGTACCTCAACCAAGTGACCAGTATTCACGTCTGAGCCATGACAGTAACAGCAGACAATTCAATCATGGGAGCAGCACATCTAATCTCGATCCTGTCCTCACTTGACATTCACCCTTGTGCACTTACAGCAGGGTCTCTTGGATAGTGATTAGAAGTGGAAACTCTGGCTAATTTTTTCCCCTCTGACACAATGGTACTGAGACCAATTGTAGTAGCCCCTACTACTGCCTCGGCTGGGACCACCTAACGGCACACGCTGGAGATCAAACATGGATCCTTTGTGGTCTGTATGGCTTAGCTGGTCACTGAACAGACGCACTGCTGTTTGTGGGAGCTTGCTGTGCGCATATTGGCTGCCGTGCTTCCTACATCTCAAGTGACTACACTTCAAAAGTGCTTCGTTGGCTGTAAAGAGCTTTGGGTCGTGAAAGGCGCTATATAATTGCAAGTCTCTTTTTTTATTGTCCCAAAAGCAGCAGCATCACCAATGTGTGCTTGAATGGTTTAAATCATTTCAGTATTGGTGAAAATGATCTGGTTTTGTGCCAGTAGGTGGCACCATCTCACAGCTCCAGCACCAGCCTGCAGTTTGCTAACAATGTCTTGTATATTTATATATAATAGCAAAATACTGCGGATGCTGGAAATCCAAAATAACAACAGAAAATGCTGGAAAAACTCAGCAGGCCAGGCAGCATCCGTGGAGAGAAAAACAGAGTTAACGTTTCAGGTCGAAGATCTTTCGTTCTGACGAAAGGTCTTCGACCTGAAATGTTAACTCTGTTTCTCTCTCCATGGATGCTGCCTGGGCTGCTGAGTTTTTCCAGCCTTTTCTGTTTCTTGTATTTATATACTGTAGTGCATTTAAAAAGAAAAGAAATACTTACTTTTATGTAATGCCTTTCACGGCCACCGGATGTCCCAAAGCACTTTACAGCCAATGAAGTACTTTTTTTTGAATTGTAGTCACTGTTGTAATGTAGGAAACACGGCAGCCAGTTTGCACTCAACAAGCTCCCACAACCAGCAATGTGATAATGACCTGATAATCTGTTTTTGTTATGTTGATTGTGGGATAGATATTGGCCAGGACACTGGGGATAACTCCCCTGCTCTTCGAAATAATGCCATGGGATCTTTTACGTCCACCTGAGAGAGCAGATGGGGCCTCGGTTTAACGTCTCCTCCGAAAGACGGCACCTCCGACAGTGCAGCACTCCCTCAGCACTGCGCTGGAGAGTCAGCCTAGATTAATGTGCTCCAGTCCCTGGAGTGGGACTTGAACCCACAACCTTCTGACTCAGAGGCGAGTGTGCTGCCCACTGAGCCAAACACCTCAAGGCACTTCATAGAGAGAGCAGACATCGAGCAGATGTAGAAGAGCTAGGAGAGATGACTGAATGCACGGTCAAAAAGGTTTTAAAAGCAGGGAGAAAGGAGCAAGGCAAAGAGATTTAGAGAGGGAGATCCAGAGAAGGGCCAAGATGGCTGAATTATCTGGCACAGAAAGAAAAGCAGTGAGAGGGGCTGGGTTGCACAGAATGCCAGAGTCAGAGAACTTTAGGACTGGAAAAGTTTGTGTAGATGGTCAATGGTCTGTAGAGAGATTTGTAAACACGGACAAGAACTAAGTTTGTAGAGAGGCAGGGAGCCGGTGGAGATCAGCAAGGGAAAGGGTGATGGATGAGCAGGATTCAGTGTGGAACTGGATGTATGCAGTGTAAGTTGGAATGAGATGAAGTTTGTGTAGGGATGTACTGCTCATCTGATGTCACTTCCAGCAAGAATGTGCAGAAGTGGCGTCGGGTGGTGGAGAGCCAGAGTACCAGCTCTCTGCCCGATATTCCTCTCCTGCCCACCTCAGATCTGTCCAAAAGCAGTCAGAACGGCAGAGGAAAATCTGCCCCAAAGACTTTAAACGAGAGTTAGAAGAGGGGGATGTGTTCAAACAAAGAAAAGGTGCCAGGGAAGGAGGGGGAGAGACCCAGAAGGCATCTGGCAATGACAGCCATGCAACAGCTCCAGATCGTTTGGGCAGACGACATGCTGGACTGTGCAGCCGGGTGGGGTGGCCTCGGTGAATAGAACATTCACCATCCTTGAGCCAGGGGCCCATCAAGCCAAGTATGTTGACAGGTTCTTCCTGGATGGGATACTGGATGGGAAAGTCCTTGTTTGCATGGACATTCAGGAGAGTAATTCAGAGGCTAGGGAGAGGCTAACCCCTTGCGAGCAAGCTGAGAGGGAGATGAGGTGTTTACAGATGAGACTGCAGTGGAGGATCTGGCGAGGCGTAACCTCTGATAAAGCTGCTGTAAAAGAGAGGGGGGGAAATGCAGTAAACCATTAATCATCTTCTTGTGACAGGTATGGGGAGATTGTTAACATCAATCTAGTTCGCGACAAGAAGACTGGGAAATCAAAAGGCTTCTGCTTTATCTGTTATGAGGATCAGAGAAGCACCATTTTGGCTGTAGACAACTTTAATGGAATCAAGGTGGGTATGAAAATAGAGGGATCATATCCAGCTCTCTGAACATTAATAAACTTGCAGAATGGGCATATAATTGGCAAATGAAGTTCAACACATAAATGTGAGGTATTACATTTTGGTAGGAAGAATGGGGAAGTCACTTATCACTTGGAGGGTGCGAGTCTAGGTGAGGTAGAAGAACAAAGGGATCTCCGAGTACAAATACACAAATCACTAAAAGTTGCAACACAGGTTAACAAGGCTATAAAAAAGGCAAACCAAGCACTAGCATTTATTTCTGGAGGTATAGAATTGAAAAGTAGGCAAGTTATGCTAAACCTGTATCGAACCTTGGTTAGACTACACTTGGAGTACTGTGTACAGTTCTGGTTGCCATATTATAAAAAAGATATAGAGGCACTGGAGAGGGTGCAGAGAAGAATTACAAAGATGATACCAGAAATGCGAGGTTATTCCTATCAGGAAAGGATGAACAGGCTGGGTCTCTTTTCTCTTCAAAAAAAAAAGGCTGAGGGGTGACCTAATAGTGGCCTTTAAAAGTTTGAAAATTTTTGATAGAGTGGATACAAAGAGAATGTTTCCACTTGTGGGGCAGAGCATAACTAGAGGCCATCAATGTAAGATAGTCACCAAGAAATCCAATAGGGAATTCAGAAGAAACTTCTTTACCCAGAGAGTGGTGAGACTGTGGAACTCGCTACCACAGGGAGTGGTTGAAGTGAATCGTATAGATGCATTTAAGGGGAGGCTAGACAAGCATATGAGGGAAAAGGGTTTAGAGGGATATGCTGATAGATTTAGATGAGGAAAGACAGGAGGAGGCTCGTGTGGAGCATAAACGCCGGCATGGACTGGTTGGGCCGAATGGCCTGTTTCTGTGCCATATAGCCTATGTAATGTAATCCTATACAGGTAGACTATCCTTTATCCGAAAACCTCGGGACCAGCCGTGTTTCGGTTTTCGGAAAATTTCGGATTTCGGAAGGTATTTTATAAGACTGGGAAATTTGTCGGGGGTGGGTCGGCGGGGGTCGGGGTCCGCGGGGGTCGGGGTCGGCGGGGGGGTCGGTGGGGGTCCGCGGGGGGGTCCGTCGGGGTCGGGGGGGTCGGGGTCGGCGGGGGGGTCCGGCGGGGTCGGCGGGGGGGGTCCGGCGGGGGGGTCGGTGGGGGTCCGCGGGGGGTCGGGGTCCGCGGGGGGGTCCGTCGGGGTCGGGGGGGGGGTCCGCGGGGGGTCGGGGTCCGCGGGGAGTCGTGCGCACGACTTACGCTGATCCTCTGCTCAGCGTAAGTCGTCGGGGTCTGCGGGGGTCGGGGTCCGCGGGGGGTCGTGCGCACGACTTACGCTGACCCTCTGCTCAGCGTAAGTCGTGCGCCACTCTGGTCATGTCGTGCGCACGACTTACGCTGAACGAAAAAACCTTCGGTTTTTAGAGGGTTTCGGTTTTCGGAAGTTCGGATAAAAGGTAGTCTACCTGTATATGTAATATATGAATCCTAGGTGTCATATCTGGCCTCTTCCAGGTGGCCCATTTGCAAAGGCAGTCATGACCTGTCCTGTGTTTACTGTGTAGTGTGAGCGCGGCTCTTTAAAATTTGCACCAAAAATACAGTAAAATAATGAACATGAAGTATTTTTTAAGCTTATGTTAATTAATAGAAAAGAAAGCAACTAATCTACAGATTTGTGAAGCTCATGAGATATCGCTAGCCAGTTTAAGTTCAATTCCTGGAACACATTGTTCCCATCAAGCAGAGGCTGCACTGACCCCTACAAAGGAGAAGCAAAATGAGAGGACAACTGTACTAGGGGCAGTCTGTGACACCTCCTGGCAATTTGCTATGAGGGAAGGACACTTGCTGCAGCCTAGGAGATGATGTGCCTGCTTTCTAGGCAGTAGAGATGTCAAGATAAGTCAGACTGAAAATTGGGGTAAATCACAAGATGAAAACATTTTGGAAGTAGTCTATATATAAAAAAGGCCCATGTTGTTCTGTGCACAATAATGTTAATTGCAATAAATACATTCCAGCTTGTTCAAATGACATTCAATCAGTCAGTAATTTGCCTGATTTAATCAATGTAAAAGTCAGAAAGCAATCCATGTCTGTTTTTCTTGTAACAGTGTCTCAGAGAACATAAGATATATGGTACAAAAAAACACCATGTTTGCCCGTTCCTGCGATTGATCATATAGCTTTTTAGACATGGATTCTACCTGACTTATTTAAGACCCCCCCCCCCCCCCCCCGCTTAAAATTATTCTTTGCCCATAATTCTAGAAGGCATTAACTCATTCTGGCAACAGTTCCGTGATCAGCGGGCATTTTCTGGTACCTTGCCCAAGTGACCATTGTACACATGTGAATCTTGCAGCATATATGGATGTGGGAGCCTTATAACTATGCCTGACCCTATCTTCACACACATGCACTTCCAGCAGTGGTCCCCTGGATACGTGATCTGGAGTGAACGCTGGTTGAGGCCAATTATAGCTCCTCTGCTGCCACTCCAATCAGGTAACTCGTCACAGACCAGGGATTAAATCTGGCACCTTCTCGTACTGTAGAGCTCAGCTACTCACTTGGCCATTAATGAAACATAGAAGATAGGAGCAGGAGTAGGCCATTTGGCCCCTCGAGCCTGCTCCGCCATTCAATGCGATCATTGCTCATCATCCAAATTCAGTACCCAGTCCCTGCTTTCTCCCCATGCCCCTTGATCTCTTTAGCCTTAAGAAATATATCCAACTCCTTCTTGAATATATTTAATGAACTGGCCTCCACTGCCTTCTGTGGTAGAGAATTCCACAGGTTCACCACTCTCTGGGTGAACAAATTCTTCCTCATTTCTGTCCTAAATGGCCTACCCTTTATCCTTAGATTGTGTCCCCTGGTTCTGGACTCCCCGACCATTGGGAACATCCTTCCTGCATCTAGTCTGTCCAGTCCTGTCAGAATTTTATAAGTTTCAATGAGATCACCTCTCATTCTTCTAAACTCCAGCGAGTACAAGCCCAGTTGACCCAATCTCTCCTCGTACATCATTCCTGCCATCCCAGGTATCAGCCTGGTGAATCTTCGCTGAACTCCTTCCATGGCAAGAACATCCTTCCTCAGATAAGGTGACCAAAACTGCACACAATACTCAAGATGTGGTCTCACCAAGGCCCTGTACAACTGCAGCAAGACATCCTTGTCCCTGTACTCAAACCCCCTCGTTACGAAGGCCAACATACCATTTGCCTTCTTAACCGCCTGCTGCACCTGCATGCTTACCTTCAGCGACTGGTGCACAAGGACACACAGGTCTCGTTGCACTTCCCCTTCTCCCAATCTATTGCCATTTAGATAATCTGCCTTCTGGTTTTTGCCACCAAAGTGGATAACCTCACATTTATCCACGTTATATTGCATCTACCATGTTTCTGCCCAATCACCCAACATGTCCAAATCATCCTGGAGTTTCTCGACATCCTCCTCACAGCACACGCCCACCCAGCTTTGTGTCGTCTGCAAATTTGGAGATATTACATCTAGTTCCCTTGTCTAGATCATTAATATATATTGTGAATAGCTGGGGCCCAAGGACCGATCCCTGCGGTACCCCACTAGTCACTGCCTGCCACTCGGAAAAAGACCCGTTTATTCCAACTCTTTGCTTTCTGTCTGCGAGCCAGTTCTCTATCCAAGTCAATACCTTGCCCCCAATCCCATGTGCCCTAACTTTACACGCTAATCTCTTATGCGGGATCTTATTGAAGGCCTTCTGAAAGTCCAGATACACCACATCCACTGGTTCGCCCTTATCTATTTTACCAGTTACATCCTCAAAAAATTCCAATAGATTAGTCAAGCACGATTTACCTTTTGTGAATCCATGTTGACTTTGTCCGATCCTGTCACTGTTTTTCAAGTGCTCTGCTATTACATCTTTTATAATGGACTCCAGCATCTTCCCCACTACCGATGTCAGGCTTACCGGTCTGTAATTCCCCGTTTTCTCTCTGCCACCTTTTTTGAATAGTGGGGTAACATTAGCTACCCTCCAATCCATGGGTACTGTTCCAGATTCCATCGAATGTTGGAAGATGATCAGCAATGCATCTACTATTTCTAGGGCCACTTCCTTAAGTACCCTAGTGATGGGCCTTCAATAACCACAAAACTAGAAGTTATAGACTTAAACAAGTTGGCTTTTAATCACTAAGATCAGAGCTAACATCTCAACACGCCGACTGGTTCACAGGAATGAGTCATACAGACCCTGGGATCTTTATGTAAGAGAAGTCAGGGGCGGAGCCAAGACCTGGAACCTCCCAGGTTAGTCGGGAAAGAGGAAGTGAAACTATACACAGTGGGGGAGGGTAATATACATGAGTGCAAAACGAATACAGGATCAAGACAAACAGATTTCATTACATTCACCCCTTCTATAGATTTAGTCCATCGGGGTGATGTTTCTTAAAAGTTGGTATAAGTGAGTCTGTCAGGAGGTTTTGCAGTTCTCAGTGATCGGCGCAAAGCCGGTTGGGGTGCCTCTAGGGGAGTGGATTCTGGTTCCTCCGCTGTCCGGGCCTCCGCAGTGCCTTCCAGGTTATCTGCAGTGTCCTCCAGGTTAAAGTTGGGTATTGATACCTCTGGGCGTCCTGTCTCTTTGTAGTGTAGGTCTTCATCGGGTAGTCTCCCATCGTTCTCTCCGCTCCCCGAGGGAGCGAGGTCTTTTATGGAAACAGTGTCCTCTCGCCCGTCAGAGTATTCGATATGGGCGTACTGAGGGTTTGCATGGAGGAGCTGTACCTTTTCCACAAGGGGGTCCGTTTTATGGCCTCTCACGTGCTTCCGCAATAGTACTGTCCCCGGAGACGTCAGCCACGCGGGTAGAGATATGCCCGAGGTGGATTTCCGGGGGAAAACGAACATCTTTTCGTGAGGGGTAGCGTTAGTGGCAGTACATAACAGAGACCTTATGGAGTGGAGCACGTCTGGGAGGACTTCCTGCCAGCGGGAGGTCGGAAGGCCTTTTGACTTTAAGGCTAACGTGACCGCCTTCCAAACAGTAGCATTCTCCCTTTCCACTTGCCCATTACCCCGGGGGTTGTAGCTAGTGGTTCTGCTAGTGGCTATCCCCTTCGAGAGCAAGAACTGGCGCGGCTCGTCACTCATGAATGACGTCCCCCTATCGCTGTGTATGTAGTTCGGCATGCCAAACATGCAGAATAGATTACAGAGGCACTTGACTGTGGCACTGGTCATGTCTGGGCAGGGAATGGCAAAGGGGAAGCGGGAATATTCATCAATGATATTGAGGAAGTATACGTTACGGTCGGCAGAGGGAAGGGGTCCCTTGAAATCCAGACTTGGGCGCTCGAATGGCCGTGTGGCTTTGATAAGATGTGCACGGTCAGGCCTGTAGAAACGAGGCTTGCATTCCGCACAGATGCGGCAGGCTCTGGTCATTGCCCTGACCTCCTCGATGGAGTGGGGCAGATTGCGGGACTTTATAAAATGGTATAGTCGGGTGACCCCTGGGTGACAGGTCGTTGTGGAGACCCTGTAATTTGTCCGTATGAATGCTGGCACACATTCCCCGCAATAGGGCGTCTGGGGGTTCATTAAGGGCTCCCGGCCTGTACATAATATCATAGTCGAACGTGGATAGTTCGATCCTCCACCTGAGTATTTTGTCATTCTTGATTTTCCCCCTTTGTTATTAAACATGAAAGCCACCGACCGCTGGTCGGTGAGCAGGGTGAAACGTTTGCCGGCTAGGTAGTGTCTCCAGTGCCGCACTGCCTCCACTATAGCCTGTGCCTCCTTCTTGACAGAAGAGTGCCTGATTTCAGGTCCCTGAAGTGTTCGGGAGAAGGCCACAGGTCTCCCAGCCTGATTGAGGGTCGCAGCTAAGGCAAAGTCTGACGCATCGCTTTCGACTTGAAAGGGAATGCATTCGTCCACTGCACACACTGCAGCCCTTTCAATGTCCTGTTTAATACTGGTGAAAGCCTCCCGAGCTTCAGCTGATAGTGGGAAGGACGTCGATTTAATGAGGGGTCGGGCCTTATCAGAGTAAGTGGGCACCCATTGGGCATAATACGAAAAAAATCCCAGGCACCTTTTTAAAGCTTTGGGATTGTGTGGCAGGGGCAGTTCCTTTTAGGGGGCGTAATCGGTCAGGGTCCGGTCCAATTACCCCATCTTCCACCACACAGCCGAGGATACAGAGACGGGTTGTGTTGAAGACACATTTGTCTTCGTTGTAGGTTAGATTCAGCTTTAGGGCAGTTTTTAAAAATCTCGCAAGATTTAGATCGTGGTCTTGCTGGTTGTGCCCGCAGATAGTGACATTGTCCAGATAGGGGTAGGTAGCTTGTAGTTTATTCTCGTCAACCATGCGGTCCATCTCACGTTGGAAGACTGAGACCCCATTTGTTACTCCGAAGGGCACTCTGAGAAAATGGTAGAGGCGCCCGTTCGCCTCAAAGGCGGTGTATGGGCGGTCCTCCGTTCTAATGGGGAGCTGGTGATACACGGATTTGAGGTCGATAGTCGAGAAGACTCGGTATTGCGCAATCTGGTTGACAATTTCTGATATGCGGGGTAAAGGGTAGGCGTCCAGCTGGGTATAAATATTAACAGTCTGGCTGTAGTCAATTACCATCCGTTTCTTTTCGCTATTTTTAACTATGACTACTTGGGCACGCCACGGACTGGTACTGCATTCAATAATGCCTTCCCGCAGGAGTCTGTCCACTTCCGCCTTGATAAAGTGTCTGCCTTCCAGACTGTACCGTCTACTTTTGGTCGCTATGGGCCTACAGTTCGGAGCGAGATTAGCGAATAAAGAGGGCGGGCTGATTTTTAAGGTTGATAGGCCACAGACTGTGAGTGGCGGCTGGGACCCGCCATATGCTAGCGTGACACTTTCGTGGTGGCACTGGAAGTCCAGGCCCAAGATTATATTAACAGAGTTCTGGCATCACGAGGAGTTTAAAATCCTTGTAGTCCGTGCCTTTTACAGTCAGTGTTACCACACAGTAGCCCAACATGTCCGAAGTGTGGGGCTTAGCAGCCATAGCAATTCTGCTCCGTGTAGGGGTTACCGTTAATGAGTGCCGCCGTACCAGGCTAGGGTGGATAAAACTCTCGGTACTCCCACAGTCAATTAAACATTTCGTTAAATTCCCGTTTACCTGTATGTCCATCATGGATTTTGTCAACGGGTGTGGCCTGGATTGATCCACTGTGATCGAAGCCACTGTTGGGCCCTGGGCGGCCGTTGAGTCGGGAAAAGATGGCGGATCCCAAGATGGCGGCCCGCATGGCACGCACGAGGCGGTGACGGAGTTGGAAATCGGATTCCCCCTGCAGACTTTGCTAAAATGCCCCTTTTTCTTACATTTGAAGCATGTAGCGTCCTTCGCTGGGCATCGTTGTCTGGGGTGCTTGGCCTGGCCGCAGAAGTTGCATTTCAGGCCTCGAGACATTGCCGCTGTAGTAGGACTCCTGGGTGAACTTCTGTGTGGGGACTCCGGCGGCGTAGAGCTGGTTTGAGACCTGGATGGGGAAGATGGCTGATTCCAAGATGGCAGCCCCCTCGGCGCGCACGAGGCGGTGAGGGCCACATGGCCGGAAGAATAAGAGTCAAGAGTTTCTCTGGGCCACGTCCAGCGATCGCGCAGTGGCCACTGCCTTTTTTAAGTCGAGGACCTCCTTCTCCAGCAGTCTCTGCCGGATATAATTCGATTTGAGGCCCGTGATGAAGGAATCACGGACCAATTCGTCAGAGTACACGTTGGCCGTCACGGCCTTGCAGTTACAGTCCCGGACCAGGTCCTTTAGGCCCTGTAAGAAATCGTCCATTGATTCCTCTGGTCGCTGCCTGCGTGTAGCCAGCAGATGTCTGGCGTACACTTCGTTTACCGGCCTCTGGTATTGGGCCTTCAGGATAGTGATGGCCTCCGTGTAAGAGGTGGCGTCCCGGATGAACGAATAAATCCGATGACTTGCGCGAGTAGTCAGTAGACTCAGTTTATCTACCTCGCTAGCGGATGAGGCCCCCGCGAAGAGTTCGAAGCATTTGAGCCAGTGTCCAAATTGATTTGATGCTTCAGCAGAATGTGGATCCAAGTCCAGACGCTCTGGTTTTAGGAGTCGATCCATCCTAGTATTCTTTAGTGATTAAAATTGATGGGCCTTCAATAACCACAAAACTAGAAGTTATAGACTTATACAAGTTGGCTTTTAATCACTATGATCAGAGCTAACATCTCAACACGCCGACTGGTTCACAGGAATGAGTCATACAGATCCTGGGATCTTTATGTAAGAGAAGTCCGGGGCGGAGCCAAGAGCCAAGACCTGGAACCTCCCAGGTTAGTCGGGAAAGAGGAAGTGAAACTATACACAGTGGGGGAGGGTAATATACATGAGTGCAAAACGAATACAGGATCAAGACAAACAGATTTCATTACACCTAGGATGTAGATTATCAGGCCCTGGGGATTTATCGGCCTTCAATCCCATCAATTTCCCTAACACCGTTTCCGTACAAATACTGATTTCTTTCAGTTCCTCCCTTTCATCAGACCCTATGTTCCCCAGAATCTCTGGGAGGTTATTTGTGTCCTCCTTTGTGAAGACAGAACCAAAATATGTATTTAGTTGGTCTGCCATTTCTTTGTTCCCCATTATAAATTCCCCTGATTCTGACTGCAAGGGACCTACGCTTGACTTCACCAATCTTTTTCTCTTCACAATATCTATAAAAGCTTTTACAGTCAGTTTTTATGTTCCCTGCAAGCTTACTCTCATGTTCTATTTTCCCCTTCTTAATTAATCCCTTTGTCCTCCTTTGTTGAATCCTAAACTGCTCCCAATCCTCAGGATTATTGCTTTTTCTGGCCAATTTATATGTCCTCTCCTTGGATCTTATGCTATCCCTAATTTCCCTTGTTAGCATGGTTGAGTCACCTTTTTTGTTTTATTTTGATGCCAAACTGGGATGATCATTTTCTGTAGTTCATCCATGCGGTCTTTGAATGTTTGCCATTGCCTATCCACCGTCAACCCTTTGAGTGACATTCCCCAATCAATCCTACCCAACTCGCGCCTCAGACCATCGTAGTTTCCTTTATTTAAATTTAGGACCCTAGTCTCTGAGTCAACTACTTTATTCTCCATCTTAATGAAGAATTCGATCATATTATGATCGCTCCGACCCAAGGGGCCTCGTACAACAAGATTGCTAATTAATCCTTTCTCGTTACATAATACCCAGTCTAAGATGGCCTGATCTCTGGTTGGTTCCTCAACATATTGGTCCAGGAAACCATCCCGTAAACACTCCAGGAATTCCTCCTCCACAGTATTATTACCAATTTGGTTAGCCCAATCGATGTGTAGCTTAAAGTCACCCATGATGACTGCTCTGCCCTTATTGCACGCTTCTTTAATTTCCCTTTTAATGCCATCCCCAACCTCCGCCTTACTGTTTGGAGGTCTATATACCACTCCCACTAAGGTTTTCTGCCCCTTGGTATTTCTCAATTCTACCCATACAGATTCCACATCATCAGAGCTAATATCCTTCCTTACAATTGTGTTAATCCCTTCTTTAACCAGCAATGCTACCCCACCTCCCTTTCCTTTTTGCCTATCTTTCCTGAATATCAAATACCCCTGGTTGTTGAGTTCCCAGCCTGAAGCCATTTAATCATTTCTGAGCGAGGTGGCTAATTGATTTTTGAAAGTTCTGTTAATTGATTGATTAGAATTTCAACTGCAGATCCAACATTCTTAGGGCTAGAAATTCAGTTGGTTGCGCCAGCCGTTAGCGCCTTCGGAGGAGTAGATGTCGAGCGCTAGGCGGCTAGCGCCCAGGCGCTGCGCGATCTGCGCTTCGCCCCAACTTCAGTAGAGATTTAGCGCCGGCGCAAAGTCTTTGCGCGCGCGCAGATGATGACGTAATTTCCTCGTGCAACACCCTTTGTGCGCTCCAATCCGGAACTTGAGTCGCGCCGCCCCATTGTGCGCCTGGCGCCCCTAGCGACTGTTGAGTGGAACGGTGCTCGGGCGCGGGGGGCGCAAATTAAAGGGCACTCCTCCTGCAGTAGAAACGGCAGCCATGTTGCAACACTCCTTCTTTGTGAGAGACGGATCTTGAGGAGGGAGGAGGAGGAGTCAATCAGCGGCTCGCCGCACCTGCCCTGCGCCCAACATCCGGGGCTTTGCCCCAGCCTGCCGGCTTAGCACCTAATTGTCGTGCATCGCCTGTTTTAGCGCAGCTGCAACCTCTTGGGGCGATGCCACTGAATATCGGCGAAGGGGGCGCGACTGTGCGCCGGGCGCAAACTTTAGCGGCCGCCCGACTTTACCGCCCCAAAAGTGGCTATACTGAATTTCTAGCCCTTAGTGTTTTAACTTTTCAAAAATTGTGAGTATATAAATAATCTGGGATCAAATGTCCAATAGAATTTGAGGCTCCTGTATCACTGCTGGCCTGGTGTGCAGCTGCAGAGAAATGTGACTTGTAATGGGGCAGCAGTGCCACCAACAGGACACTAGTGCTACTGCAGCTGTTTACATTTTTAATGTTTAGATTTTACGACCTTATTGCAAGTTTTTTAAATGAAATTTAAGTCACTGTAGTAATGGACTGATTTTAAAAAAACGATTAGTACCAAATTTCAGCTTTAACTAGTAAAGGCAGGTAAACATTTGTATTTTTTAGTTTCTAAAATATATTGAGGGTTTCAAATCCTTTGTAGTGAAGGAGGCAGCATCTGTTCACTGACGATGCCACTGTGACTACATCCAGTACAAATCAACAAGTACTTCTGTGAGCATATTCCAGTAATCCTACAACAGGATCCTACTCTTAGACCAGATACAAGAAAAAGCTTGGCGTGCAATAGGCAATCCTTTCTTCTCTACTTTCAGCCTCCCCCTTCATCGCACCCCTTGTCCCTCTCTATTTTGTTGATGCTGCTGTGGCCATGCGCCTCTGAACTTTCCTTTCTTGTTCCTCGTAAGCTCCAAATACAACATCCGACATGCTCTTCATGCTCCCACTGTTAGAATCAGGACTCATTGTACCATCTTTTTCTCATTCATCTTTTCCCTGGGCTTCAGGACTGTGAAACTCCGTATCTCCCTCAGTCTTTCTTTCCTCCTACAATCTACAGGCTTCCAAAACCCAAGCTTGATAACATCTACTCACTACTTCTTGAATTGCCCCGTCTCTCCTTTTTCATCAAGGTTACTCATTGAAAAACAACTGTTAATTGCCTGTTTGCAATGAAGTATTGCAATGTTGCCCTTAGTGCAGATTTTAGTTTATGCAAGTTATTTTCAGTCCAACGCAGCAAAACAATAGGAACACAAAGGAAAATAGGACTCGCTGAAAACAACAGAGGATTTCCTGGTTTGTTTTGCTTAGTACCTCATCGGGTGAGCCATGAGGGGAGTTCATGTTGAAATTTATATTGAAGAAACCACATTCATTGTGTGTTCATATCTGCTGCAGTTGTTAGTGTGCACCGAGTGTGAGGTTCTAGATCAGTCAATCATGTGGAATACTTAATATGCTAACTAATGAAAGAATGGGATGAGGTAGCTAGAAGCAGACTGTTTTCCAGTAGTTGAGGAACAAGGGGCCTTAGAGACTTGAAGGTTTATAGGAACAGGGCGGGTAAATATGGTTAGAACTATCTGCTCGATATGGACTGGTTAGGCTGAATGGCCCGTTTGCGTGTTGTAACTTCTATGTATCTCCACCTTAGATTAAGGGACGGACAATCCGTGTAGACCATGTGGCCAATTATCGCCCTCCAAAGGACGGAGATGATATCGATGATGTGACAAAAACACTGAGGGAGGAAGGCTGTGCACCAAGAGCACCTCCCCCAGCACCAGTTTCCTCAGAATCCTCTGGAGAGGATGTTACCGAGGTGGCAGCTAAGAAACGGAAGAAAGGTACATGAAGTGAAATGTATGGGTTAACTGATTTTTTGGGGGATGTGATTTTTGTCAAAATTTTGTTTGGGTTTGGGCAGATTAGATGATAGAGTTTATGGATTACTGATTTACAGCAAATCGGTATCACCAGTGTACTGATTTTATAATGTGGACTAGTTGTAGTCACAGTCCAATAATCGAAGTATACTTTACCAGTAAGGAGTCCCAACACTTCAGGATTGGATTTTTGTTGATATTGGGTGGTGTAGGGAGTTAGTGATTCAGCTTTTCATCTCTGGATCTGGTCAAAATCCATCCCAAACTGATTGGATGAAAATCATCTGTCAGCACTGTCTGAGAGAGATCTGCATCAAATGTGTCTCAATCCAGTTCCTAGTGCGTAATGAAGCACTGCACAAAAGGGCCTCTTAACTCAGCATGAATTGGCAATCTCAGTCAGTAAAGTTACAAAGATGGCCAGTGTGAGAAATGGAATGATCACGCTGGTGGTCTCCTGAGGTTGGCACAGAAGGCAGAGTTTTACTGTGCTATACCTGCCTGAGAATACTTGATACTGAGTGGGCGCTGAAAAGAGGAATAATTCCATTTCTTGGGGCTAACATCGCCCCTCTTCATGAGCACAGAATTCACCAGAACATTTTTTTGTTCTCCAGAAAAGAAAAAGAAAAAAAAGAGAGAGAAAAAGGAGAAAAAATTCAAGCTGGAGAAGAAGGAGGCGGAGGAGCGAGGCTCCAAGCAACTGGCCAAGAACTCTGGCCGAAACCAATCACCTCCACTCCCTGCGAGAGTCAAGTGGGAAAGGGAGGATGCGGGATATGAGAAATATGCCAATACAAACCGGGACTCTCCTCAGGATTGCAGTGTGAACCGCAGGAATGAACAAAGAGGAACAACAGATGGAAGGAAACACTCGGATGGAGCTGATGAAATGAGAAACAGAGAGAAATGGAACGAGAGGAATCAGTCTAGGAGCTCGGAGAGAGAAGAAAGGCGAAGAGATGATCAAAATGGCAGAGGATCTTTCAATGAAAGGTCGGAGAGAGACCCAAGGTACACTCACAGTGATGGGAGGGAGGTGAGATATGATGAGGAAAGGCAGAGTGAACAAGAGAAAATGCGGCAAGAAGAGAGGTTTGACAGCAAGTATGATGACCGAGACAAGTATAGGAAGTACGATCGCAATAAGAGAGAAGAGCGGGATTCACATTGTGACAGCATCAAGCATAAAGAGAGGAGAAATGAGTATGACAAAGTCAGCCATTACAAGGAAAGAGACAATCACAGAGACAGTGATCATAGAAGAAACTGAGCAATTAGAAGCTTTCTGCAGGTAAACCTAATCTCATCTCGCCATCTGAAGCCAAGTTGATAGTTCAAGGTTTTATCTCAATCCATGAACTTAAGCCCCAGCAGTTAATAACCAGAAATAAAGACATCATTCTGAAATTTGCTGCTTTCCTGCAGCCTGTTTTTTTTTTTTAACTATTTCTCTATGTTTGGAGTATTTTTGCAATGGAGAATATCAAGCAACATGCAAAACTCCTTTAAGTGCTGAAGGATCGTTTTTTAATAATCTTTCAAAATGTCTATCTGATAACCTGTGTAAAAATTGGCATTTAAGTAATTTTTTTCTAATTTTCTCCCTGTCTAGAAGGTGCCGACATAAGCAGGGGTTTGATTATTGGCGCACTGATTATCCTCTAGTACTTCAATAGCTGGCCATTCTTCATGTGTGAAGCTAGGCAGTGAGTGCCAATAGGCTTTTAAGTGATGGGAGGGCATCGCAGCCAAGCTCGATCCTGCTCTTGCCCCACGTCCCCACACAGGCCTATTCCAACAGGAGTCACTGGAGGGCAGTCAGCAGTGAGAATGCCAGCTCATTTTTAAAATTACTTTCTTCCTCCCCTAGCCCAGGGGACACTGAAGCAATTGTAGTATCCCCACTGCCACCCAGCTGAGATCGACTAACTCAAATGACCTGGGATTGAGCTCCCTTATTGGTCAAACATGCTTCAGCTCCACGCAGGCAGTGCATTTATCCACTGAATTCTGTACATTTCTAACAGTGTTCTAAAGTCACATTTTTGATATTCGTAATACCGATTTCAGTAGAAAATTGTTCCATGTTTGATTTTAATGTAGGGATGTCACTGTTGTCCTCAAAGGGTTTTAGGTGTGCAACATATTTATAAAAAGACAATGGCAGGAATGGGTGAAGAATATTCGAACCAACTGTGGAAAACCTCTGTCGTTTTTGACTCCTTCGAATTGTTCATCGTCTGTCATTGTTGATATATTTTCCGATGGAGAATCTCCAGGATTAGAGGGTTTGGACCAGCAGGAACAACGGGTTATTTACTTCCTGTGATCTTACTGTAAGAATAGCATTATCAAGGGCTTATAAGCTACTCTTCATCAAAAGATGCTGCTGTCTACACCATTTATTACAGAGGATTCAAGTGAAATGACATTTCAAGGTGCATTTATATTTCCTGACTTCTTCAATGTTATTGTTTCTCGTCTCCATCAAGGCCATGCCTGAGGCCTGTTCGACTGGTCTTGGGTCAAGTTCTTGCCTGTCCATGCTTAAAAGTGAATGTTGGCTGAGCAAACAGTGGTGCATGAAGGTTGTGGGTCTCTTGTTTAAATGCTACCCTCCTTGGACTCCCAACTTTTAATACGAAAGTACCTTTTAAGGTGCATCTGAACAGGGCTGTTGCCAGGCTGAAGTTAGGCTGGGTAGGTTGCTTGAACTCCAGCTTTGAACTGGTTTTCCAATTACTGAACCTTTCAACAGGAAGTAGAAAAATTGTTTCACTTGAGATTCCAGCAACTGCCGAGTTTTAAGCAGCGTGTAATCGGGGGCAGATCCGGGGCACTCCCAATGTCAGACAGCACTCTGATATACGGGAGGTGTCTACTTCCAGCTCCCAGCTTTTCATGGGTACCAGGAAAAGTGTTCAGAGGCATTACATAGAAATTACAACTCAGAAGCAGGCTATTTGGCCCTACCCAATCTACGTTGGTGTTTATCCTTTACACCAAACAACAGTCCTAATCCCATGAGACTGCCCTGTTCCCACATCACATTATCCCAATTTCCTTAAACTACAGGTAGACAATCCTTTATCCGAAAACCTTGGGACCAGCTGTGTTTCGGTTTTCGGAATTTTTCGGCTTTCAGAAGGTTTTCATCTCCGTATCTGACAACAAACACTGTTGCTTAGCAACAGCTTGTAAACACTCGGGCCCTGCCTTGGAAGCGTCTCTGAAGCTGTTGCTAAGCTACAGAGACTCTTTCCATAGCCTGACTGTTTAAAAAAAATGCTAGGGGAAGAAAAAAACCTAACAAAACGGCTGCTGATTTCTGCCGTTAGATTGAGGTTTCCGGCTCCCCCTGCTCCATATCTGAATTCCTTGACTTAGCGGGGGTCTGGGGCCCGACTGCCGCCACCAGTTGTGGGAAAGCCGGATATCGGCTGACCCCTGCACTAAGCTGGCCCGCAAATCAGGTCCGGGGGTGGGGGGGGGGGGGTGGCGGAGAAAAGACTATCTGTATTGTTGGGTTCACTCTCCCAGTACCTCCTTCACACTGCCCGGCTCGGTCTGCAATCTCCTACCCAGGAGGGAACTCTGTGAACCTCTGCCCTGCTCACAGGGAAAGGCAGAGTTCCCGGACCACTCCTGTCATGTTTGGCACCACTCGAGTCATGTCATGCGCACGACTTACGCTCCACGAAAAAACTTTCGGTTTTTAGAGGTTTTCGGAAGTGCGGATAAAGGATAGTCTACCTGTACTTACCTGGCCTATTGTTTAATGTTGACATTGTCTCTGCTTCAAGCACTAACTCCAGTAGTGCATTCCACAGCATCACAGCCCTCTGTGTTTATAAAAAAAAAAAAGTTTCTCCTAATCAGTCCTAAATTTCTTGCATTTAATCTTCTATCTATGTCTTCTTCGAAATCCTTCCACCACAGGAAACAGTCTTTCAGTCGACTCTGTCCTATTGCTTCCTAATTGCAGACACCTTCATCAAATCACCCCATAAAACTAACCAAAGCAGACCCAATTTTTGTGGAAAATGAGTGTCCCTTTCTATTGGCCCTCCAATGGAAAAGCAGTAGCACACAGAGGGAGGATCAGTGCCCAGGAGTGGCGAGGATTCTCATTCCCATTCATTGGCTGCAGAAGGACTTATCCAGTACATTTTGCAACTTTTCTCCCTGGTTCACTTGAACCACGCACCGCCTACCTCCGAGTCTCCCTCCCCTCCCAGGGGTTGCCCACAGTGACATGGAAGGAATTAAAATTGTGCCCCCTGCCGTTGGCACTTTGCCACTGATTTGGGTGTTTGTTTGTAGTAGAGTCGTATTGTCCTTGATTGTTAGATGTGCATTTATTTAGTGGTTCACTTTCAGATGATTAAAAATTGAATAATTCATGATGGTCCATTTTTCTGGCTCGCTTCACTGGATTTTGATCCTATTTGAGGAGAGTGACTGCCCCTGATTGCTTTTCCATTCTGTGTTAGGAGTGAGTCTCCGGGTGCCGGGCTCTGCTGTACAATGCAGAGATCCAGACTGCAAGCATGACTCCTTGACATTTACTGAACTAAATTAATGATGCTTAGAATCACATGTTGGTGGGTCTATAATGCTGTCAGTTACACAAATGTTGGATCATTTACATTATAATACAGGGAAATCTGCCGTCGGCTGCACTGCAGTGGTGTCAAAGCACCTTTTACATTAAGCCCTGTAACAAGTTAGCCAAGCCCAGAATTATTGTTTTATCTGCTCCCGAAATAAAGTGTATTCAAAACGGCTCCTGCACTGTAACAGGAGATGCTGAGGCAGGATATATACTTATTTAAAAACGTATGTTTTGTTCAAAAAAACTGTTAAGGAAAAGTGGTTGTTCTTTTTACGTGACAAATTCTATTAAATACAGTTATAAACTAGCTGTCAAAACTGTTGAAACACCGGCATTTCATTGATGAATCATTTTACAAATCTATATACTTCCTAAAAATTTGCTGTCTCCCATGTACCTGCCCATCCCACTGGAGCCAGTGCTACTAAATGACAGCAGAGTGTTGCTGTTGTGCTTTGTCGTTCTGTGGGCTTCCATCAATTTCCTGAGTTCTGTTTACCTCTGTTAATTTTACCACAGGCTTAAAGATAACGGGCTGCAGTTTCTGCTCGATTGCACAAAAGATCGGAATTTTAAGCGTTCAGCGCAACTCAAGTTTCGCAATCTTTTGCGCTCGTTTTAAAAACATCGCACTGGAAGCCACTAACAGAATTGGCCACGCCCCCAGGGTGAATTAATCATCATTCGGGGTTTCCGCTAATTGCGCTCGTTTGCAAGCCTTCGGGGAGGCTATAAAAGTTAACCTGGTTCTTTTGGGCGCAAGGACACTAAGGTACATTTTTAAAGCTTTTAAATGTGATTTTTTTTAATTTAACAAGAAACTGACTAATGTACCCCAATACAACTAGAAAATAGTTTTATAAAAGTCATTAAAATAAAAACAGAAAATGCTGGAAATACTCAGCAGGTCAGGCAGCATCTGTGGAGAGAGGAACAGAGTTAACGTTTCAGGTCAATGACCTTTCGTCAGAACTGGACACTCTTTCTCAGAACTGTTTCTCTCTCCACAGATGCTGCCTGACCTGCTGAGTATTTCCAGCATTTTCTGTTTTTATTTCAGATTCTCAGCATTTGCAGTATCTTGCTCTTTCAGTAATAGAAGCATAGAAGATAGGAGCAGGAGTAGGCCATTCGGCCTCTCGAGCCTGCTCCGCCATTCAATGCGATCATGGCTGATCATCCAAATTCAGTACCCTGTCCCTGCTTTCTCCCCATATCCCTTTAGCCTTAAGAAATATATCTAACTCCTTCTTGAATATATTTAATGAATTGGCCTCTACTGCCTTCTGTGGTAGAGAATTCCACAGGTTCACCACTCTCTGGGCGAAGAAATTCCTCCTCATCTCTGTCCTAAATGGCTTACCCCTTACCCTTAGACTGTGACCCCTGGTTCTGAACTCCCCCGCCATCGGGAACACCCTTCCTGCATCTAGTCCTGTTAGAATTTTATAAGTTTCAATGAGATCCCCTCTCATTCTTCTAAACTCCAGCGACTATAAGCGCAATCGACCCAATCTCTCCTCATACGTCATTTCTGCCATCCCAGGTATCAGTCTGGTGAATCTTCGCTGCACTCCCTCCATGGCAAGAACATCCTTCCTCAGATAAGGCGACCAAACCTGTACACGATACTCAAGGTGTGGTCTCACCAAGGCCCTGTACAACTGCAGCAAGACATCCTTGCTCCTGTACTCGAATCCTCTCGCTATGAAAGCCAACATTTGCCGCCTTAACCGCCTGCTGCACCTGCATGCTTACCTTCAGCGACTGGTGCACAAGGACACCCAGGTCTCGTTGCACTTCCCCTTCTCCCAATCTATTGCCGTTCAGATAATCTGCCTTCCTGTTTTTGCCACCAAAGTGGATAACCTCACATTTATCCACATTATACTGGAGTTTCTCTGCATCCTCCTCACAGCACACACGCCCACCCAGCTTTGTGTCATCTGCAAACTTGGAGATATTACACCTAGTTCCCTCGTCTAGATCATTATATATATTGTGAATAACTGGGGTCCTCGCACCAATCCCTGCGGTACTCCACTAGTCACTGCCTGCCACTCGGATAAAGACCAGTTTATTCCAACTCTTTGCTTCCTGTCTGCCAACTAGTTCTCTATCCAAGTCAGTACCTTACCCCCAATCCCATGTGCTTTAACTTTGCATGCTAATCTCTTATGCGGGACCTTATCGAAAGCCTTCTGAAAGTCCAAATACACCACATCCGCTGGTTCTCCCTTATCTATTCTACCAGTTGCATCCTCAAAAAATTCCAGTAGATTAGTCAAGCACGATTTACCTTTTGTAAATCCATGTTGACTTTGTCCGATCCTGTCACTGTTTTCCAAGTGCTCTGCTATTACATCTTTTATAATGGACTCTAGCATTTTCCCCACTACCGATGTCAGGATTACCTGTTTTCTCTCTACCACCTTTTTTAAACAGTGGGGTTACATTAGCTACCCTCCAATCCATGGGAACTGTGCCAGAGTCTATAGATTTTTTGGAAGATGACCAGCAATGCATCTACTATTTCTAGGGCTAATTTAGAATTGGGTTACTCGGGTGGTGGATTGACACTGCTTAAAAATATTTATTTTTTGTGATAAACCTATTTTCAACTGTTTTAATCAAACTTCACCAAGTTACCACTTTTATTAAATATATGAAGGCAAATTTTTTCAAGTAAATTTTTTTTAAATTACGTTTTAAAACACTGCCCATGTTTGAGTGGAATCTCGGGGGGTGGGAGGACGCTTTTCAAAACGTGCGCAATTTGCATCGGCAATTGCGCCCAAAGCGGAAACTGTACCCTAACTTGTTTTAAAAAATATGACGTAGTCTTGCATATTTATCCGCTGACCCATGTTAGGATACAGTTCCACAGGATTCGAAAGTCCTCCAGTACCTCACCCAAATGGCAACTGCTTTGACCTGTCAGCTTACTATTCGACTTGTTGCACCATGGCTTTGGTCATGCTTGATCCTGTCCACAACATGCTCACTTTCCAGCAGAGGGTCACTGGATAATGGTCAGGAATGGGAACCGTGGCTGATTTTTCTTCCCTTCCTTAGCTCGGGCACTGAGGCCAAATGTAGTCTGGGCCCTCTACTGTCTAGGGCAATAAAATGCACATTCAGAGTTCATTGTTGGAACAATTTTTTTTAAAGAAAACAATAGAGAGTTTTTTTTGTTGTAAACATTTTTGAATGGCTTCTTGTCATGAGACCTGCCTCTTTGAAGTGATCCCAATTCCTGAGTCTCCTTTTTCAATGTGCTCTCATCGCAAGGAGCTCTTTTGTCAAGTGTTCTTCTGATGAGACTGTCCCTTTAATGTTGTATCTCACTGTGAGAATTATGTAAAAAGAGATTCTCCTCACATTATGTAGACTTGTGCAGAAAAGAACCTGACATTTAAAAGCACTTATGCTAATTTGATATTCATCAACATCCAATGAAGCATATGTTTTCTAACGTATGTTCAAACAAAACACATTAGTAAGTACTTGGAAAGCAAAAAGCAATGCTGGATTTGAAAAATGAAAGAAGGATAAATACATCTGGTGACAATGGTGCATTGGTTGTACAACCCATCACCGGATTACAACTCTTTGTATCAGCTTCATGACTTTTTGAGATTAATTTTTAGCTTCCATGGAAATGTCATAACCTTGTGTTGAGACTTTGCATTTTACATTCACTTAGTGTATCAAAGGAATAAAAATGAGGAGTACCTGATTCACACAATATAAAAGGTACAAGATTGTTGACTTTGTGTAGCTGTTTCTGGATGAAATGATAGCCAGTCCAACAGCAAATAATTGCAGATTATATTAAACCTAATTATTGCAAAGCCTTTTAAGTCTGGAAAAAGGAGGCACTGTATGTTGTGCAAATCTGGAAGATGATCTAAGCAGTTTAGTATTTGTCATGTAATGATATTTGATGCTTCTCTGATGTATTTGAGCCCGAGATGAGCTTCTGACCACATATCCGCTCCGCCGTAATAGCGCCCAACTCCATCCCTGCCTCATCCATGCCTTTGTTACCTGTAGACTTGATTATTCCAGTGCACTCCTGGTCGGACGGCCATCTTCCACCCTCCATAAACTTAAGCTCATTCAAAACTCGGCTGTCCGTGTCCTAACTCACATCATGTCCCGTTCACCCATCACCCCTGTGCTCGCTGACCTACATTGGTTCCCGGTTGAGCAACGCCTCGATTTTTAAAATTCTCATCCTTGTTTTGAAATCCCTCCATGGCTTCGCCCCTTCCAACTATGTAATCTCCTCCGGTCCTACAACTCTCCGAGATATCTGCTCCTCCAATTCTGGCCTCCTGCGCATCCCCAATTTTAATCGCTTCACCATTGCTGGCTGTGCCTTCAGCTGCCGAGGAAGTGGGGGGGAAAAGAAAGCTAACCGGTGTTGTGTATTTTGAATGTGTATTAGAATTGTCCCACATGGGATACTGTAGTGGTGATTTGCAATGCACTATGGGAAATGTAATGCATTGAGTGAAGAAGCACATTGTAAATAAAATGGCCGTTAACTAAACTCTCCACCCCGGAGTCCTCCTTAATTGTTATATAGGTAAGGGTATAAAACCCCTTGAGACACAACAAAACTGGCGACGAGGCCGACAGACTTGCGCATCACTTTGCACTGGAATTGGCGATGTTTAAAGTAAGAAGTTCCTGTCTTTTCTTAATGGCGCGCCCACAGTTTAGTGCTGATGCAATCGCCTCGTAAAGGTGGCGGTTCGTGTGTTACACAAATAAGAAGGGGGAGAGTAACGATACAGTGAAATGAAGTGGAGGAAAAGGACTAAAAAAATTTTTTTAAAGTGGAGGAAAAGGACTGTAAAGATTTAAAAAAAAAAAAAAAAAATAACAAAATGGCTATGCTAACCGGAGCGTTTGGACCATTTGATGAAACGGCAGAGCAATGGAGTGCTTATACAGAGCGTTTCGGATTTTTCGTGACAGCAAATGGCATTAAAGATGACGTGAAAGTGGCGACATTCCTCAGTGTGATCAGAGCAAAAACATTTGGCTTGTTAGAGTTTGATGCACCCGGATAAGCCCGGCGCTAAGACATATGATCAGATTGTGGAAGTTTTGGAAACACATTTCGCACCCAAGCTGCTGCTGATTGCCGAGAGGTTCAGGTTTCACAAACGAAACCAAGGGGAGGGTGAGTACATAGCCGAATATGTTGCAGTGCTAAAGAAGCTAACTGAGCATTGTGAGTTTGGTGAAACTCTAAATCACACTGTCCATGATAGGTTTGTGTGTGGATTAAGATGTGAAGCAACACAGAAGCACTTGCTCACGACTGACAAACTGACGCTTAAATCAGCAGTGGAGCTCGCTGTGTCTATGGAGTTAGCAGCTAAAGATGCACAGCTGTTGGGGGCTGCAACAAGAGTGCACAGGGTAGCTGCTACACCGGATAAGCATGCAAGGGGCGCCAGAGAGTGTTACAGATGTGGAAGGTCAGGTCATCAGCCATCTGACTGCTGGTGTAAAGACCTGACCTGTCGGAAATGTGAAAAGAAAGGACACATTGAACGTGTGTGTAAAGGGCAAAGCGCAAACAATCCTACACAGAGACACACAAAAACAAACAAGGAAACACATCCAACTGGTGTTCTAAAAAGAAAACCTACACATGGTGAAACAAGAACAGGAAGACAGTGACACAGACTCTGATGGGGAGCTGAATCTCCATGTGTTAACAGTGAATGGAGGCTCATTAGGCTATGGAGTCACTCCACTACTAGAGGGAATACCGGTCAAAATGGAGCTGGATACGGGGGCCGCTGTCTCCTTGATTTCAGAGAAGCTATTCAAAGAAAAACTGAACCACCTATTACTGACGCCGGCCAAGCTCATCTTAAAGATCTACACTGGGGAAACAGTCCCAATGCTGGGTAAGACGGAGGTCAAGGTGGAGCTTAATGGACAAACCGTGATGCTGCCAGTTTACGTGGTTAAGGGTGACTATCCATCCCTGATGGGCAGGCCATGGTTGGAGAAAATTCATCTGGATTGGTGTGGTAAACTACTGTTATACCTGTCTGTATGTGTATGTGTATTCCACTAGGTACAGGTCTGGACATGCCTCGGCTGACTCCTCCCACTATTCCAGGTATATAAGTGACTACCTCCCAGTCCCTTAGTATTCTGGACGGGTCGACCACTCGAGACTGGACCTTCATTCTTTAGTTAATAAAAGCCTGGTTGTTACTCGCTTAACCTCAGTCTTTTGAGTAATTGATGGCGCATCAATTGGAAAAAAGTGAATGCGGTGTCAGTCGAAGAGGCGGGGCTAGCGGCAGTGTTGACAAAGCATGCGGCTGTCTTTGATGGAGAATTGGGGAGTATGAAGGGGATTACGGTCAAATTCAAGGTGAAGCCTGGCAGCCAGCCACGATTCCTGAAGGCCAGGAACGTTCCCTACGCCCTCAGACCAAAGCTGGAGGCTGACCTGGAGCGTCTGGTCAAGATAGGGGTCCTGGTGCCGGTTTCGCACAGTGAGTGGGCCACGCCCGTGGTACCAGTGATGAAGAGTGACGGCGCGGTTTGCTTATGTGGAGATTTCAAAGTAACAGTGAATCCTGTGCTCTCAGCTGAACAGTACCCCCTCCCCATCATTGAAGATCTTTTCGCGGGTCTAGCAGGCGGTCAGAAGTTTAGCAAGATTGATCTATGCCAAGCCTACTTGCAGATGCATGTAGAAGAGGACTCACAGAAGTATCTCACCATCACCACCCACAAGGGCCTCTACAGGTACTGCCGCCTACCCTTTGGTATAACGTCAGCACCAGCATTGTTTCAGCGGGCTATGGACCAGATCTTAAGCGGCATTCCAGGGGTAAAATGTTATCTCGATGATATTCTTGTCACAGGAAAGGACGACAACGAGCATCTGCAGAACCTGACGAAGACACTGGGAAGACTTGAAGAATATGGCTTACGCGTTCGCAAGGACAAATGTGAATTTTTCAAGCCATCAGTGGAGTACCTAGGCCATGTCATCTACACGGACGGCCTACACACAGCACCGTTGAAAGTGAAAGCCATTGCCGATGCTCCTGCACCTACAAATGTCGGCCAGCTGCGGTCAGTCTTAGGTCTCCTGAACTATTATGGAAAGTTTATTCCACAGCTGGCATCACTGTTGAAGCCATTACATGAGTTGCTGTGTCAGGGCAAGGCCTGGGCGTGGACGAAGGAGTGCGAAGCTGCATTCAAGAAAGCCAAAGCAGCTTTGACTGACCCCAGAGTGTTGACGCACTTTGACCCGTCGTTGCAGATTCAGCTGGCCTGTGACGCGTTGCCTTATGGCGTCGGCGCGGTCATGTCCCACATCTTTCCCTCGGGCGAAGAGAAGCCGATTGCATTCATGTCAAGGTCCCTGAGCAAGGCGGAGGTGAAATACCCGCAGATCGAAAAAGAGGCTTTGGGCATCATCTTTGGAATCAAAAAGTTCCATCACTACTTGTTCGGAAGGAAATTCACCTTGCTGACGGATCATCGTCCTCTGACATCGATCTTTGGTCCACACACAGGAATACCCTCCCTGGCAGGATGCAGCGCTGGGCGCTGATGTTAAGCGCTCACAATTACAACATCAAATACCGGAGGTCAGCAGCACATGGCAATGCGGACGGATTGTCAAGACTTCCGCTGCCTGTGCCCTCTGACGGCTGTGAGCAGAAGATTTTCTACTTTGACATGGTGAGCAATGCCCCTGTCATGGCCCGGCAGGTCAAGAAAGAGACCAGAGTGGACCCTACGCTATTCAAGGTGCTGGATCGGGTGATGCGAGGAGACGGATCACGGGTGTCAGACGCACCACCTGAGCTCCTACCTTACCTGTCAAGAGGGAAGGAGTTGTCTGTCACGTCAGGATGCCTCCTTTGGGGCATGCGAGTGATCATACCACCAAAGCTGCAGAAACATGTCCTCAACGAGCTGCACTCAGGACATTGTGGTATTGTCCGGATGAAGGAGCTGGCACGAAGCTACTTCTGGTGGCCCGGTCTGGATCATGAAATTGAAGTTGAAGCAAAATCATGCCCATCATGCGAGACAACCAGGGATACGCCAAGAGCAGCGCCACTGCATCCATGGGAATGGCCGGCGACACCGTGGCAACGGATCCATCTGGACTTCGCGGGACCAGTGGAAGGAGCGATGTTCCTGGTCGCGGTGGACTCCCATTCCAAATGGCCGGAGGTTGCAGTAATGCCCACTACCACTACGGAGAAAGCCATTGAGACTCTGAGAGAGATGTTTGGGCGATTTGGTCTGCCGGAGCAGATCGTAACCGACAATGGAACACAGTTCACATCCCAGGAGATGGAGGAGTTCCTCAAGAGCAATGGAATCCAGCACACATGCTCCACGCCTCATCATCCATCCACAAATGGATTGGCGGAGAGATTTGTCAGAACGCTGAAACACGCATTGAAAGTGGCAAGAAGTGATGCTCCTCTAAAGCAGCGCCTGAATGCTTTCTTGCTGAAATACCAAAACACGCCTCATGCTATGACTGGAGCATCTCCTGCTTACCTACTCATGGGAAGGCAGCTATGGACACGCCTTGACCTGCTGAGGCCAACGTCCACAGAAGCAGTGGTGCACCCCAATCAGCAGGATCAAGTCAGCAGATGAGCTCAGATGTCCAAAGAACGACACTTTGTGGTGGGGGGGCAAAGTCCTCGCGCGTAACTACACCACCCCGGAGTGGTGGGTCCCGGCTACGGTCATTCAAAAGACGGGCCCTGTTTCATACCGAGTCCGCACTGGAGACGACCAAACATGGAGACGGCATGTAGACCAGTTACTGCCAAGACAGTCACCACAGGTAACCCAAGAAACAGAGGATCAAGGACCTGCTGGGGGCTCCAGCAGGGACTGGTCGTCCGACCCTGAGATGGTGGCACCATCCACTCTTGTGCCATCGAGGGAGGAAGCCACGCCTGCAGGATCACGGGAGAGCCAGCCAGAGCCTGCTCCTGAGACTAGGCGTTACCCCCAAAAAGAAAGGTAGCCTCCAGAGCGCCTTAGTTACAGTTAGTGCTAACCTGTGTGCATGTGGCAGAATAATCCCCAGGGTTAGCGGAATGTAGAGGCAGTCTACCCTCTCTTCCAAAGTTAGTCATTTTCAGTTATTCTGTTTTGTGGACATTCTATTTTAAGGGGGAGGAAATATGTTGTATATTTTGAATGTGTATTAGAATTGTCCCACATGGGATACCATAGTGGTGATTTGCAATGCATTATGGGAAATGTAGTGCATTGAGTGAAGAAGCACATTGTAAATAAAATGGCCGTTAACTAAACTTTCCACCCGGAGTCCTTCTTAATTGTTATATAGGTAAAGGTATAAAACCCCTTGAGACACAACAACCGGTCAATAGTTTTATTACATAGTTGACTTCTAATAAGGTCCCTTCACATGTTGTATAGGATACCCTGCCTCTTAATAGCATTCCTTGCTGCCTTGAGAAGCAGCAACACTGAATCCCAGCTCCATGAACATTCCACAGAGGGGTAGATCATGACCAGAGGCTCAGCAAATCTGTCAACTCCAAGAGCCACAGGTGAAGGGAAGGTGATTTATGTTGAGAAGCACTGTTCTTAAGTCATTCTGTTAGGAATTTTGTTACGGTTGAATTTAATAAGTATAACTGGGATGTGTTAGGGTCAGATTTATTTATGTATTTTTAAGTCTTTTTGAAAAAAATTCTTGAGCAACAAAGAAATGGCAGACCAATTAAATGCATATTTTGGTTCTGTCTTCACAAAGGAGGACACAAATAACCTCCCAGCGATGTTGGAGAACATAGGGTCTGATGAGAGGGAGGAACTGAAAGAAATCAGTATTTGTAGGGAAATGGTGTTAGGGCAATTGACGGGATTGAAGGCCGATAAATCCCCAGGGCCTGATAATCTACATCCTAGGGTACTTAAGGAGGTGGCCCTAGAAATAGTAGATGCATTGCTGATCATCTTCCAAAATTCGCTGGAATCTGGAACTGTACCCATGGATTGGAGGGTAGCTAATGTTACCCCACTATTCAAAAAGGGTGGTAGAGAGAAAGCGGGGAATTACAGACCGGTAAGCCTGACATCAGTAGTGGGGAAAATGCTAGAGTCCATTATAAAGGATGTAATAGCTGAGCACTTGGAAAACAGTGACAGGATCGGACAAAGTCAACATGGATTTACAAAAGGTAAATCGTGCTTGACTAATCTACTGGAATTTTTTGAGGATGTAACTGGGAAAATAGATAAGGGAGAACCAGTAGATGTGGTGTAGTTGGACTTTCAAAAGGCTTTCGATAAGGTCCCGCATAAGAGATTAGCATGTAAAGTTAAGGCACATGGGATTGGGGGCAAGGTATTGACTTGGATAGAGAACTGGTTGGCGGACAGAAAGCAGAGAGTAGGCATTAACGGGTCTTTTTCCGAGTGGCAGGCAGTGACTAGTGGGGTACCGCAGGGATCGGTCCTTGGACCCCAGCTATTCACAATATACATTAATGATCTAGATAAGGGAACTAGATGTAATATCTCCAAGTTTGCAGACGACACAAAGCTGGGTGGGCGTGTGTGCTGCGAGGAGGATACCGAGAAACTCCAGGATGATTTGGACAGGTTGGGTGATTGGGCAGAAGCGTGGCAGATGCAATATAATGTGGATAAATGCGAGGTTATCCACTTTGGTGTCAAAAACAGAAAGGCAGACTATTATCTGAATCTGAATGGCAATAGATTGGGAGAAGGGGAAGTGCAACGAGACCTGGATGTCCTTGTACACCAGTCACTGAAGGTAAGCATGCAGGTGCAGCAGGTGATGAAGAAGGCAAATGTATGTTGGCCTTCATAGCGAAAGGGTTTGAGTACAGGAACAAGGATGTCCTGCTGCAGTTGTACAGGGCCTTGGTGAGACCACACCTTGAGTACTGTGTGCAGTTTTGGTCGCCTTATCTGAGGAAGGATGTTCTTGCCATGGAAGGAGTTCAGCGAAGATTCACAAGGCTGATCCCTGGGATGGCAGGAATGACGTATGAGGAGAGATTGAGTCGATTGGGCTTATACTCGCTGGAGTTTAGAAGAATGAGAGGGGATCTCATCAAAACTTATAAAATTCTGACAGGTCTGGACAAACTAGATGCAGGTAGAATGTTCCCGATGGTCGGAGAGTCCAGAACCAGGGGTCATAGTCTAAGGATAAGGGGTAAGCCATTTAGGACAGAGATGAGGAAGAATTTCTTCACCCAGAGAGTGGTGAACCTATGGAATTCTCTACCACGGAAGGCGGTTGAGGCTAAGTCTTTAAATATATTCAAGAAGGAGTTAGATATATTTCTTAGAGCTAAAGGTATCAAGGGATATGGGGAGAAGGCAGGTACGGGGTACTGAGTTTGGATGATCAGCCATGATCTCATCGAATGGCGGAGCAGGCTCGAGGGGCCGAATGCCTACTCCTGCTCCTATCTTCTATTGTTTCTATGTAACATGATAGGAAATGCATGCTTTTGATGCATCTATTTCATAATGTCACATCTACCAGGCAGAGTGATTGGGTACACTTATTATTATTCTACAGGTAGGATGGTCTGGTCGCTCCCTCTGCACAAGTGACACCATGGAAACTGCATTATTTATGTAAAAAAAGCTGAACTTGCTCCCAATGGAGGATTTGTATATTTTGATCCAGTTTATCAGGATCATTGAGACAGCAACTTATATTGTGCCTTTTGTGTAACAAATGATCTAAGTTACTTTACAGGAGATCAAAGAACCTCTAGTAGGAAGTGAGCAAGACATTATGGGAGGTGACAGAAGGCACAACAAGATAGGCTTTGAGGAGATTCAAAGGTGACAAGAGAATAGAGTGGCAAGGCAAAGGGGTTTAGAAAGAGTGTGTCAGAGTTACTGTGGCTAAAGAGATAGTGAGTAATAAAAACAGAAAATGATGGAAGTGCTCAACAACTCGATCAGCAGTTCTAAAGGGAAAGTGTACCCTTCAATAGAAGTGAAGATGAGAAATAAACAGGCATTTTATTAAGCTATAAAAAGAGGGAAGAATGGATACACTAATCACAGAGAGGGAATTATTAACTAACGAACAAATGGCTAAACAGAAAACATGATAGAATAGATCATCAGTGATATGATGCAGACTTATTGAAAGGACAAAATAATGTGCAAATAGTGGGGAAGGGAGTGAAAAGAAACAAGAGGTCCAGGTACACAAAAGTGACAAATAAAAAAACTCCAGATAGGAAATTAAAACATAAATTGCAAGCAAAGCACTGTGGATTAGCCAACCACAAGAAAATAAAAAGGACAGGTCTACACTGAGGACCCAGATGCCTGCTAGTGCTGTGATCTGATGGGGGGTCTCCAGCCTAAATATCAACCCAGCTTCCTTCCCCATATAAGCAGTTACAGCTTTGGAGAGAATGGAGGATGCAGCTAAGGTTTTGAAGTTACTAAAGTTAATATTCAGGCCAGTTGGTGACAGTGCCCAGCAGAGGGATGAGGTACTGTTCTTGAAGCTTGTGGTGAGCTTCGTTGGAACAGTGTAGGAGACCAAAGGTGGAGAGCTATGAGTGGGAATGAGAAGAGGAGTTAAAGTGATGAACCAAGCCATGGGGAGTGAGTGGGAGCTTTGCTTGAAGATGCTCAGAATGACATGAGATGGTTAATCTACAGAACAGAAAGTCCTGGATAGCAGGACCTTAAGAGCATGAATATTAACACTCCAAAGTAGTTTCTGCCCACTGCCTATTACCCTACATGGAATTTCATTGCATTCATAGGTACTTGAGCCATATTGGCAAAAGATTGAAGAGATGATTCCATGATCTGGCACTCGAAGAAGGGAACTGTGCTCGCAGCAAATTTATCCAGGGAAATCACAAATGAGCAATCTGTGATTTATTGGTAGAAAAATCATGGACTACACGCCCATGATTTCCCAAGATGCACTCCATGTGAGTGCTGTAATGATCAATAACATGTCATTCTATAGTGGACACTAGGTGGAGCCGTAGAGCTGTGTAGAGCTGTATATTGCTGTATGTCTATACATATATATAAGACTACATTACCCAAGATGCACTAGGCTACCCACAAGGCAGTAATCAAGATGGAAACCTCTAGAATGATGCTGTAGAAGTCCTCATGTACTGAAGTCCTCATATACTAAATAAAGTGACTAGCTTAGAAGCTAGCTGTGTTCATAATAAGAATGTCTAGTTATTAATGAACATAACAAGTGCCACTCCCTGCTGAGAGTGCTGGAACGTAGAATTGCCCTTTGAATCTAAATAATATGCTGGTGGATAAATTTTACCCAGTGTACAGATGTCATTAGATGTATATAGTGTATTGGTACCAATATGCAAATGGAAAATGATTGAAATATTGACACAAATATCTTTGGTCAAGTCAAGATGAGGATGGCACTGAGGCTTTGCAAGTTTGAATGATCTGAATCTAGAAAATCTTCTAAGAACAATTCCTGCTGGGAAAGCCATAGCTGTGACACAGCTGGCAATGAGGATTTGAGTGTGGAGCTGGTTTATCAACTATGCAGTCAGGAAGATCACATAACTTCAAAAAGTTAGATGTTTGTAAATCATTTCATGCCTGTTACTATCTGGCACAGTAATTCTGAAAATCTGAACATTCTTTGAGCCATAAGATCCACTGATTACAAGTGACACTTTATCCTTAGCTGTATACTTTGGTAAAATGCATTTATATAACTCTTCTGTTTGACAATCAGTCACCCTGAAAATCTCAAATTTATTGCATTTGAATGAATGGCATGTCAAATAATAACAGACAATGTGCATTAGTTTAAAAGAGGACTTTTTTTTGCTTTAAGTCTATGAAGTAAGACTTTTCTTTACATATGTCAACCCCATTCTGTCTTTTGGTTGTCAACATAAATGTTTCTTTTCAAAAAACCCTATCATTTGTTTGTGTTGAATAATATGGAATTATATTACCTTGGAATAAAAAGCAGGTATTCGGGTGAATGATTGAATATGTTTAAAAAAGGAAAAACAACAGCGCGTTGTCAATAATCTGACCAGCATGAGTTAACTGCACCAAAAGATTCAGAATATTAATGAGGTGGTTGTTTGAATCACAACTAAAATGTAGAAAACAAATTCAAAGCTCTAATTCAAAACAAAGGCTATTCATATTAAAACTGTAGTACGCCATGACTTTTTAATGTTTATATTTGTCCTTGCCTTCGTTTAGCTGCCCTTTCCTCACCACCCCATAAAGTATTGTCTGTAGATGTTATTTATATGGACTTCCAGAAGGCATTCGCTAAGGTTCCACACAAGAGACTGTTCACAAAAATGAGAGCGCACGGAATTGGAGGTAACCTATTGACATGGGTAGGGAATTGGTTCGGAGGTAGGAGACAGAGAGTAGGGATAATGGGTATGTACTCAAATTGGCAGGATGTGGTGTCCCCCAGGGATCTGTACTGGGGCCTCAGATTTTCACTATGTTTATAAATGACTTAGATGAAGGAATAGAGAGCTATATATCCAAGTTTGCTGACAACACCAAGTTAGGTGGCACAGTAAATAATGCAGATGAGAGCAGAAAGTTGCAAAGAAGCATTGATAGATTAAGTGAGTGGGCAAAACTGTGGCAGACGGAGTTTAATGTGGGGAAGTGTGAGGTCATCCACTTTGGACATACAAGATAGAACAGAGTATTTTCTAAATGGTGAGAAGCCAGGAACTGTGGAGGAGCAGAGAGATTTATGGATCCACGTTCAGAAATCACTAAAAGCAGGTGGACAGGTACAAAATATAATTTAAAAGGCTAATGGAATGTTGGCCTTTATCTGAAGGGGGCTGGAATACAAAGTGGTGGAAGCTATGTTACAGTTATATAGAGCTCTGGTTAGACCCAATCTAGAGTACTGTGTTCCGATGCTGCCTTTAACTTTTTTTTGGGTGCATGGCCCATTCAAACTTCCATGCGTGCGCGGTTTTTCGATTTAAAAGCCGGTGAGCCGGCTGCGTGGGACCACTGGACAGCTGCACAGCTTAAAGGAAACATTGCTGCATTCAGTTCTAGGCACCATAACCCCAGAAGGATATATGGAGTATGAAGCATGACTGGAGAAGATGTCCTTTCCCGCTCCATCCCACCCCTTTAAATCTGACCTGATTCAGTACTAGCAGCTGTTTAGTACTCTGGCAGTTCAACCTACATCCATCAATGGCTAACCTAACCTGCAAGCAATTTATTCATGGTGTAGAGGTACTTGCCTGCTTCATATTGCAGAGCCACTGTTCTCCATGCTCCTTCGCTGTGTTGAAACCAAGACTCATTGCACTATTGTAATTCATTCAGAGTTCTCCTGATTTCTTGGCCAACACCACCAAAAATAGACCATCTGGTCACTTATCTCGTTGTTTGTGCATCCTTCCTGTGTGCAAATTGCTGTCTGCAACGTTTCCTACATTACAGCAGTAACTACACTTCAAAAGTGCTCCATTGGCTCTGAAGCACTTTTGGGGTGTCCTGAGGTTGTGAAAGGTGCTATATAAATTCTTTCATTATTTCCCAAGACCTCAAAACTGCAGAACTCCTTATCTTCCCTCATTCATGCCTTCCTTCAACAATCTACAGACTTTGAATGCACAAACTTGGCAACATCTATTTCTTGATTTACCTTGCTTGCTTTCCTACTCTGTTCAACCTTATTGGTGGCCTGTATTATGGACCATTAACTTACGTTTCTCAATTTAAAAATAAGTGGAGGTCGATCTGGAATATCCTGGAGATTCAAGTGCTGTAGACTCTGCCCAATTTACACTGTGGGTTGTATTCCATAATGCAAGTGGCAACTGATAAAATAGCTACGTGTGGCATGGCATAGTTGTATGAAAGTTGCAATGTGTGGCTTCATAACCAAACACTTATAAACCTCTTATAATCGATACAGTTCACAGAGACCAACAATCAGTAAAGCACTTTGCTGGCCTGTGTAGGTGGTTTAAGCACTTAGCCTGCCCATGAAAAGAAAAGAATGATGGGCACAAATATATCTCATCCTCTGGAGACATGAATGCCGTCTCATCTACTTCACAGCACTGTGCTGTTAACATGGAATCTTCCATTGGTGGCAGCAATGTAAAATAAATGTAAGTGTAAGTTATTGTATTTTAATCATTTCTGGATGGTTCTGTGTTTTGGGTAGTTCCTTGAAGGAGTTAATGACCATTGCTAGGGCCCACTGTTAGTGGGATAAAGAGAAAATACAATTTTTGTAGGCTGACTAGGACTTAAGTATTGGTTATTCGATCAATTAATTTATTTTTCAGAGGTTATTTGTAACTGAAATAAAAACAGAAAATGCTGGAAACCGGTCAGGCAGCATCTGTGGAAAGAGAGAGAAACGGAATTAATGTTTCAGGTCAATGACCTTTCATCTGAACTGAACTAGCTATTTCTATCTGCTTCTCTATCTCGGGGCCCTTTCTGTGACAGTCTCATCTTTTCTGGGTTAATTAGCTGCAACTGACTGACTATTTATGCCTCCAGAGTTCACACCAGATTAGAGGTTAACTGATTTATTTTGTCTTTATGCAACTTGATGGGTGTATTTAATATTTGTTTGTGGGGAAAGAAGGAATCCTAGTTGATAAAGAAACAGAAAATGTTGGAAACACACAGCAGATCAGTCAGTCAGAATCTGACTGAGAAAAGACAGGACAACTTTATAGGCAGGATGTTCTTCAGTACAGAAGAAGGGCTTCACCCAAAACATCATCTTGTCTTTTGTATTCATAGACACTGACTGATCTGCTGTGTGATTCTAACATTTTTCTGTTTTTATTTCAGATTTCCAGCATTTGCAGTTGTTTGCTTCCTGATTCATAAAAATGGATTTGACTCAAGGTTTAGTGCAACTAAGTACTTTGAAGTCTGGTATGCTTCAGATAACAGCTATACAAAGCAAAATCCTCCTTTTTGTTGTAAGGTAATTACAAAATTATAGAGCATTTCATCATGCACAGAATAAATTAAAAGAATAGTGTGAGGAAGATTGTGCGACAGCAACAGTAGAATTTGTTTTGTGGATCATACAATCCTTTCTTTGATTTGATTTTTAACAGTCAAGATAATATCACAGGACCCACGGTGTGCCTTCAATCATTCACTGTTAATACTGGGGTTACATTTATTTGGAAAATAAAATGATGTGGGGATTTTATAGTGACTACAGGTTGTGTCAGAAATGGCTGTTCGGACAATAACTGCCATGAAAGTTACTTCACATGGTGCATTCCTGAAGATATTGCTAATGGTAGAGAGACTTATTTAGGCTGAAGACTTATGCGGGTTGGAGCTTTTTATAATGACAAACCAAAGCAATACCTGACATAATGGGCTGGAATTTGCGGTCGGAGGCATACCTCCGGAGTACGTCTCCGACCCGAAAAAAAACCTGCTGGCTCGCAGGCTTTGCAGACTTTGGGTCTTGAGCCTGCAGGCTCGGAAGCGTCCCTGGGATCACGTGAGCCTGGTTGTCCTCTTCATAAAGGAGGATTCCACATATGAATATGGGGATTCCATTTACAAACAGAATCCTCATTAGCATATGAGGAATCCCCAAATAATTAAATAATTTACACAACTGGAATAAAAATAAATGTTCCCATTTAATTAAAAGTCCCTTTAATGAAGCATTTACAATAAAAATGTAATTTTTGAAAAATAATTTTTAATATCTTAATCCAGGCTAAAATTTACATAAACTAATTTTAAATGTTTGTGGATGATTTTTAATTTTTTAATTTTTAATTCAACATTTATATTAGCCCTTACACTGGTGAAAGCAGGCCTGTTTTTACCAGGTGTAAGGGTTTCGTGGGCATTTGCTGGGCAGTAGTTGGGCAAATAGCCCAACTCTGCGCCAGTGAAAGTGATTTTCCTTTCCGTTCAAGGTGAATTTTGACATCGCACGTTCTGGGTTTTCGCGCATGTGGGAACCTGGAACTTGCGGGGCCTTTAACAAGGACAGCGTACGCCATCATAGGCCCCACAAAATCCTGGCCAATATGTAAAATGTTGTATAAAGCCATAGAATGGCTTGATGCCACTAGATTGATGCTTTCTCCACATGCCTCTGTATTTTCCTCTGTTCAAAGATTGGCTGGATATTCCTGGCCAGAATGGAGATGATTGGGTAATTCCCCAATGCATCAGGCCTGGTAATTGAATAGGTGTTGAGGAAAAGGAGTTTGTGGTGGGGGCTGGAGATGATGAATTTGGTCTTCCCAATGTTTAGCTGGAGATAATTGTCAGTCAAGGGGTGGAGAGAGATGGTGGACAGGGTAGAGCTGGGTGCCATCAGCATGGATGTGGGACCTGACTCATTGAAACATAAGATTCTGAGAAACTGTTTCCCCTGACTGGAGGGTCTAGAACTAGGGGGCATAGTCTCAGGATAAGGGGTCGGCCATTTAGGACTGAGATGAGGAGAAATTTCTTCAGTTGGAGCGTTGTAAATCTTTGGAATTCTCTACCCCAGGGGGCTGTGAATGCTCAGTCGTTGAGTATATTCAAGGCAGAGATTGATAGATTTTTGGATGCTAAGGGAATCAAGGCATATGGGGATCAGGCAGGAAAGTAAAGTTGCGGTCGAAGATCAGCCATGATCTTCTTGAATGGCGGAGCAGACTCGAGGGGCCGTATGGCCTACTCCTGCTCCTATTTCTTATGTTCTTATGACACCATGGGCAGGATTTTCATTGGGCCGTGGAGTCGGGATTGGAGGCATGCGGGGAGGTTAAAATCCTGAAATCAGGGGTCCCAACCCCATCCCGCACCCAAACCCGCCTCCATGCCAGTTTCAAAGGAGGCGGGTACCCGCCCCGCACTGGGACCCGCCTACCCAAGGTGGGAAGGGATTAGTGCCAGTTAACAGGCAGTTTTTAGCCTAATCCCTATTTTTAACATTGAAGTGTGGGATTCCCGACGGCTCCAAACCATGCCAAGTTAGAGGAGGCGGGCCGTCGGGTTGAAGGACTTGGAAGGGTCGAGATGTTGGTGTTCAGGTGAGTGATGTGTGCATGAGTGCAAAGGTAAGTGTGTTTGGTGTGTCTAAAGTGATTAAATAAGTTTTACATACATTTTCTTACCTTTTCAGCCTTCCTTCCTTTAGGTCTCGTGAGTCCCTCATCTCACCGGCACAGAAAGCAGAATGGCTGCAAACTGTCAAAAGTGACAGCCTGCAGCTTTCTATGCAGGAGAGATTTCTAACTGAGTCTGTGGAGAAGGACTCATGTTAGAAGTAAGACTGTCAGTGTTTGACAGCTTCAAACAGCTGTGAAACGCTGATATTTCATCTGTCAAAACCTCTTGACAGATGAAATTTCAGTCTGTGACGTCGCCTGTTGCCGGGTGGCCCTTAATTGGCCTGCTGAGCCCGCTGGGTGGGCTCAACAAGGTCAATCAAGTTAAAATCGCATGGATTGGCCGCATCTCGATGGAGGTGGGACTACAACCCCGAAAGTTGTAGTCCCGCCTCCAACCCAACTCCTGAATGAAAATCCTGCCCCATGTCTTTGGATGATATCACTGAGGGGCAGAATGTAGGTAAGGAAGAGGAGGAGGGCGGGGGGGCAAGGATAGCTCCTTGGAGGATTCCAGAGGTATTTGTGTGGGGTGGGAAGAGAAGCTATTGTTGGAGGTGCCCTGGCTATGATTGGCTTGGTAGGAGTCCAGAAAATGTTGTAAGCAAATTCTCAATGTTGAGAAGATCACAGGTAAAAAGACAGAACAAACAGGGCGAGGGGATGAGTAATGTGTTCTGTACCGGTAGCGTTAACTTGTACAGGTAGCGACGCAGCATCCACTTAGTTTGCAGCCCTTCTGCTGACCTCGTGACTGAGTAACAGGAGGAGTGTACTGGAAGAGCAGAAGAGATTTAGAAACATAGAAAAATAGGAGCAGGAGTAGGCCATTCGGCCCTTCGAGCCTGCTCCGCCATTCAATATGATCGTGGCTGATCCTGTATCTCAATACCATATTCCCGCTCTCTCCCCATACCCTTCGATGCCTTTTGTGTCTAGAAATCTATCTATCTCCTTCTTGAATATATTCAGTGACTTGGCCTCCACAGCCTTCTGTGGTAGAGAATTCCACAGGTTCACCACCCTCTGAGTGAAGAAATTTCTCATCTCAGTCCTAAACGTCCTACCCCATATCCTGAGACTTGTGACCCCTCATTCTAGACCCCCCCCCCCCCCCCCCGGCCAGGGGAAACATCCTCCCTGCATCCAGTCTGTCTAGCCCTGTCAGAATTTTATACGTTTCAATGAGATCCCCTCTCATTCTTCTAAACTCTAGTGAATACAGGCCTAGTCGACCCAATCTCTCCTCATATGACAGTCCTGCCATCCCAGGAATCAGTCTGGTGAACCTTCGCTGCACTCCCTCTATGGCAAGTATATCCTTTCTGAGGTAAGGCGACCAAAACTGCACACAGTACTCCAGGTGTGGTCTCACCAACGCCCTGTATAACTGTAGTAAAACATCCTTGCTCCTGTACTCAAATCCTCTTGCAATGAAGGTCAACATACCATTTGCCTTCCTAACTGCTTGCTGCACCTGCATGTTTGCTTTCAGTGACTGGTGTACAAGGACACCCAAGTCCCTTTGTACATCAGCATTTCCCAATCTAGCACCATTTAAATAATACTCTACCTTTCTGTTTTTCCTACCAAAGTGGATAACTTCACATTTATCCACGTTATACTAAATCTGCCATGTATTTGCCCACTCACTCAACTTGTCTAAATCGCCTTGAAGCCTCTTTGCATCCTTCTCACAACTCACAATCATACCTAGTTTCATGTCTTCAGCAAACTTGGAAATAGTACATTTGATTCCCTCATCCAAATCACTGATATATATTATGACTAGCTGGGGCCCAAGCAGTACCTGCGGTACCCCACTAGTCACCGCCTGCCACTCCAAAAAAGACCCATTTATTCCTACTCTCTGTTTCCTGTCTGTTAACCAATTTTCAATCCATGCCAGTATATTACCCCCAATCCCATGTGCTTTAATTTTGCACACTAACCTCTAATGTGGGACTTTATCAAAGGCCTTCTGAAAATCCAAATACACCACATCCACTGGTTCTCCCTTATTTATTCTACCAGTTACATCTTCAAAAAACTCTAGTAGGTTTGTCAAACACGATTTCCCTTTCATAAATCCATGTTGACTTTGTCTAATCCCGTTGATATTTTTTAAGTGCCCTGTTATCACATCCTTTATAATAGACTCTAGCATTTCCCCTACTACTGATGTTAGGCTAACCAGTCTGTGGTTCCCTGTTTTCTCTCTTCCCTCCTTTTCTAAATAGTGGGATTACATTTGCCACCCTCCAATCTGCAGGAACTGTTCCATAATCTATAGAATTTTGGAAGATGACAACCAATGCATCCACTATTTCCATGGCTACCTCTTTTAGTACTCTGGGATGCAGATTATCAGGCCCTGGGGATTTATCAGCTTTCAGTCCCATTAATTTCTCCAGCACTATTTTTTTACTAATACTAATTTCCTTTAATTCCTCCTTCTCACTAGACCCTTGGTTCCCTAGCATTTCTGTGAAGACAGAACCAAAGTATTTGTTTAATTGACCTGCCATTTCCTTGTTCCCCATTATAAATTCTCCCATTTCTGACTGTAAGGGACCTACATTTGTCTTCACTAATCTTTTTCTTTTTACATACTTGTACAAGCTTTTACAATCCGCTTTTATGTTCCTTGCACGTTTACTCTCATACTCTATTTTTCCCCTCTTAATCAATCTCTTGGTCCTTTTTTGGCCCCCATGTGCTCAGAAAAGGAAGCAACCACTTTGAATAAAGCTTGAGACATGCTCCAGGCATTCTCCAGAGAGATGTCCAAATAGGGATGTACACTTTTAAATGGAAAGAAACTTTCTGTACTTAAGCTAATTAAAACATTGATCGACATTAAATCTACAAAGAAATCTACTTTTTACACAAACAGAATCTGCTGATACTGAAGTTACAAAGCATTAATTAATAACCTTTTAAATCATTTGTGCTCATGATTTATAAATATAGAATCATATGCCAAAGTAGGTCATAAGTAAAAATGTACTCAATCATAAAACCAGGCTGGTCATGGACATTGCATGACCTCACTTTTACATCAGCAGTGGAGTTAATTAACTTTCATGCCTTTCTAATGGTAATGAAAGATACAGGAGTTCTATTACTGCACAATGTTTACTTGGCAGCCCTCTGCCATCTCTGTTGCTGTCGTCCCACTGTCACTCTTCTACTCGAGTCTTTCTCTTCCATTTCAACTTTAAAGTCCTTTCCCAGCTGAAGCCGATTCCATCACTTTCACGGGGAGTTGATGTTCAGCCAAATGGGACACTGGAGTTTTCTCACAGTTACGGGTTTTGTTGGGATGGACATTCTTCTCTGATCTTTTATTGTTTGCCACCCCAAAGTGATGGTTAGCCAGAAGGATGGTGAACCTGTTTCAAATCTATGAATTGTACTCTCAACAGGCATGTGTGAAATCTTGAATAAGGATAATGGACATTAGCTGCTCTTGGAGATTCCATAATCAGTCCAAAAAGGAATTGGATTCTTTCAAGGTCATTGAGTTTACACTCTTCCTCATTCAATTATTCTTCATATGCAAAAGAATAGGTTTGATCCACATAGGGAGAAATTACCAGCACACTTTCCATTTAAGAATTTGATTATATAATCTTCCCAATCACGTATGTCCTGATGTTATTTTTTTCTCTCACTTGCTCTTTGTTCTTCCACATGCAGATCCTGTTCCTGGGCCTCTGCCAGTTGCTAGGTAGTGACCTCTCTGATTCTCATATACTGTAAATGCCTCCTATCAATTTCCAGTTTCAATATCAAAACTACTTTCCAGTTAATCAATATTTTAAATGTATGTTTCTTTCCATGTTAATTAAATGTCATACATTAATTTAGACCAACCGTTCCCAGAGTTAATTAATTGGATGGTGTATAATCTGACTTAAACATTATACTTTTGGGTATTTGTATTAACATATAAAGAATATTTGCACCTTTACTTCCAAAAAAAAATCTGAATTTGAATGTTTTTAATTTCTAAGGATTTTGCATGCTGTAAAGATCAGAGGACAAGGTCATTCATCTCTTGGTTTTATGAGGGCTTCAATAGGACATTTTCCCCCGTTTTGCACAGCATAACTTACAAACCAAAAGACTCAAGAAAACTCAGGAATCTCGTAATGAATCAGAAAACTGCTAAAATGTCCTAATCTGCAATTTTTCCATCACAGCTGATATTAATTAGGTGTAAATTATGCAATAGAGGAAAAGCTACATTTGACTTGGTTGGACTAGTTTAGTGAATATGAAGAAATTCCTTTTATTCCCCTCCAGTCCTGAAGGCACAGACTCTTGAGATACAATTCCACAGGGCATCAGCTGCCCTCGGGTATCTCATGGGGTGTGAGGCTAGACAGTGAAATGTCTGCAGGCTATTCAGCATGACGGCTGAGCCCAAACTGTTCTCACCTGACATCCACACAGGAGACATTGGAAACTGCTTAGGGCTCTCAAATGTTTTTCCCTCCTTTGCCCAGAGGCACCGAGGCAAAATGTTGCCATCGTGGCTGAGGTCAGCTCATTCAGTGCACACTGAGGATAACAACCATAGAGCACAGAATAAACCCATGTCCAGTAGCATAAGTGATAAAAGGAAAGCGTTTGTGTGTGATTAGTAACTGAATTAGTCACTGAAAGTATTTAGTAAATGTGAAGCTAATTATATACTGGAAAGTATCTCGAGGACATTTTATGAATAATTTGGTCCAAGTTGTTCTAATCTTAAATAGGAACTACATTTGGAATATTTTGTACAATGTTGGGCAGCTTTTCTTCAAAAGACAGAGGATGGAGTGGAGTGTACTCTGAATAATTCAGATACTCAGTTTATGAAGAGATTTCTAAATTTATTCCTAAATTTATTTTCACTGGAATATGAATTACATTCTTAAAGTGACGAGTGACATGGGCTGGAATGTTCATTACCCGGGCGGGTCGGGTGCGGGCGGTCGGCGTGGCAGGTCAGGACCCCGTTCCTCTTTTCATCCCGCTCCTGAGAGCGACTTTCCCTTAATGAGGTTTATTAAGGCAGGCCTGCGCGTTTCCCGGCCCTATTAAATGATGCGGGTCTGATGACATCATCAATGACTCATTTCCAGCTGGGATATTTAAAGGAGCCTTGGCCCCCATTACATTTGAAGGTTCATCTAGGAGTGTGCAGGCTGTACATTTCAGCATCTGCTTACTGCTCAGCCCTGCACACATGGCTTCACAGAGGCAGAGGGCTGCACCCAGGTTCTCAGATGACTCATATTCTTGTGGCAGGAGTCACAGCATGCAGGGAAATCCTCTTCCCTGCTGATGGGCAGAAGAGACCTCTCCAGGAGACTCAAACAGCCTGACTAGAGATAGCAAAGGAGGTGAACAGCAGGGATATCGTGAGGAGGACCTGGGTGCAGTGCCAGAAGCGCTTCAATGATCTCATGAGATCAGGAAAGGTGAGTGGGGAAGCTTTGAGAAACGATAATCAAGACAAAAATAATAGTCCCTTGGACAAGTGTGGATTAATTAAGGAAAACCAGCACAGATTTGTTAAAGGCAAATTGTGTTTAACTAACTTGATCGAGATTTTTGTTGAGGTAACAGAAAGGATTGATGAGGACAATGCGGTTGATGTGGTGTACATGGACTTCCAAAAGGTGTTTGATAAAGTGTCACATAATAGGCTTGCCAGCAAAGTTTTAGCCCATGGAATAAAAGGGACAGTGGCAGCATGGATACGAAACTGGCTAAGTGACAGGAAACAGGGAGTAGTGGTGAACGGTTATTTTTCAGACTGGAGGAAGGTACACAGTGGTGTTCCCCAGTGGTCGGTACTAGGACCACTGCTTTTTTTGATATATATTAATGACTTGGCCTTGGGTAAATTTGGGACAATTTCAAAATTTGCAGATGACACAAAACTTGGAAGTATAGTGAACAGTGAGGAGGATAGTTGTAGTGTCCGCGTATCAATAACACACGGACTGCAGGAGAACGGTAATAACAGGTGTTTACTGAACAGAGGGTATGCTGGAACTGAAAGTACAGAAGCCTGCTACGGCTTTATATACAGGTGTGGTCACTGCCGGTACTACAGTATAAAAGCAGTTCTCTCTTAAAGGTACATACACAACAATTCTCCTCCCCTTTTAGATAAACAGTACATAACATTCATTTAACAATTAAATAATTAATTACAATTACAATTTTCTCTGTACTATATACATCAACTGAAGTAATCATTTACAAATTCAGTATTTGAGGAGGCTTCCTGATCCTGTCTGGATAGCGCCTTTCTCGAGTATCCTGTTCTTGCGGCGGAGTCGATTCTGGCTCATTGTCATTGGTTGGTTCGTCAGCTTCCAATACCACTGATTCTGAGGTAGATGCAATCTGTACTTTGGGTTCATCACCAGGTGCGCATGCTCGTGGTATGGGTTTGACTTGTTCCTGTGACTCTAGAATCTGGTCAGCATGGCGTCTCACGATGCTCTCTCCAACGTCCACTGTGTACATTAGTGGTCCCTGCTGTGTGCATATCGTTCCTGGCTGCCATTTTTCTGTTCGGTAGTCGTGGGCCAAGACTGGTTGCCCTATCTTGAAGCTCCTGGTTGGCTTCTCATTGATGTGCTGGAATTGCTTATCCTCAACATCTCGTCTTATGTTTGGTTTGAGCAAATCCAGGCAACATCTTAACCTTCGGTTAAAGAACATTATGGCTGGAGCTTGGTTGGTGACTGCATGTGTTGCATTCCGGTAAGCAAACAAGAAATTATCCACCTTGTGTTGTAGTGGTATGTTGTCGTTATACATCGCCTTTATTGCTTTTTTAAAGGTCTGAACAAACCTCTCAGCCAATCCATTTGTGGCTGGATGATATGGGGCAGATGTGTAATGTTTTACCCCATTATTCCTCAAAAACCTCCGGAAATCCTCGGACACAAACTGTGGTCCATTGTCGGAGCAAATCTGTTCTGGCAAGCCATTCCTGGCGAAGATGGTCCATAGGACTGCAATAGTTTTCTCCGTGGTGGTGGAGGACATTTTGTTGACCTCTGGCCATTTCGAATGTGCATCCACGGCAATTAAAAACATTGAGTCCATAAATGGACCAGCAAAATCAATGTGTACCCGTTGCCATGGAGATGAGGGCCACTCCCATGGGTGTAGCGGGGCCTGTGGTGGAGCGTTTTGGACTTTCTGGCATCCTGTGCATCTCTTGGTCATATCCTCGATTTCTTTATCGATTCCCGGCCACCACACAAACGCCCTGGCTAGGCTCTTCATTTTTACCCCTCCCAGATGACCCTCATGAAGCTCATTGAGCACTCCATCTCTCAACTTGGGTGGAATTACCACTCGGGATCCACACATCAAGGTCCCCCGGCACACTGACAGCTGTTCTCTCCTTGGCGAGAATGCTGGCAACAGTGAGTCGCCATGTGCTGGCCATCCCTTCGCCATCAAATCAAAGGCCCGAGAGAGTGTCGGGTCACTTCGGGTTTCCTTCTCTATACTTGAGTTTGTAACCGGTAGACATTCAACTATGGTCGAATGGAATATCTCAACAGGGTCCACTGCAGGTGCTTCCTCCACCGTAGGCAATGGCATGCGCGACAGCCCATCAGCGTTTCCATGCTGTTTCGTACCCTTGTACTCTGTCGTATTGATGTGCCCCTAGAAAAAGGGACCATCTTTGCAGCTGTTGCGCCGTCATCACCGGAACGCCCTTCTTTGGGTTAAAAATGGAGACAAGAGGCTGGCGATCAGTCAGTAGGGTGAATTTCTGCCCGTGCAGATAGTGATTGAACTTCTTCACCCCCCACACCAGGCTGAGGGCCTCCCTGTCAATCTGGGCGTAGTTACGCTCGGCTGAGGTTAACGAGCGCGACGCAAAGGCTATTGGCCTCTCTGAACCGTCAAGGAATTTGTGTGACAGCACCGCTCCAATGCCGTAGGGAGACGCATCACATGCCAACCGAATCGGTAGTGTTGGATTGTAGTGGGCCAATACCTCTTTCGATGTGATTAGGCATTTACATTTCTGAAAGGCACGCTTACACTCATCACTCCATTTCCATGCTACTCCAGTTTGCAGCAGGGCGTTCAGTATGTGCAGAATTGTAGATAAATTTGGCAAGAACTTATGGTAGTAATTCACCAACCCGAGGAACAACCTCAGTTGCGACACATTTTCTGGTGCTGGAGCCTTGACTACTGCCTCAATCTTGTCTGGGGACTTATGTAACCCCTCTTCATCAATCATGTGGCCACAATACAAGATTTGTTTCCTGAAAAACTCGCATTTGGGGCGGTTGGCTCGTAGCCCATATTCTTGTAATTTAGTGAGCACCTGCTCCAGGTTGGCAAGGTGTTCACTGTCATTTTCGCCCGTAACCAGGATGTCGTCCAAATAACACTGGCTCCCCGGGATCCCTTGCAGGACTTGTTCCATCGCCCTCTGCCAAATAGCCGGAGCTGATGCTACCCCGAATACCAGTCGGTTGTACTGGTAAAGACCTTTGTGAGTGTTTATCGTGAGGTATTTTCTAGATGCTTCTTCTACCTCCATTTGTAGATACGCTTGGGCCAGATCAATCTTCGTAAAGCGTTTCCCTCCAGATAGTGAGGCAAAAATATCTTCTATCCGCGGAAGTGGATATTGTACTGTGTGCAGGACTGGGTTCACAGTTACCTTAAAGTCCCCACAGATACGAACCTTCTTCGGCTCCCCAGGCGTGCTGCTCAATGATTTCTTCATTACAGGAACGATGGGTGTGGCCCACTCGCTCCAGTCCACCTTAGACAACACCCCCGAACGCTCCAGACTCTCCAGCTCTGCTTCGACGGCTGGGCGGATCGCATACGATACCGGTCTGGCCTTAAATTTTGGGTTTGCGTTATCTTCAATTTTTATCGTTGCCATTACTCCTTTTAGAGTCCCAAGCCCTTGCTGGAACACCTCTTTTGCGTCAGTTAGAATTTTTGACAGACGTCCAGGTGTGACGTCGTCATCCTTTTTGTCAGCCACAGTTAGCGCCTGAATGGAATACCAATCCAATTGTATTTTTCGGATCCATTCACGTCCCAACAATGGTGGTCCTCCATCTTGTAGTATATATAGATACAGTTTCTGTGTTTCCTTGCCGTTGTATTTAACGGGCACCCTTATTTTTCCTCTGGGGTAGACTTTTTGCCCCGTATATGTCTTCAATACAATGGACGTGTCCTTCAAGGGTATGTGTGAGAATAGCCGCTCATAGTCTCGTTGATTCATGACTGCTAGGGCTGATCCTGTGTCCAATTCCATCTTTACTTGGGACCCTGCTATCATGAGGGTGACCCAAATGGTTCGGTGATCCTCCTTTGCGATCACGTTGTGTAACTTTAGACAACTTAGTCTCCTGCTCCCGGAGTCATTATCACTCTCCTGATCTTCTGAACTACTGTCTGTCTTTTTTACTTTCTTGTACTTTTCCTTAGTAGTTCTTTTAGTGTTGGTTTTCTTTCCCGACCTGCAGACTCGTGCTGTGTGTCCCACTTTTCCACATTGCCTGCACACTTTGTCCTTAAACCAGCAGTCCTTCTGGTCATGGGTTGTTCTGCCGCAGCGATAGCACTTTTCTGCTCCATATGCCATTTTGTTGGTGCTATATTCTTGCGGTTTCTGTTGTATTTCCGCAGCTCCCCGTGCTGCTGCTTCGTAGGATACTGCCACGCTGAAAGCCTTTTCTAGCATAAGGTCCTTTTCCGAAAGTAGTCGTTTCTGGGTTCCTTCACTCTGGAGCCCGCAGACAAACTTATCCCTTAAGGTATCTGCCAGTCCTGCTACGAACTGGCAGTGCTTCGATAACTTGCGTAGTTCCGTAAGATAGTCAGCATTACCCTCATCTTTGTGCTGGTTTCTTTTATGGAACTTGAATCTTTCTGCTATCGGCAGCGGTGTAGGGTTTAGATGTTCCTGTAAGATATTGACAATCTCTTCAAAGCTTTTCTCCATTGGTTTAGCTGGAGTAATTAAATTCCGCAATAGGCCGTATGTTCTCGCGCCCATCAAATTTAATAATACCGACGCCTTCTTCTCATCGGCCACCCCATTTGCCTTGCAGTACACTTCAATTCTTTCCACATACGTGGTCCAGTCTTCTATTTCGTTGTCGAAAGCAGTGATACTGCCACTCTTTGGCATCTTGGGTGGTTTAAAATGGTGCCTCCCGTGCTTTTCCTTCTTCCCCAATGGATTAAAATGGCGCCTCCCGCGCTTTTCCTTCTTCCCCTTGCTGCCAATGCTGCTCCTAGCGTCTAAATAGTAATGGCGGCGCCCCCCGTCTTCGGCGCGTCTCTCTTTTGTTAGTTAAATTCCTTAGTTTTATTCTTCTTCGACGCTGTCCACTGCGCGTCTCTTTTCCTTCCCCTCTTTTATTTTCTCTAACGCTGCCCGGCTCTTGAGCACCGACCGCGCCCTGTGCGCTCCACCCTCTCTCTCTTTTCCTTCCCGACGACGCTGCATGGCCCCCTTGCAGAGCCGCTTGATCGAGCTCAAGCCCGCCGCAGTCCGGAAGGGTCAGCGCACTACCTGCTACCAGCACGATTTGCTGGAACACCTTGACTGGGGAGCCAAGCCCAGCTCTCCACAGCTTCCCCTGCGATTCACTGAACTCCGATGGATCACTGGGCGGTTGCCCACGGTCGACGCCCGTTGCTCTGGCGTCGACCTCCAAGAAGCTTCTTTTCAGGGATGGATCCCCGTGAGGTGATGCAGTACTGCAGGTGAGTTCGAACTTGCTCGTCGCCACTGTAGTGTCCGCGTATCAATAACACACGGACTGCAAGAGAACGGTAATAACAGGTGTTTACTGAACAGAGGGTATGCTGGAACTGAAAGTACAGAAGCCTGCTACGGCTTTATATACAGGTGTGGTCACTGCCGGTACTACAGTATAAAAGCAGTTCTCTCTTAAAGGTACATACACAACAATAGTGATAGACTTCAAGAGGACATAGACAGGCTGGTGGAATGGGCAGACAAGTGGCAGATGAAATTTAACGCAGAAAAGTGTGAAGTGATACATTTTGGTAGGAAGAACGAGGAGAGGCAATATAGACTAAAGGGTACAATTCTAAGGTGGGTGCATGAACAGAGAGACCTGGGGGTATACGTGCACAAAACGTTGAAGGTGGCAGGGCAGGTTGAGAAAGCAGTTAAAAAAGCATACGGGATCCTGGGCTTCATAAATAGAGGCATAGAGTACAAAAACAAGGAAGTTATGATGAACCTTTATAAAACACTGGTTCAACCTCAACTGGAGTATTGTGTCCAATTCTGGGCACCGCATTTAGGAAGGATGTGAAGGCCTTGGAGAGGGTGCAGAAAAGATTTACAAGAATGGTTCCAGGGATGAGGGACTTCAGTTACGTGGATAGACTGGAGAAGCTGGGGATGTTCTCCTTAGAGCAGAGAAGGTTGAGAGGAGATTTGATAGAGGTGTTCAAAATCATGAGGGATCTAGACCGAGTAGATAGAGAGAAACTGTTCCCATTGGCGGAAGGGTCAAGAACCAGAGGTCACAGATTCAAGGTGATTGGCAGAAGATCCACAGGCGACATGAGGAAAAACTTTTTGATGCAGCGAGTGGTTAGGATCTGGAATGCACTGCCTGAGAAAATGGTGGAGGCAGATTCAATCATGGCTTTCAAAAGGGAATTGGATAAGTACCTGAAGGAAAAAAAATTACAGGGTTACGGGGAAAGGGCAGGGGAGTGGGTGACCAAAGATCAGGAGCATGGGACTGAAGTGCAGCCAAAAATCGAGGAGCAGCCCCTTCAAATAATGGAAGAGGGACTGCAACCTCTCGCACTCCATATATCCGTGGAACATGGACTCCTCCAGGCTGCAGAAAAGGCAGGCGGTCTGGGAGTCCGTGTACCGACTTAAAACCATATTGCACAGGACTGCTCTGTGCAACACCCTCGCCATATGGGTGTAATGCAGGAAGATAAATAAATCTGACCATGATGAGGCCATCCCTGGCCTCCCGGGCAGCAACGTGCTCCAGCCCTGTAGGCATCTGGACGTCAGGTTCCTCCTCCTGCTCCTCCTCTGAAGAGGCTGTGTGCTCAGAGCCTTGCTCCTCATGCAGCGCTATGTTGTGCAGCGTGCAGCAGACGACAACGATTCTGGAGACCCTGGCTAGTGCGTACTGAAGGGCTACTCCAGATCTGTCAAGGCATCTGAAGCGATTTTTCATCATGTCTATTGTTTGCTCTATGACACGTCTGGTGGACATGTGGCGTTCATTATCTCTCTCCTTGGCCTGTGTACTTGGCCTCCTCAAGGGTGGCTTGAGCCACGTCTTCAGTGGCTAGCCCTGGTCTCCAAGCAGCCAGCTTGAAAGTCTGTTTGGAGGTGTGAAGAGGTGAGGGAGGGTGGACTGGCGCAGGACGAAAGAGTCATGACAGCTGCCAGGGAATTTGGCGCATACATGCACGATATCTTCCTATGGTTGCAGACCAGCTGCACATTGAGAGAACGGAAGCCCATGTGGTTGACAAACACTCCTGGGTGATGATGGGGTACCGATGGCTACATGTCCAGTCGATGACACCCTGCACCCGTGCAAAGCCAGCCAGAGCCGCAAAGCTGAGCGCCCACTCAGTAACACTGGTGTCATCAGTGGCAAGGTTCACGTAATTGTCTGACTTGTTAAACGGCATCGGTGACCTGTGTGATGCATCTATGGGAGTCCGACTCCGAGATGCTGCAAATGTCTGCTGCAGATCCCTGGAAGGAGCCCGAGGTGAAGAGGTTGAGGGCGCTGGTGACTTTGACAGCCACTGGTATGGCATGTCCACCAGGTCCTCTGGGCTGCAGCTCTTGCTCCAGCAAGCTGCAAATGTCTGTGACGACCTGGCACGATAGCCTGAGTCTCCTTTGGCACTGCTGCTCAGTCATATTGAGGAAGTTCAACCTCTGCCTGTATACCCTGTGTTGGGGGTACCGCCTCCGGCGCAGTGCAGCCCTGTGCTGATGCACTCTGTTCTGTGGAGCATCAGGTCATTGAGGAGAAGGTTGTTGATGTTGCTGCTGTTGTTGTGCCTGCTGCTGCTGGTGTTGGGGCTCATCCTGGTCTGATTCTGAGGACCAAGGTGAGACAGTATAAATAGCACCCATGCTGATGTAATTGATGGCAGGTCAAGTAGAGATCAGAGAAGCAATCTGTCAATGGTGTGATAGGTAGTAGCAATGAGGTAAGAGAGGTTTCTGAATTTGCAGAAAAGACTTGCAAACTCTAGACACCTAAATATGTGCTGAAAATGCACTCAGCAACAGCATTTCCCTTAAGAAAGTAAGCAGATGTCAGGTGGCAGTATTTATTGTGCTCTCCATGCTCTGCATTAATGACCTCGATCAGTGGCCACTGAACTTCTGCCTCAGCTTAACAGACATGGTTCCTGAGCTGCGTGATTCCCGTGGTCATGCAGTGAAATTCAAACGGCCTGGTTAAAAATACGGTTAAGGGTCTGACAACAAGGTAATAATGATCTAAATTAGGTCGCCCGCCTCTGCCATTCGGGTTGCTGCCGCGCTGGCAAATGCACCCGAGTTAAAGGCGCAAGGAGGCGGGATGATGGCGGGTTCCCAATGCACTCCGATTTATTTCCACTTTTACTCCTGATCCGCCTCCAATCCCGCTCGCACGGCAGCGGGAAAATTCCGGCCATGGTTACTGCAAATGTAAGAAAGTTATTAACTTCAACGATAATTGCACAACTATAGCATGTGGATACAATATTGGTGTACTTCACTTGAGGTTATTGGTTAGAAGAATGTCTTCCTCACCCAATGGTAGATATATGGTTTCCCAGCAAGGACAATTAATCCTGTTAATTAACTCCTTCAAAAACTAGATATTTATTGATTAAAACAGTTGAAAGTTTGTATGGGTAAGCATAGATGTAGAAATAAATAAATATGTAAATATATTTAGGAAATAAGCAAGACTAAAGGGAGGAGGAGGCTCCATGAATATCCCCATTCTCAATGATGACGGAGTCCAGCACGTGAGTGCAAAAGACAAGGCTGAAGCGTTTGAAACCATCTTCAGCCAGAAGTGCCAAGTGGATGATCCATATCGGCCTCCCCGAGGTCCCCACCATCACAGAAGCCAGTCTTCAGCCAATTCGATTCACTCCACGTGATATCAAGAAACTGCTCAGCACACTGGATACAGCAAAGGCTGTGGGCCCCAACAACATCCCAGCTGTCGTGCTGAAGACTTGTGCACCAGAACTAGCCTTGCCTCTAGCCAAATTGTTCCAATTCAGCTACAACACTGGCATCTATCCGACAATGTGGAAAACTGCCCAGGTATGTCTTGTCCACAAAAAGCAGCACAAATCCAATCTGGCCAATTACCATCCCATCAGTCTACTCTCAATCATCAGCAAAGTGATGGAAGGTGTCATCAACAGTGCTATCAAGCAGCACTTACTCACCAATAACCTGCTCACTGATGCCCAGTTTGGGTTCCGCCTAGACCACTCGGCTCCCGACCTCATTACAGCCTTGGTCCAAACATGGACAAAGGAGCTGAATTCCAGAGGTGAGGTGAGAGTGACTGCCCTTGACATCAAGGCAGCTTTTGACCAAGTGTGGCATGAAGGAGCCCTAGTAAAACTGAAGTCAATGGGGATTGGGGGGAACACTCCCATCCAGTCCTGGTGACTTATTTACTTTTAGTACCTCTTTATCCTGTGGGAGAGCAAAGAGATGATTTAGAAATGTAATATCAAGAATGGGTAACGATACCATTATGCACATGATAAACATTCACTGGCTGCTGACATCAGTCCCCATATGCCTGACTGCTGTATGCCATGTGGCTGTATGTGATGTAACTCTGTCACCAGGTTGCTGAGATGTCCCCCTCTCTCTGTCTCCCACCTCCAGCTGCTCTACAACTCCTGAGATCTCCAGGGCGACCTCCAGTTCTCTCCCTCTCCCTCTTATTGTGGGCTCTCTTCTCCTGCAAGGAGGGAAAGAAGAGATGTTTGAGTGAGAGTAATGGCATGAGTCTAAGATATGTGTGGGTTACATCTTTAGAGGATGACTATGAGGGAGTGTGATGCCAGTGCCAATGCCAATCAGTTGATATGATTGCATTAGGATGAGGGTGAGTGTGAGGGGTGGTAAGTCAGATGGGATGTGAGTATGTAGATAGAGAGAATGTAGACGTGCAGGATATGTTGGTCTGAGGAATGATGTGTAGAAGCAGGCTTGGGAAGGCAGAGTGATGAGGATAGGATGAGAGGCACAGCAGGATAAAGTTGAGTGTGGCTTGACACAAAGGAAGGTGGTTGAAGGTCAATCACAGCCCCAGGACATCACTGCAGGAGTTCCTCAGGGCAATTGCCTCTGCCCAACCAGCTTCAGCTGCTTCATCAATGACCTTCCCTGCAACATAAGGTCAGAAATGGGGATGTTCACTAATGACTGCACAGTGTTCAGTGCCATTCACAACTCCTCAGATAATGAAGCAGTCCATGCCCGCATGCAGCAAGACCTAGACAACGTTCAGGCTTGGGCTGATAAGTGGCAAGTAACATTCGCGCCACACAAGCGCCAGGCAATGACTATCACCAACAAGCAAGAGTCTAACCACCGCCCCTTGACATTCAACGTCATTACCATCGCCGAATCCCCCACCATCAACATCCTGAGGGGGGTCACCATTGACCAGAAACTTAACTGGATCAGCCACATAAATACTGTGGCAACAAGTGCAGGTCAGAGGCTGGGTATTCTGCAGCGAGTGTCTCACCTCCTGACTCCCCAAAGCCTTTCCACCATCTACAAGGCACAAGAAAGGAGTGTGATGGAATACTCTCCACTTGCCTGGATGAGTGCAGCTCCAACAACACTCGAAAAGCTCGACACCATCCAGGACAAAGCAGCTTGCTTGATTGGCACCCCATCCACCACCTTAAACATTCACTCCCTCCACCACCAGCGTACCGTGGCTGCAGTCTGTACCATCTACAAAATGCACTGCAGCAACTCGCCAAGGCATCTTCGGCAGCGCCTCCCAAACCTGCAACCTCTTCCACCTAGAAGGACAAGGACATAAGGCGCATGGGAACACCACCACCTCCAAGTCACACACCATCCTGACTTAGAAGTATATCGCCGATCCTTCATCGTCGCTGGGTCAAAATCCTGGAACTCCCTAACTAACAGCACTGTGGGAGTACCTTCACCGCACGGACTGCAGCGGTTCAAGAAGACGGCTCACCACCACCTTCTCAAGGGCAATTAGTGATGGGCAGTAAATGCTGGCCTTGCCAGCGATGCTCACATCCCATAAACGAATAAATTTAAAAAAAAGAGTTTTTAACTAATCAGAAAAAAAACACAAATAGAGCACTACTGCACTGAAATATATTTTTCAAATAAACATGGACATATTAATAAAATACTGTGTACATACAAATTGTAACAGTTTAATGTTTATTCTTTGATCTGCAGCCCATGAAGCAGAGCCTATCAAAATTAAACCACTCAACAATACTTAATTTAATAACAATTCTTGGCCATACAACAAATAGGATGTAATCAGGCAAAACATCTGTGGATTAAGCAACCTTTAATCGTGTATAGTTCAGTTTGAGCTTTGTGGTAATCTAATTACAGAGGTATTCTTGCATTTAATTTCCTCATTTCTGCACACTGTCCCAGCAACTGATGAAGGAGAATGACATTTGCAGAGGCCAGCAGCAGATTAGCTGCTCACCCTGTCAGTCCAGACTGCTGCATCACATGATGACAATGGTCTTTTAATGGAATATAGTTCTGTTTGAGCTTTATACATTCTTACTTTTTATTTCCTAATTTGTGAACATTGTCCTACAGGCTTGGAGTAGATTTATCCATTCACTTAGAGGAAAGACATTGCACAAGGTAGAAACTTCAACTATCTTGTTGGAAGTAAAATGTACTGCAGTGCTAACATTGTAAGAGTTACCAGCAAGAGCTGGCCAAGCAGCCAGTGTTGTTGCCAAATGGGAAAAACTGGAACATCCCTCAAAAGTTCAAACCATACAACAGCAACTTTTTATCCTCCAGAGTGGGAGTGGGGCAGATAATTAAAATGGCTCTGACCTTTCTGTCCTCGGCCTCTTGCACTGTTCCAATGAAGCTCAACAGAACCTCAAAGAACAGCACCTCCTCTTTCGATTAGGGACTTTACAGCCTTCTGGACTCAACATTGAGTTCAACAATTTCTGATCATAACCGCTGCTCCCATTTTTTCGGACAGCAGGTGCTGATAATGAATCTGATGTTGCCATTTACAGCTCCTCTACACCCATCTTTTGCTTTCTTTTTTACTTGTCCCATTACCATCCCCTTTTCCCTTGCATTATCATTCCTTTTGTCATTTAATCTCTCCTGCCTTCCACCCTATCACAGACTTTTTTTGTTCTTTCCTCCCCTCCCCCCTTTTCCCTGCTGTTGTGTATGTACCTTTAAGAGAAGAACTGGTCTCAGACTGCAGTACCGGCAGTGACCACCCCTGTATAAAAGGCGCTAGTAAGCTTCTGTAGTTTCAGTTTCCCGATTGACTCCTTTCAGTAAAGACTTGTTTTGTTCAACTCCTGCTGTCCGTGTCTCAATCATACACGGACATAATACTGGCGACGAGCAGATACGAACTTACCTACAGTCTGCACCACCTCCTGCGATCCATTCCTGCAGCAAAGTGAGCAGAGGTCGAGGCCAGAAGGAAGAAAGAAGCAGTAGAAATGGGCGTCGACCGTGGGCATCCGCCCCTGTGTTAGCGGAGTTGAAGATTGCTGGAGAAGTTGTCGAAAGCGGGGCCTGGTTCCTGTCGACGGTGCTTCAGCTAATCGGGCTGGTGGCAGGTAGTACACTGATCCTTCCTGGGCTGCGGCGGTCGCGAACTCGAGCGGGTGGCTTGCAACGGGGCCAAGCAGCGTTGTCAGGAAGAGGAGAGAGAGAGGGTGGAGCACACAGGGCGCGGCCGGTGCTACGAAGCCGGGCTGCGTATAGACCCGAGAAGAGGGAGGCAAGAGTCCCACAGGGTTGTTCCACGATGGGAAAATAATAAAAAAAATATTAAACACGCAGGAAACCGCGAGGAGCTGCAGGTTGCAACGGAAACCGCGGAAAGCAGCACTAGCAACAGCGGGGAAGAAGGCAAAAGCGCGGGAGGCGCCATCTTAATCAGCGGGGGAAGAAGGCAAAGCGCGGGAGGCGCCATTTTGTTAAATCAGGGAAGAAGGCAAAGCGCGGGAGGCGCCATTTTAGATTTTCAAGATGCCGAAAACTGGCTGTATCACTGCCTTTGATAATACAATAGAGGACTGGACCACGTATGTGGAAAGAGTCGAGGTATATTGCGAGGCAAACGAAATAGCCGATGAGAAAAAGGCATCGGTATTGCTAAACTTAATGGGCGCTAGAACGTACGGCCTATTGCGGGACCTGATTACTCCAGCCAAACCGAAGGCGAAGAGTTTTAACGAAATTGTTGCTGTCCTACAGGAACACCTAAACCCTGCACCACTGTTGATAGCCGAAAGATTTAAATTCCACAGGAGAACTCAGCATAAAGATGAGAGCAATGCTGAGTACCTTACGGAACTATGCAAGCTATCAAAGCACTGCCAGTTCGGAGCAGGACTGGCAGATACACTACGGGACAAATTTGCCTGTGGACTCCTGAGTGAAGGAACACAGAAGAAGTTACTCTCAGAGAAAGAGCTGACGCTAGATAAGGCTTTCAGTGTGGCAGTATCATATGAAGCAGCAGCCAGGGGAGCTGCGGAAATTCAACAAAAGCCACAGGAATACGGCACCCACGAAATGACACGGGGATTTGCAAAATGTTATCGCTGCGGCAGAACTAACCATGACCAGAAGGACTGCTGGTCCAAGGACAAAATATGCAGGCAATGCGGAAAGATGGACACATTGCACGAGTTTGCAGGTCTGGGAAGAAGACCAGCGACAACAAAAAGGCCACTAAGGAACCGTACAAGCAAGTACAAAAGATGACGGACAGTAGTTCCGAAGACCAGATGAGCGATAGTGAATCCGGGAACAGGAGACTAAGCTGTCTCAAACTTCACAATGTAATCGCAAAAGAGGATCACCGAACCATTTGGGTCACCCTCACGATAGCAGGGTCCCAAGTTAAAATGGAATTGGATACAGGATCAGCGCTAACCGTCATGAATCGACGAGACTACGAGCGGCTATTCTCACACATACCCTTGAGAGAGACATCCATCGTCTTGACGACGTATACGGGGCAAAAAGTATACCCCAGAGGAAAAATAAGGGTGCCTGTCAAATACAACGGCAAGAAAATACGGAAATTGTATCTCTACATACTGCAAAATGGTGGACCACTGTTATTGGGACGTGAATGGATCAGGAAGATAAGCTTAGATTGGCACTCCATTCATGCAATGACGGTGGATGGTAAAAAAGATGAAGACGTCACTCCTGGGCGATTGTCAACAATCTTAGCTAACGCTCAACAAGAACTGGGCACTCTTAAAGGCGTAACCGCCTCGATAAAAATAGAAGAGAATGCAATTCCCAAGTTTTTCAAAGCAAGACCGGTACCATATGCAATTCGCCCAGCCGTCGAGGCAGAGCTGGAGAATCTGGAGAAGGCAGGCGTGTTGTCTAAGGTCGACTGGAGCGAGTGGGCAACACCCATCGTTCCTGTCATGAAGAAAACGTTAAGCAATAAGTCTGAGGAGCCAAGGAAGGTTCGCATCTGTGGGGATTTCAAGGTGACGGTGAACCCAGTCCTTCACACAGTACAATATCCTCTTCCAAGGATAGAAGACATCTTCGCCTCACTGTCTGGAGGGAAGCGTTTTACAAAAATTGACCTAGCACAAGCATATTTGCAGATGGAGGTTGAAGAATCCTCTAGGAAGTATCTCACGATAAACACTCACAAAGGTCTTTACCAGTATCATCGATTGGTATTCGGAGTAGCATCGGCTCCGGTGATATGGCAAAGAGCAATGGAACAAGTCCTGCAAGGGATTCCGGGGACTCAGTGTTACTTGGACGACATCCTTGTGACAGGTGAAGATGACAGTGAACACCTTAACAACCTAGAACAGGTGCGCACTACACTACAGGAACATGGGCTACGAGCCAACCGCCCCAAGTGCGAGTTTTTTAAGAAACAGATATCGTATTGTGGCCACGTGATTGATGAAGACGGGTTACATAAGTCCCCTGACAAAATTGAAGCGCCTGAAAATGTGTCGCAACTGAGGTCATTCCTCGGATTGGTGAATTACTACCATAAGTTTTTGCCAAATTTGTCGACAATCCTGCACCCACTGAACGCCCTGCTACGAACGGGAGTAGCATGGAAATGGAGCAATGACTGTAAGCGGGCCTTTCAGAAGAGTAAGGACTTAATCACTTCAAGAGAAGTATTGGCTCACTACAACCCAGCACTGCCGATCAGACTGGCGTGTGATGCGTCTCCCTACGGCATTGGGGCGGTACTCTCACATAAATTCCTTGATGGTTTAGAGAGGCCGATAGCTTTTGCGTCACGCTCGTTAACTTCTGCCGAGCGTAACTACGCCCAGATTGACAGAGAGGCCCTCAGCCTAGTGTGGGGGGTGAAGAAGTTCAATCACTACCTGCACGGTCAAAAATTTACTCTACTAACCGATCATCAACCTCTTGTCTCCATTTTCAACCCTCAGAAGGGCGTACCGATAATGACAGCGCAACGGCTGCAGAGGTGGTCCCTTTTCCTAGGGGCACACCAATATGACATCGAGTACAAAGGAACAAAACAGCATGGGAATGCTGATGGATTGTGACGCCTACCGTTGCCAGCGGTGGAAGAAGAAGACCTTGCAGTGGATCCAATGGAGTTATTCCACTTGACCATAGTCAAATGTCTCCCTGTGACGAATGCAAACATAGAAAAGGAAACACGGAATGACCCGACACTATCACGGGTCTATGATTTAACGGTGAAGGGATGGCCAGCACATGGCGAACCACTGCTGCCAGCATTCTCGCTGAGAAGAGAACAGCTGTCAGTGTGCAGAGGAACCTTGATGTGTGGATCCAGAGTAGTAATTCCACCTAAGTTGACGGATAGAATGCTCAATGAGCTTCATGAGGGTCATCTGGGTGGGGTAAAAATGAAGAACTTAGCCAGAGCGTTTGTGTGGTGGCCGGGAATCGATAGAGAAATCGAAGAGATGACCAAGAGCTGTGCAGGATGCCAGAAGGTCCAAAACGCCCCACCACAAGCTCCTCTACACCCATGGGAGTGGCCCTCATCTCCATGGCAAAGGGTGCACATTGATTTTGCTGGTCCCTTCATGGACTCGATGTTTTTAATTGCGGTGGATGCACATTCAAAGTGGCCAGAGGTAATAAAAATGTCCTCAACCACCACGGAAAAAACTATCACAGTTTTACGAACCATATTCGCCAGGAATGGGCTGCCTGAACAGATTTGCTTTCACAATGGACCACAGTTTGTGTATGAAGAGTTCCGGAGGTTCTTAAAGAACAATGGTGTTAAGCATTACACATCTGCCCCATATCATCCAGCCACTAATGGATTGGCCGAGAGGTTTGTTCAAACATTCAAGAAGGCTATCAAGGCAATGTGTAATGAAGATATACCCCTACAACACAAGGTGGACAACTTCTTGTTTGCCTACCGGAATGCGACACATGCGGTTACCAACCAAACTCCAGCCATGATGTTCTTCAATCGAAGACTACGATGCCGCTTGGATTTGGTTAAGCCAAACGTCCGAAGAGATGTGGAGAACAGGCAGTTTCAGAATATGAATGAAAGGCCGACCAGGAGTTTTAAGATAGGTCAACCAGTTTTGGCCCGGGACTACCGCACTGAGAAATGGCAGCCAGGAACGATTTGTACACGGCAAGGACCTCTCATGTATACCGTGGACGTTGGAGAGAGCATTGACGCCATGCTGACCAGATTCTAGAGTCACTGGAAAACGTCAACTCCACACCACGATCTGATACCCCTGGTAATGAAATCGACGTACCAATTGCAGCTACCGCAGAATCGGTGATATTGGAAGCAGATGAACCAAACAACGACATTGATCCCGACTCAACCTTGCCAGAGGAACCTGATACCCCAAAGAGGCGTTATCCAGACAGAATCAGGAAGCCTCCTCAAAGACTGAACTTATAATTGCTTAAACTTAACCAATGTATCTAGCAACCGTAATTGTGATTGTAATTAGTTATCATTTAGTTGTTAAATGAATGTTATGTACTGTTTATCTAAAAGGGGAGGAATTGTTGTGTATGTACCTTTAAGAGAAGAACTGGTCTCAGACTGCAGTACCGGCAGTGACCACCCCTGTATAAAAGGCGCTAGTAAGCCTCTGTAGTTTCAGTTTTCCGATTGACTCCTTTCAGTAAAGACTTGTTTTGTTCAACTCCTGCTGTCCGTGTCTCAATCATACACGGACATAATACCTGCCTCTCTACTTGCTTAAAACCTGTTACACCTGTAACGTTTTCCAGTTCTGATGAAAGGTCATCAACCTGAAACGTTAACTCTGTTTCTCTCTCCACAGATGCTGCCTGACCTGCTGAGTATTTCCAGCATTTTCTGTTTATATTACAGATTTCCAGCGTCTGCGGTATTTTTCCAGCTGACATGTAGTATGGGCTCACAGCCTGGCCAGATATTTCACCTTCGTCTCCTGCATACTCCACTTGCTCCTCCTAACTACATTGTCTGGGATGTCAGTATCTGTGCTGGTGCTTGGTATAGATGGAGTGCTTGATACAACATACTGCAAAGTGCCTGAGGCCATGGTGCTGTTTCTTATGGTCTTTAGATTTTGGGAAGAACCTATAGGAAGAGAAAAGGTGCAAGATTTACAGTGCATACTTCAGACAATGGTTTCTAAAAGAGAAAATCATAAAACTTTTAGTATATCAAATAAGTGTAGCCCATATTGTGAGGATTTAGAAAGGGAGTCATAATAAATAGAGGATACTTGCTCGTCCTCTACCGGTCCATGTTCTCTGATGCTCCCAATGGTTATGAGGAGCGTTGGCCTGTAAGCAGAGTACATTTATGAAGATGTTAGTAAGTGCCTGAGCATCACAATCAGTATCCCTGTGTCCGGACACCCTCCCTCCCTGTGCTAGCTCTTCTCACATTAGTTTTTCCTGCCAGTAGCCTTTTGCAAGTGATCTGTGAACTGCTTTGTACATGAAGCTTCTGTTGAATGAAGGATATTGTAAAAAAAGGTCAATGCTCTGTGTACACTTTGTATCTTCTACACCTGAAAGTACAGCAGACCTGGGAGACTGAGTTCACTCATTCACCCCCATCCGCACCCCGCCCTTCCCAATTTCTATTCTTGCAGTTTGTACCTGGGATTTTACAGATGAGTGTCCTCGGTATTAAACTGGATCGCCCTCCTTTGCTGCATTACCTCCAATACTGAAGTCTTTGGTGCCACCCTCTTCACACATATGCTGCTCCCAAATACCTTGTTCCCTTTTGGGGGGACATTGCAGGCAACTCCCTTTTAATGGTGAATCAGAGCTGCCAGCTCACCAAATTTTCCCAATTTGCAGCCAAACAGTTTCCAGTCCTGGCTATCTGCTCACATTCTCCAGGGAGTCTATTTGTGTGAAGGGAAGAGGCACGCCATGTGTAGATGAGCAGAGAATCCTTGTTGTCCATATACACAAATCCTTAAAAGGTGGCAGGGCAAGTTGGTTAAAAAAAGCATATGGGTTACTTGGGTTTATAAATAGAGGATTAGAATATAAAAGTAGAGATCATGCTAGAACTTTATAAATCACTGGTTAGGCCTCAGCTGGAGTATTGTGGACAATTCTGGGCACCACACTTCAGGAAAGATGTAAAGGCCTTAGAAAGGGTAGAGAGGAGGTTTACCAGGGTGTCACCAGGGATGAGGGACTTCAGTTACGAGCAGAGGTTGGAAAAGTTAAGACTGTTCTCCTTGGAACAGTGAAGTTTAAGAGGTGACCTAATGGAGGTTTTCAAGATGATGAGAGGTTTTGGTAGAGTAAATAGGGAAAAACTATTCCCTCTGGTAAGTGGGTCAATAACTAGAGGTCATAGATTCAAAATCATTAGAAAAAGATCTAGAGGGGAGATGAGCAGAATTTTTTTCACTCACAGTTGTCAAGATCTGGAAGGTTCTACCTGAAAAGGTGGTAGAAGCTGATTCCATAAATAATTTTAAAAGGGAGTTGGACAGGTACTCGAGGATGAGGACTGAGCACGACTGCTCTTTCAAAGAGCCAGCACAAGCACAATGGGCCGAAAGATACTTACTGCACTGAAGGAAGCCAATGATTCGATGATGTAAAATTTGGGAGGCCAGCCCTTCCCACTGCCTATGCAGATGTGCATGCACCACTGGCGAGCTCGTCCCTGATTTTGCCAGATTCGGAAGTTCACAGTCCAAATGCACTTGCAAGAAACTCCGGATTAATTGGGCTAATTAAGGAGAGGAAGAAAATTGAGAAAGAAGCAGCTGCCAGTAAGGCAACTTGAAAGTTAAATCACCTGAGCTGGCTGGTCATGTTCTCAGGATGCAAGACACTGGAATATTGTACCAAGTTCTGAAATTGCACACAGATGTGTGAAAGGCTGAAAATAACCGAGCAAAGCACTTGTAGAGAAGGACCTCCCAGAACTAGACTACTCAAATGTCAGATCACAGTCCACAACACTCTTGCAACTGCACTGTGACATGTGTGGTCTGCTTTCGGTGTCCCTGGGCAGGGCTTACTCATTAGCATCATTGCCATCTCATGTAATCTGTATATCACTTCATCATGGCCTCACCTGCAATAAACTGGACATGAACTGTACATGAAGAATGACCACTTAGATGGGATACCAGAGGGGGATCAAAGCCTATGGAACCAAAACCTAGAGAACCATATCCTAGCACAAATCAGGAGAGGGAGAAAATTGGGGAAAACAGTTGAATAATTCTGTTAGTGTTCATCAAAAATGTTATACTTTTGGAAATAAGTTTTTTAAAAAGTTGCAGCTTGTTTACAGTTTAATTAATTCACCTGAATTAACATGATGAAAACCACTGACAGCGTCAATTTGAAGATTTATTGTATTTTACTAAAATGTCAATCTAATTTTTCTGCGACTGTTTCTGTCTTCAAAAAAACTCTCAGAACTGAGATTGTTTTACTCTAATTACAAGCTAGTCACTGAAATAAGTTGCCCAAGACAGTGCAATCCATCATTTGATGAATAGTTAGTAAATTTTGACAGTCGTGGCATTCTTAATTGAGCACTGTGCTACGAGCATGTTTTAAATTCATGATCTTTTAGACATTTTTGACATCTCATCAATGTGTAAAGCAGATGAAAGGAATGACAGGAAGCCCCAAAGGACATATGTTTAGAAACTGGAAGCTGCCTTGATTATAAAATGTTACAATTTAGCTCCCCATGTCTACACGATAGTTTGTATTATTTGTTCCTGAAACATTCTGCTTTGACAAATGTTGTAAATGTTTTGGAGCAGAGATTTTGAGAGAGTTGAAGTGTCGACCTGAATTGTTTCCTCTGGAGCAGTGTACAGACCTGTAGCATTTGGACAACAAAAATCAAAAATAACAAGTTTAAAAAATGTTTCAGTAAGTGGAACTGCTTTTGCTGGGAAGCTATTCTATATATATCCATGAACCTGTGAGAAAAAATTCCTTCTGATAAGTTTTATACTTGTGCCTGATAGTTTTGCTCTCATAGTCAAAGTTAGATGACTACTTGAATCTACAATTAACAATTCCTCTAAGCAGTTTAAACAGTCCGCACAGTGCCCGTTTTTCAGGCGTTACTCGGACTACTAAGGCCCTAATAGGCATGAGCACATTTCCGGACAGATGTTCACCACCCGCTATATTGGGTAAGGACAAACAACCCATGCTTGAAACGGGCGTTCGGCCCTTCGCAGGAAGCTAGCCCTAGCAATTGCCTGCAACAAAGAAGGTAAATAACTCAGCTGAATGTGGAGTCGGGAGGAACAGGATTGCTCCTTCCAAGCCCACATTAAAGGAAACCGATCACTACTTCCTACCGCCTCCCATTGCCGCCGCTCCCGACCAGACCCCCAATCCCTGGCTCCGATCTCTCCTCTGCTCCCGACCCAAGTCCCGACTCCCACAATGCATGGCACTGACTCCCACGATCTTCGGCACCTATCCCCGACCCAGGCCCAACCCCCAAATCATGCTGCCATCCCAATCCCCGACACCGATCCCCGACCCAGGCACAACCCCCAACTCATGCCGATCCCCAACCCAGGCCCAACCCCCAACTCATGCCGATCCCCAACCCAGGCCCAACCCCAAAATCATGCTGTCGTCCCGATCCCCGACACCGCTCCCCGACCCAGGCACAACCCCCAACTCATGCCGATCCCCAACCCAGGCCCAACCCCAAAATCATGCTGTCGTCCCGATCCCCGACACCGCTCCCCGACCTAGGCACAACCCCCAACTCATGCCGATCCCCGACACCGCTCCCCGACCTAGGCACAACCCCCAACTCATGCCGATCCCCGACCCAGACACCGCTCCCCGACCTAGGCACAACCCCCAACTTATGCCGATCCCCGACCCAGACACCGCGCCCCAACCTAGGCACAACCCCCAACTCATGCCGATCCCCGACACCGCTCCCCGACCCAGGCCCAACCCCCAAGTCATGCTGCCATCCTGATCCCCGGCACCGCTCCCCAACCCAGGCACAACCCCCAACTCATGCCGATCCCCGACCAAGGCTCAACCCACAAATCATGCCAATCCCCGACCCAGGCACCGATCCCCGACTCAGGCTCAACCCCCAACTAATGCCGATCCCTGACCCAGGCACCGATCCCCGACTCAGGCTCAACCCCCAACTAATGCCGATCCCCGACCCAGGCACCGATCCCCGACCAAGGCTCAACCCACAAATCATGCCGATCCCCGACCCAGGCTCAACCCCCAACTAATGCTGATCCCCGACCAAGGCTCAACCCACAAATCATGCCGATCCCCGACCCAGGCACCGATTCCCGACCCAGGCCCAACCCCCAACTCATGCCGCCATCCCGATCCCCGACCTAGACACCGCTCCCCGACCCAGGCTCAACTCCCAACTTATGCTGATCCCCAACCCAGGCACCGATTCCCGACTCAGGCTCAACCCCCAACTAATGCTGATCCCCGACCTAGACACTGCTCCCCGACCCAGGCTCAACTCCCAACTTATTCTGATCCCCAACCCAGGCACCGATTCCCGACTCAGGCTCAACCCCCAACTAATGCTGATCCCCGACCCAGGCACCGATCCCCGACTCAGGCTCAACCCCCAACTAATGCTGATCCCCGACCAAGGCGCCGATCCCCAACCAAGGCTCAACCCACAAATCATGCCGATCCCCGACCCAGGCACCGATTCCCGACCCAGGCACCGATTCCCGACCCAGGCCCAACCCCCAACTCGTGCCGCCATCCCGACCTCCGACCCAGGCTCAACCCCCAACTAATGCTGATCCCTGACCCAGGCACCAATCCCCGACCCAGGCCTAACCCCCAACTCATGCCAATCTCCGACCCAGGCACCGATCCCCGACCCAGGCTCAACCCCCAACTAATGCCAATCCCCGACCCAGGCCCAACCCCAAACTCATGCCACCCCCCCGATCCCCGACCTATGCGCTGAACCCCGGACCCTCAGCCGCACATTCCCTCGCTACACCGATTCTCGGACACTCCACCCTCAGACCCACTTACCTGGGGTCCGCTGTAACACTAACAGCAGCCCGATTTTTCATTACTCTTCGCCAGCAGGCTATTGCACCATGTCAGCTCCATTATAATGAGGCCCAAGGAAGTTCCCATGTGTGATCCCCACTCTGTGCTGACTGAGTAAGCTGAGCTCAGCTGGGGCAAGGGTAGGAGACCTACAATTGAGTCAGGGAGAGGAATATTAGCGAGGCTTTCCATCCAGTGACCCCCAGCTGGAAGTGCATTTGTGTAGATGCTGGAACGGGATAGGATAATACACTCCTGTGATATCCGCTTTGGGCCCTTCACCCCACTGCCATATAGCAAGCCAGCACTCACTATAAACACTCGCGCACAAATAAAGGGAACTTGGGCCATTGGGTGACTGGCACCTGTGGAACTGTAGCCCATAAAGAAATTAATATCAATAATAACAACTACCATTAACGTAGTGTCTTTAATGTAAAAAATGTCCCTAGGTATTTCCTAGAAGAAGTCTATGAAAAGTGACAGGTGAGCAAGCAAAGGAAAGACCAAAGCTTGTCAAAGAGATGCATTTTGAGGAAGTTTTTAAAGGAGAAAAGAGAATTAGAGACATTTGGACAGGGAATTCCAGGGGGTAATTACACAGGTCCTGCCACTGATACTGAGGCGAAAGGAACGGGATGCACAAGAGGCAGGGTTTGGGGGGAAACAAGTATTTGGGGGAGGATGTAGGGGAGGAAGTTGTGGAGAGAGGGTGGGGCAAGGCTATGGAAGGATTTTAAGATGAGAATGAAGATTTCTAATTTAAGGTGCTGGGGACAGGGCGCCAATGTAAGTCAGCGAGGACAAAGGTGATGGTTGAGCGTGATTTAGCGCAAGACCGGAAACGTGCAACAGGGTATTCAACAAGTTGTAGTTTGTGGAGGATGGGAGGCCAGAAAAGGGAGTGTTGGAATAGTTGAGTCTGAAGGTGACAAAGGCATGTATAAGGATTTAATTAACTAGTGAAGGTGCTGAGGTAGGGGTGGAGGTCAGCAATATTGTGTAGTTATAAGTAGGCAGTCTTAGTGATAGAGAGAATATGGGTTCTGAAACTCAGCTCGGGTCAAAAGAGAGATGCATCTATGAAAGAAATTGGTAGATAAAATGGCAAAATAAATAAATATATCTATAATATATTTAAAATCTTCTGTTGTCATACACTTCCTGTCTGCACCACTTGGCTCTGTGACACTTGTGTATTTTTCTCATTCTAATTTCTTATGTTATCCTTTTTTCCTTTAATGCAATCTTTTCACCTTCCTGCCTGCTCTCTCCCTGTAAAATTATAGATCAAATCACATTTCTCCTTCTCCCTCTTTACCTCCCTTTTCCGGTTACCTCAAATCAGAGTCCCTCTCCCAGTCGGAGCTTCTAAAATAGATTGTGTGAATTACACATTGAGTTACTAGCCCAATCTCCCCCTGCTCCTCCTCTCCCCTTGCTCCCCTTCTTTCAATCCTTTCTCTCCTCCTCTTCCTCCTTTATCTCTCACCCCCTTCCTCCTTTTATCTCTCCTCCCCTCCCTTATCCTTCTTTCTCCTTCCTTTCCTCTTTCCCTTCCTCCCTCTATCTTCTCCCCTTCCCGCCCAACCCCTCTTTACTCCACCCTTTCTTCGCCCCATTTTCTTTCCTCACTTTCCCCGCACTGCTCGCTACCTTCTTTATTTCCACTTCCCCGCCATCTTTTCATTCATCCCCTTTCCCACCTCCCTCTGTACCCCATCACCATTCCCTATTGCTTCCCTCTCCTTCCTCTTGCCCTTTTTCCATCTTCCCTCCTTCCCCCATCTCCCTTCCCCTAACCCTCGGGCAGGAAAGTGTAATTACAGCAAAACAAGTTTACATAAGCAGTTTCCATTATACATGTGGACATTGGAATTTATAGTGGAAATATAATAAGGACAGTATTTACGACTTTAAAATGGGGACTGAATGTTATTTGGCTGCTCTGGTCCAATTATTCCCTGCTCTCTAACCTCACTTCACCTGAAGGTTACACTTGCTCTTGACTCCATGGGAGATTGACTAGTGTATATATAAACAACAACAACTTGCATTTATATAGCACCATTAACATTGTAAAATGGCCCAAGGCACTTCACAGAAGCGTTATCAAACAAAATGTGACACCGAGCTACATAAGGAGATATTAGGGCAGGTGACCAAAAGCTTGGTCAAAGAGTTAGATTTTAAGGAGCATCTTTAAGGAGGAGAGAGGGGTAGAGAGGCTGAGGGAGGGAATTCCACAGCTGAAGGCATGGCCTCCAATGGTGAACAATTAAAATCGGGGATGCGCAAGAGGTCAGAGTTTGATGAGCGCTGAGATCGCAGAGGATTGTAGGGTTGGAAGATGTTACAGAGATAGGTTGTGAACAGATCTTCCCTTTCTCAGTTACAGCAATGCTTAACATCAAACGTGCTTATCAGTGGCTTCCATTTTCCAGATCAGCATTTCTGAAGGACAAAACACACGGCCTGTAAATAATTCCTCACCACCCTGTCAGCATCAACTGTTTGTATAATATTATAACACAAAGCCAGAGGCTAATCCGAATGCAGGGAATTATAATGTAATTGCCGGTGCTGCTGAATAATGGATGAGCACTACATGCCCAAAATAGATGTACGTGGACTGAGTTTTCATGTTTGAAGAAAAGAGTAGGCAGTAATGTAAAAGAGGTCACTGTATAATGGCTGGTTGGGCACCAGGAGATCAAAAATGTCTTTGAATGAAACTCCTCCCTACATATATACAATCGATCTGACTGATGTACTATAGCGTTCTGATATAAACTAAAGACAACCAAACTGGATAGAATTCCTAGTCCAAATTTACACTTGGTGTTTTGTAAGTTTTCTTTCTCTTTCCTAATTCAATGGTTGCACCCCCTCGAGTGCACGATTACTGAGTCTTTTTACCTCATGCAAAAATCGCCTGAGATCAGGTGTGTTGCAGCACACAGCTGTAAAGGAACCCACCTGATTTTCCTTCCATGTAAATTAAGGATTCCTTTACAGACGTGCACTCTAACCGCCCGAATGTTTGATATTCACTGAGTTCAAGCAATTTAGTCACAGACTGGTCAAAGACCTGGGAGAATCTCCCCCCTCCCTTTAGACATTTTTTGTTAACTTTTGTTTGTGTTATGCTGAAAATTTGGACTCATCAAAGTTCGGGATGTTATTGCTGGCGACTGGAACATTTTCTCATTTTAGGCATCCTGCATCAGTATTGAGCACTTCCAGGTCAGCAACAGCACAGCTGAGCAGTGGCATCAAGTCCATTTACTTTACCCAAATCTCCACCTACTTCACCAGTGTGGCGTTTCCATTTCCTACACCTTTGAATTGGGAATAACATAATCAAATAGTTCAGCTACTGTTCTCTGAAATTGAATGTATAATTCATGTCACGGTGCATATTTTAGTGCCCTTTATGTGATTCAGGTAACTGAGTTATGCATTGGTATGGCTTATAAGGCTCTTAAAAAACTAGCAATCAGTAAGTAGATTTATGCACAGAGGCAATTTATGGTAAACCAAATTTAATTCCAGATTAAATCTAAAGCATGAGGGCCGATAATACAATGACAAGTGCTCATAATACCACAATACTTTGTATGCTAAGGCCCTGTATCATCAAGCATTGGAGTAATAAGAAAGAAAGACTTGCATTTATATAGCGCCTTTCATGACCACCGGACGTCTCAAAAGTGCTTTACTGCCAATGAAGTACTTTTGAAGTGGAGTCACTTGTAATGTGGGAAACGCAGCAGCCAATTTGCGCACAGCAAGGTCCCACAAACAGCAATGTGCTAATGACCAGATAATCTGTTTTTGTTATGTTGGTTGAGGGATAAATATTGGCCAGGACACCAGGGATAACTCCCCTGCTCTTCTTCGAAATAGTGCCACGGGATCTTTTACATCCACCTGAGAGAGCAGACAGAGCCTCGGTTTAACGTCTCATCCGAAAGATGACACCTCCAACAGTGCAGCACTCCACTGGAGTGTCAGCCTAGCTTTATGTGCTCAAGTCCCTAGAGTGGGACTTGAACCAACAACCTTCTAATTCAGAGGCGAGAGTGCTACCAACTGAGCCACAGCTGACACTAATGCTTCAGTAATGGCGACTCAGCATCATGTAGTACAATATTTTTTTAACTGGTATTTTAATTTTAGTTTTAATATTGCTTTAGAAATGGCAATACAGTCTCCTGTAGAAAAGGTGTCCATGCAGAGTTAATAAATCATTTGGTTGAATATTTAATCATGGGTGCCCTCAGACAGATCAGATTAAATCCAGTGCATTCAACCTCTTAGACACACATGGCCCCCAAGAAAATGAACCATCTCAATAAATATAAATCTGGTGAGTTTATGCAGTAACCTTATATTTTGTTAATTAGAAGGCCAAAGAATAATGGCCCAGAAATTTGGGTTGGGGGTTTCCCGCGGGTGCAAGCCCCCGACCTGCACTTACCTTGCGCACCGGCAGTTGAGCTGTAGGGCCCCATGGAATTCCGCTCCGGGGCCTGGTCCAGCTGCCGGCACGCAGTGCTTGCGTGTCCCAGGGGCGCAGTTAGTGCGATGCGTCCCCTGGGATCACGTGAGCCATGGGCAGCCAATCGGAGGAGGGAAAAGCCCATTCATAAGATTGACAGGAAGACCTGTCAAAACTTATAAATACTACGGGCCCCAAAATAGTAGTAAACCTTCAAATAATTTTTTTTTTTAAATCACACTTTTTAAATAAACTATAAATTACATTAAATAACTATTTTAAACAATAATTTAAATTTTTGAAAAAAATAATTTTATATTCTAACGGGGCTAAAAATAAACTTACCTTGCTTTAAAGTATTTTAAAATAATAAACCTGTGGAAAAAATGTTTTAATTTTAATTAATTGACCACTTACCTTGCAAAAAGCAGGCCTTACGCCTGCTTTTTAAATGTGTAAATCCTGCAGGCTTACCCTCCCGGGAAAACCTGTAAAAAAAAAACTAAGTTCAAAGCACACACGCAGCCTCTCCTGCGCATGCGTTCGAACTCTGAACCCCTTCATTCAGAGGATCGGAAGTGCCGGTTTCCCGCGCATGCGCAGTGCATGCAGGAAACCGGCACTTCCATTCGGCCTACGGGTGAGTACTCCGTGCGTACTCACCCGTGGAGAGCCGAATTTCTGGGCCAATCTATCTCAGGTTGGCTTTGTCGTGGAGACATCTCTTACCTCACTCAGTGAGAACTACAGGAGCATTTCTACACTGAACAGGAAAACTCCAGAATCATCCTGTCTGCATAATAGCTATGGTTATTAATTGTATAATTTTATTTCACTTTGTGGCCGATGGGCTCAGCCAATGGGAGCAGCAGTGCCGATGTACCGACATTGTGCAAGGCTCATTAAGGCTCCATGACACAAAGATAGGCGGCATTGTAGATGAAAGCATAAAATTACAAAGGGATATCGACAGGTTAAGTGAATGGGCAAAACTGTGGCAAATGGATTTCAATGTAGGCAAATGTGAGGTCATCCACTTTGGACCTAAAAAGGATAGAACAGGGTACTTTCTAAATGGTGAAAAGCTAAAAACAGTGGAGGTCCAAAGAGACTGGGGGGGTCCAGGTACATAGATCATTAAAATGTCATGAACAGGTACAGAAAATAATCAAAAAGACTAATGGAATGCTGGTCTTTATATCTAGAGGACTAGAATACAAGGGGGCAGAAGTTATGCTGCAGCTGTACAAAGCCCTGGTTAGACCACACCTGGAGTGTTGTGAGCAGTTCTGGGCACCACACCTTAGGAAGGATATATTGGCCTTGGAGGGAGTGCAGCGTAGGTTTACCAGAATGATACCGGACTTCAAGAGTTAAGTTACGAGGTGAGATTAAACAAATTAGGGTTGTATTCCCTAGAATTTAGAAGGTTAAGGGGTGACCTGATTGAAGTTTTCAAGATATTAAGGGAAACAGATAAGGTAGATATAAACTATTTCTGCTGGTTGGGGATTCTAAGACTAGGGGGCATAGTCTAAAAATTAAAGCCAGACCTTTTTAGGAGTGAAATTAGGAAACACTTTTACACACAAAGAGTGGAAGAAGTATGGAACTCTCTTCTGCAATCGGCAATTGATGCTAGATCAATTGTTAATTTTAAATCGGAGATCGGTAGCTTTTTGTGAACTAACGGTATTAAGGGATATGGGCCAAAGGCGGGTATATGGAGTTAGGTCGCAGATCAGCCATGATTGAATGGCGGAACAGGCTCGAGGAGCTGAACAGCCTACTCCTGTTCCTATAACTTATTTAATTTAAGGTTCCTCTCCATAATGGAATGGGCACCTGAGCAGCACTAAACTAAGCGTTGTTAACATCAGATGCTGAAGGGGTGATCCTTTGCAAAAGAAGAAAAAAGTTGCTTCTGGATGGCCCCTTTCTGGATGGGTGGCCCTTTCCTTTCCTTTAGTTTCCTTTGCTTTCCTTCATTTTATTTTTCGTCCTTCTCCTTCACCTTCCCCTTCTGTTATTTTTGGCTTCCAACTGTCAGATACTGCAAGCGGAATCTGTGCCACACCAAATTTTTACAAATTGTGACATTGTAAGGGTGGCCAACAGCCATTCAGTGGATTCTGGCACCCGATATTGCAGCTCCCAACCCACATGGCATTGACAGGCTGTTATGTGTTGGAAGTGCCACCAAAATATATTAATGAACTGACTATTGATCAGGCAAGGTCAGTTCATTTTGCCACAAACACAAGCAGCATCTGAGGATTCAAGAAAATTTTTCCAGGGGGGTGGGGGAGATTGTGCTCCAATAGGGAAGCTATGGTGAACCTACTCTAGAAAATAAATCCCACTGTAAATAGGACAGAGATATTCACTGTCATGTTGCTCTATGTATTGCCAAAGCAGGTGCTTCACTTTTAAAAGCTGTAAGGGATCATTAATTTTTCTTATCTTCACAAACAAAGCTTTGGCATGCCACAATTGAAAGCAGCGGTGTGTTGTGGAGTATACAATGTAATTCTGCTGTACACTGAGACAACTTGCTTTTAACTGCTGATGGGGAAGGCCTTAGTCTGCTTAGATAAGCATTTGACCGGGGCAAAGTGAGTCGACAGAAAATGGGTTCAACTGAAAGGTTGTACCATTGATCTCAGTCGCACACAAGGGATGTAAATGATGAACAATCAATAACCATGGGTTACACAAAGCAATGAATCACAACTGGATGGAATAGAATCAGGCTATAAATTTCCATTTTTATTCATTTCTTAGCCAAATAATACATCTCAGTAACGGTGACTCAGCACCATACTGTACAATTAGTGATACCACTCTTTTCTTTAAACTGATATTTAAATCCTAGATTTAATATTGCTTTAGAAATGGCAATACAGTCTCCTGTAGAAAAGGGTCCATGCAGAGGTGATAAATCTTTTTGTTGAATATTTAATCATGGGTGCCCTTGGATAGATCACATTAAATCCTGTGCATTCAACCGCTTAATCACACTTGCTAAGCACCCCCAAGAAAATGAACCATCTCAATGAAAATACATCTTGATGAGTTCATGCATTAGCCTTAGATTTAGTTAATTAAAAGGACAAAACCATAATCTCTATCAGGTTGGGCTGGGTTGTGAAGCCTTCTCTCACCTCACTCAGTGAGAACTGCAGGAGCATTCCTGCTCCCAGTCGGAAACATTCAGAATCGTCCTGTCTGCATAATAATTATGGTTATTATTTCTTGCATTTTTGGTGTCATTATTGCAACTTTACATCTTTCACATTGAATTAAACACAATTGAAATGAACTAGCACAGGGTGAATAAGGGCATTCCTCTGCTCAACTCATCCAATCAGCCATTTTGCATATTGAACCACAGCCTGCTCCACACACATTGGGCTGGAATTTGCCGGCACTCAGAGGGCGGGTTTGGAGGTGGGTCCGCTGTCAAAATAGCAAAGATTGACAGCGGGTAGTGAACATGCTGTCAACCCACGCGAGTCTCCCAGGTGTCGGGTCTGTCTGCACAGAACTGACCCGACACCAAGAGGCGGGGGAGACAATTTAGATCATTAAATGGCTTGGTAACAGCCAATTTAATGCTATTTTGAGCCTACCTTGCAATTTTATGTCCTCCCCCATGGGTTACCAGCTGCTCAGGCAACACACCAGCTCACCCTTGCAATCTGCGTTTCGGAGCTGGAGCTGCAGCTGGAGTCACTGTGGAGCATCTGCGAGGCTGAGATCTTCGTGGATAGCACGTTTAACGAGGTGGTCACACTGAGATAAAGAGTGCACAGGCAGACAGGGAATGGGTGACCGCCAGACAGAGTAAAAGAACTAGGAAGGTAGTGCAGGAGTTCCCTGGGTCCATCTCCCTCTCCAACAGATTTTCCATTTTGGATACTGATGGGGGAGATGGTTTTTTAGGGAAATGCAGCAAGAGCCAAGTCCGTGGCACTACGAGTGGCTCAGCTGCACAGGAGAGGAGCAAAAAGAGTGGGAGAGCAATAGTGATAGGGGATTCTATCGTAAGGGGAACAGATAGACGTTTCTGTGGCCGCAGACGTGACTCCAGAATGGTATGTTGCCTCCCTGGTGCCAGGGTCAAGGATGTCAATGAACGGCTGCAGGGCATTCTGAATGCGGAGGGCGAACAGTCAGAGGTCGTGGTTCACATTGGTACCAACGACATGGGTAAAAAGAGGGATGAGGTCCTGCAACAAGAATTTAGGGAGCTAGTTAGCAGATTAAAAAGCAGGACCTCAAAGGTTGTAATCTCTGGATTACTCCTGGTGCCACGTGCTAGTGAATATAGGAATAGGAGGATAGAGCAGATGAATGCGTGGCTAAAGAGTTGGTGCAGGAGAGAGGGCTTTAGTTTCCTGGATCACTGGATCTGCTTCTGGGGAAGGTGGGACCTGTACAACTTGGATGGGTTGCACCTGAACCAGAACGGAACCAACATCCTTGCGGGGAGGTTTGCTAGTGCTGTTGGGGGGGGTTTAAACTAACTTGGCAGGGGATGGGATACAGAGTGGAGCTATAGTAGGGGGTGATGCACAGCCAAATATAGAGGAAAAAACAAGTCAGCCTGGAAGGCAGAGCAAATATGTAACGGCACAAGGGAGTATGGCAAGGCTGGATGGCATATATTTTAATACAAGGAGTTTTGCGAGTGAGGCAGATGAATTGAAGGTGTTGATGAACACATGGGAGTATGATATTGTTGCTATCACAGTGACATGGTTGAGGGAGGGGCAGGACTGGCAGCTCAATATTCCGGGGTATAGACTCTTCAGGCGAGACAGAGGGGGGTGTAAAAGAGGAGGGGATGTTGCAATATTAAGCAAGGAGTCAATTACTGCTGTAAGGAGGGATTATATCTTAGCAGGTTCCTCTAATGAGGCCATATGGGTAGAACTTAAAAACAAAAAGGGGGCAAACACTTTGCTGGGTGTGTACTATAGGCCCCCAAACAGTCAGGGGGAGATAGAGGAACAGATATGTAGGCAAATCTTAGAGAAGTGTAGAAATAATAGGGTAATAATAGTAGGGGATTTCAACTTCCCCAATATTAACTGGGATAGTCAGAGTGTGAAAGGCTTAGAGGGTGCGGAATTCTTAAAGTGCATCCAGGAGAGCTTTTTGAGCCAGCATGTAGAAAGTCCTACAATAGAGGGGGCGGTACTGGACCTAATTCTAGGGAATGTAGCCGGGCAAGTGGTAGAAGTATCAGTAGGAGAGCATTTTGGTGAGAGTGACCATAATTCGGTGAGATTTAAGGTAGTCATGGAAAAGGACAAAGGTGGACTGGAAATAAAGGTTCAAAAATTGGGGGAAGGCCGATTTTAATATGATAAGGCAGGATCTGGCCAAAGTGGACTGGGATCAGCTACATGTAGGAAAATCCACATCAGAGCAGTGGGAGTCTTTCAGAAAGGAAATAGAGAGAGTACAACGCCAACATGTTCCTGTAAAGGTCAAGGGTGGGACCAACAAGCCCAGGGAACCCTGGATGTCAAGGGATATACAAGAATGGATTAGGAACAAAAGGGAGGCTTTTAACAGATACAAAGGACTAAAAACAGTGGAAGCCCTAGAGGAGTATAGAAAGTGCAGGGGGGTACTTAAAAAAGAAATTAGGAGAGCGAAGAGGGGGCATGAAAAAACACTGACGGGAAAAATAAAGGAAAATTCCAAGGTGTTTTATTATAAGTATATTAAGGGCAAGAGGATAACCAGGGAAAAAGTAGGGCCCATTAGGGACCAAAGTGGCAATCTATGTGTAGAGCCGGAAGATGTAGCAGAGGTTTTAAATGAATATTTTGCATCTGTGTTCACTATGGAGAAGGACGATGTAGGCATAGAAGTCAGGCAGGGGGATTGTGATATACTTGAACAAATAAGTATTGAGAGGGAGGAGGTACTAGCGTTTTAAGCGGGCTTAAAAGTGGATAAATTCAAACACACACACGCATTATAAACAGAGCACCTAGTGCTCCACGATAGCAAAATACTGCAGATGCTGGAAATCCAAAATAACAACAGAAAATGCTGGAAAAACTCAGCAGGCCAGGCAACATCCGTGGAGAGAAAATAGAGACAATGTTTTGGGTCAAACCCTTTGTCAAGACTGGAAAAGCACAGGAAATGAAATAGATTGAAAGCCCAGGCCAGGCTCCACACACACACACATTATAAACAGGGCCCCTGGTGCTCCACACAGACACATTATAAACAGGGCCCTAGTGCTCCACACACACACACATTATAAACAGGGCCCCTAGTGCTCCACACACACACATTATAAACAGGGCCCTAGTGCTCCACACACACACACATTATAAACAGGGCCCTAGTGCTCCACACACACACATTATAAACAGGGCCCTAGTGCTCCACACACACACATTATAAACAGGGCCCCTAGTGCTCCACACACACACTTTATAAACAGGGCCCCTAGTGCTCCACACACACACATTATAAACAGGCCCCGAGTGCTCCACACACACACTTTATAAACAGGGCCCCTAGTGCTCCACACACACACATTATAAACAGGCCCCTAGTGCTCCACACACACACACATTATAAACAGGCCCCTAGTACTCCACACACACACATTATAAACAGGGCCCCGAGTGCTCCAGACACAAACATCATAAACATGGCCCCTACTGCTCCAGACACACATTATAAACACGCCCCCAGTGCTCCAGACACACACATTATAAACAGGGCCCCTAGTGCTCCACACACACACACATTATAAACAGGGCCCCTAGTGCTCCAGACACACACATTATAAACAGGGCCCTAGTGCTCCACACACACACACATTATAAACAGGGCCCCTAGTGCTCCAGACACACACATTATAAACAGGGCCCCTAGTGCTCCACACACACATTATAAACAGGTCCCTAGTGCTCCACACACGCACATTATAAATAGGGCCCTAGTTCTCCACACACACACACATTATAAACAGGGCCCCCAGTGCTCCACACACACACTTTATAAACAGGGCCCCAAGTGCTCCACACACACACATTATAAACAGGGCCCCTAGTGCTCCACACACACACATTATAAACAGGTCCCGAGTGCTCCACACACGCACATTATAAACAGGGCCCTAGTTCTCCACACACACACATTATAAACAGGGCCCCCAGTGCTCCACACACACACTTTATAAACAGGGCCCCCAGTGCTCCACACACACACATAATAAACAGGGCCCCTAGTGCTCCACACACACACATTATAAACAGGGCCCTAGTACTCCACACACACACATTATAAACAGGGCCCTAGTACTCCACACACACACATTATAAACAGGGCCCCTAGTGCTCCACACACACACATTATAAACAGGGCCCCGAGTGCTCCACACACACACATTATAAACAGGGCCCCTAGTGCTCCACACACACATTATAAACAGGGCCCTAGTGCACCACACACACACATTATAAACAAGGCCCTAGTGCTCCACACACACACATTATAAACATGGCCCCTAGTGCTCCACACACACACATTATAAACAGGGCCCTAGTGCTCCACACACACACATTATAAACAGGGCCCCTAGTGCTCCACACACACACATTATAAACAAGGCCCTAGTGCTCCACACACACACATTATAAACAGGGCCCTAGTGCTCCACACACACACATTATAAACAGGGCCCCTAGTGCTCCACACAGACACATTATAAACAGGGCCCCTAGTGCTCCACACACACACATTATAAACAGGGCCCTAGTGCTCCACACACACACATTATAAACAGGGCCCCTAGTGCACCACACACACACATTATAAACATGGCCCCTAGTGCTCCACACACACACATTATAAACAGGGCCCTAGTGCTCCACACACACACATTATAAACAGGGCCCCTAGTGCTCCACACAGACACATTATAAACAAGGCCCTAGTGCTCCACACACACACATTATAAACAGGGCCCTAGTGCTCCACACACACACATTATAAACAGGGCCCCTAGTGCTCCACACACACACATTATAAACAGGGCCCTAGTGCTCCACACACACACATTATAAACAGGGCCCTAGTGCTCCACACACACACATTATAAACAGGGCCCCTAGTGCTCCACACACACATTATAAACACGCCCCTAGTGCTCCAGACACACACATTATAAACAGGGCCCCTAGTGCTCCACACACACATTATAAACAGGTCCCGAGTGCTCCACACACGCACATTATAAACAGGGCCCTAGTTCTCCACACACACACATTATAAACAGGGTCCCTAATGCTCCAGACACAACCATCATAAACAGGGCCCCTAGTGCTCCACACACACATTATAAACACGCCCCTAGTGCTCCAGACACACACATTATAAACAGGGCCCCTAGTGCTCCACACACACACACATTATAAACAGGGCCCCTAGTGCTCCACACACACACATTATAAACAGGGCCCCTAGTGCTCCACACACACACATTATAAACAGGGCCCTAGTTCTCCACACACACACACATTATAAACAGGGCCCCTAGTGCTCCACACACACATTATAAACAGGGCCCTAGTGCTCCACACACACACACACATTATAAACAGGGCCCCTAGTGCTCCACACACACACATAATAAACAGGGCCCCCAGTGCTCCACACACACATTATAAACAGGGCCCCTAGTGCTCCACACACACACATTATAAACAGGGCCCCAAGTGCTCCACACACACACATTATAAACAGGGCCCTAGTGCTCCACACACACACATTATAAACAGGGCCCCTAGTGCTCCACACACACACATTATAAACAGGGCCCTAGTGCTCCACACACACACATTATAAACAGGGCCCCTAGTGCTCCAGACACAAACATCATAAACAGGGCCCCCAGTGCTCCACACACACACACATTATAAACAGGGCCCCTACTGCTACAGACACACATTATAAACACGCCCCTAGTGCTCCAGACACACACATTATAAACAGGGCCCTAGTGCTCCATACACACACATTATAAACAGGGCCCCTAGTGCTCCACACACACACACATTATAAACAGGGCCCTAGTGCTCCACACACACACATTATAAACAGGGCCCTAGTTCTCCACACACACACACATTATAAACAGGGCCCCCAGTGCTCCACACACACATTATAAACAGGGCCCTAGTTCTCCACACACACACACATTATAAACAGGGCCCTAGTGCTCCACACACACATTATAAACAGGGCCCCTAGTGCTCCACACACACACATAATAAACAGGGCCCCCAGTGCTCCACACACACACACATTATAAACAGGGCCCCTACTGCTACAGACACACATTATAAACACGCCCCTAGTGCTCCAGACACACACATTATAAACAGGGCCCCTACTGCTACACACACACATTATAAACAGGGCCCTAGTGCTCCACACACACACATTATAAACAGGGCCCTAGTGCTCCACACACACACATTATAAACAGGGCCCTAGTGCTCCACACACACACATTATAAACAGGGCCCTAGTGCTCCACACACACACATTATAAACAGGGCCCTAGTGCTCCACACACACACATTATAAACAGGGCCCCCAGTGCTCCACACACACACACATTATAAACAGGGCCCCCAGTGCTACACACACATTATAAACAGGGCCCTAGTGCTCCACACACACACACATTATAGACAGGGCCCCAGTGCTCCACACACACACATTATAAACAGGCCCCTGGTGCTCCACACACACACATTATAAACAAGGCCCCTAGTGCTCCACATGTTAGATCCGTGTATTTTTAATGTTGTGTGTCCTTCAATAACTAGACACGAGACTGCAGGAACAATCAACAGGTATTTACTGGATGAGGGTTACTCTAAAACTAAACGTACAGATCCCTACTCATGGTTTATATACAGGTGTGGTCACTGCCGGTACTACAGTATACAGAAGCTGTAAAAAGTAGTTCTCCCCTTAAAGGTACATACACTACAATTCCTCCCCTTTTAGATTGACAGGCCTAGAAATTCGGTTGTTTGCGCCAACGGTTAGCGCCTAAAGAGTACGAGAATTGGGGCGTTACCTAATGTTGGGGCGGGCGCAATGAAGATAGCGACAACTCCCATATTGACTATACATTTAACGCCTGCGCTAAGTGTTTGCGCGCACCCGCGAGCGCAAGCAGATCATGACGTCATTTCATTGTGCAACGCCTTTTAGGGGCGCCTGAGCGGATATTGGGTGGCGCCCAGAGCCTTTATGCCTAGCACTATTAGTGACAGTTCGAAGGAGCGTTAGCAGGCCCTTCTCGGAGTCGGGGGGCGCTATTTAAAGGGGACAGCTCTAGTACAGAAGCTTCAGCCACTTGGCCTGTTCATTGCGATCGTTGGTGGAGAGAGTTGGTGAGCTACTGTGGAGCAGAGTTATTGGAATTTAGCATTAGAGTACTTGGGACCCTCAAACCTGTCCGGAGCAGTTGGAGCACTAGACCTAACAGCCTTTTGACCAACTGGCATTGGAATGGGAGATGCTTTGGAGGGCGACGGCCTCATGGCCGAACACTATGAAGGGGCAGAGAGACGGCGGGAGAGAGGGCCGGGATTGGCCAGAAGGAGGAGGGGCAGTGGAGGTCGGCCAATCCGAGGGTATGCTGCGAGGGTCTTTAGGCAGCAGGTGTCATACCTTGACATGTCGGAGGAGCAGTGTGTGCGAAGGCTCCGATTCGGAATGGACGTTGTTACTGAGCTGTGCCAACTGCTTGCTGAGGATCTGCAGCCGCGTCTACGGTGCATGACCTCTCTGTCGGTGGCCGCTAAACTGACTGTTGGCCTCAATTTTTATGGCAACGGATCCTTTCAGTGAGCCATTGGGGACATCGCGAATATCTCTCAGGTTGCAGTCCACTGCTGCATCCGGCAAGTTACAGCTGCCCTTCATAGGCGAAGGCGTCAATTCATCACCTTCCCTCTGACCCTGGAGAAGCAGGCGGAGGAGGAGGAGGAGGAGGAGCATGCGGATGAGGAGGAGGAGGAGGAGGAGGAGGAAGATGGAAGGGCTCCTGAAAGTGGAAGGGCCATCTGTCACAGGCTCATGAGGACTCGTATCGAGGCCCCTCTGGCTGAATGATGAGTGTCTTAACTGCTGCGCACTTTGGATGTTTGAAAGCCTCTGAAGGCCAGCATCACTGTAATTAGTCACAAACACCATAGCACATTTAAACTTCTCTTTATTGTCACAGAAGTCTTTCATTACAGCAAAACAACATCATGTCAACAGAAACCATAACTAACAAAATAACAGTTAACTCTTCGGCAAAGCCGCAAAACTAAACAAACTATTTCCAACAATTCCAACTGGTGAGGGTCTCCTTGATTTAGGCCAAAGAAACGTCTCAGCACCTCCCTCTACTGCTGGCCCCTTGATGGAGAACGACTTCTCTTTCGCGCTCGGCCCATTCCCTCCCTGCTGCACCTACGTAATTGGACCCCAGTGGCGGGGTGAAGGCTGGGGGACGCCTGCTGACTGTCTGGAAGCGCAGAAGCCCCTGAGGGACGGCCTGGCCGACCTCTGGGCTTGGAGGGTGCGGACGCAGGATGCTTGATCTGAGCATGGCTGGAAGCAGTGTGCCCTGCAGGTGCCAGCGCTGGCATGTGGAATGGTCACCTGCCGAGAGAGGACACCTGCACCATTGTCGGACGACACACTGGCTCTCTGAGGGGACCGGCTCGGCTCATCCGCCACAATCGCATGCTCCACTGATTCCTGGCCTTGTATGGGACTGGAAGGGCCCGGGGTGATCCTAGCTGATGCAGATAGGGTGGCTGCAGTGAGAGTTCGCGTTGCCTCAATCTGGGTGTGGACGAGGCCGGCAAGTGACTGCGTGGCAGCAGTGAGGACCTGTGAGCCAGGTGCCAGTGCTTCGGAGAAGCCCTGGACAGTTCTTTCCATTGCTTCGGACAAGGCCGGTGCCGACCACTCCACTGCCTCGGACAAGCCCCGGACAGACTTTTCCAGGGATTGTCCGAAGCCCTGAACAGTCCTTTCCATAGCGGCCTCGAAGCCCTGGACAGTCCTCTCCATTGTTGGGCCAAAGCTCTCGACAGACCTCTCCATTGTTGCCCCGAAGCCCTGGACAGTCCTCTCCATTGTTGGCCCGAAGCCCTCGACAGACCTCTCCATTGTTGCCCCGAAGCCCTGGAGAGTCCTGTCCATTGTTGCCCCGAAGCCCTGGAGAGTCCTGTCCATTGTTGCCCCGAAGCCCTGGAGAGTCCTCTCCATTGTTGCCCCGAAGTCCAACACACTCTTTGCCAGTGTATCTATTGCCTGAGGCATCCGCCCCACTGCAGCCATCAGCTCAGTGTGCCTGAGCCGGGCCTGGGTGCTGATTTCAGCCAGGCGGCGCACCTCCTCTGCACTCTGTGCAGCAGTCATCACTACCTGCCTTGCCCTCCGGGGAGATGGTGGCCGAACTTGCCTACCCCCTTGCGTTGCTGCATGCCGCTTGTTCCGGCAACCGCCTGATCCTCAGAGCCCTCCCCCCTCCCCTCCAGGGAACTACTATCCCCAGTCTGTACATGTGTATGCTCCCCTGAGATTGGAACGGATGGTCCGGCTTCCTCCTGATCCTCGCCTCCGAAGGCACTGGCAGCTTCAGGGCGTGGAGCCCCAGTTGGTGATGCATCATCTGAAAGCAGGGAGGTGGAAGAGTGGCTTTAGCAAAAGGACAGGTTGGCGGAAAGGCATGGCAGATTGCGGCACACTGAGGAAGCATGCTGGCGGGGGGACCAAGTGGAAGGAGACAGCTGCAAAAGGTGAGAGCCTTACCCTCGCTGTCGAGAATGGGGTCGGCAGCTGCAGTGGTAACAGGACCAGACAGACGTCCTCCAAGAATCTGGTGCACTCTCTCCTCGAGATCCGTGAGAGTGACCACTTGTGGAAGTCCGCCACCGGTTCGACGCTGCTCCTTTCGCATCGTCGCCAGCTTGGACTGCAGGGGAAAGAAGGGGAAGTTCTGTAACATGATGCCTTGAGAGATCATCTCATGCCCCCCATGGTGCAAGGGCCCTTACATGATGCCTTGAGAGATCATCTCATGCCCCCCATGGTGCAAGGGCCCTTACATGATGCCTTGAGAGATCATCTCATGCCCCCCATGGTGCAAGAGCCCTTACATGAGGCCTTGAGAGATCATCTCATGCCCCCCATGGTGCAAGGGCCCTTACATGATGCCTTGAGAGATCATCTCATGCCCCCATGGTGCAAGGGCCCTTACATGTGGCCTTGAGAGATCATCTCATGCCCCCCATGGTGCAAGGGCCCTTACATGATGCCTTGAGAGATCATCTCATGCCCCCCATGGTGCAAGGGCCCTTACATGTGGCCTTGAGTGAAATGTCCATGTGTGTGCCCAGAAAGGGCCATGGGTGCTTGCTGACAGATGGCCATTGGGGCATCATGGCAACAGGGTCCTTGAAGTTAGGTGCAGATGGAGGGAATCAGAAGTTTGCATAACCAACACTCACCCTAATGACCTGAGTGAGGTCATTGAATTTCTTCCTGCACTGAACAGGGGTCCTGGTCGCCATGCTGTTGGAGTTGACCCCTCTGAGAAACCTCCCTCCAAGATCGCCGGTAAGCCTTTTGATTCGGCCTCTTGCCATTGTCAGGATACAGAACATCTCGACGGCGTTCAACTGCAGACACCAACTGGTCCAGAGCCTCAATGCTGAAGCGCTCTGCTCTCTGTCTCACCTTCTTCATCCTCACCAAGTTTATTGCGCCAAAGGGCGAGCGCCGATTCTGAGGCCTACAGGGCGTTGAGTGTAGCAGCTCAGGCTGACTGACCCACCCCTTTAAGAGCCGGCCGGCACCTGGAAGTCTCGTGGTTTCCGGTAATTGAGATCACCTGCGCTGCACCCGTCCGCGCTGATATTGGGTAACGCCTGAACTTTTGTGCCTTAGGAGCCCTGTGCAACGTCTGAGTTCGCGCCTCAATCCCCTTTGGGGGCAATGCAACCCAATATCTCGCCAGGCAGCGATAAGTTTCGTCTGGCTATAAACTTTGCGCAGCGCCAGTTCTAACGCCTCAAGCGGGGCTATACCCAATTTCTAGGCCACAGTACCATAACATTCATTTAACAATTAACACTTTTAACATGCACATTAACTGAAAATAGTCCATTTATAAATTCAGTCTTTGGGGTGGCTTCCTGATCCTTTCTGGATAGCGCCTTTCCTGAATGTCTTGTTTTTGGTGCGGAGGCCCATGTCGTCAGTTGGTTCATCAGCTTCCGATGCTACTGTTTCTGGGGTAGATGGTACCTGTATGTCGGGTTCATCACCAGGTGCGCGAAACATGGGGTTGACTCGTCCCTGTGACTCTATGATCTGGTCGACATGACGTCGCACAATGTTCTCCCCGACATCCACTGTGTACATTAGTGGCCCCTGCCGTGTGCATATCGTTCCTGGTTGCCATTTCTCTGTTCGGTAGTCGCGGGCCAAGACTGGTTGTCCTACATTGAAGCTCCTTGTCGGCTTCTCATTGATGTGCTGGAATTGCTTATTCTCAACATTTCTTCGCACATTTGGTCTGAGCAAATCCAGACGAGATCTCAACCTTCGGTTAAAGAACATCATGGCCGGGGTCTGGTTGGTAACTGCATTTGTCGCATTTCTGTAGGCTAACAGGAAATTGTCCACCTTATGCTGTAGTGGAGTGTCATCATCGCACATGGCCCTTACTGCCTTTTTAAAGGTTTGTACGAACCTCTCAGCCAATCCATTTGTGGCTGGATGATACGGGGCAGATGTGTAATGCCTTACCCCATTCCTTCTCATAAATTTCCGAAACTCTTCGGACACAAACTGTGGCCCGTTATCAGAGCAAATCTGCTCTGGCAAGCCGTTCCTGGCAAATATGGTCCGTAGGACTGCAATCGTTTTCTCCGTAGTGGTGGAGGACATTTTGATCACCTCAGGCCATTTCGAGTGCACATCCACTGCTATTAAGAACATTAAGTCCATGAATGGACCAGCAAAATCAATATGCACCCGTTGCCATGGAGAGGAGGGCCACTCCCATGGGTGTAGAGGGGCATGTGGTGGTGCATTTTGGACCTTCTGGCATCCTGAGCAGCTCTTTGTCAGGTCCTCGATTTGTTGATCGATCCCCGGCCACCACACATAAGCCCTAGCAAGGCTTTTCATTTTCACCCCTCCCAGATGGCCTTCGTGAGGCTCATTGAGCACTCTCTCCCTTAACTTGGGTGGAATTACCACTCGGGATCCACACATCAAGGTCCCCTGGCATACTGACAGCTGTTCTCTTCTGGATGAGAATGCTGGCAACAGTGAGTCGCCATGTGTTGGCCATCCCTTCACCGTCAAATCATATACCCGAGACAGTGTCGGATCATTTCGGGTCTCCTAAAACATAGAAACATAGAAGATAGGAGCAGGAGTAGGCCATTCGGCCCTGCTCCGCCATTCAATGAGATCATGGCTGATCATCCAAATTCAGTACCCTGTCCCTGCCTTCTCCCCATATCCCTTGATTCCTTTAGCCTTAAGAAATATTTCCAACTCTTTCTTGAATATACTTAATGAACTGGCCTCCACCGCCCTCTGTGGCAGAGAATTCCACAAGTTCACCACTCTCTGGGTGAAGAAATTCCTCCTCATTTCAGTCCTAAATGGCTTACCCCTTATCTTTAGACTATGACCCCTGCTTCTGGACTCCCCGGCCATCAGAAATATCCTTCCTGCATCTAGTCTGTCCAGGCCTGACAGAATTTTATAGGTTTCGATGAGATCCCCTCTCAATCTTCTAAACTCCAGTGAGTATAAGCCCAATCGACACAATCTCTCCTCATACGTCATTCCTGCCATCCCAGGTATCAGCCTGGTGAATCTTCGCTGCACTCCTTCCATGGCAAGAACATCCTTCCTCAGGTAAGGCGACCAAAACTGCACACAATACTCAAGGTGTGGTCTCACCAAGGCCCTGTACAACTGCAGCAAGACATCCTTGTTCTTGTACTCGAACCCTCTTGCTACGAAGGCCAACACACCATTTGCCTTCTTAACCGCCTGCTGCACCTGCATGCTTACCTTCAGCGACTGGTGCACAAGAACACCCAGGTCTCTCTGCCCTTCCCCTTCTCCCAATCTATTGCCATTCAAATAATAATCTGCCTTCCTGTTTTTGCCACCAAAGTGGATAACCTCACATTTATCCACATTATAGTGCATTTGCCATGTTTCTGCCCAATCACCCAACCTGTCCAAATCGTACTGGAGTTTCACGACATCCTCCTCACAGCATACCCTCCCACCCAGCTTTGTGTCGTCTGCAAATTTGGAGATATTACATCCAATTCCCTCATCCAGATCATTAATATATATTGTGAACAGCTGGGGTCCTAGGACCGATCCTTGCGGTACCCCACTAGTCACTGCCTGCCACTCGGAAAATGACCCGTTTATTCCAACTCTTTGCTTTCTGTCTGCCAACCAGCTCTCTATCCAAGTCAATACCTTGCCCCCAATCCCATGTGCCTTAATTTTGCATGCTAATCTCTTATGCGGGACCTTATCGAAAGCCTTCTGAAAGTCCAAATACACCACATCCACTGGTTCTCCCTTATCTATTTTACCAGTTACATCCTCAAAAAATTCCAGTAGATTAGTCAAGCATGATTTACCTTTTGTAAATCCATGTTGACTTTGTCCGATCCAGTCACTGCTTTGCAAGTGCTCTGCTATTACATCTTTTATAATGGACTCTAGCATTTTCCCCACTACTGATGTCAAGCTTACCGGTCTATAATTCCCCGCCTTCTCCATATCCGCATTAGTTACTGGCAATCGTTTAATTATCGACGAATAAAATATTTCGACAGGGTCCACTGCTGGTGCTTCCTCCGCAGTAGGCAGTGGCAGGCTTGATAGCCCATCAGCGTTTCCATGCTGTTTTGTGCCCTTATACTCTATTTCATATTGGTTCGCCCCTAGAAAAAGGGACCATCTTTGTAGCCGTTGTGCAGTCATCACCGGAACGCCCTTCTTTGGATTAAAGATGGAGACAAGTGGTTGGTGGTCAGTCAGCAAGGTGAACTTCTGCCCATGCAGATAGTGGTTGAATTTTTTTACTCCCCATACTAGGCTGAGGGCCTGCCTGTCAATCTGGGCATAGTTGCACTCGGCTGAGGTTAGTGACCGAGACGCAAAGGCTACTGGCCTCTCCACATCGTCTGGGAATTTGTGCGACAGCACCGCTCCAATGCCATAGGGTGATGCATCACACGCCAACCGAATTGGTAGTGCTGGGTTGAAATGGGCCAACACCTCTTTTGATGTGATCAATTCTTTGCACTTCTGGAAAGCTCATTTACATTCGTCATTCCACTTCCATGGTACCCCCGTTTGCAGTAGGGTGTTCAATGGGTGTAATACTGTAGACAAATTTGGTAAGAACTTATGGTAGTAGTTCACCAGCCCGAGGAACGACCTCAGTTGTGACACATTTTCCGGTGCTGGAGCCTTGACTACTGCCTCAATCTTTTCAGGGGACTTATGTAACCCCTCTTCATCAATAACGTGGCCACAATACGAGATCTGCTTCTGGAAAAACTCGCACGTGTGGCAATTAGCTCGTAGCCCATATTCCTTCAATCTAGTGAGCACCTTCTCCAGGTTGGCGAGGTGATCACTGTCATTTTCGCCCGTGACCAGGATGTCATCCAAGTAACACTGGGTCCCTGGAATCCCTTGCAGGACTTGATCCATTGCCCTTTGCCAAATAGCCGGAGCCGATGCTACCCCGAACACCAGCCGGTTGTATTGGTAGAGACCTTTGTGAGTGTTGATCGTGAGGTATTGATTCGAGGCTTCTTCTACCTCCATTTGCAGGTACGCCTGGGCCAGATCAATCTTAGTGAAGCGTTTTCCTGCAGATAGCGAGGCGAAAATATCTTCAATCCGCGGAAGCGGATATTGTACCGTGTGAAGGACTGGGTTCACTGTCACCTTAAAGTCCCCACAGATGCGAACCTTCTTTGGTTCCCCAGGCGTATTACTCAACGACCTCTTCATTACAGGAACGATGGGTGTAGCCCACTCACTCCAGTCGACTTTGGACAGTACTCCTGAACGTTCCAAACCTTCCAGCTCTGCTTCGACGGCTGGGCGGATCGCATAAGGCACCGGTCTGGCCTTAAAAAACTTTGGGCTTGCATTTTCCTCTATTTTAATCGTCGCTGTTATGCCTTTTAGTGTTCCGAGTGCCTCCTGGAACACTTCTTGTGCGTCAGTTAGCATTTTTGACAGTCGTCCAGGTGTGACGTCGTCATCCTTTTTGGCCTCAACCTTCAGTGCCTGTATGGAATGCCAATCTAATTGTATCTTCCGGATCCATTCATGTCCTAGTCATGGTGGTCCTCCATCTGGCAATACATATAGGTCAATTTTTGGTATTTCCTGGCCGTTGTATATCACGTTCACCCTTATTTTTCCTTTGGGGTAGACTTTTTTGCCCCGTGTACGTCTTCAAGACAATCTCTGTCGCTTTCAAGGGTATATGTGAGAATAGCCGCTTGTAGTCCCTTCGGTTTATGACTGTTAGGGCTGATCCTGTGTCCAATTCCATTTTCACTTGGACTCCGTCTATCTTGAGCGTGACCCAGATAGTCTGGTGGTCCTCCATTTTGATTACATTATGTAGTTTCAGACAACCCAGCTCCTTGCTTCAGGCGTCTATCACTTTTCTGTTCGTCTGAACTACTGTCCGTCACCTTATGTACCTTTTTGTACTTCTCCTGTGGAGATTTCTTGCTGCTGGTTTTCTTCCCTGACCTGCAGACTCTTGCTATGTGTCCTGCTTTTCCACACTGTCTGCACACTTGGTCCTTGAACCAACAATCCTTCTGGTCGTGTGTTGTTCTGGCGCAGCGATAACACTTCCCTGCTCCATATGACATTTCATTGGTGCCATATTCTTGCGGTCTCCGTTGTATCTCTGCAGCGCCCCGTGCGGCTGCTTCGTGTGATACTGCCATGCTGAAAGCCTTGTCCAGCGTAAGATCCTTTTCTGATAGAAGCCGTTTCTGGGTTCCTTCACTTTGAAGCCCACACACAAACTTGTCCCTTAACGTATCTGCTAGTCCCATTCCAAACTGGCAGTGTTTCAATAGCTTGCGCAGTTCCGTTAAATACTCAGCGTTACTTTCGTCTTTATGCTGGTTCCTTTTGTGGAACTTAAATCTTTCTGCTATCAGCAGCGGTGTGGGGTTTAAGTGGTCCTGTAGGATTTCCACTATGCTTTCGAAATCCTTATCCACTGGCTTCTCTGGGGTTACTAAGTTTTGCAGTAAGCCATACGTTTTTGCACCCATGGAATTCAACAAAACCAGTGCTTTCCTGGCATCTGGCACTTCATTCGCCTTGCAGTACACCTCAATGCATTCCACATATGTCGCCCAATCTTCGACTTCATTGTCGAACGCTGTGACACTGCCACTCTTCGGCATCCCTGGGTGTGGTTAGACTGACTAAAATGGCATCTCCCGCGCTCTCCCTTCTTCTCCGCGGCTCAAATGGCGTCTCCCGCACTTCCTTTCTTTCCCCGCGGACGCTGCTCAGCCCTTGAGCCCTGGCTGCGCTCTGTGCGTTCTCCTGTGCGCCTCTCTCGTTGCCGCCGCTCGGTCCTGAACCCCGGCTGTGCTTTACCCTCTCTCTCTTTTTATTTTCCGTCGACGCCGCTCGGTCTTCAACCCCCGGTTGCGCCCTGTGCGCTTTACCCTCTCTCTTACCCCGTCGACGCTGCTCGGCCTTTTCTGTGCAGTCGGTCGGCTCCAGCCTCCGCTGTCCGGGAAGGGTCTGCGCTGTACCTGTTGCCAGCCTGTTGCTGGATCGTCGTGGCTGGAGAACCAAGCCCAGCTCTCAACAGCCTCCCCTGCGATGTTCACTCTCTGCCGGATGACTGGGCGGTTGCTCATGGTCGACGCCCGTGCTTCTGGCCTCGACTTTCTTCCACTGTCCTCCCGGAGCGAATCCTTGGGAGGAAATGCAGAGTTGCAGGTAGATTCGAATCGACTTCGTCGCCACTGTTGAATCCGTGAATCTTAAGGTATGGTGTTCTTCAATAAATAGACGGAGACTGCAGATCAGCAATCAACAGGTGTTTACTGGATGAGGGTAGTCTAAAAACTAACAGTACAGATGCCTGCTCAAGGCTTATATACAGGTGTGGTCACTGCCGGTACTACAGTATACAGGAGCTGTAAAAGTAGTTCTCTCTTAAAGGTACATACACTACACCGTCGACGCTGCTCGGCCTTTTCTGTGCCGTCGGTCGGCTCTAGCCGCCGCTGTCCGGGAAGGGTCTGCGCCGTACCTGTTGCCAGCCCATTTCGCTGGACCACCGTGACTGGAGAACCAAGCCCAGCTCTCAACAGCCTCCCCTGCGATGCTCAAATCTCTGCTGGATGACTGGGCGGTTTCTCGTGGTCGACGCCCGTGCTTCTGGCCTCAACTTTCTTCCACTGTTCTCCAGGAGCGAATCCCTGGGAGGTAATGCAGAGTTGCAGGTAGATTCGAATCTGCCTCGTCGCCACTGTTAGATCCGTGTATTTTTGATGTTGTGTGTCCTTCAATAACTAGACACGAGACTGCAGGAACAATCAACAGGTATTTACTGGATGAGGATTACTCTAAAACTAAACGTACAGATCCCTACTCAGGGTTTATATACAGGTGTGGTCACTGCCGGTACTACAGTATACAGGAGCTGTAAAAAGTAGTTCTCCCCTTAAAGGTACATACACTACACCACACACACACACATTATAAGCAGGGCCCCTAGTGCTCCACACACACACACATTATAAACAGGGCCCCTAGTGCTCCACACACACACACATTATAAACAGGGCCCTAGTGCTCCACACACACACATTATAAACAGGGCCCCTAGTGCTCCACACACACACATTATAAACAGGGCCCCTAGTGCTCCACACACACATGCATTATAAACAGGCCCCTAGTGCTCCACACACACACATTATAAACAGGCCCCTAGTGCTCCACACACACACATTATAAACAGGGCCCCTAGTGCTCCACACACACACATTATAAACAGGGCCCCTAGTGCTCCACACACACACATTATAAACAGGGCCCCTAGTGCTCCACACACACACACACACACACATTATAAACAGGGCCCTAGTGCTCCACACACACACATTATAAACAGGGCCCCTAGTGCTCCACACACACACATTATAAACAGGGCCCCTAGTGCTCCACACACACACACACACACATTATAAACAGGGCCCCTAGTGCTCCACACACACACATTATAAACAGGGCCCCTAGTGCTCCACACACACACATTATAAACAGGGCCCTAGTGCTCCACACACACACATTATAAACAGGGCCCCTAATGCTCCACACACACACATTATAAACAGGGCCCTAGTGCTCCACACACACACATTATAAACAGGCCTCCTAGTGCTCCACACACACACATTATGAACAGTCCTCCTAGTGCTCCACACACACACACATTATGAACAGTCCTCCTAGTGCTCCACACACACACACATTATGAACAGTCCTCCTAGTACTCCATAACTGTGGGCATGGAAATCGTCATGAATTTTGTCTTCCACCGCAAAATCAGAAGCAGGAGGCCTGGCTGGAGCAGAAGAGAGGACCGGGAACAACAGAAAGGCGTGACATATATTCAGCTTTTCCAGTAAACCTCTTAGTTACTATGAAAGTCTTGGTCTCTCAATGAGGCTTTATATGCATTAAGAGGTTTACTGTAAAGTAAGAATTGTCATTTATATGGCACCTTTCACAGTCGCAGGACGTCCCAAATCACTGTACAGTGAATGAGTTGCTTTTTTAAGTGTAGTCACTGTTGTTTTGTAGGCAAACGCAGCAGACAATTTGGGCACAGCAAGATCCCAAAAATTACAATGAGATGAATGACCAGTAAAGCTGTTTGTAGCAGTATTGCTTGATGTGTCAGCCAGGACACCAGGATATCTCCCCTGCTCTTCTTCAAATAATGTCATGGTATCTCTTATGTCCATCTGAGAGGGGACACAGGTTCAAACTATTAAAGGGTCATTTTCACCCTGATATTATGGACCCGATCTTTACAGGAGCATGTTGCGGGGGGGCGGGGGGGGGGGGCGTGGGTAGAGGAGTTTCGGCTTTCAACTGTGGAGTTTTAACTCCATCATGTGTGTATTTTTTTTACAGCAGGTTTCCCACCCAGATGTCAGCCTGATGGACAGAGGAATCTGGAGCAGGCTGCAGCTCCAGGTAGGGAGCCTGCAGCTGCTACTGGGATCATGGGGGTCTGATCTCCGTCCCCGGGGAGGTGTGTAGGGGGGGGGGGGTTTCCGACCCAGGGAAACTCGGCCGGCCAGGGTTAAACCTGCGAAACAGGTTAAATCTGAGGTTGCCAGCCTCATTAAAATATTTTAATTGCCAACCCATCTCCTGGGAGTGGTTTGGCTGCCTGCCCCATCTCCTGGAAGCAGGTTGGCTGCCTGCCCCATCTCCTGGAAGCGGGTTGGCTGCCTGCCCCATCTCCTGGGAGCGGGTTGGCTGCCTGCCCCATCTCCTGGGAGCGGGTTGGCTGCCTGCCCCATCTGCTGGGAGCGGGTTGGCTGCCTGCCCCATCTGCTGGGAGCGGGTTGGCTGCCTGCCCCATCTGCTGGGAGTGGGTTGGCTGCCTGCCCCATCTGCTGGGAGTGGGTTGGCTGCCTGCCCCATCTGCTGGGAGCGGGTTGGCTGCCTGCCCCGTCTCCTGGGAGTGGGTTGGCTGCCTGCCCCGTCTCCTGGGAGTGGGTTGGCTGCCTGCCCCATTTCCTGGGAGCGGGTTGGCTGCCTGCCCCCGCCCCACCTCCATTAAACCCAGCAGTGGGCAGGTAGGAGGCGGGTGACCCTTAGCTTCTGGTCGCCTGTCACTTTAATTCTCTGCTTCACTCCCACTCTGCTCTCTCTGTCCTCGGCCTATTACAGTACATTGTTCCAATGAAGCTCAACGTAAGCTCGAGGAACAGCACCTCATCTTTCGATTAGGCACTTTACAGTCTTCTGGACTCAACATTGAGTTCAACAATTTCAAACTATAACCCCTGCCCCCATTTTTCATGCTGTATGATTTTGCCATTCCCATTTGCAACATTTTATCTTTCCTGTCTCTTACATAAGCACAGTATGTTCCTTCAATTCCTTCCTCCCCTGTCTCTGCACCTGCTTAATATGTTACATCTCCAGCTTTTTCCAGTTCTGATGAAGGGTCTCAGACCTGAAACGTTAAATCTGTTTCTCTCTCCACAGATGCTGCCTGGCCTGCTGAGTATTTCCAGCATTTTCTGTTGTTATTTGTCATCCAGCTATGTTTATTACAACAGGCTGAGAGAGGTTATAGCACCACCGCTGGAGACCGTAAGAATAACAGGTGTGACCATTACAATGTTACCCATTGATTTCAATGTATCAACTATCACAGTCATGACAAACTCAAAAAAACTCAAGGATTTTAATATATTATAGTTATACAATAAAAACATACTCACACTCAGTCCCCACTTAAAGGTATACATTCTGTCCTTTATTTTTAGTGGGTGCCTTTTCAAGAAATGTCATTTGTTGTCTAGGTTGGGGGGCATGTGGATCTGTGTTTGAGTTTGCTTGTGGGTAAGGGTATATGTTTTTTTTTTATAAGTAATCTCTTATTGAGTTAGCATGTTTGATACATTTTGCATAAGTTGAACTTGTACCCAGTAAGTGGAGAATTGTTAACCCAACAACTTCCAGCAAATTTTACTTTTGCACTTCAGCAGCAAAAATGCACAATCTGCCTATCATATGGAGCTTTGTCTTCCCTGTTACATTTAATAAATCTGCTCTTACTTCACAACTAAATCCTGTGACTGCTTTATAAAAGCCTCTATAAAGCACAATGACAATGTTTTGCCCTTTTCTGGGGAGTAGCACCAGATGCCCAGATGAGTTAGCATGTGCCATGTACCAAAGGTCAACATAAGAATCAGAAACCGGTTTCTTATTAGTAGCACGTAAGCAGCATGGCAACAGATAATGGAGTTCACTGCTGTTAATCCTTTGAGAGACAAGTTCATTTCCACAGACAGGTGAAGGGGAAAAGGATGTAACTTTACATTAATGCTCCAGTGCACTGTTTCACAGCATGGCGGGATGTGGGCTTGGCCCTGTGACTCTACAAGTGGCAAATTTAAAATTTATTCGAGGTTAAAAGAGGCCTATCACTTCACCTCAAAAAGGGAAGGAAAATTCAGCAGGTAAATCAGCTCGGCCTGCTCTTCTGCACCAGCTACTGGCCACACACACACTGCCTCAACCCCCAACACCCACAGTTAGAAGTGGCGCACTGTGCGCATGGGAAGTAGGGTTGCCAACCCTCCAGGCTAAAGACTAATCTCTCGGACACTGCTGCGACCGACCCAGGAGAAGAATCATAGGGGCAATAAAAAAATTATGTTTAAAAAAAAAAATTATTTGAGGAGGATTGTGGGGGAGGGGCAGTGAGAGGCAGGAGGTCATGCGATGACACCTCCAGGAATATGTACAACCAGAGTTGGAAACACTAATGGAGAGGGGTCAAGACTGAAAAGAAAGGGAGAAAATTACATTTGCAATAGGTACTCTTCTGGGTTTTTTTAAATGTTATTTTTGTGGTGGGTGGTTAATGAGTAAAATAGAAAAATATACAGATCATTCATCCGAACAACCAGAATGAGGAAGAACCACAATCTGCCACTGATTGTAAAGATGATATTTCATGCACTGTGCACAGCTATGCTTTTATGATATTGCTAAATGACCCTTGACCTGATTAGTACTTTGATTTGATTGTTCTCTGATGAAAGGCACTGCTATGCAGCATACCAGGAGAAAGCTGGGTTTCCGCACCATGCAAAATCTCTCCATGTACAATGACTATAGTAAATTCAGACAGACTTCAGGCATTTGTCTTTTTATATTAAACTTGACAGTGTTTTCTATGCATATGTGGAGAATCTGTTATAACATAAGGTCTGTTCATCATATTGAAAATGTTTTCCCCAAAAAGGAGTGTGAATTTTGAGGGAAAGTGATGGAGGTCATGAGCTTCTTCTACCAGAGGCAGCTTTGGCAAGAAGACAAATAGCAGAAATGTAACGTGGTAAAGAATTGTGTGTGTAAATGTGTACCCTTATACAAGGGAGAAGGGACAGTATTATATACAGTACTATATACTATCAATAATACTGTTCACATTGCCTCAGAATGTGGTACTGGTGCCATAACATTTAATTACCTATAACTATTAAAATAGGTTGGGGGTGAGGGGAGAATAACTCAGAAAATAGTGGCAAGGGTGTTATTGTTGCACCTTTGCCTTACAATGGGGGCACAATACTGGGTGCCAGCAATACTATTCCCATCTCACTGTGATGTCACCTGCCATTTCCTGAGGAATGTGGAAGAAAATTACTTGTCAATTTTGGTGGTAAAGCATTTTTACTAACTTTTTAAATCTGACTACAAATGTCTTCCACATCCTGTTCAAATATCTGTATATAGATAGTATCTGATTAACTGCAGTGAATAGTTTTATCATTTTATACTATGAACTCCTAGAGGGATCTCCGTATATAATTAAAATCCCTAGTCTTCCAGAGAGTATTATTGAAATGTTTAACAAAACTACAGAATAACTGGTCAAAATGAATTATACACTATACTAAGGCACACAGGCATCTCCACAAACATTCTCTTCTGCTGTCAGTTGTATCCTTATATTCATCTGCAAAATATCACTAAACTTTCACTTCACTTCTATTTTTTTGTTTTGGTTCTAGGGCATTGGATTGGTTACATAGCTGACAAGTGCACTGCTGTGAGCTTCTATTATAAAAGCTATAGGGACTTCTGCAATGGCCGTCTCCACCATTACTAGGCTGATATAATTTGGAAAAGTAGATCTGGGTAAGCAATCATTAAGTGGGCTTCCTTGATAGACTTTAATTGGCAACATTCAAGGCCGTCTTCTTGGAAAAGCTTATACAATACTACATTTACATTTTGTTAAGTGCTGTCTCTTTTCCCTTTAGATGCTGGGCTGAGCAGGCCACTTCTGTTTCTGGCAGTTATTAGTTACTAATGGAATATGATGGATTGTAGTGCGAGACCATTGCAGGTCAGAAGCGTATGAATCGTTACCAGAATTAGTGATACGCACCTTTTGCAATATGCCTGCCAGTAAATTAGGATGTACTTGGATGAAACAGAAATATTTCGAATGACCTTGATTAATTGTGCAGTCAACTTGCCAAAACAAGCGTATGTTGTTGAGATTGCTTCCAATATGATGTTTTGAACTGGTCTGCAACATTGCTTACATCCTGGGCTATGTCGAGTGTCAACTTAATTTCCTTGTGTCTCCTTTCATTGTCATTCAGCTGTGTCCAGCACCCTATTCAACCCTGTGAATGAAAAGGGCATCAGGGTGTCCTGGTCTAGAGAGTTTGAGCCAATCCTTGTTGTATCTGTGTTGCTAGCCATTACCATAGAAATTGCTGACTGGAGATCCATCATGGTTCCTATGCTAGCCCAAGGTTTTCTCCATTGTTGCTTGCAGATGATGAAGGCGACCATGTACCTAACTGAAAGCAGTCTGAATGATAACCCTAACCTATGCCAAAAGTTTACTTTATTTCTGAATGGAACCCTTTTGCAAGATATGCAAGTGCTGCCCTCAGAGCTCCTTGGCATGTTAATCCCCACAGAAGATACAACTTCAGTCTGAACAGTTCACAATATTTTTACCCCCAGCCAAACTCTCATGTGTTATATTCCACCCAAACTAGGCATAGGACAGACCGGTAATGCGAAATAAAGCAGGAGTCAAACCATTTCCGTGGCTTTTTATTTCTCATCTTATTTATAAATCATTTTCTTCTGACTAAGGTTCTACCAAACAAGAGTGCAGGGAGGTGATCAGTTTCCCAGGCCTCCACCAGTATTGCCCTTGGACTGCTAGCAATAATGTATAAAATGGTGTTCTAGATTAACTCACCATTCACTTTTTTCTCTCTTTTGGGGCTGTGCAGCACTACTGCTGAATGCCTCAGTCAGACAGTCTGGGGAATTACAGGAAGGCATTTGGGTTCAGTATGGTGGAGCATGTTAATGTCTTTATTCATAGAAGGTTAAGAGATTTGATAGAGGTGTTCAAAATCTCTGTTCTAAGGATAACATGCCAGCCTCTCCAGATAACTGAAGTCCCTCATACCCGGTACCAATCTAGTAAATCACATTTGCACCCTTTCCAAGGCCTTGACATCCTTCCTAAGGTGTTGTACCCAGAATTGAACACAATACTCCAGCGGAGGCCAAACCAGTATTTTTTTAAAGGTTTAACATAACTTCCTAGCTTTTGTATTCTATTCCTCTATTAATAAAACCAAGGATCCCATATGCTTTTTTAACAGCCTTCTGAACTTGTCCTGTTACCTTCAAAGATTTGTGCATATACACCCCCCGGGTCTTTCGGCTCCTGCACCCCCTTTAAAATTGTACCATTTAGTTCATATTGCCTCTCCTTTGTTCTTCCTACCAAAATGTATTACATCACACTTCTGTTAAATTTCAGCTTGCCATGTGTCTGCCCATTTCAGCAGTCTGTCCATGTCCTCCTGAAATCAGTTACTATCCTCCTCATTGTTTACTCCAATTCCAAGTTTCGTATCAGCTACAAACTTTGAAATTCTGCCCTCAATACCCAAGTCCAGGTCATTAATATATATCAAAAAGAGCAGTGGTCCTAATACTGACCACTGGGAAACACCACTGTATACTTCCCTCCAGTCTAAAAAAACAACCGTTCACCACTACTCTACTTTGTCCCTTAGCCAATTTTGTATCCATGCTGCCACTCTCCCTTTAATCCCATGAGCTTTAATTTTGCTAGCAAGTCTATTATGTGGTACTTTGTCAAACGCCTTTTGAAAGTCCATATACACATCAACCGCACTACCCTCACCAACCCTCTCCGTTACTTCATCAAAGAACTTGATCAAGTTAGTCAAACGCAATTTGCCTTTAACAAATCCATGCTGACTTTCATTTATTAGCCCATACTTTTCCAAATGCCAATTAATTTTGTCCCAGATTATAGTCTCAAAGTTTCCCCATCACCAATGTTAGGTCGATTAGCCTGTAGTTGCCAGGTTTATCCTTCTCCCCTTTAACAGGGGTGTAACATTTGCAATCCTCCAGTCCTCTGGTACCACCCCCATATCCAAGGAGGATTGGAAGATTGTGGCCAGAGACTCTGAAATTTCCACGCTTACTTTCCTCAGTAACCTAGGATGCATCCCATCCAGACCAGGTGACTTTTCTACTTTGAGGACTACCAACCTTTTAAGTACCTCCTCTTTATCTATTTTTATCCTATCCAGTATCACTACTGCCTCCTCCTTTACTGCTACATTGCATCTGTCTCCTAGAGAAGAGGATGATGCCAAAGTACACATTTAGTACCTCAGCCATGCCCTCTGCCTCCACAAGAAGATCTCTTTATTGGTCCTTAATTGACCCCACCCTTCTTTAACTACCCTTTTACTGTTTCTGTGTTTAGAAAAGACTTTTGGGTTCACTTATGTTGCCACTAATCTATTCTCATACTCTCTCTTTGCCTCTCTTATTCCCTTTTTTAGATCTCCTCTGTACTTTCTACATTCAGCTTGGTTCTCTAATGTATTATGAACCTTACATTTGTCATAAGCCTCCTTTTTCTGTCTCATTTTAACTTCTATATCTTCAGTCATCCAGGGAGCTCTAGCTTTGGATGCCCTTCCTTTCCCCTTCATGGGAATGTGTCTATTCTGTACCTGAGCCATCTCTTCTTTGAAGGTCTCCCATTGTTCAATTACTGTTTTGCCTAGCAATTTTTGATTCCAATCCACCTTGGTCAGATCCATTTTCAACTCACTGAAGTTAGCCCTCCTCCAGTTAAGTATTTTTACACTTGTTTGTACCTTGTCCTTTTCCATAACTATTCTAAACCTGATTGATTATTTTTGATCACTGTTCCCCAAATGCTCTCCTACTGAAGTGTGTTCCACTTGCCTCACTTCATTCCCCAGAACTAGATCCAGCACTACTTCCTTCCTCGTTTGGCTGGAAACACACTGATTAAGAAAGTTATCTTGTACACATTTCAGGAATGACTCCCTCTCTTTGCTCTTTACACCATTACTATCCCAGTCTATATTAGGATAATTGAAGTCCCCCGTTATCACTGCTCTGTAATTTGCCTGCAAATTTTCTCCTATATCTTCTTCCTTGGTGGCCTATAGTATACACTATTATATTAATTGTTTTATTAATTCACCCCTTAGTGCACAAAGCTTTAAAATGCTGAGGAGCTATTTTTAATATTTACATTATTGGCTTTTTGACCAACCCAGACCTCAAAGTCCTCGCATTACATGTAGAAGCATTCAATAATTGGTATCAACTGGGACTCCATTGATTTCATGAGATTTTCCATAATGGAATTTTGGAAACTTTCCAGTAACTCTTAAGATGAACATTTCCTTAACCATAAATAGTTTCATAAGTACTTGAAAATTTGTATTATATTACTACGAGGTAAGAGAGGGAGGGCTGATAAAACCTTCAATCAATTATTCATGAGGAAAAATTCCAACATCAGATCATCTGATACATTTTATTTTTGAGCTTGAACATTAAAGGTAGCATTTTTTTTTAAAGTCATCTGAGACCTAGATTTTGGAAGTAATATCAGTAATGATTCCTGGCAAAAATCTAGCTCAGTACTCACATAAAAAATTCCATCTACAAAAATATGAAAGGCACACAGTTTGCTACTCAAGTCTTGTGACCGATCTCAAGGACATTTGATTATATGTTCAAACAGGTTATTTTAAACTTCCATTGAGAAGAACACATTTAGTGTGGAATTTTATCTACCCCACATTCAAAAGGACATTGAAGATTTGAAGAAAGTTCAGCGAAGAGCAAAATGGATGATTCTGGGACAAAACTTAAATTGTGAAGAGAGTCACAGAAGGGACATGATTCACGTCTTTCAAACGACAAGGGAAATGGATAGTATATATAAGCAGGTTATTTAACTTACACTACGATTCTAGAAAATGAAAACAAATTATGAAGCCTGAAGTGAAGAAGGAGTAAAAGAAATGTTATCCCCATACAATATGGGGAATAGGCTCCAGCAAAAATAATTAACTCCTTTAAAACAAAGCAAAACATCTGGTTCAAAATGGGATTGTGCCAAAGGGTCTTTAAATCAGTTTTGACGTGGGTACTTGGTGTGAGTGGGTGGTGGGCCCATGGGAAAGAAGCCAATATTTCCAGTTGCTTTTTTAGCTCCTCGAGCTGCCTGTGCATCACTTGCTCGGATAGCAGATATCCCATAGATCCTTTACTTGTATATTTGCTGGAGGTGCAGCCACTATGTTCTCTCTTGATGCTAGTGGTAAAGCCAAGCCAAGTACATGTTCCTTGCCCCGTTGGCAGGAGGATGAATAGATCCGAAATTGGGTCTAGCAGATAGTAACTGAACAGGCCTATTTCAGCTCCCTTGCTGGCATCTCGTGTTACCTCAAGCTAATGTCCAACAAGACCTCTACTTTGCTGATCAGCAGTGTGATCTAAATGTCCTATCTGTATAAACCTATGTATGTAATCCGTAATGTAGCAAACAATCTGCTGTTTTGTACTGTACCATGACCTGGTTTCAAATCTCCTCCTCTTTTGGGAGCCCTCTGTTATACACTGTCTTCCCTGTCCAAGAGCACAATTCAAGCATTTGCTGTTCTATAGCCATGGCTAAGATTATCCAGAAGATCAGCTCAGGAAGTGGTAAATGTTCTTTACTTGAAGATGATGAATTGTCTTTCTGGTTCTTAACCTAACTGTTGATGTTTATTGATAGAACCATTGGGAGTAAATATTTCACAACACATTCTTTCATATTTGGTACTGAATCCTTCTAGACAAACTATCTGAAATTACATGAAGCAGAAACAATTCTTAAATTGTGATCTATTGTGGGAGCAGGTGTCCACACCACAAAAGGATCCAAAATTGATGCAGATTGGGGCTAAATTAGCAGTCTCATATGGAGTGGCTATAAAGATAGGTGATGTGGGAAATGGCAACACTGTACAGTGCAGGGTGCTATTCTGAATATGGACACAAGGGATTGTTGTTAGGCAAAGTAAATGCAATATTACTTAGCATCTGATCATTTACTAACATTTTTTGTTAAATTTGACATTAATCAAAGTCAGATGGCATACTGGCTTCATGCAAGGTCAGGAATGCCGAGTAATGCTGCATTTACTTTGGCCTAACAACATGCCCTTAACTCCTCTTTCACAATAGCACCAACTACTGCAAAGTTTAAACTTTTCCATTTTCTGCATCATCTGTCTTTATAGCCACTCCAGGCGAGACTGCTAATTTAGTCCCAATTTGCATCAAATGATGGATACTTCATGGTGTGGACACCTTGTCTACAATGGGTCAAAATGTTCTTGACACAGAATTGTCCATTTCACAAAACTGTTGATAAAGTATAAAAAGTAGGTTGCAGAGATTTGGTGCACTGACACAATAGGCTAAAAAGCCACCCTGATCTTAAATACTCACCTATTCCTGTATATGTAAATGGTTTGTTTTTTCAAGGATAATCTCCATTAAAGTAGAAAAGGTCAAGAGGAGATTTAATGGACATTTTTTAAATTATAAAGGGTTTGGATGGGTAAATAGGAAAAGACTATCTCCTCTAGTTAGAGAGTCATTGATAAAGGGGGTTATCAATTTAAAATAGTCATTAACAGGGTGAGGAGAGAGGTTAGAAGACATTTCTTTACACAGAGGGTTGAGAGAGCAGGGAATACTTTTCAATAGATGGTAGTTGGAGCAAAGACCATTGCATCTTTTAAACAAAAATTGGATACATATTTGAATACAGGGGTTCAGGGAGAGAGCAGTAAAGTTGCTTTAGTTTTGTATCGCTCTGATAAAGAGCTGGCAGAAACTCAATGGGCCAAATGGCATCCTTCTGTGCTATAAACTTATGGTTTCATGATTTTCCACTACTCTGGAAATAAGGCAGAATTTGAACAAAAAGTTACATTAAAAAGTGGAACTATTTGGAGTAATTCCACCCAGGTCAGTGGTGTTTAAACCTGGCTTTAAGGAAATCAGTAAGCTAGTCAAACTATTTGCTCCATTCATCTTTGTATTATTATTCTAAACACTTTGTTGTAAGCAAATGTTAATCTCTAAATAAAACATACACAACCAGCAAAGCTTTATCCTGTAATTATCCTTCACTTATTGTGTTGCCACAAGATGGCATCATTTAAACGTAAATCTGTCCATTTAAGAAAATTTGCAAAAGACGTTAAATGTAGAAAGTATTCATACACTTCCAAGCATCACGAAACCCCTAAATCTTTAGTATTGCATGAAGCTTGTTAATTTTAAAGCCGTTAGATCTTCATTGACAGTCCAAGCGAAATATTTCACTTTCATCTACTTCATCTGTGTTTTACAGTTTAAAGAGTTGGGAATTATTGCTTCTCAACCTAATATTCTGCAATGAAAACAAATTCAAATTAAACATGTGACAACAAAACTGTGACTATCTTCCCTTAAGGGAAAGTGCAAATTGAACAATGAGATAGAAATAAGAGGAAAGTGCTTCTGGTAAGCAGTAAAGTAAAAACTTCATGGATATTGGAAGACAGGCAAATATTTCAGGCCAACACAACTTTAGCCTTGGAATTTACAATTTGCTAGAAGTTACACATTTTAATAAAAAATACATTTTTCTAGTTTTATGCTATCCAGCTTGATTCACTATACTTTATTAAGGTTAATTTTATAGTATGTACATCAATTAACCAATACAGTATTTACTGGAAGTCATGATAGGATGATTGTTAAATTCAATGTCAGCAGTTACTTAAGCATTTTAATCATCAGTTCTCTTACACTCTTTGGGATGTCTGCTTTTCATGAAGTATTGTAATTAATTAAACCTTTTTCAAATCAAACTTTGCAAGACATCACTCTGCATTATTTTATGTTTACCCAAAATCCACTGTGAACTGCAGGGAAATCAAAAGTCAAATAGTACTTTAAGCCTCTGGCATGTAGGATTTAAGAGGATTGAACCACAAGAGTGTGTTGGAACCCCGAGATGGTCCAACCAAAAGCTTGTGCTGGAGAAAGTTGCAAACTGATGCTCAAAGAGGCACTCTACATTTACTGTTATTTGGAAGGTAGTTTTAAAAAGATCAGGTCATTTATACCAAAACTAGTGCTGTACTGTTTGTGATTGACTTGCTTAATTTCTGTACAAAAAGTTAGTTTGTTAAATGGGAGCCTGAGCCAAGCTTGAGTGTAGTGATAAGTATAACCTCTTAGTTCTGGTATTATCCCCTCTTAGTTCTGGTATTATCCCATCAGGAAAGACTGAACAGGCTGGGGCTCTTTTCTCTAGAAGGCGGAGGGGTGACCTGATAAGAGGCATTTAAGATTATGGAGGGGTTTGATAGAGTAGAAGTACAGAAAATGTTTCCACTTGTGGGGGAGTCCAAAACTAGAGGTCATAAATATAAGATAGTCACCAATAAATCCGACAGGGAATTCAGGAGGAACTTATTTACCCAAAGAGTGGTTAGAACGTTAAGCTTGCTACCAGGAATACAGGAAACTTTCGATTAACCGGCCCCTAAATAACCGGAACGCTCTATCCACCGGCAAAATTCAGGAGTCGGTTCAGGTAACTTTTTTTTACTTTTAGTTACTTTTTTTTAAAAATTGATTTGTTGCTGTGCAAGGGTGTAGCTGAAGCTGTTGCTAAGCTACAGAGACGCTTGCAACTTGTGCCGATTGTTTTGAAGCTGTTAGGGTTTGTTGCTTTATACGGAGCTCTGAGGTCCGTATCTTTTACTATAGCGTTCAGTTATCCGGAATTGTTGATGAACCGGCACCACGTCGGTCCCATCCGTGCCGGATACCAGAAAGTTTCCTGTAGTTGAGACGAATAGCATAGATGCATTGAAGGGAAAGCTAGATAAACACATGAGGGAGAAAGGAATAGTGATAGAGTTATATGAAGAGGGTGGTAGTAGGCTCGTATGGAGCATAAACACCAGCATGGGCCAGATGTCCCGAATGGCCTGTTTCTGTGCTATAAACTATGTAATATTACCATCTTCTGTAGTGGCATGGTGTTATGAATTCCTGGTCTACAATTCAGAGTAGAAAAAGAAAATATTACAGATAATATTACAAGAACACTTTTTAGCTTAAGGGTTGTAGAAGTACTGTTTTCATTTGATGACTAAATTTTAAAAAAAGTAAATTGTATTAACTTTAATTTTCCCCAAAATATTACTTCAGAGGGCAAAAAATGATCATGGTAAAATAGCAGATTGATTTGCAGTTTGCCAAAGATGGACAATAGTTCACTCCTGCATCACACATTGTAGAACATAAGCGTGCAGATAAAGTGCATCTTTTACTGAACACTTGGTACTGTACCTGCTGAAAATCTGGAGCAGTGAGAGGCGTAACAACATAATACATCATTGGCTTATCAAATATTGTACCAAGCTCAGAATTTTAGTATGGCTTTTCAGTAATATAAATTCACAAGTCCAGTATCGTGCAAATTCATCCATTCAAGGGAATTAATCATACATGACTCAAACTGTTTAAAAGAATAGAACGTGATCGGAATACCTAGGTTTTAATTAAATATTAGTTTAGAAGTAAATAAAGCAGAATTTTAAAAAAAATTAAATGAAACAGCAATCGATGGTAAAGGCACAAATCATAATTCTACAGCTGTTTTTATTAAGATCGGTATATATCAATTATACCTTTTGTTTTACTCATCTGGCTTTAAAACTAGGACTTGGATGTGGCAATTTCATCTGTTTCCACTGCCTTCCCCCACCCATTTTCAGAAGAGATTGATTATCCATTTCATTATTATCCTCCGTGCTGCTTTATGGTGCAGTATAATATTCAACTACCTTTTCCATTCAATACCATATCATCAGTGGAGGATTGGCTTATCTGTCCTTGCTCTAATTCTTCATTAAAAGATTGAGCACAGACCTACCGATCCTAACTGTATCTCTTCGCTGCCTTTCAAATGCCCTCTTCTGTGCCTATCTTCTGTTGTAATGTAATTGCATTTATTGTAATTGTTTTTAAAACTTACCAAAAAGTTTTTCATGCACTATTCAAGCTGTAAAATGATCAGTTGATAGCTAAATAAAAAGTGTAGACTGTATAAAAGTGAACACTGGTATGCAGATCACAGAGGAACTGCAAGTCTTTTGAGCATGAACAATGCAGAATAACGAGACACGTTTATAATCATTTTTTCACTTCTCTCAACATTAATCACATAAAATGAATTAGTACAAAGTGCAGTGATAGCTATAATGGCAAAGGTGACAATTATAATGGCAAAGGTGGCAGCTATTTTGCACAGCAGAATCCCACAAACAGCAATGATGTGAATGGCTAATTAATCTGTTTGTGGAGGTGTTGGTAGAGGGAAGAATATTGGCTAAGACATTGGAGACCTCCCTGTGCTTCTTCAAATTGGAACTGGCAGACAGGGAGCCCTTACCTGCGCAGCCTCCAACCGCATTGCCACCTTCATTATGATGAGGGCAGAGGCCCAAAATTCAGAGCTCCTTGGACTCACCATTAGAGCACAAGGTGTGAACACTGAGCAGGGGGGACCCAAAAGTGGGCGCTCCCAAATTTAACCCCCACCAAGTCAGAAGGTTGTGGGTTCAAGCCTCACTCAAGGACTTGAGCACAGTATCGAAGCTGGCACTTCAGCAGAATATAGAGCTTTTCTTATCTTCCGCCTTGTAAATGAGACATTAAATCGAGGCCCTGTCTGCACCACTCAGGTGGATGTAAATGCCCCCATTTGAGGAAGAGCACAGGAGTTCTGTTGCCCTGGCTAACATTATTAAAAACAAAAATATTTGGTCGTTTATCACATTGCTGTTTGTGGGGCCTTGCTGTGTGTAAATTGACCATTGTGTTTCCCTACGTTACAAATGTAGGTATACTTCAAAACGACTTCACTGGCTGTGAAGCGATACAGGACGTCCCGAGGTCAGGAAAGGCGCTGACATAAGAAAACTACTGGGCACTTGGTCTAAGCGTTAAACAAAGCTTTAATCAACTGTTTTACAACATGGAAGTCTAGTTGTGTCCTTCACTAGTTCCTGTTAAAGAATGTTCCGAGCAAGCTGGGCCCATACCTGCGTATTTATACTCTCCCTGGACAGCGCCACCAGCAGGCTGCCCAGTATTATTTCATAAGTCATTGCCACATGAATGACAAGATTCATGTCAGGTGCTATATTTCTTTAGGAGTTGAGTGAATTGAATAAGTGAAGCAACAGGAGATGGTAGATAAAGGGTCAGCCTAATTTCTTGAGACAAGAAAAGCACAGCAGAAATGAAATAATGGGGCTTGAGGACTGCATGCCAAGTAAGATAAAATGGGGGAAAATTTGGGTATCGCCCATTTTGGGGCGCTAAAATCGTCCGGATGCAAAGTTTAGCACCCGGCAGTAATTATCGCCTCCAACTGCAAAATTCGCTTCAATCGACCCTGGAGGTGATTTGAGCACTAAATCAGGTGCTACACACCTGTCTTAAGGCGCTAATGTCGGGGAGCGAGGCGCTACCTCAGAACACTAACAAAGCTCAGGCGATGTCAGGTGCCATGGAAGTCAGACAGACTGGCGCCATCCAGTTCTTAAAGGGGAGGGGCCATCTTGCTGGCCAGCCACACCCTGCTCATTGCAGCCTTGAATCTCGGCCCGGAGAGATCTCTAAAGCAATTGTGTTGGAACCACTAATGGATAGGCCCAGGGAAACAGCTCGCGCTTAGGAACCTCAAAAGTGGTGCAGAGGACCAAAACTCCTTAGGGCAGCGTTAAATCTCTCCAGACGTCTCTCTCCCTCTCAACACGTGTACACCAAAAATTTTGCCGACAAGAAAAAGCAGGAAGCGCACACCTTTAAATAGCACTCCCCCAGCCCCTTCCAGACTTGAAAACGTTCCCCTCTACCTGTTGCTCCTAGCGGCAGGCGTTAAGGCAGGGGGCGCGACTCAATTTCCGGTCCGGGGCGCTGCACGCTTGACTGACGTCACGATCTGCGGGTGCAGGAGATCGTGGCAGTAGTGTTTAGCGCCGCAGCAAAATAACTGGTCAATTTCGTGAGCGGTGCTAAAATCGCCGCACTCGGGCGCCAAGATCCTAGTGCCCCATTAGTGCCCCCCTGGAGGCGCTAACAGGAGACGCTAACCAACCGAATTCTTTCCCCCCCAATAGGTTTACCATTACCACATGCAGTCGACTTATGCCAAATTAAGTCCCAAAAAAATAAACTCATTTAAAATGGTGTGAATCAATCCCTAAATGGAGACATAGTGAATGGCCACACTGTCTAAGTGCAGTGTCCCAGGAACAGCATCGAATGTTTTGCACAGATGAGCAACAGAAAGAACAGTAACATGGATGAGGAAATAATCATGGCACATCTGTAGTTACAGTAACATTGCTGGTACATCACATCCAGTGACCATAGCAACACAAGTCAAATGTCTTTGTTTGGTAGTATATGCATTCCAGAAAGCCAACTTGCTCTTGCAGCCTAGCTTTAAAAACCTTTCAATGGCCAAAAACAGAAAATGCTGGGAACACTCAGCAACTGCACAGTGTTCAGTTACATTCGCAACTCCTCAGATAATGAAGCAGTTCGTGCCCACATGCAGCAAGACCTGGACGACATTCAGGCTTGGGCTGATAAGTGGCAAATAACATTCGCGCCACACAAGTGCCGGCCAATGACCATCTCCAACAAAAGTTTAGTCACATCCCCTTGACATTCAACGGGATTACTTACCATCGCCAAATCTCCGACCATCAAAATCCTGGGGGTCACCATTGACCAGAAACTTAACTGGACCAGCCACATAAATACTGTGGCTACAAGAGCTGGATATTCTGCGACGAGTGACTCACCTTCTGACTCCCCAAAGGCTTTCCACCATCTACAAGGTATAAGTCAAGAGTGTGATGGAATACTCTCCACTTGCCTGGATGAGTGCAGCTCCAAAAACACGAGAAGCTCGACACCATCCAAGACAAAGCAGCCCGCTTAATTGGCACCCCCATCCACCACCTTAAACATTCACTCCCTCTACCGCCAGTGTACCATGGCTGCAGTGTGTACCATCTACAAGATGCACTGCAGCAACTCGCCAAGGCTTCTTCGACAGCACCTGCCAAAGCCGCGTCCTCTACCACCTAGAAGGACAAGGGCAGCAGGCGCATGGGAACACCACCAGCTGCAAGTTCCCCTGCAAGTCGCACACCATCTTGACTTGGAAATATATTGCCGTTCCTTCATCGTCGCTGGGGTAAAATCCTGGAACTCCCTACCTAACAGCACTATGGGAGTACCTTCACCTCACGGACTGCAGCGGTTCAAGAAGGTGGCTCACCACCACCTTCTCCAGGGCAATTAGAGATGGGCAATAAATGTTGGCCCTCCCAGCGACGCCCACTTCCCAGGAATGAATAAAAAAGTGAAGCAGTTAGGGTTGCCAACTCTGATTGGATGCATTCCTGGAAGTGTGATCACATGGTGTTTACAATAGAGAGTAAGGAGAGCGAGAAACCAAACCCCTATGACTTAGAGTTTGGAAGAGAAAAGAAACAAATACTGGAGTAAGAACAGGACCCTGAAAATCACCGATATTGCAAAAGGTTCTGTACTTGGACACTCCTCTAATAGAAATAGGGCGAATTCTGTCATGCAGAGCAGTCTGGGTAGGGCGCACCTCCATTGAATGGGGAAAGTGCTCAATGAAACACAACTTTTTGTGATCATGCTCACATTAGGGATGTTCAGTCGGGATTGGAGAGAAGCGCGTCTAGAGGAAAAGGTGTAGGCGGAGTGATTATATAAAGTAAACAATTCCTGAGAGGTCGGGGCCTCAGCCACTACTTTAGTTAAGCTTAACAAAATGATTGAATCACTACTTCAAATGTTAAAAACATTCAGTTATATTTTAAATATAACTGAGAATTTGGATTCATACAAATGAGCAGTACACAATCCATGAACGGCAGGCTTTATATAATGTGGAGGATAATGAGCCCAGATTTTACTTACTAGTTGCAGAACTTGAACAGTTGAATAGGAATTTTCTCGTGGTGAGCTGGTGCCGCTCCGCCCGCCGCACTTCCTACTAAGTTATGGCGGCAGGGAGAGACCAGCTACCAGGAAATTCCAGGCTCTTTCATAAAATTGCAGGCAGTGATTGGCTGGACGCTGAAGACAGCTGCAGGGTCAGGAAGCGGGAAGATTTTCCACTTCAGCGCCAGCAGCTCTTGTGTGCAGGCGCCAACTGCAGCTGCTTCTCCCAGGTTGCTGTGCTGTGCGAGATCAATCTTCCATTCTGGGAGACTCACTGGCAATCCGGGAGGGTTGGCAAACCCTGGGTACCATCTGTAAAAGGAAAAAGACATGACATTTCAGGTATACCCCTTCATCAAAACGTCAACATTTTCCCTTTCTTTACTGATGCTGCCCAACTTGTTGAGTGTTTCCGACCTTTTCTGTTTTTGTTTTAAGATTTCCAGACGCTGCAGTATTTATTTTTCCTTTTAAGAGCCATATTGTTCTTGGGTTCCCTGTGCCAGGTAATCTGCTGTGGACACTCTTGTTGCAGCATAAGCCACAGTAATTTAGGTCGTTGATCAGAGAAACAACCAAGTAAATGTTTCTGAAATATCCATGCATGAATCTCGATAGCAAGTGGTCAGGTATTTTAGCATCACAGTATGCCCAATTCTGTCCTCTGTCGACAAGGGCACTTTCAGCAGGGGCCACTGAACAGCAATCAGGAGTAGGAACCCGGGCAAATGTTTCCCTTTGTTCAGATACATTGAGGTAAACTGTAGCACTCCTACTAGCATCCTAGCAGAGATCAAGAAGATAGAGGATGCAACCTGGGACCATTCTGGCTTGTATGTCTCAGCTACTTTATGGATAAACCTGCTGTGCCATCAGCAAGCTTCCCCCACCAACTTTATCACCTTAAAGTGTCAGTCAAATAGAAAGATTAAGTATCTTCAGTAAGAAACCTAGGAAAATACTGTTCATAGCTATGAATAAATAAAAACTATTCATGTGTAATATCCATGTAAATTATTTTAATTAATTAATTGCAATTTGGATACAGAGCAAATAAAGAAATAGGTTATTTTATACTAGTACAGAACAGTTTTCCTGATTAAAGAGTGGTCACTTCAAAACTAAAGTTTTACTGTGTTTTAACAGCCATTCGTGAAAAGAATTAAACAACTTTTTAAACAGAGAACCAATTGTTCTTTCAGTACAACCAAACATACATAGAAAGAAAACATAGCAATACAGAAACACAAATATATAAAACAAAAACAGAAAAAACCGCATACAATACAAATGTTAACACCTGCTCAACAGGAAATCCACAGTATCCAAATTTGAATTCAAAAATGCACATTAGCATAATTACCAAAAGTAATTTTTAAAAACTCATACAGTATAAACTACCATGTTTTGACAAAATTCAAAGCAACAGTCACCCTGTTGGGATTTTATTGACTAAATTTACTCAATGTACTGCTGCAACAGAGTATAATGTGACTGTACTAAGCATACTCTCATTTCTATGTTTTTACTCTGGTTAAGTTCAGCTTTATCTTTTTAAAAATGGCTGAACTCTGTAGGTCACCCATAAGTCTCAAAATGTTATTAGATCAAAATTGAGCACTGATTTACCAACTGTTTTCATGGATCAAGCAATAGGCTGCATTTACTATTTTTATAGTCTGCTTTAGTGAGGAAGATTAATTAAAAAGTATAATAGATCCACTCACATCTTAGTTGGATTCTTCTTGATCAGTGCCTGGAAGGGTAGATTTACTTAACTTTAGAGGACACCATTCTTTAAATGAAGGTGCATTTCAAGTATTGAGTCAAGCTAAACCATACAACTGGTAGTGGGGTTAAGGGGGGGAAAATCAGAGAGTCCTGTCGGAAAGACTTTTCAGCCTGAACACACTTGCCATTCTCTTATTGTTCTTACAAGATTGCCTGCTCAGGTAGGTGACCATTAAAGATCACATCTCATCATTAGATGAAACCACAATGTCCTATTTTTAAGTATGATAGATGGAGGATAGGATAAACATCCCTTTGATTACACTGGAAAGGAATCTAAAGATCAGGTATCAAACTGCATTAACATTTTAATTAAATTCAAAATAGTCCATAAAATTTGAAAATTCACAGGAAGAATGGATTTAAAAAAAGTGTATTAAAAGCAGTTTATTGAAACCTCTGGAAAATATCCATTAAAAGCAGAACCATGCCTGCACAGGTTGCCATCCTGCAAAACTGTATAGAGAAATATACCTTGAAGGTAAAAACACCAGAAGAAAATTTCCATTATGCAGTTCCAAGGGGAGGATGAAAAATGTGGAATGTATTTTCAATCAAAAAAACTTACACCACTATTTAAAACATCTCCCACATTATACCTCAAAGGGGTAAAGAATAGACAGTGGCATGGTGCAGAACATCTCTACTAAGAGAAGGTTGCAGTTTTGCAATTATATTTAAGAAATGGAACTTGAAGGTATATGAATTATTGCTAATTGCTGCCCTGGAGATATCTCAGAGCATCAACTGCCTTAAACTAGCCCAGGCAGCAAATACTGCACAGACTGCTCTTTGCCAGCCGATAGCAAATGTATGCAGCAAAGGGAGAAGGTCATGTTCCTGGTGGAAAGATCCTGTGCCCTTGTTTAAAAAAAAAGCCAGATCTTGGGATGTTAAAGTGAGTGTACCTTCTTCACCACAGCCTTATCCTCAACCTATCGAAGCAGTCTTCAACTATGCACCTAATCTTTCTCTTTGCAAACTCCCGCCTCAAACTGGTAAACTGCTAAAGCATTGTTCAAAGAAGAGACTGGTACTGCATGAACCACAACTGCTGAAAAGGCTACACTGCTCTGGATTTTGCTGGTTTGTGTTTATGTGGATTGCTGCCACGGTTACATGCTTAGGTCTTCCCTGAAAGTGAGTTCCCTGAAGGAGGAATGGTAGTAGTACTCCAACACTAAACAAAGTAACAAGAGTACTTCTGCTGGTACATAGATTTATAACTTCCTATCCATTAGTCACCTTCTTTGGATCTTCTCCTAGTACGGTGTCAATACTCGGGAGCTGTAATGGCCTCCCTGTAGGCAGCACATCTGGGGCTACGGAGGCAGTACCATTATTAGTCACAGGACCCTGGAAGTTGGTTCCTGCTAGCTGTCTGGAACCTAAGCAAATGATACCCTGACAAGGGTGTCATTTTGACACTTTCTAATGGGGATACATAGCCATACATGCAGCATTTTGAAAGGACATGACTGGAGTTGGATTCAGCGGTTAATCTGGTCATTAAAATAGAGTAAATAAAAAGGTACTTCTGAAGCACAGGTATGTGTGTATCATTTGGAGAAAAATGTAAGCATTTGCCTATTACTTAAAAAGCCGCACATCATTTCCTAATAGCTACCTGAAAATAGGTGTTTAAGAGATTAACAATCCCCTTTGCTTGGTCACCACAAAAGTTAGGTCTGCCATTAAGTTTTGAACAGGAGTATTTTCAATATTCTGAGCTAGAACAGTGTGCGGGATGGCAAAGTCTCAGTGCCTTGTATATCAATGAAGCTACAAAAGTTTCATACCATGAGACTTGTTTGGATCAATATGCCCTATATTTCACATTTTAATTATATTTTCTCTTTAGTTGTATGCTGTGTGGGGGATTTATCAGTATGGATTTATTCCAGGTCCAAATTCAAAGAATTAGCAGAAAGGCCCAACTGTTCAAAACCAATCTTGGAAGGCAGAGCAGGATGCCTCCTGCAGAAATTTTCTCCAGATGAAGGCAGACAATCCCCTTTGCTTGGTCTTGGCTAATCTAAATTCCCTTTTACGGGAGTTAACAGGTTCAACATCGGTTCTACTTGGTCATTATAGAGCAGGGAAATTACTTTATTTTAAATGTAAAACTGGCTCTAGAAGAGCAGGCTTCCCCAGTCTCCATGCCTTCACCTTGAAATGAATAAAAACATCTGCACTCACTTATAAATCTGAATCAGGATTTTTCTGAAATCTAGGTGATGGGATGTGGATGGCAACAGATGTGTGTGGAGACTGAAGTATCTGGGTTCACTACCAATGAAAACTGCACCCATAGTGATTCAAGGCATATTAAGGAGGTTGGTCGATAACCCGTAATTTTAATAATCTGTAAGAGTTGCTAAAGCACAACCATGTGCGTGGGGGGGGGGGGGGTGGTGGTTGTGTGTGTGTGAGTGTGTGTGTGTGAGACAGAGAGCGAGGAGATGAGAGCTGGTAAATTAAGGTGAGGTCATGTGTGTTCCAGATCAAAAGTCTCAAAGTGATATATTACCCCATTGGATGTAGAGTATTGTGAAAAGTTGTTTTTCTTTTAATCCTGGGGTGGTTGGGGGGGGGGGGGGGGGGGGGGGCAGAAAGATAATTTATTTTACCACAAAGCCACTCTTTTTTACATTTACAAAAATAATTGAAAATTGCCCCCCAACTACTCGGCATAATTGACTAACGTCGATAAATCACTCATGTTTCCGAGAATTTATCATGTCCTTGGTTCTTTAGTGTTCTGCTAGCATATTGGTTAAATTCAAATCTAACTTAAACATTTCATTTAAACCTTGCTTTGCTCAATATCATTTAGAAGTCAGCAAGCCCGTTATAGCCAACAGCTGTTATTCATTAATAAATACTGACCGGCTTGACACAATTTTTCTAGCATTTCAATTATTTTTTAATTAAAAGTTACGATTGAATCAGTGAACCTGGCTGTGCAGTTCAGCCACGAAGCTGGGCAATATGCCCATGTACACTTTATGGGGTATAGCAACTTCTCTTGTTTAGGATACAAATAATGAACACATTACTCAAAATGTGAGACTGCAGTCAACATTTACACGTGATTAGACAATTTAATAAAAAATAATTTGAATAGAACTTAATCCGATACAAGTAACTGCATAAAGGTACAATAGGGATTATAAAGTTTAAAAAAACTGCAGAGGATGATGTTGAAGCTAGATTTATCCATGACTGCTTTAAGTATAAAGGGAATCCTCATTGCTGCTCTTCGCAACATTGTTCCCACCTTTTCACCCAAAAGAAAATTGCAACAAAACCCATTTGTCATGGCAATGAATAAAGAATAACCTCATTCCATGGCTCTTCACTATTACTGATATTCATAAATAACTATTAAGATACTGTTCTCCTGAAGCATATTTAAGATAGGCACAAGCGTCTACTGGCTTTGCATTTTTAAGTACTGATGTGGCGCATAATGTAGTTCTATACACTGGACCCGTATATAAATATATCTTGAATAATTTGCCTCAAGTAATTTGAACTTACATGAGACACAAAGCAGGAAAAAAATGACAAAAAAAAAAGGATTGAATCACTTTTCATTTATAAAACAGCTGCATCAACTTGGATTTGTTTTGGTGTTTTTGTTTCCATCTTCTTTTAGTCAGGCTTGGAACCACGTGCTGAGCATGCCTTCATTACATTCCATCACATGCACGCATGGAGCAGTCAAATGGGCTAGCACCAATTACACAGGCAAGGTGCTTAAAAGTATATAGAACTGCATTCTTCTGCCTACTGCATCCTCTGAATCGAAAAACATTCTATTGTTACATGTAAACTGCTGTATTATAACAATGCAATTCAGCACATTGAGATCGTAACGTTAATACCCAGGTTCCCATGATCTGCAAAAAGATGAGCTATGGAGGTATCGAAGACTAAGCAATCACTATTCATGATTGCTGCTGCAACCCCATCATGGATAGACCTTGGAGTGGCCTCCCATGTGAGGCGTCTACGGTTTCCGTTCAGTTCCAGTCTGTAGGCAAAGTTTTCAGCTTGCTTACGTGTGCCTATTAGAAGAACAATAGCAAAGAATTGTTGGTGGCCCTCGTACTTCTCTTGTTTCTCTAGCACCAGCATGAAGTGGTGACCAAAGCAGGATTGCATCATAACCCAATCCACAGCACCTGGAAGGTTGATGTCAGTTGCCAGAAATACTATGTCCTCTCCTTGCAGAGTTGTAATGCTTTTGTGCGCATGCATGAGGTGAGGCATGACTGCCTCCAATGATCCTTGCCACTTGCAGGAGGCTCCTGGGCAAGGGCACATGTATGGGCGAAATTCACACACCTCTTCGTGTTCTGGTTTCTCCGTATGGTGCAATGACAAGAGACATCCAGCCGAGGCATACTACATGGTTTGGTGGGGGGGGGGGGGGGGGGGGGGAGGAAAGAGAGAGAGGAGGAGAGAAACAAAATTGCAATTAGTATAATAAATACATTTTAAAGGTGCATTACGGAAAAATATAAAACCTACAATCTCTGTACAAATTTCAGTACACCATTTTCAAGTGATTAAAATAAAGTAACAAGATATAAGCATTTTAGTGAAGTACAATTTTTTTTATATATATATATTTTACATGGTCAATTAAGTGTGGGAATGAGTGCTGAGGAAAAGTTGCACTACGAGGTAGACAAACTACCCACGCAGATACAGTCTCAATCATTCAAATACTTTGGCATCAAAAAAATGGACGGCACCAAAGAGAATTGTTGCATCCAGAAGTCCCCATCTTTGTCATGAACCCCAATGTACACAGGAGCCTCATTCTGAGCCACATCTTAATTGTAACTGGTATAGACAATGGAATAGGCCCAACAGGAACAGGGAAATCTGAAGCAAAAAACAAATTTTACCAGGCAAGAAAGACCATGAAGGGTTGGAAGGAAAGGAAGAGAGGTTTGTAAGCAGAGGTTGTACTACATTAAAAGAATGAGGAAAAGCAAAACTACAGTTGGTAATCTAATACCTTCATCTGCTCAACCTTCAAGGTTATTTGTTCAATGTTCACATAAAAATGAAAACCAAAGTAGTACGACAAAATGGGAAACTGTACGGCCTTAAAAATTAGCATGTTACTATTTAAAGCTACAATGCACCATCTACCAATGCAACCTCAGACCCAAACTCAGACTTGAAAAATGTGTTCAGTTCTAGTGAACAACAAAAAAAAGACATTTAGGAGGCAGTGCAGAGAAGTGCCACAAGGCTGATCCAAGTGTCAAGAGGGTTGAGTTTGAGGAAAGACTGAAGAAATCTGTGCTTAGCACAGAATTGCCCAGGAGGTGATCTTAGAGGTATGCAAGATAGTTAAGGAAATGGAAAAGGTAAATATGCAATATTATTTTAAAATAATTTGCTAGTTAGTTCAAACTAGTAAAAGGTAACTTTAGTTAGGACTAATAGCAGGAAGTTCATCACCACACAAAGTGATCAACATATAAAATGGATTTCCAGATGAAGCAGTGGAGAGGAGACCCCAGGAATTGTTTAAGAAGCAATTAGATGGGGTGGGGGATATCGTGGGGTCTTTCTGAATGAATTAAGATGAGCCAAACGGCCACCTTCATTTGTAATTATCTTGTGATTTATTAATAAATTAACGTACCTGCATTTCTAATTACAAATAAGTGAGAAAGTTAAGTTTACAATTTCTTGAACTGTTTTCATTGCATACATTATGCACAGAAAAACCACAAGACTTTGCTTTTCTTTTCAGAAGAATCAATATTCACAAGACAAATAGCGTTTAATGTTATTTTTCACAAGACAAATAGCGTTTAATGTTATTTTTCACATCCATCTTTTGTGAGGAGAGCTGAAATTGTGCCAATTTGATACTGGATTTTTTCCAGCCAAAGATGACTGTTTTAGGAAGTTTGGGATTGAACCATAATGAAAATGGTACTACACCCATGAGAAGTTAAAGATCGAATATAACCCAAAGTAAATTAAGCCCCGATGAACAAGACAGAGCGCCCCACATCAAAGGCAGTGACTCATGGCAGAGTATGGCTCCATAAACACTGTTGTTAGGTCTTCAGTACTTTCCATTAGTCATGCAAGAACCTAGAAAGGACTGGGAGGCCATTTAACCACAGGGAGCCAAGTCCAATCTAGCCCTCACCTGATGTTCATACATACGCACTTACACCAGAAGTTACTAAAATTGATCAGGAGCAGGAACCGTGACAAATTGTTCCTCTCCTCCACTTCCAACACTACCCAGTACTTTCCTAAAGAAAGAACTTGCATTTATATAGCGCCTTTCACGACCTCAAGACATCCCATAGCACTTCACAGCCAATGAAGTACTTTTGAAGTGTAGTCACTGTTGTAATGTAGTAAACGCGGCAGCCAATTTGCACACAACAAGCTCCCACAAACAGCATCAAGATAATGACCAGATGATCTGTTTTACTGATGTTGGTTCAGAGAAAAATATTGGCCAGGACACAGGAGAACTTCCCTATTCTTCTTCGAAATAGTGCCGTGGGATCCTTTACATCCACCTGAGAAGGCAAACACGTTACACGGTTTAACATCTCATTCGAAAGACGGTACCGCCAACAGTATAGCACTCCCTCAGTACTGCACTGGAGTGTCAGCCTGAATTTTGTGCTCAAATGGTTCATTCAGTTCAGATTCATTTACATCATGAATCACATTCTTAAAAATAACTTCAAGGTAGAAAGAATTTCCACTTCACTGTTGAAGTTAAATCTCTATATTGAGCTATGAGTAAAAGTAGCAATTGGAACTAGGCAAAAACCAAGATTGGTTGAAATTGCAACCTTTCAAGTGTTGATTTTCTATGGAATCATTGTTGATACATTTCATCAACTCAGTGTGGTTAAGTTGTTTATTCAAGCCACAGAAGTGTGACACTTGATTGTTTTTTGCTACTGACAGAATTAGTCCAAGACTTAATTATATTAATGTTTTTTAAAATACATCCGCACAACTGTGTCAGTGTCTTCTTCACAGCAATGCTGTTTCAAAATCTGACAATTAATCTGTATTAGAAGCCATTTAATAACTTAATACAAAATAAAGTATACAATAATTCTTATACTAATTTGAATCAATTTTTCCAAGAAAAATGAAAGAAGTTCTCAAATGCATACGAATGCAATCTCCCAGAAGTAAGCTAAAAAAACTCTCCACAAAAATGAAGTTAAGGAGGAAATCGTGGAGATACTGGCCATAATCTTCCAATCCCCCTTAGATACGGGGGTGTGCTAGAGAACTGGAGAATTGCAAATGTTATACCCTTGTTCAAAAAAGGGTGTAAAGATAAACCCAGCAACTACAGACCATTCAATTTAGACATAGACATAGAAGATAGGAGCAGGAGTAGGCCATTCGGCCCTTCGAGCCTGCTCCGCCATTCAATGAGATCATGGCTGATCATCCAAATTCAGTACCCTGTCCCTGCCTTCTCCCCATATCCCTTGATCCCTTTAGCCTTAAGAAATATATCCAACTCTTTCTTGAATATATTTAATGAACTGGCCTCCACCGCCCTCTGTGGCAGAGAATTCCACAGGTTCACCACTCTCTGGGTGAAGAAATTCCTCCTCATTTCAGTCCTAAATGGCTTACCCCTTATCCTTAGACTATGACCCTAGTGGGGAAGCTTTTAGAAACGATAATTAGGGACAAAATTAACAGTCACTTGGACAAGTGTGGATTAATTAAGGAAAGCCAGCACGGATTTGTTAAAGGCAAATTGTGTTTAACTAACCTGATCAAGTTTTTTGATGAGATAACAGAGGGTTGATGAGGGCAATACAGTTGATGTAGTGTACATGGACTTCCAAAAGGCATTTGATAAAGTGCCACATAATAAGCTTGCCAGCAAAGTTGAAGCCCATAGAATAAAAGGGACAGTGGCAGCATGGATACGAAATTGGCTAAGTGACAGAAAACAGAGTAGTGGCGAACGGTCGTTTTTCAGACTGGAGGAAGGTATACAGTAGTGTTCCCCAGGAGTCGGTAATAGGAGCACTAGTTTTCTTGATGTATATTAATGACTTGGACTTGGGTGTACAGGGCACAATTTCAAAATTTGCAGAGGACACAAAACTTGAAAGTATAGTGAACAGTGGGGAGGATAGTGACAGACTTCAAGAAGACACAGACAGGCTGCTGAAATGGGCGGACACGTGGCAGATGAAATTTAAGGTAGAAAAGTGTGAAGTGTTACATTTTGGTAGGAAGAACGAGAGGCAATATAAACTAAAGGGTACAATTCGAAGGAGGGTGCATGAACAGAGACCTAGGGGTATATGTGCACAAATCGTTGAAGGTGGCAGGGCAGGTTGAGAAAGCGGTTAAAAAAGCATACGGGATCCTGGGCTTCATAAATAGAGGCACAGAGTACAAAAACAAGGAAATTATAATGAACCTTTATAAAAAGCACTGGTTCGGCCTCAACTGGAGTATTGTGTCCAATTCTGGGCACCGCACTTTAGGAAGGATGTGAAGGCCTTAGAGAGGGTGCAGAAAAGATTTACGAGAATGATTCCAGGAATTAGGGACTTTAGTTACATGGATAGACTGGAGAGGCTGGGGTTGTTCTCCTTGGAGTAGAGAAGGTTGAGAGGAAATTTGATAGAGGTGTTCAAAATCATGAGGGGTCTAGACAGAGTAGAGAGAGAAACTGTTCCCATTGTCGGAAGGGTCAAGAACCAAAGGACATAGATTTAAGGTGATTGGCAGAAGAACCAAAGACGACATGAGGAAAAACTTTTTTATGCAGTGAGTGGTTAGGATCTGGAATGCACTGCCTGAAAGGGTGGTGGAGGCAGACTCAATTGTGGCTTTCAAAAGGGAATTGGATAAGTACCTGAAGGAAATTTTTTTGCAGGGCTACGGGGAAAGGGCGGGGGAGTGGGACTAGCTGAAGTGCTCTTGCAGAGAGCCGGCACGGGTCTGATGGGCCGAATGGCCCCCTTCTGTGCTGTAACCATTCTAAATGTATTTTACTTGAACTTTACTGGTATAGAGACAAAGACTAGAATGCATAGAGAAAAGTTACTTCAAGTTCAGTAAATACAACAAGTGTCTTTAAAAGTGAGGAAAAGTTAACCAGTATAAAATTTGGCAAAGACACTTAGGGCTGGATTTTGCAGGCGGTCAGCGGGCGCGATTGGTGGCGGGTCGCGTGAGTAAGCGTTTTCTTCCCCCAGCGGGGCGGGACCCCGCTGTGAACTCGCCGCCATGCGCCTTTACCAAATGTCGAGTCTGATCACCATTGTGGGGGATACCGTTATGTCTCACCAGTCACTGCAACTCACTAAGCACACAAATCTGTCCAAGAACGCAAAGTGTTGAAATAAAGGTTTCAATGTTTGACACCACAGTAACAGAAACTTTACATGAACATGGCATAAAACACCCAAGTGCCTACCCTTGTGTGTTGTTAGTTGGTATGATTGCACTAGCATAAGGGTGAGTGTGATGGGTGGCTAGTGAGATGGGGATGTGATAATGTTGATAGAGGGGGATGGGTGGAGGTGCAAGGTAAGTTGGTGTGGAGTAAAGATGTGCAGGAGTAGGGTAGGGAAGAATGAGTGATGAGGATGTGATGAGAGGCACAGCAAGATGAGGTTGAGTGTGGCTTTGTACTAATTTTGTGATCTACTGATCACTACACTGCACCCAGGTCCTGACAACATCCCTGCTTGTGCCCTCCTCTGCAATCAAATCAAATCAACTTTTATTGTCATTGTTAGTGCACAAGTGCAGTACAACGAAATGTAAGCTGTATTGATCTGCTAGGGAGGTCTCTTCTGCCCATGGGAAGGGAAGAGGACCTCCCTGTGTGCTGTGACTCCTTCCATAAGCATATGGAGGGAGTCATGGGAGAGCCTGGGTGCAGCCCTGCACCTGTGTGCAGTGCTCGTCAGTGTTTGCAGCACCTCACAAATGTCAAAAGAAAGTTGGCCGTGGTCCCTTTAAGGAATCCGGCTGATGACGCGTCATCAAATGACATCATCAGATCCGCTTCCTCTAATTGGCCGGGAAACGTGCTGGGCGGGCTTAACAAGCCCAATCACAGTAAATTCATTTCAGAGGCCGGGATGGAGACAGCAGCGGGGTCGAGACCCGCCACTGACGTCGCCCACCACAGTTCATAAAATCCAGCCCTTAGTTTAACACTACCAAAATTAACACGGGAAAAAGGAACAGAGAAAACAATGTATGGAAAGTGATTTGATTTTAAAAAGAGAATAAAGGCATATTTCAAGACACACAATAGTTTTAAAAAATGACAATACGATTGAGAATATTCATGTGTTAGAAGGGGAAAAGATTGATATTAATTTATGCACTAAAAGCAAAGAATGACACATTTTCACTAAAGTAATACCCCCTTAAAACCATCTATGTATGTAAATTAACTTTAGAAAATTAAAAAGGAATTAGTTAAGAAGTAAAAACATCATGATTCCTACTACCAATAAGAAAGTCCTAGTCAATTCCCAGGCAAGGACACATCAGAAATTTCTACTCATTTGTTCCCAACGTCAACATGACCCTGACAACCACTTTCTGTAATTGCTTTATTGACAAGGAGTACACCATAAATGGGAACCTCAATAAACATATCCTAGTCAGGTCAAAAATCTGATCTAAAAGATGCTTCTTGGTAGGAGGAGAAAATATTTTTTTAATGAATTAATATGCATAAAAAGTTACCTATTATTAGGTAGAGTGTTCCTTCTTCCAGGAATATGCACTCTCCACACACCATAGCAATAAAGCCTAGCTTGACATTGCTGTGAAGCTACAGGTTAAGCACACACATGAAAATTTCAACTTTCGTGATGGGCGGTGCTGGACGTCATCCTATTCCTGTGTCGTATAACTAACTTTAATATTCTGAATTATATCCCTACAGAATAGATTAATTGAACTTCATTCTGCATCCTCCACACTCCATAGAAGCATACCATAATACAAGTTTGGGAATGGGAGGCCTCTGCATGGCCGCCGTAATGTCAGCTGTCATGGTCAATCTGCCAAAAACTGTCATGTGCTGTCGTTAAGTCTCGACTGTAATAATGTATAGTTAATCTGTGAGCATTGCACCATGTGTTGGTCATTAATTGGAATATGTTTGAGTAGTGCTTAGAAACTAGTTGCAGAACAGGGGGAATGACCCGAAAGATGGCAGCAGTGCACTCAACCAGTTATTTGGCAACCCACTGGTTAATAACAATGTTGCTATGAATCTCTATACAATAGAAAAATTGTAAACAGTACCTAAAATTGCTTTACACGGAAAACAAAATAACCTAAGTCTCTACAAGTATCACATTAGAAATGATGTTCCAACTCTGACTTATGGGGAGGCAGTTAAAATGACGTGGCAACAATGTCTTGATCCAAACTAGGAAGCAACGGCAGGTTAAAAATTCAGCTCTAGAGCCATCCTTCAAGAATATCACAGAAATGCAACTGATTTACAATAAGGGCTTACAAGTTCAGTCCTTCATGACTCTTTTGTGTTTGAATAATTAGAGGAATCACGTGTTGATGTGCCATTTTATCCAACCTATTTGGAAGCTAAGTGCAGTTTTTCACATAAGAAATACTGTCACATGCCTGAAAAGATTCAACTGATGGATACTTTATTTACAAGAACTAAATTAAGGACCCAAATGGAACCAAAAAGGGCTGAACTAGGCACAGCTTCCAATTAGTTTACTTCTTTTGTATATGCTAGTCTTTAAAAGACAACCTATTATGATGTCTTTAGAAGGCTCATTGCCCAGTGCCAACATCTTAGGCTCCTAGGAATGCAGAAAGTGAGCCCAGACAGGCTGGATTAAGCAACAAAATAATCTGAAATACATATACTGATGCAATCAGTTGGTGACAAAAAGAAAAGTTCAACGTGAGGTGCAAGAAATTTTCACTGTGGTAAACAAACTGGGGCAATGTTACAGATCTTGTTTTTTTTAAATATACAATATAGGAGTGAGATCTCACATGCAGCATCACCTACTTGCATCATCATAGCTAGAACAGCAAAAGTGTTTTTTTAAATATATGGAGGCTGCCCTCGTCTTCAATTTAAAAAAATTATTGAAGAAAGCTGTGCAGAAAGGGACAAATGATTTTGTTCAATAATTAAGTTAAATAAAAGGGTCTTTAATAGGTAACAAATGCAGCCAAGAAATATTAATTTCTACTTACTGTAGTATTAGAGCAAGGCAGCTATGATGCCCCTATGAAGCACAGCAGTTCAAGTCACTACTATTTTACCTAACAATGTATTAAGATTTAATATTCTTATTTGCTTGTAAAACCAACTTTAGATGAAAGCAGCTCCACAATTCTAGCTGCTAGCAAGAGACAGTTAGGCCTGGTGAGGACAGACGCAACACATACTCTACATGCAACATCTTGTCCCAAAGAACTAGGAAAAAGAAATACAGATTGTTTCCTCCAAAGCTGTTGCTTGCCCACATACTGTAAAAGTAAGCTTGGAAAGAAAATACTCAAGCAAACAAGTTGTTTCTAGTCAAACATTTCATTTATAAAACATTTAGCATTTCCAATTACCTGACTGAAGTCGAATTTTCTAGTACTTCATTCATTTTTCAAATATTAGCATTATAAAAATGTATGTTACTTAAAATCTACAGTAATGTACCTAGCATTTGTAAATACAACAACACATCTTGTTACCTGGACTTTTTCCACGCCTTTTTAATAAAGTATGTCCTCCAAATCATAATAGGTCCAACACTTAATATCATACTTCCATACAGGGAGACATTGTCTATTTTTCTTGTTTGCTTACTAACTGGTGTACTGAATTACATAAAAATTCCCATGAAACATACTCCCAAGTGATTCTGCAAGATGAACAGGTCTCTGGAGAAAAAGCAATGCTTTTTAACATTATGTTTACGCCCAGTTTACGTGACAGCTCTTTTCACTGAGCAGACTACATTAGTCCTATGCAGCTACTGCTTCAACTGGATTCTTAATTTCAACAATAACAAAAATTAAGCTAATGATTACGATAAATCTCCCTTTTTTAAAAGCTTGCCAATAAAATTTTTCTTCTCCACTAATCACTGTTTAGTGAAGAAGGGTTAACCCGGTGTCTCCCTCAAAACAGCTCAGAAGCGCACAAAAGGTTAGCTTAGTAATATGTATTAGTTATGACTCTTTAGCTAATGACACTTCATTAGTAATTCCAGCATGCGACAGAGCCAAGGATAGGAATGCATTTCATAGCCCAAATCACCCAGCACCAATTTAAAACAAGAAAGCTCAATATTGTAGTGAAAGAATCCCGAGAAAAACCATCGATTCAATGACTGGTTTGCCCAAGGACTTACCATATGCCTGTGCTCTGGATGCACTCTACACACATGCCGTGCCGAGGATGATAGCGATCGCCTTGTTTTGTTGAACTGACATTGTAAATGCATAAGATCCAGCACAAGATTGAAACACTGAGCAAAGCAAAACATCACAACCATCTAAATAGTCAGGCTCAAAAGAAAAGAACAGCTTACTGTTTCAATACACTGTTTCTTAAATAAAGATTCACAATTCCCTCCCCAACAGTATCCTCATACTTTTGCTGTAGCTCCCTGTATTTAAAGTAGAGATTGGAATATATCTGCAGCGGCAAGGCAACCAATCGAGAGTGCAATATGATGCAGTCATGTGATCAACCCTTCAAGAGAAAAACCATCCAATTAGACCTCCCATCTTAAACGCGATGTTTAGAACACCCTGGAGAATTCACTGTTGAATCCTGACCTCAGACTAATCACACAAGTGAACTGGCTCCAATTCAGGTGGATTTCTACTGATATACCATCACTGGTACAAAGGACTGATGCTAGGGATAACTTTCAACGGCTGGAACTGCTGAATTACCTTCCATCTATGAAACTGCAAGAGGTTCTAACATAGTGCGGGGGGGGGGGGGGGGGGGGGGGTGGTGAAAGAGAAAAGAGATAGAACAGATGTAATAGTAACTTGGTTAAAATGTCTGTCTTTTTTTGTTGACTAGGGCGTTAACCAGAAGGCAAAATTTATTTACTATTGCATTAGACAATTAAAAACCCCACTGAATCTGAACTGAAGGGATTTAACAGCTTAGCATTACAGATGTGTGTTAATCAGTAGAACACTTACAGCATAATATACACTGCATTTTAACAAGCATTCCAACTGCACACAATGTCTAAATGAGTAACGCTCATTGAAACACATTCTAGAATATAATCAATGAAAGCTACAATCAACACAGTCAGCATACCAAAATGAAAAACAAGTCACAAGTTAGGAAGATATTGTACAACTGCCTTCAAGTCATTTCAAAATGCTTACATGGCAACACACGCTTTTACACTGTGTGTACATTTGAGGGGGGAGGGAGAAAGATGAGAAAACTACACAACAAAATACTGTATACTTTTGTTGCAGCAACTGGTCAATCAAATGCTACCAGATACAGAAATGCATCAAAACCAAGGAGTTGCAACATTACTGCTAAACATATTACAGCTTTGGATTTTAGTCTTATCTTGAGGAAGGGGGGGGGGGGGGGGGGAAATGCTTCCTTTACCTTCAAAAGTAGTCACAGCAGACTCGATGGGCCAAATGGCGGCCTCCTGTGCTGTATTATTCTAGGATTAATTCTATACCTGGAGGTAATGGCCAGCTACATAGAGCCAAGTTGCCACATCCAGAACATGAAGCAAAATGATAGAGCGCCCAAGATTTAAACATTTTTTCATTCTCCAGAATTATTCATATTTATCAGTAAATGACAATTATAACTTTCATCTGAGGAAATAGTACATTGCGAGAAAAGATCACCTTGCTGGCTCTCCAGATTGTGGGTTGTGTGGCCCAATGTTCAATATTTGCATCATCACTACTCAAGGGAATCAGCAAATCATGATACAGGAATAAGGTAGCAATCACTACTGTGCTATGTGGCAAAAGCAACACTAATCATATGAAGGACATTACTGCCAAGTCACATTACTGAAGTAACAAAAAGGTGGTTCTGGCTTCAAATTATACTGTAGCAATGTTCTTTTATGCGTCATGTCTCAAGTGTAAATGTTTTCGTGTTGCTGCTAAGATGATTCAGATAAGTGGTTCATTTAGAGGGAGTGGTGGGCAGGTTGCACTGGATGAAGTTATCCTTGCATGGTGCAGAGAACAGAATGCAATTAAAATTGTTGCTGATGTGATACAACTTGTGGAAATGAAACACCAATGTTCAAAATGTGACTGCTTTTGAAAAGGAAGTACAGGGCTGATTTGTGAGGCCTCCACGCCATCGGAAATGGGGCGATGGCATCCCACAATTCAAGGGGAAAGCCTGTTTCCATTGAAGGTGCTGCCGTCGCCATTTTTCCAGGGTCCTCTGCTTAGATGGCCTGGACATCTGCCTGAACATAGCTGTAGCCTAATAAAGTTATGCAAATCGGGGTCCTATGATGAAAAGACAACCCTAATACTATCCTTGCTGCCTGAAACAGAATTAACGTCAAGGAGTAGGACCACCAGCAACCCAAAGCGGTAAGGGCTATAATCAGCACAGTGAACATCATTTAAAGGGGCAGCATCCACAAAGGAGATCACACGCTCCATGGAAACTTTTGAAATTTGATGTAACTGGCCAGAATGGCGCACATCCGCCATAGTTTCAGACACCCTGTGGCAACTCCTAGGCAGGCTGTCCAATACTCGCAACAAATGCTGGTGCATGTCAAAGAGTCTCATTTTTTAGGCTGGACCTCTGAGGCTGCATCTCAAACCCCTGTAGCAGAGCTTTGACCCAGGCTTGCCCTCTGGCAAGCCATGTCCTGGACTTCACTTACGGCTGCCTCCTGCTCACGAGTGCTGTGCGAATCATGTTGTGCACCTCCCTCTGCCTCACTATCCAAACCCAAAGGTGCCGGATGGGAACATTCTGGAATGATGCAAGTGGAAAAACAGCAGAACTTGCTCTTCATCGAACAAAAAGCAAATTCTCAAAAATCAGAAAATTAATCAGCATAACTTTCAGGGGCACTGAACAAACTCTTCTCAGGGTCACAACACTTATCAAAGAGGTGCATTCGCTCTTTAAATACTGTGGAGCTCAGGTGAAAATCCTGCCCGGTTGTGCGGACTGCCAGTCAGCGACCTCACTGCCTGTGCAGCCTGCCAATTAAATGCAAATAAGGACCGGCTGTCACCTGGTCGGGCAGTCGGAACAATCGTTCCGCCCACCAACCACCCGAACACTTATGGGAGGAAATCTACCCACAGTATTTAATCAGAGTAACCTGTTAAAAACTATTTTAAGCTGGAGGGTGACCAATTATTTTCATGGGAGTCTGTAAACTTAACATGAATCAGGGAGCTAGAAGGAATGGCATAAGGGGCAGCATTGAAAATAAAGACAGATTAACAGAAAAGGGAGATGGTTTTAATTCGTTCTCGGGATGTGGGCATGTCACTGGCAAGGCCGGCATTTATTGCGCATCCCTAGTTGCCCTTGAGAAGGTGGTATTGGGTCTTCTACTTGAACCACTACTGGCCGTGTGAAGTTGCTCCCACAATGCCAGGTAGAGAGTTCATGGATTTTTACCCAGTGACAATGAAGGAACGATATGTGTCCAAGTCAGGATGCTGTGTTACTTGGAGGTGATGGTGTTCCCATGCACCTGCTGCCCTTGCCCTTCTACGTGGTCGGGGGTTTGGGAAGTGCCGCCTGCACAATGTGGATTTAGATTTCATTAGTTACATAAAAAGAATCAGTTAACATTCCAATTCAGATTTAAAATAACTAGAAATTTTGTTTGCCGACAAATAGCTAACTAAATAGATTCTGAAAACAAATTTAATCTTGCAGCCAAACTACATATGGACCATGCCAAGTTCAATACATGCTGTACACACCAGAAAAGGAATTACAGCTTGCAAGGCATAACAAAGTTAATCATTTAGATTCTGCTGAAGGGAGATGTACACTCCACTTCATTTCTTATCTGTCTCGGAAATGATGAAGGACTGAACACCTGTGCAGCAAAATCTGTTAAAAGGGCAGCTAGCAAGGATTTAGGGAGGAGAAGTGGACAATAGCAATGTAGTGTTATGTATTAAGATTTTCAGATTTTTTTTTGGAAAGTCTGCACATTAGTAATTACCAACTATAGTTTGGAGTCAGAGAGGCGATCAAATATGGTATTTGATAGATTAGTTTAAGCACAAGAGGGCAGCATGAGACTTTCTAAGCTGGAAAGAAGTTGCTTGGGACCCTTGTTAATTTAAGGTGCACAAATGGTACAAGAATATTATAAGCAAGTCTACAAAAGCAGCAAAATTGAAGAAGTAGAGATGGCAAATAATCCAACCAGATTCAGAATTGTTTGAATCTGTTAGGTAACATGTAAAATAATCACTATGGGATCAACAAAAAAGGAAATATGCTTTAAATGAGACCATGACCTGATAAGGGAAGAAGTGCAAGGGTTACTGCAAATAAATCTGTGAAATCATCAGACCCGTGTTCTGCTACAGTAAAAAAAAGGCAAATAAAAAAGGGACTGGAGGGTATTAGTAAAGGAACAGAAAACAAACCAAAAGCAGTTATAGCAAGTCAGGCCCCAAATAGAGTGCGGTGTGCAATTCTGTTCATTTAAAAAAAATCACACAAACCGATATTACTCTTTAAAAGATTTCACGTGACAATCTTGAACAAGATTCAAGTTATTAGGAAAGGTTAAAGAAATTAGGCTAGCTCTTCTAGCAAAAGAGAATCTGAGATCTAATCAAAATTTAAAAAAAAAATTTAAGTTAAATTGTTCACTGTGGCAAGAGTTCGAATAACAAGGACAAAAGTTAAAAATTAAGTCAAGTGTAGGAAGGGAAGCAAGGACTTCTACTTGGCAAAGAGGCCAGTGGTGGATTTCTGGAGAAGGAAAAATCTAAGGAAATAGTGAGCAGGTGGATGGAGAGGTTTCGTTAGAACAGCCTTGCTGCTCCAGAAATGTGTTATGCTCACAGTGCTTAATCTTGATCACATCTTCCATCCATCAAAAGACTAACTGCCATCTATCAATGCATCAGTCAAGACAATTTAAAAAAAAAGCTGTTCTACTTTGATGCAGTGAACAGTCTTAGCTTTTAATACAGTTAACAATGGTATTTATTGAGCATGTAACACATTTTCCAGAGGTTGTTCAAGTGCCACCCAGATGTTATTTTCCTTCTCTATCATATTTTATGATGACATTTTTATGCATCAGTGGCAATAGTTAACCTGCTGCATCAACTGCAGAACCGCCATTAAATAATTTTGAAGATGTGGTTTAGATTGCTTTGCAGAATCGTGAATGCTGCCAGCTACTCTGCAGTCCAGCGTCTGTATTATAAACTGCCATGTATGCCAGCATATACGGTTAAGAATGTACAGCTACTGTATAGAAACATCCTTCACTGCTGTCAGTACTAATGGCATTTTAGAGTTAATTTTACAATAAAACATATTAAGGAAGAAGTACTGTTCTAAAATGATTCTGAACATTAGGATCACCTTTCCCTGTTGCAAGTGTGATGGATTATAAATTCCATTATCTTATGAATTTTGCATTGCCCATCTTCCAAAAGCCTTTTAGCTTTAATTTATCAACTGCAGGTCATATGCATTGCACCCCTGCTCAAGAATGGAAAGAAGAACTAGCTGTCACTGTTTTACTGAAGCTTACCACTATGCTTTTATGCTGCTCATAAGTGTATAGACTATTAAATAAATTTATTGCTCGGTGTTGTCACTTGCATAATTTATTCAACTGTGGGAATTGGGACTACTTTCCCATACTGTACTCAATCCACAGTACCACCTCTATGTTGATGCTCTGAAAAGACATTTTTTTTTAATGTCAGTCCTGGTCTAAATTTGACATTTAAAAACACAATTAGCTGTTTAAAAATTGACTGTAGGCAAATGTGAGAATTATTTTAAGGATTTATGTCTAGTTACTGGTAAAGGCATGAACTAGGACTAGATTTTTCTGGAATGACAGGAATATAGAAATTTAAAACTCACTTGACAATCTTGGATAAGAACCACCCAAGTTATCAGGAAATGTTTAAGAAACTGGGCTAGTGTCCATAATGAAGGGGGGCTGCAGGTTACACAAAAGGCAAAGCTGTTGTCAGCAACAAAAAATCCAAACCAGATTTCGGTGAATCATTTTTAAGAAGCTACTTGGCTGAGGTGATAATGACGTGTGACATTATCACGTCATTACCGCCTCGTAAATAAACCGAGTCATTTTAGGACAAGCACTTCGAGCATGCGCCAGAACTGACAGCTGAATATTGGGCGACTGCTAAGTGGGCAGGGATCCAGCATAGCAGATCCACATCCCAGCCTAAAAATAGGGCTGTATTCCTTTGAAAATTCAGCCTTGGGCTTCTGCTTAAGTGCCACATTTAAAGAAAGAAGGTACAACATCCAATTTCCCTGCGTCCTTGAAACAGGATGAGCGAGGGTGGAGTGGAATTGGCAGGCTAAAATAAAAAGGAAATTCTTAGTCTCCATTCATCCCCCTTGACTTGGAAATATATTCCCATCCCTTAGTCGTTGCTGGGTCAAAATCCTCAAACTCCCTCCCTATCAGCACTGTGGGAGTACCTTCACCACACGGACTGCAGCGGTTCAAGGCGGCGGCTCACCACCACCTTCTCAAGGGAAATTAGGGATGAGCAATGCTGGTCTTGACAGCGACGCCCACATCCCGGGAACAAATTTTTAAAAATGGGAGCGAGCTGGTGCTAACAGAAACAAAAAAGTACAGACAAGAACTCCTTAAAATGGAGAACTGAGGGTAGACTGCTTGATTGAATAAGCGCAAATTCCTTAAAAGAATAATGGCCTAGGTATTCTCTTCCACTCTCTTTCCCCCTTACCCACAAGGATAATAGCAATATCATATTTCTCTGTACAAGTACCATATTACAAATCAGGTGGGAACATATGGGGGCTGAGGAAACTCAAAACTGAAGTAAATCACATAGTGGGCTTCCAAATTGATGCAAATATTTCCAAATTCACAATATTGTAAGCTGTCCAAAATATTAGGAAAAATCATTATCTGACCATTAAACTTGCAAGATCTAGTTAAAATTATACTCCTCATAGTGGTACCAAAGAAACCCTGCAACAGTAAGAGCGTAATAAAAACAGAAAGGCCTAGAAATTCAGTTGGTTGCGCCAGCCGCTAGCGCCTTAGGAGGAGGAGAAGTGGGGTGCTAAGCGGCTAGCGCCCGGGCGCAGCGCGATCTGCGCCTGTCGCGAACTTCAGTTAAGATTTAGCGGCGGCGCAAAACCTTTGCGCGCGCTCAGCTGCGCGCGCAGATCCTGACGTCATTTCATGGTGCAACGCCCTTTGTGCGCCCCAAACCGGAAATTCAGTGGCGTCGGCCTATTGTGCGCCTGGCGCCCCTAGCGACTGGTAGAGGGGAACGGTTCCCAGTCGCTGCGGGGCGCGGGGGGCGCTAATTAAAGGGCACTCCTCCTGCAGTATAAATGGCAGCCATTTTGCACCACTCCTTCTTTGTCTTTCTCCAAAGATCCGTCTCTCACAAAGGTAGAGAGCTTTCTGGTTTGGCTCAACACTCGCACCAGGTACTTGTGGCTTCAGGCCACAGCTTTGCACTTGTCTTTAACTTCAGAGTCATAGCATTGATTGGAAACATATAATGGGGGCTGCAATGGGTGGAAACGTTGGGCTTCTCCATTGCATTCAAAGGGCTCAGAGACGCCGTGAGAGTGCCAGTCATGGCCAGACGGAGAAGGGGCAACAGGCGTCGGCAAAGGAGGCCTTACCCACCCAGGGTATACGGCCAGCAGTTCTCATATCTGAACATGTCTGAGGAGCAGTGTGTTCGGAGGCTGCGATTCAGAAGGGCGGTGGTCACGGAGATCTGCCACCTGCTTCGCGGAGATCTGCAGCCACAGCTGAGGAGCAGGACGTCTGTCGGTGGCAGTGAAGGCGACGGTGGCTCTCAACTTCTATGCCACCGGCTCCTTCCAATCTGCTACTGGGGACATTTCCAACATCTCCCAGTTTGCGGTACATTGCTGCATCCGCCAGGTGGCCAATGCCCTTTTCAGAAGGAGACGTCAGTTCATCTCCTTCCCCATGACCGTTGATAAGCAGCAACAGCGTGCAATGGGCTTTGCAGCATTAGCAGGCTTCCCCATGGTGCAGGGCGCCATTGACTGCACGCATGTGGCTTTGCGGGCACCTCTAGAGAATGCTGAGGATTACCGCAACCAGAAGGGCTACCATTCGCTCAACGTGCAGTTGGTGTGTGACCACAGGCAGCTCATCCTAGCTGTCAATGCCCGCTTTCCAGGCAGCAGCCACGATGCCTTCATCCTGCGCCAGACTTCTGTGGCAGACATGTTTGAGGCCCAGCCTCACCCACGAGGATGGCTTCTCGGGGACAAAGGCTATCCTTTGTGCACCTGGCTGATGACCCCGCTCCGTGTGCCCAGCACCCCTGCTGAAGAGCGATACAATGACAGCCATCAAGCAACCAGGAACATCACTGAGCAAACAATCGGCGTGCTGAAGCAACGGTTCCGCTGTCTGGATCGTTCCGGGGGAGCCCTACAGTACTCGCCTGAGCGAGTCTCCCATTTCGTTGTCGTGTGCTGCATGCTGCACAACCTGGCTATCCGCAGGACTCAGCCACTGCCAGCAGACATTGGAGGACCACCAGAGGAGGAGCAGCACAGGAGGGAGGCAGAAAGTGCAAGGGCCGCCCGTCGGCGGCTTATTGCAAGTCGGTTCTAGGCCCCCTCTCAGGGAATGGCTTGTGCCAATGGCAGAAGATGAATGTAGCCGCTCCACAAGTCCTCATCCGAGCAGGGCAACCAGGACATCCAAAAGAAAGCATGGACAGTGCGATTTAAGAAAATGTTTTACTATGATACCTCTGTGCCCTTCCCACATGACAAACTAATGGAGAAACCTCCCCCAAAAACACAAATACACCAGTCTCGGCCTTTACAAGCAAAACAAATACACCAGTCTCGGCTTTTATAAGTAAAACAAAACATTTAGCCACACCTTCTACTTTTTCCCCTGCGAGGGTGATCCGTTTCGCTTCCGTGACTGGCCCCTACCCGCCCTGCAGCTCCTCCTCAATGGGACCCCAGTGGCTGCAGCAAGGCTGGGGGAAGGCTGCTGAGGGTCAGATGGTGAGACGGCAGATGCCCTTGGGGGTCGGCCTGGACCAGCTCTGGGCCTGGAGGAGCCGGCTGCTGACTGCTCCAACTCTGCTTGGGCGGCAGCAGTCTGTCCAACAGCTGGTGGCAGCTGCAATGGAGGAGTGACAGTGTTGGCTGCAGGAATGCTGCTAACCTGACAGATCACAGGCACTCCCTGGTCGGCTGATACATTGGCACGCGCACGGGCCAGCACTGCAGCATGCGCAGCAATCTGCTGAGGCACAGACTGCTGGGCTGCTGCGGCACAGCGAGTGCCCCGGCGATGCCTGGCCGATCCAGCGAGTGTGGCAGCAGTTAGTGCCCGTGTGGCCCTGGTCTGTGTCTGCATGACAGCAGCCAGTGAATGCACGGCACGACTGAGCACTTGGCTAGAAGCCGCCTGTGAAGCAGCGAAGTCCTGCTGACTCCTAGCCTGTGCTGCCGCGATGTCCTGCAGACTCCTGGCCTGTGCTGCACTGAATTGTTGCAGACTCCTGGCCTGTGCTGCCCCGAATTCCTGCACACCCCTTGCCAGTGACTCTATGGAGTCAGGCATCCTTGCCACTGCAGCCATGAGCTCAGTGTGCCTGCGCTCAGCCTGGACGCCCATTTCCGCTAGGAGCCGCACCTCCTCTGCGCTCACCGTAGCAGGACTGGAGGTCGCACTCACCCTCCGGGGAGAAGGCTGCCGAGCTTCCCCACCCCTCCCGCGTTGCTGCAGCCCGCTGGTCCCCGGAGCTCCACTATCCTCCGACCCTTCCCCCCTGCTCCCCTCCAGGGAAGACGTGTCACCATCATGGCCATGGGCTGCCTCGGCTGAGGGTGTCCCTGATGGGCTGGCTTCCTCTTCCTCTATGTCTGACTCGGACACAGTGCCAGCTTGAGGGGCCGCCTCCTCACCTGGCGGCGAGTCACCATCTGAAAGCAGGGAGGCACAAGAGTTGCTTTAGAGCGAGGACAGGGCGGCAGCGAGGGAGGCATGAGTGCTGCTGTGCACTGCATTGGTTCAATAGTGGCAAAGGATGCTGGTGTGAGGCACAAGTGGAAAGGGAGAGGTCAAAAAGGTGATGACCTTACCATTGGTGCCCAGAACAGGGTCAGCATCTCCAGTGGCGACGGGGCCACTCAGCCGGCCTGCCATGATCCGCTCCACTCGCTGCTCGAGGTCGCTCAGCTGTTTTAGGTCAGGACGGCCTCCCCCGGTCTGTCGCTGCTGTCTTCTGTTATGTGCCAGCTTGGCCTGCAAGAGAAAGGACCGCCTCCAAGTACAGCGTCAAGCCCTGATCTTGCCCGCACTGCCTCCCATGTTCGATTAGCCCTGACAGCATCAAGCCCTGATCTTGCCCGCACTGCCTCCCATGTTCGATTAGCCCTGACAGTGTCAAGCCCTGATCTTGCCCGCACTGCCTCCCATGTTCGATTAGCCTGGACAGCGTCAAGCCCTGATCTTGCCCGCACTGCCTCCCATGGTCGAATAGCCCGGACAGTGTCAAGCCCTGATCTTGCCCGCACTGCCTCCCATGGTTGAATAGCCCTGACAGTGTCTAAAGTCCTGATTGCGCAAGTGCTTTTCATGACAGTCCCATAGCTGCTGGATGAGGGCTGGCCATTAGGGCTTTCAGACCTGTTTGGCCATAAAGTGAGGTGCACATGCAGGGATGAGGAGGATACTGGAAAGGGTACTCACCCAGACAACCCGAGTGAGGTTGTTGAATTTTTTCCGGCACTGGGTTGCTGTCCTGCCAACCACGCTGTTGGACGTGACCCGGTTTGTCACATCCCTCCATGCTTTCCGATATTTGGCGGGCAGCGGCCTCCTGCCACCCTCAGGGAAGAGGATATGGCGCCTGCGGTCCACTGCGCCAACCAGCAGCCTCAGGTCACCCTCGCCGAAGCACTGCACTCTCTCCCTCGCCTTCTCCATTCTCCTGGGCATGGAGCTGTTCCAGAAGCAGTGTTCAGGCCTTGCCTTAGGGCTGCAGTGTGCAGGGCGTGGCAGCCAAGCAATTCCACCCTCCCCCTTTAAGTGCTGACCGGCGCCTGACTGTCTGCCCTCAATGAGCAACTCGCCGCACCTGCGCTGCGCCCGCCTTCGGTGTTTGCGCCCCGGATCGCCGGCTTAGCGCCTAATGATAGTCGTGCATCGCCTGCTTTAGCGCAGCAGCAACCTCTTGGGGCGATGCAACTGAATATCGGCGAAGGTGGCGCTAAGTTGCGCCGGGCGCAAAAGTTAGCGAACGCCATGCTGTAGCGCCCCAAACGTGGCTATACTGAATTTCTAGGCCAAAATGCTGGAAATACCCAGCAGTCAGGCAGCATCTGTGGAGAGAGAAACAGAGTCAACGTTTCAGGTCGTTGACTCAAACTGTACAAGCACGTTGGCTCTATCCAGCAAGATGCACAAATAAACAATGGGCCCAAGTTATTTCTGATGCAGAGACCAACAACGATTATGTGTCGGCAGTCAGGTTTTAAAAAAAGCTGCGAGGGCTTCTGCCGAGACTAAGAAGTCAGAAATGTTGGCGGGGCAGTTAGAATTGAAGTCATCCTGTTTAAATCAGGATAACTTCCAACTGTTCCTCCAGCATTTGTGTCTTTTGCACAAATGTGGAGAAGGGATGTGTGGTCTGCATTTTGTATCATTATGCAGATAAGTTGTACTGTTTAAATGAACTGAGTCCGATCATATCTGCTGTTCCATGTCTACCTCACTGTGAAATAAATCAGCTTATCAATTTGTCTCGAGCCTTGCCCCACCAAGTGTTTGTTCAGTCCACCTTCAGAGAGATTGAAGAAGCATTCATATGAAAGACACAAATATCCAGCCTGTATCACAAAGAGGATGGTACGGTTACATTCCTGGGTTACACTACTGTGTGACTAAAAAAAGAGCAGAATGAGCAAACTCTGATTAAAAATAAGATGCTCAGACCGCTGATGCCACTGAATCAGAAGGGAACTACGTCAGACTCAAATTTTTAACAGACATGCTTGGCTATTCATCCCAAAAAGATTTCCAGCAAAATATAATTGAAACCAATCCACTAAAGCGGTTCAAAAGCCAAGCAGTAGTCAGAGCAAGTTGCTCTCGCCCTTCCTCGTGACCAAACAAGTCACAGAACTCCTGAAACCACACTGGAATCTATTTTATCCACACTCATTAGATATACGTTTCTCTATAAAATCAGGGCTTCATTTTGCCAAAGTTAACTAAAATACAACCGCTTTTTAAATGGATTTTTCATAGACTCAGCCTTCCTGATCCAAGATTCGCTACCTGGATGTTCTAAATCTGGTAAAATGCACTATCCCTGCAGCTGTTATTTTCTTTTGGTACTACATGCAAAGAGCTTGAATTTACAGAATACTGATCAACTCATGACTGCAGTACACACACACTATTATATATTATATATACACACACACACATACAAAATTTCCCTCCCCCAAGGTCTATCAGTGAACATCTAAAGAGGAAACTGTGATATTGCAGAGATGCTGAAGGTCAATATCATATCATAGAAAGCCTCAAGATTTACTGAACATTTTACAACAAATGACAGAGGTATTGGTTTTCCATCTTTAAACAACAAGCTCCAACTATGTTCTCAATCATTACTCTAAGAGACAAAGCACCCGACTTCAAGAGGGCAGAGTTATTGATGCTGTGCAAAGATTGTCCTAGGTTTACCCACTGGGACATCCACCACAGAATCAGGCAATAAACTAGACACTTCATCAATGTCAGAATATATTTAGCCCTTACTATCATGGTTTTGGTTGATAGTCTTTGAAATGAACAGTGAAAATTGCATGATTGACATCAACATTTATTTTAAATAACTGCTGCTCGTTACCCAAAGCAAATGTCCATTTTAGAAATAAAAAGATATTTTAGGATAGGGCTTTGCAATTAGTGAGTACCTTCATGTAGCGTTTATTTCAAGCAATGATCATTGCACAAGTTCCATTTGGAAAAGGAGTGCTCACATTCCTTTATATATAATAAAATCGATATACTTAATTCAAACCAATTACACACACAACTGATTCACTAAAGCAAATGGTCAGCCAATGGGCCCCGAGTCTTAACGAGGGAGAAAATGTACAACATCTCATTTGCCTAGATTGGAATAAATTTTGCCCGGCTGCTGGGTGTGTTGCATCCGGTCAGCCAGAAACCACCATTGTTAGGTGTAAAATATCTGTATCTCATTGGGAAGTGACACCACTGAACAGGGAGGCAGAAGAAAACAACTGCATTGTTGGGCTATGCTCCTCTTAGCACAGTTGAAAATCCTGCACCACCATACAGTGCACAGCTTGGGCAACATACCAGAGAACAGCCAACAATGGGAAATGTAATCCAGTATGAGACAATGCCATTATGAAAGATAACAAGATAGGATCAGACAAAATCATCTGTCCAATTCATTTGATCACACCCTTGCAGAATACCAACACTATTGTTTTCTACATTTACGGGATCTAGTTGCTTCCAGAGCAAGTCCAGTGTCCTGTTGTTGATCATATGTTTCCGGATATCGGTCCTAGATTTTCCCTTAACCTGAATCTACACCCTCTACCCACTACCCTGGCGCAGTATTCTATTTGCTTTATTTATTATCACCTCACACGGTTTAGATATGGCGAGTTAGGAGTCAACTAATGCCCTAGGTCTCTCAACTGCCCCCGCTCGACATGTTCGATCCCACCCAATCAATACACATGCCTCCTATTTTTACTTCCAATATATGCAGTATATATTTGTCTATATTAAACTTGACTGACTACTGATCAGCCCAGGTGATCTGATTGAATGGCAGACAAACTCAAAGGACTCAATGGCCTAATCCTGTTCCTATGTTTCCTAAACCCAGTCAAAGTCGGAGAGATTCTCAGTTGGGTCTCAATTGGCACGGAGACTGTAACTTCAGGTTATATATATCGAACAGAACAGGTGAGGCCCCAGCAGCTGGAAGAAGAAATGAGAAAACTGGGAAATGGAAAAAATACTTCATATATTTCAATGTAACAAGCTATCATTTTTTAAAGTTTCTACTTTAGCACAATACATTTTAAATACAAGAAACAAAAAAAATGCAAATTCAGCTCTCTCCCTCTCTGCAGCCAAAATAAATAAAGCAAAGTGGTTGGGAATAAAGAGAAATGTAGCAGATGTGTTTTTTCTTTCCTCACTTTTGTAACTAGCTTCAACATCAGAAGTTTGTGGTCGAGACTTTTAGAATGAAGTCATGCCATACCACACCACCATTCTTCAATCTCTAATAAAGGTTAAACAATTAGATCGTTTTGGTTTACAGTAAAATGCAAGTCAGTCAGAAAATATCTCGATACTCATTTTGCTGTTGGAAGTATTGAAGATCTTCAATTATATTTCACTTTCCTTTAGCAAATTGTTAGACTAAGTTAAATTTCATATTGAAAGTCTGCCAAATTCAAAACCTCCATAAAACTAAATTCAATCTGCCTGCTGCAAGGCAACAGAAATAATGAAACTGCCAGCGAGTGTGGCACCGAAACAAAATCTAATAGCATTGCCACAAGAAAGTCAGGCTCCAGTCTTCAATTAAATGATCACAAATATGATTTCACAATGTGCATCGGACAAACATCACTAAAAGTAAGAAGCTTCGACATCTCATTTGTAAACAGATTTGTTAAATAACATTTACTTTATCCAAATGTATTTGAAAAATGCCTCCGTATGATAAACACAAGAACAGAGAACTAAGCTTGGTGAAATACTGGTGCACACAAGAACTGTTGCAATCATGCCCTCAAGAGATTCTTGTGAAAGTGACCTTTCCTTCACTTGTCAATCAAGTGCTGAATTCAGAAATTTCAATCTCACTGCTCTGCATGCAATAAGGGATGCTAAGTAATTAAGTTCAATATAAGTATCAGTCTTCTTTGATGCAATTCACAGATTACACTGTAGCTTTGGACAGAAATTGAGTTTACTAAGGCACAGTTGATCTCTGACAACAACACAATAGCAAAATACTGCAGATGCTGGAAATCTGAAACAGCAGCAGAAAATGCTGGAAACACTCAGCAGGTCAGGCACGGATGCTGCCTGACCTGCTGAGTGTTTCCAGCATTTTCTGTTGTTATTTCTGACACCACCACTTGGCTTGCTTATGAGTACCCTTTAATAAATTGCATAGCATAAGACAATAATGGCCTGGATTTTGCAGTAGAAATAATGGTGAGGCTATCAGCGCTCATTATTAAGGAATAAATTGGACAGCAACTTCCGACATCTGCACATGCACAGTTAAACATAGAAATCAGGAAGTTGCTGTCCGAGTTGCCCATCTCCTCCTGAAGCTTCACTATATTGGTACCTTGTCGAGACTTGGTATTCAAATACAGGAAACTCTTTTTTATTTGGCACCGACGGGACCGGCGTGGTGCCGGTTGATCAAAAAGTCCGGATTACAGAGAGGTATACTTACTAAGGTGCGAAAGCCCCGTACACGGCCACAGATCCAGGCGTCCCTGTTGCATGGCAACAGGTGCAGGAACCCCAGTTATACGGCCACAGATCCAGGAACCCCGGTTACACGGCCACTAATACGAAGTAAAACTTACCTGAACCTACTCCTGAATTTTGCCAGTTAAGAGAGATTTCCGGTTATTTAGGTGCCGGTAAAAAAAAAAGTTTCCTGTATATGGAAGGATGTGAAGTTGCGGTACTTATGCGAGAGATACCGACTAAGCTCGCCAGAAAAAGTTAGGGCTTGTCCACTCTAGTGCAAGTGAATTTTTAACGGCATGAGAAGTCTTAATTATTGCCAAACAACCTCTCTGGCACTGAAAATTAACTCTCAAAGTGTGGAGTCTCATTCCTTCAGATTTTAATTATTCTCTCTTTCCCCTAATCCCATCTTCCTCCCCCGCCCCTTTATTTCACTTTCTGTACATGATTTGGCATTGAATTACATATTCCAACTTATACTTCCTGGCTTAGACGGCATGACTCAGTAAGGATTCTTCAATCCGATTGGTTAAGGAGACACACCATTGCTTGGCCTGTTCATAGAGGTCCCAGGTCCCCTGTAGAGGGTACCGCACTGAAAGTTTGCAAGCAACTGTAAGTGTAATGAACTGCTAGCAGCGTTAATTCACCGCTGACTGAAAAATCTAGACCAATATCAAAAACTGGCTAGTTCCATTTTTACTGGCAGTTAAGGAGTTTCCTAAAAGGTGACAAGACATTGGCCCTCTAGTCAGTGCCCTGAAATCCTCAAATGCTTCTTTATAAATACCATATATTTCATTTTAGAAAGTTCCTTTCAATTTTACCATTTATACAATGCAAACAAACCCACTTGTGCCCTATTCCTTATGAAAGCTAACGTTTAAAGCATTATTTTAATTTTGTCCCATTTGAGTTTTATGGCCATAGAGGTTTGGAAAAGGTAGTTATTAGCACAGTTGCCTCATTAGTGGATAAATCCTAATCAAATCACCACTGTTAGTATCAGCAACTTGAAATATATGCAAATTAATGGGAACATTTCTTTAAACTTTGCACGTGCCCAAGACTCAAATGGCACATGCCTTAGAAGCTCACAAACGCAAAAGCTTCAACAGCTCTCACATGCGGGATACTAAAAACATCATTGTAATACACACGCTCAAACGACTGTAATATTAACTTTACATTCCATAAATCCGCTCACTTTTTTATTTCCTTCTCATCCCCCCACTTCTCTGTCCATTAAAACTTTAGATTTTCCTAACTAATTTAAACTGTTGCTATCTTTATTCATTTTCCATAAAATTTTAAGCCATTACTTACCTTCCACCTTCTTTCAGCTCCCCTGCACATTTGAGAGATTAAAGCAACTTTTAAAAACAAACATGTTTCTCCTCTGCTTATACTCAGTACAAAATCTTGGTGTGCTGTTCGAGCAGAGTTGTACGGTCTGTTAGCATAACGTTTTCCCACCTATTGCAGAGCATGTGCATCCCATACAATTTCCTGTAATAACCCAGCTGGAAAAGAGAAGCATGCTACATCCATTCACTACAGAGCTTCACACAGGCGTGCCTTTTGCACGAGCACAAGTAAGTGTGTTGGGAGAAGGCCCAAAATCAGCAATTAGCCGTAGATATTTGTCCTGGTGTGCTATTTCCTGGTTCACATCACAACCTATGCATGCAACCTAGAGGCGAGAATTAATAAACTAAAACTGGATCAAACTACTGCATCATTAATACCAGTGACTACCACATACAGCACTAGCTAAGTTACAACAAATGCGCCAGCATATTTCAGATTGAGGGCTAAACATGCACCAGTTTTAGTGACAAATTAAACTGAATTTCTGAATTATACGTATTTGCCAATTGATGGAAAATTTACTTCCACATACAAATCTGTGTTTTATGGAGAGAGATCAGCAAAAGTGGACTGCTGTCAGTTTATAAAATATAAAACATCATGCTATAAATCGATATAAATCTACATTAAAAATCTTATTAGCCAGACAAAAATGTGACTTTGGGCCTGGATATTGCTCTACAATCGTGGACTGAGGGGTTGAAACTTCACATCACAGTGATACAATGTAGAACGCCACCCCCATTTTTATTTACCAAAGTCAGTTAGTATAGCGCCAAGACAATTCCAACTCTCTAAGCTCAGCAATATCTTAAGGAAGAGGAACACAAGAATATTGTTTATATTAAGAGAATTCAGTCTGAAAATAGACTTAGAAGCACAGCGTAGGTTGGTGAATGGCAGCATTCGAACAGATCTAAAGCTGCTCAACATTCGTTCCGCAATACATTTTGTAAATGTGGCAACTGTCCAACACCATATTTACAATTTGATCACCTGCTTTTTGCTCTGCCTACCTTGCTGCATTCAGCCCATTTCAGAAGCCATAAGGCAATGAAACACGAATCTTAAATCAAAACCTTAGTCATAGAGTCAGGGTTATACAGCACAGAAAGAGGCCCTTCGGCCCATCGTGTCCGCGCTGGCCATCAAACCCTATCTATTCTAATCCCATTTTCCAGCACTTGGTCCGTAGCCTTGTATGCTATGGCGTTTCAAGTGCTCATCTAAATGCTTCTTGAATGTTTGAAACCTTGAAATAGCCAATGCCATTTTAGAGCATTAGAGAATCATTGGACAAAATTTTAAAACAGATGAAAACTAAATAATGGTTTGCGATTGGGGCAAAATGTTTAAGCAACAACCTTAAATATTTACACCAACAATCCTCCAAAAAAAAAGGGGTAGATTTTCCTGGAGCTGTCAGGCGGGGTTTCAGGAGTGGGGGGGGGGGGGGGGGGGGGGGAAATCCCAAAATCGAGGGTCCCGACACCATCCCGCCCAAAACCTGCCTCCACGTAAGTTTCAGGGGAGGCGGGTACCCGCCCCGCACTGGGACCCGCCGACCCGAGGCGGGAAGGGATTAGTGCCAATTAACTGCCTGTTAACAGGTAGTTAACAGGCAGTTTTTAGCCTAATCCCTATTTTGAGGGGTGTTGTGTGGGATTCCCGATGGCTCCAAACCACGCCAGGTTAGAGCAGTCGAGCCGTCGGGTTGAAGGACTTGGAGGGGTCGCAATGTCGATGTTCAGGTGAGTGATGGGTGCATAAGTGCAAAGGTAAGTGTGTTTGGCGTGTCTAAAGTGTGTAAAGAAGTTTAAATTACCTGTACTTAGCTTAACAGCCTTTCTTCCTGTAGGCGTCGGGAGTCCATCACTCAGCCGGCACTGAAAGCTGAATGGCCGCGATCTGTCAAAAGTGACAGCCTTCAGCTTTTAGTGCCGGTGACAGTTCTAACTGAGTCTGTGTAGAAGGACTCAGGTTAGAAGTCAGACTGTCAGTGTTTGGCAGCTTCAAACAGCTGTGAAACACTGATATTTCATCTGTCAACACCTCTTGACAGATGAAATTTCAGTTTGTGACGTCACCTGTTGCCGGGTGGCCCTTAATTGACCTGCTGAGCCCGCTGGGTGGGCTCAACAAGGTCAATCAAGGGAAAATCGCGTGGATTGGCCGGACGTCGATGTAGGCGGGACTACAACCCGAAAGTTGTAGTCCCGCCTCCTTCCAGACAGCTTAATGAAAATCGACCCCAAAATATGCAAATGTTCAGCTGACATGCATCTAGATGTGCTATATCCATGAACTGATTAATCATACATTGTGTTTACATTACAAACTATTTAGGTAACAGCATGCAGTTAAGTATTTAGCAGTTCAGGGAATAAATTAAGCTGAAAATATAAAAGTTAACTCACTGACAAAACTGCCAAACATGTGTGAAAAAACAAGCCTTTTCTGAATAATAACCCTTCTCAAGCTCACCATTCCATTCATCATTACATAACTAGAAGCAGAAAGGAGGAGAAATGCTGACAATGTTCTAATTTCCCAGTCAAGATAGTCAAAGGTGCGACTATTTAAAGTATTTCATACAACACTTTTGTAACCAGCTGCTTTGGATAATGTAACCTACCCATGAACACATACTGGCAAACCTGCCCACAACAGAAGGCCGTGCCCATACTGGTTGTGGTTCTACTGGAACCACCAGTCTTCCAAAAAGTAAAAGAACAATGGTATCTAGATAACAAAAAAATTAGATAGTATATCGGTGCATTGTAATACACCTTCTCAGTAAATCAGAATGACCTGAACTCGTACTGATGTTCAATCAGGCAGTGAAAACACCATTACGTGGATTATGTTGATATTTGATGCCCTCATATCAGCTGCTGGTAATTAAGGTCCCAACCTTCCTGTATAGAGAGAATCTGGGTCAGCACAGAGGGCAGCAGTGAGCACGCATGAAAGTGAGAGCGAGACAGAAAACACAGAGCATTTATGCAGCACACCTCAATGTCCCAAAATGCATTACAGCAAGCTACAGGAAACTTTGGTTTATCCGGAGGTTGTATGGCCGGAAACCTCGATCTAACGGCAGAAATCAGCAGCTGTTTTGTTAGGTTTTTTTTCTTCTAGCAGGTTTTTTTTCTTCTCCTAGCATTTTCTTTTTTTAAAAACAGTCAGTCTCTGGAAAGCCTCTCTGAAGCTGTTGCTAAGCTACAGAAACGCTTCCACGGTACGGGCCGACTGTTTACAAGCTGTTGCTAAGCAACAGTGTTTGTTGTCAGATACAGAGATGAAAACCTCCGTATCCTTCAACATTAGCGCTGGTCTGTCCGGAAGTTTTCATAGATCGGCATCACGCCAGTCCCGTCGGTGCCGGATATCACGAAGTTTCTTGTACTTGCCTGCATGTCTGCTACATAATCTATCTTTCTGTTATGTAGACAAATATGGCAGCCATTGTCCGCATAGCAGTATCTCACAAAGAGCAAATAAATTAATGACCAGATCATTTGTTTTTGGTGGTGCTGGCCAAGGAAGGAATGTTGAGCAAACTATTAGTACCATGGGCACTCACCTGGTTATGCAAACAGGGCCTCCGTTTAACGTCTCATCTGAAAGAAGGCACAGCTGACAAAGTAGCACGCCTTCAGTTCTACACTCATTACAGCAGATTATGTTCTCAACCCTGTAGTGGGGCTTGAACCTAAAACTTCTGACTCAATCAGGAGTGCCACCACTGAGCCAAACTGGTACTTATACAATTGATCTGGACTTAGGAATTGCAGGAACAATATCAATGTTTGCAAATGACACCACTTTGGGGACCATGATAAGGATTGCGACTAATTGCAGGACATAGGTAAGCTAACAGGATGTGCAGACAGGTGGCAGATGAAGTTCAAAGTTAAACAATATGAAATATATTTTGGAAGTAGGAATAGGGGAAAAAACACATTTCAAATGTTACCATTTGAAATGAAGTAGACGAGCAGTATGGCACATATATGCAGGACATTAACAAGTAGATATCATAAACAAGCCAAGTGGAATCTTTAGTTTTGTATCTAGAAGCACAGAATAAAAAAAAGGAGGTAATGCTTAACAAAAGCAAAATGCTGCGGATGTTAGAAATCTGAAATAAAAACAGAAAAGGCTGGAAATAGTCAGCAGGTCAGGCAGCATCTGTGGAGAGAAAAACAGAGTCAACATGTCAGGTCGATGACCTTTCGTCATCAACCTGAAACGTTAACCCAAACAGAGTTATGTATAAAATCTTACATCGCAGTTTTGACACCCCATTATAGAAAGGATACAAAGAGAGAGTTTGCTGGCTGCTTGAAAGAGAGAATATTAAATGGATTTATTCTGCCACTGGCACAGGAATGGTAATGCAGGAGTCTGGAATTTTAGCTGATGACCGTCATTCCGTGAGTATGGCCTTTAAAAAGAAAGGTTTTTGGCAAGACTGCATTTTTTGGCTATCTATAGTTGCCCCAAGAAGGTATTGATGGCCTTCTCCTTTAACTTTTGTCATCTCTTTAGCACCGTTTCTTTCTATCCTATCCAACTAATCTTGAATGTTGATATAATTTCTGCCTTAATCACTAACCCTGGAAGTGAATTGCACATGCTCACAACTCAGTGTGTGAAGACGTTACTTCTGCCCACGGTTCTAAATTTCTTACATCTTGTATCCATGGCCTCTCATTCTTGACCCCTCAACTACTGGGAACAGCCAGTACTATCAGCCACATCCCATCCTTTCGTAATTTTAAACATTTCTATCATATCGGCCCATAATCTGCATTGTTCTAATAAAAAAAGAACCAATTTTTCCAAGTCTTTCTTTGTAGTTGTATTTCATCATACCAGGCAGCATGCTAGTGAATCTACATTGTACCGTCTCTAAAGCCTCAATACCCTTCCTATAGTGTGGAGCCCAATATTGCACGCAGCACTCTAACTGAGGTCTTAAAGTTTAATATAAGCTCACGTCAGGTGGGAGGCAGCAGAAGGCAGGAGCGGACAGAAAAAGGAGGAATTTATTACAAATTATGTAGCTTTGAACAATTTTTATTTTGGACTTGAGAAAAAATAGCAAGTCAAAAATTTTCAGGTGAAATATTTTCAGGAAGCATATGGAGTGATTTGTGGGTGAAACAGCGCCACAGAGTGGCCAGATTGACTAGTTCACATGGGCAGTTTTAATCATTAATGTGTATTTAGAATTTATAATGGTAACAAGCACAAGAGAGTGCAACAACAGGAAGTAAGGGTTTGTAGACAGAAAGCGTACACAGACATAGTTTTTTTAATGACAGACAGAAGGGATGTGAGCAGGAGAGTGGGATTAAATTGGTGGCTCACATTTAGAAAAACATTAATACAGGCTTATAAACCAAAATGTGCCATTATTGTGTTGTAATATTCTATAAATTCCTGATTTCCACTTTGTCAGAAAACAGGTACATACCCACAAAAAAGATCATAGGATGCTGAAAGTTTCTAGAGGCTGGTCATAAAGCATATAAGCCCAGAAAGTTTTCCTGTTTGCTGCTTCTCTTTCCCCACCACTGGGACAAGGATAATGTGGTTGGAGTGGGGACAGCGGGAAGAGATAATGTAATTTCAAGATCTCACATTTTGGATCATGGTTTTCATTGTGACATACTATCAGGCTCGTGTGGAGCACACACATGGACCAGTTGGGCCAAAAGGCCTGTTTTGTGCTGTAAATTCTAGTAATCCCCTCAATATCACTGTTCAAAATCACTTTCCTGCACATTCAAGAGAAGTTTATAGCGTTCAGATGACATATCTCAAAATAATTTTACAGTTACCACTGAAATCTGAACTCTACTTGCACACAGCCAAGGATGATTTGTCTTACAGTGTCATCTCTGATGGCAAGAGGACTGCTGGAGGCAAACCAGGCAATACTTGTGGCATTCAAGACACAGGCTCACCATAAAAAGGGTTTTCACCAGTGTTTCCAATCACTCAACTATAAACAGCACAAATACCCTCAAATATAAATAGTTGCCATCAGTGGTACATAGGTCATGTTTTCCCATTTTGCATCTGGTCCCAGGCCCACTTGTACAAGTCACCAATGCATTGCTGGTCTACACAAATCTTCGAGAAAAATGAGAGTTCCAGACTGGCAAAGCCAGAAATGTGGAATTTGTAGATGCATAATTATTCATCGTCACTGAATCTCACTGAAATATAAGCAGGATAAATTTGACAAATAAACTTGGTTATGTAATACCCCTTTTACATTATCAAGAAACCACTCATTTTTGTGGTACCAAACGACACAGGCACAAGATGATTATATTTGCTGCAGTGCTAAACAAGGTACAATTTGAATCAAACCGGAAATATAATATAAAGCAATAGGAATTTCCTCAATATCCTATGGAACATAAATTGAGACTTAGCACTGATCACACTATTTAAATCAGGACAGGTTTAGCTGGATGAAGTATTTTAAAGGCACTTTAAGCAGCCTGTTTTGTGCTGTAAATTCTAGTAATCCCCTCAATATCACTGTTCAAAATCACTTTCCTGCGCATTCAAGAGAAGTTTATAGCGTTCAGATGACATATCTCAAAATAATTTTACAGTTACCACTGAAATCTGAACTCTACTTGCACACAGCCAAGGATGATTTGTCTTACAGTGTCATCTCTGATGGCAAGAGGACTGCTGGAGGCAAACCAGGCAACACTTGTGGCATTCAAGACACAGGCTCTGCATTTGCCCACCAACACGAGCCCCGCCCCCTCCAACACCAACCCCAATTGCTGTCAAACACAAACTACCCATCTCAAACCCTATCAAAAAGTCACCATCAACTCCCACTCAAAATCAAAGGGCCGAGCCTATCCTGTAAAACAGTTAACAGACTGGTTTAATTTGATAAACAGAAGTCTCCAAGAAAAGAAAAAGAGGAAAAGGGAAAGAATTACAAAAAGATCATTGGCATAGTGATGTTCTTTACTGGGTGGCTGCTTTCCAAGCTTTTCTTGCCTGCTTCTTCCATCCACAGCAATGCTTTTTGAATAAATCTAAAATTAGAACTGCTCCAAAAGTATTTAGAATAATTTTAACATGACAAATTATTGTAACATTTGTTTTACAAAAAAAGTCAAAACTGGCAAAAATTCTAATCAAAGTAAACCTCTAGCTAATTAACTCTCAAGCATTAGAGAGTACTTTGGCTTCATTATACTGTACACAGTTTAGAAATGCAGTCCCGCTCTACAATAACTCTTCAGCAGCCTCACAATTGCACTTTTGATCCTCCAATGTAGCACTTCAAGTACTATTCCAGGGTACAGTTCCGTACAATCCTCTGGGGTACTACAAAAAGGAAAGCATTCTTCACGTCAACCTAGACAGTCCATGCCAGCTGGCTAGTTGACCACTAAACATCATAATTAAGCACAATTCAGGTCTCACCCAACACCTATGCACATTCAAGCAAGAGCCACAGTACAGCAATCAGGAGAAGGAATCTGGCCCGTTTCTGCTTTCTAGCTCAGGAATGTTGAAGCTACTTACAACAGCATTACTGAAATCAGCTCGACTGAAAACTGGGCAGCAAATCTAAAATGTTCCTGGCCTGCAAGGCTCAGTTTCACAATAGCAGCTTCCAAATTTGGTTGTTGATTACATTTGCATATGACCAGCTCCTAGTGAAGCTGAAATAAATATTACTGTACTATAATTTGCTAGTGCCACACCCATGGCATTACTCATGGTAAGTTGGAGGATACACTGCTAGAATGACAAGCGCATCAGACCACGTAACAATGGCCCAAAATTTGCGATCGATGCCTCCGACCTGTAAAAAAAAATCTACACATTTACCTGGTGGCCCGGAGACTTGCGATCCTGGGCCTCTCCGGGTATGTGCGGACAGAGCCCCACGTATCCCAGGGGCGCATGCGGTTCACAAGCGCCCCAGGAATCACATGGGTCAGCGCAACCAATAAAAGAAGGGAATCCCCATTCATACTTATGGGAGTTCCGTTCCACCACTTTTACTAGGCGTAAGAATTTCACGAGCATTCAGCAGGCGGAGGCTGGGCAAATAGCGCAAGCCTCCACCCGCAGAGGCCCATCTCCCGGGGATACGGAGGATCTGCCAAGAAGATTCTTGACAGATCGCAAAACCCGGAACTTGCGCGGCTCCTACGAGCGCGTACACACCCCATACGGGGGGGTCGCAAAATACGGCCAAATGTATTATTCTGCTATTAATGTGCGCAATCTGGCCATTCCCTTTGCAACCACAAAAATCATATTCCACTGAAATGGCATATCCGGAGGTCAATTCGTTTTTCTTTTGCTTTGCTGGTTTACTGGCAGGTATCCTATCTGCTGAATTGTGATTTGTTTTTATTCTCCGAATTTATTTCAGCCAGGTACAAGAATACAAGTGTCACGAAAGACTTGGCTGTGCCATCTTGCGCCTAAGCACTCTGGACTTTTAAGTGGAATATGTCCCTACAGGGAGTGCACATGCAATCCACATCAAACAAACAAAAACTCGACTTGTATGAATATCTCTGCAACTTGGTTTAGAGACACAAGCATAGCGACAGTTTCTGCACATGCCAGACACATGGCTAACAAAGTGTTGTGTTGCTTTAGGTCTAGATTCAATTTAAAAGCTCAGTTCCACCCAGATGATATCAAATGAAGATGGGAAATTCCCAGGAAAATAAAAGTGCATTCTAACCCTTCATGACTCCATTAAAGCCACATAGTTTTACTTCTTTGTTTCAAAAACAGTTACTGTCCTCAATGACATTCCAGCAAGACTTCCACTTATAAAGTACCTTGTTCAGTGCTGCAAAATCCTGAACCTGTTGGAATGTCCTCAAGTTCCAGTACGATTTTCAAGCTGGAAACAATCCAGCAAGCAATGTGCGAGCAGCACGTGGGAGGACACTGCACAACATACAGCCCACAGTTTATGTTCAAGTGTTGGAGCTGACATCGTAATGCCAAGGACCGTAGGAATTTTATAACAAGTAACCACCAAATTAGTTTTGAGATTTGCTTTCAAATTACTAGAGCACTTTTAAAATTTAGAGCACACAAAAATACTTGAAGTTGCAAGCATCCCAATATTTATACAGCGAAATGCTTCATTGCTTAATATCAGGAAAAAGAATCATCAGCACACTTTGGCAACAAGTTGTTAAAACAGCAAAGCCACCACAGCATGATGCTTTGCATGAATAGGATTAAGTACAAATACTAAGATATGTTACATATTACAAAGACCATGAATTTTATTTCTCTGTGCTGCCACACTACATAATTAACCAGTAATTCTTTTAGGAAAGAGCCTTGGACATCCCTGTTCAATCTATGTGCACCACAAGCAGAATTTCTGCTCTATTTATACAAGTTCCTGAGACTTCATATTTTAAAATGGGGATTATCCAAACTCCTTTAATTTAGATCTCCACAGATTTGCTTCAGAAAGTCTACATTCCAACTCTCAAAAAGTGTGGCATGAAGACTTTATTTGAATCTTGAAATGTTCGAGACTTGGGCTGCAAGCTTTGATTCCAAGACTGCTGCTAAGGAAACACGGTTCATAAGGATAAGACTATATTACATATATCCATACGTCATTCCCTTCCTGATCTGAGCTGAGCTGTTATGTCAAGCTAGGCACTTCCCCAGAAGAGTGAGGTTAGGCGGAGAGCAAGGGGCCAGGCATGGAGTTGGTCCAGGAGCAGCTCAGGTGTGGGATCAGAAAAGGCTGCTAATTACACAAACATAGCGTTAAAGTGTCCAACAAGCAGTCATTCCCGATGAGCAGCAAAATGTTACCAGATAAGTAACAGAGGTTTGGTAGTCACATGGTTTCCACAGACTGGGTCTCAGCTTGGTTGTGGTAGGACTGTCATCTTTGAGTCAATAGGTTGAGTTCAAGCACCACTCCAGGACTTGGAGAACATAATTAAGGCTGGCAGCAATGAGGGAGTGCGTCATTGTGAAGTACTGTCTTTCGAGTGAAACTTTAAACCAAGGTCCCGTCTGCTTGTTCAGGTGAACGTTCAAAGATTCCAAGGCACTATTCGAAGACAACCAGGGGGTTCTCCCCATGCCCTGGCCTACATTCATTTGTCAATCAATACCACTAGAATAGACTAGCTGATCATCAGTCTCTGCAGTTTGAGAGACTGTGCTCTGTACAAATTGGCTGCCATACTTGCCTGTGCAAATGGAAACCATTGACTGTGAAGTACTTTGGGAAATCCCGAGAACATTAAACGTGCCCTATAAGTGGAAATTCCGGTTTGCTTTTCCTACCATCTTCAGATCATTAGAAGTGGGCAAGTATGCAGGGTTGATAATTTCAATATAAATAGATCTATCTCTTATTCAAAAGTTTCATGTCTATACACACTTTCTGTCTATTAAATCTGTTATGTTTTTAGTCACTTTTGTATCACCCTTTTGCACGTGCAAATTCCTACGTGCACACTTATAATGGAAATACCCAATGTAAACTTACCAAATTGTAATTACACCCTCCAACTGGTGGCAGTGCTGTAGTGCCTCAGTAATGGCATCTCCCAGCTCCACCATCACTTGTGGCACTGCAGCTTGAAATATCAATTCACAGGAGCTCAATCCTTGTTACAAATCGACAGTGGGCACAAACTACACTGAATTACTGGTGAGTTTTTTAAAACTTTACTATTTTTAATATTCTTTCCTTTAATTTGTGTACCAGACTGCTTAACCTGGCCGCCTGCTTACTTTTTGTCTTAAATGCCTGCCCTCATCCGGCTTGGAGTACGCCCCTTCTCAGTTATTAATCTCAGCAGAGTCCTGCTAAAATTTGAAGGGCTCGCAGGATACTGGCCTGTGTCCTGGCCCCATCGCAGCCATGAGGAGTCTCAATCGTTGAGATAAAGAAAGTTATGCGGTGGTGGAGTGCAAGTCAGGGAGAAGTGTGCTTTTTCCTACCACAAAAGGCGATGGTGCAGGGATGACAGGCAAGTAGGGAGAAAGGAGACCAGAGAAAACCCGGTTGAAGACCCAAGGGATTTCGATGCCATGTATAACATGGTCAAGAGGTGGCTGAGTGTGTGCGTGCCAGGGGGCTGAAAAAGAGACAACAGTTAACACGAAGGATGACGGGGGAAGGAAGGAGAGGCTTTTGAACATAGAGCAAGAGGGCTGCGAAAAGTGCTATTTGAAGAGGAATGCTAAACTGTGAGAATTGTTGGGATGGGAATATGGGGAGCATGAAACCAGGCGGCACAGCCTTGGTGAGGAGGAGGAGTCACCATCTGTGATCCTGTGTTTCTGCTTAGCCCAGGATGTCGAGGCATCCCTCCAGGATGAGCCCACGGACAAAAAGCCGTATTTGGAGAGGGGAATAAAAGTGAAGAAAGGCGACCTTTCATTTATATTAACATTCCATTCCATCACAAAGTGCTGTACAAGTGCAGTCACTATAGTTATGTAGGCAAATGTGGCAACCAAATTGTACACAGCAGAATTCCACAAAAAGTAATCTATTTTTGGTGGTGTTGGTAGATGGTGGAAATTTGGCCAAAACACTGTGGGAAATACCCTGCTCCTCTTCAGATATTGCCATAGGATATGACATCCGAGAGGACATATGGGGCCTTGGTTAAATATCTCATCCAAAAGACAGTATCTCCAACAATGCAGTATTCCCCATACTCCACTGAATTGTCAGTTGGGATCATGTGCTCATCCTGGAGTGCAGATTGAATGAGTGAACCCACAACCTTCTAACTCAGAAGCGAGTGTGCTACTAACTGAATCAAGCAGACACCTGGAGAGACAGGAAATTCAAGGGATTAGCGCCAGAGAAGCGAGATGGGCAAGGGACATGCTGGGATAAGGGGCATTGGTAGTTTGGCTCTGCTCCAGCAGTCACCCTTTAGCAAAATCCTCAACAAAGATAAGCATGTCCAGCAGGGATAAGAGTCTGGAGTAGCAGAAGGAATGGAGTTTAACAGGGGAGTAGCAACAAGTGGGCCAGGGAGCAAGGTGGAATGGAGGTGGTCAGTTGAGTGGAGGGGAACAGATAGGGTAGATAGAGAGAAACTATTTCTGCTGGTTGGGGATTCTAGGACTAGAGGGCATAGTCTAAAAATTAGAGCCAGACCGTTCAGGAGTGAAATTAGGAAACATTTCTATACACAAAGGGTGGTAGAAGTTTGGAACTCTCTTCCGCAAACAGCAATTGATGCGAGATCAATTGTTAATTTTAAATCCGAGATGGATAGCTTTCTGTTAACCAAAGGTATTAAAGGATATGGGCCAAAGGTAGATGTATGGAGTTAGGTCGCAGATCAGCCATGATCTCATTGAATGGCGGAGCAGGCTCGAGGGGCTGAATGGCCTACTCCTGTTCCTATGTGTAGGATGAGTAGAGATACGGCAAGAGTGAAGCAAAGAGATTAAGGTTGGAGAAGCAGAAGACCTTGGCTCCAGGACAGAAGTCATTTTGCATGCGCAATGAAGACAGATGCAACCAGGATTAAGGCATTAAACACTGAACTCCAGCAGGAAGAGTTCTGGTACAAGAACATGATAGGGATATACTTCAGCCAGCAGGTGGGTTGGAGAGCAGTCCAGGATTCACAGTGGTCAGAAAGTCTGGGGTGTGGATGCAAATCGGGAAGTCCAGCGTCTGTTTTAAGATCGGGAATACCCAGGGATCGTAAAAAAACAATAATGAAACGGTGGCCAGGGTCTGCATGGTAGCTGCAGTGTAGTCCAAGAACTATATTACAGCCAAGGGAAAGTCGAAAAGTAATCCAATGATATGCACAGTGGTTGGAGAGCCCATGGTTGTGGGTAAGCCAGTATGTCAATATAGAAACCTCTGATGGCAGGCAGGAATCAAAGAGCAACAGAGCACAGTCCCATCAACAGAGGAGTCCCAGGTGGTCCAGCTGACCAGCAGAGTCCAGAAAATCAAGAGCAACTGAAAATGGAAACAGCATCCAAGTGAACGGGCCAAATTGCAAATGATACCGAACTAACAGAGTCTATGGTACCAGGAAGCAGATCAGAAATTACAAAACAAGTTGGTTAAAATAGTTAAGTAGATAGAACAATGGCAGATGAAATTTAATGCGTCAACTTTGGCTCAGTAGTCGCAGTCTCACCACGGAGTCAGAAGGTCGTGGGTTCAAGCCCCACCCCGGAGACTTGAGCACATAATCTAGGCTGACACTTCAACGCAGTACTGAGGGAGTGCGATACTGTTGGAAGTATCATCTTTCAGATGAGGCGTTAAACAGAGGTCCCACGTGCCCTCTGAGGTTGACGTAAAAAATCCCATGTGGCACTATTCACAGAAAAGCAGGGGAGTTCTCCCGGTTTCCTGGCCAACATTTATCCCTCAACCAGCAATACTAAAACAGATTGGCCCGTATTTTCTGATCGGAGGCTTCCTGCGTGCGGAGGCCTCCGATCTGGAAAAAAATCTACGGACTTACCCGAGGGCTCCCGAGGTGTGTATACTTCCGTTCCTGGGCCTCTCTAACTCGAAATGAGCAGGGCCCGCGTATCCCAGAGGCACATACGGTTCGCAAGCGTCCCTGGGATCACGTGGGCCATGGGAGCCAATAGGAGAAGGGAAACTCCCTTCATACACTTGACAGATAGACCTGTCAAATATATGAATGGAGATCACCCCAAAAACAGTAAACCATTAAATAATTTTTTTTTTTTTTAAATCACGTTTTTAAAATGAGTTGAAATTACAATAAATTAAATATTTTAAACAAAAATTAAATTTTTGGAAAAATAATTTAAGTTTTTTACAGGGCTAAAAATAAACTTACCTTTTTTTTTAAAAAAAAAGTATTTTTAAATGATAAATGAGTGAATTTTTTTTTTTTTTTACTTTTTTCAACTCTTATGCTGGTAAAAGGAGGCCTTACGCCTGCTTTTACCAGGCGTAAGATTTCTAAGGGTTTTCTGTGGGCGGAGATACTCTAGGGCATGCATCCGGAAACGCCGGTTTTCAGCGCATGCGCGGTGCATGCCTGAAACCGGCATTTCCGATGCCCCTACGGGTGTGTACACAGCGCATTCACACCCGTAGGGATCGGAATATACAGCCCGATTAAATCGACATGTATCTCATTTCCCTTGTGGGACCTCACTGTGCACAAATTGGCTGACACATTTCCCTACATTAGAACAGTGAACAGCGAGTATGCTCGAAAAATACTTCATTGGCTGTGAAGTGTTTTGATTCCCAAGATTGGGAAAGGTGCTATATAAATACAAGCTCTTTTTTCTCTTTCTATAAATGGGAGGTGATTAAGGATGGAGTACTGTATATTACTGCTCAGAACCAGGAGGAGGAGAAAGTATTTGGGAAGATAAAGGGTCGGACTGGGGCAGCTAGGAGTGGAACTACAAGAAACTGATGCCAGAGTTGAACAGCAGAGGTGGGCCAGCACAGTTTGTCTACAGTATTGAAGAAATCGAGCACGGCAGGAAGGGACACTGAGCTGCAGTCACCAGGATATCATTAGTGGCTAAGGCAAAGTTAGTTTTGTGGGCTGGTTAGAAATCAGTGGAACAGAAATAACAAGAGGGGCCAATGAAGTATACTGCATTGGAGGAGGCCATTCATCCAATCATATTTATGCCAGTTCATGGCAGGAACAATCCAAAACTAATCCCACTGCCCTGCTCTCTCTCCACAGCCCTGTATCGTTCACAGTTTCAATAACTTATCCATTTTCCCCTTAAATTATGTCATGGTCTCTGCCTTAACCACTCCCCATGACAAAGCAATCTACGCTCCAACAACCCTCTGCATAAAGAAATGTCTCCCAAGCTCTCTCCTCCTTCTCAGTGACAATTTTAAATTGATGAGCCCCTCCTCAGTTGCTTTAATATCCTTTCTAGAACAAGGCACCCAAAACTGTACATAGTACTCCAACATTTGCTCAACCAATGTTTTCTCCCAATTTATCATTACTTATTTTTTAAATTTGTATCCGAGTCCCCCATTTATAAAATCCAACACATTGTTGGCCTTTTTAATGCTTTTATCTACTTGTACTTACAGTTTCACTTTAAAGGATTTGAATCCCATGATTTCTGTATCAAACATATCAATGTCTTTCTGTTCAGTAGATACTCACATTCCTGGTTCTTCCTCACAAAATGCATTACCTCACACTTGTTCACATTAAATTGCAACTGCCATCTTGCTGACCCATTTGTCTTCCTGAAGTCTTTTATAGTCCTCCTCGCTGTTTATCAAAACCACTTACTTTTATATTAGCAAACTTTAAGATTACGCTCCCTAAACCCAAATCATCTATATATACACCAAGTACAAACGTGAACCCAGCATTGACTCCCGGAGTACACCATTCCCAAAGCTCTTCTCCTATCCAAGCAACATCCAATTATCCAAATTCTGCTGTCAGCAACTTTCTATATATGCTGCTACATTCCCAGTTATACGACAGGCCTGAATTTTTCTGACAAGCCTCGCGAGACATCTTATCGAATGCCTTCTGAAAATCCATATACTCTACATCCACCGCAATTCCTTTTTCATCAGGCTACTTTTTCAACAAAAAAAAGCAAATGTCAAACATGACTTGCCATTAACAAATCCATGCTGGTTGTCTTTGATTAAACCATGCATTTCTAAATGCTCACTAATTTTATCTTGAACTATGGATTCTAAGAGTTTGTTCACAACTGACATTAAACTAACTAGTCTATACTTACCAATTTAACAAAGGTGTTGCATTCGCTACTCCCCAGTCCCATGGCACAACTTGCATATCCAACAAAAGACTGAAAAATTGTAGCCAATGTCCCTTCTATCTTCACTGACTCCTTTAAACAGGGTGCATGCCATCAGGGCCTTGTGACTTATCCACCTCGAGTTCTGCCAATTTCTTCAGAATTCCTTTTCTACAATTATCTCTAACAATTGTATCCTCCGAGTACACCTACATTCTCACTTCCACCATCATTTGTAAAAACAGATGTAAAATATTTAATATTTCTACTACCCTTTTCATCCTCCACAAGTAATCCTCTTCTTTCATCTCCCAGTAGTCCTACCCTCTATTTTGACATGCTTATTAAAGCCCTGAATAGTCTTCTGATGTTATCTGCTAGTCTTTTTTATATTTCCTGTTTACCCTTCTAATCTCCCTTTTCTCACCCGCACTACACTTTGTATATTCCTCATGATTTTCATTAGTGTTGTTAGCCCTAATTTTATCACTTAAGTTTGTTTAGTTTACATCTCTCTCTATTTGTCCACTGAACTCAATTCTTTGATGGCCCCCTTCAGTTAATTTGGGCCAGATCCTTTAACTTTGCCTTTTTCCAACCCAGTGCCTTTAGCTTTTACTCAATAACCTTTTTATTTTCTTACATTGAACATAACAATGTTCTGGTTCCTATTTTCCAATTACTCATCAGTTATTTGCCCCATATCGTTTCCTAATAAAAAAAACAAAATGCTTGAAACGTGCTGAGCTAAGCAGAAGTCTTGATACATTCAGAAAAGTATTCCCCACTTGTATTATCTTTATTCCAGTCTCTCTTGGGTCTAGTTAAAATTATCCAATAGTATTGCCCAGCTATTCTTAGATCTCCCTGAATTGTCTGCAGATCACCCTCAGCTCCATTGTTTGGTGGCCTGTAATGAGAAGTCTACCATTTCCCTCCCACTTCTTAACTCTATCCAAAAGGATTCTGTTGTAGTACAACCCTCAGAGTATCCTTGCGTTCTAGCACTGTTATAGAATTATTTAATAACACTGCCATTCCAACTCCTATTTTTGCCACCCTATCTCTCCTAATATTGTTAAAAACAGCAATATTAAGTTCACAATGAGGTTCTGGATGGGGAGTGTCAAGCTTGCAATAGTGTGGATATTTTACATAGCGATAAGGGGAGGTTTGGTTGAAGAGTGGGAAAGTTAACCCCACCCCCAATGCAAGAGGTTGAGGAGGAAGAAGAAAATGAGGCAGCTTGAATAAAGCTAGCACCATGTGGTGCAGCAAAGAATGCCCTTGCTGTAGATGGGGAGGTCAATTGAATGCCCAGGAGGGACAGATGTCTGCGATGGCAGCACTAGTAGGAACTTAGATCAACAAGGCATAATGCGAAGAATCAGTGAAGAGGAGAGCGAAAAGCAGAAACCAGGAAAGAAGCAGTGGAAGCAAGTCGTGAGGAACAAAGAATATAGAAAGCAGGAAAAAGTCCACTGCAACAGCCAATGCAAGCATGTCACAAGCAGTGACAAAGGATTACTGATGGATAATTAATTTACTCTGGCATCAAAATCTCAAACTGTCAAATCCATGCAGCTGTCCGTAGAAAACACTGGATTCACGTAAATATATCGAACTCCAAATAATTTCAGAACAGGCAACCATCAGCTCCATCCACTGTGATAGTAATTGATGCCATATCAATGCTGGGAATACACTTTTACAGGTTTTAATATAAATCACAAAAGAATCAGAAGGGGGGAAATTTCAACTTGACAAAGTCGAAATCTTAACACTGCTCTCTTCTGCAGATCTTGTTTACAAGCCAAGCTACATTTATCACCAACATGGTTATACAGCAAGATATTATGGGCTTATACATCGAATCGCTTAATACATTAAACTACAGCACATGCACCATATATGCAACTAGAATAGGTAGTCACAGATGGCCAGATAGAGAACTACAGTATTAAAACATTTAGGATTTCTATCTGACTGCAAACGACAGGAGCCCAGAAACACACCTGATGCAGTCCAGCATGCACTGCCTAAGTTTAACAAAAGTTGCCGGCCGTTCCCCCGCGCAAGCATGGACTCACCTTGCAGGGGAAAGGGATGGTGGAAGCCACCTTCTCCATGGCCAGGTTCCTGATGCTGGGGGTGAGTGGGCCCCTGCAGGTCGGGCAGCAGGAAAGTTTCTGCCGGCATTGGTTACACACCAAGTGCCCGGCCTGGCACTGCAGGATGGGCGGCAGCACATAATCAAAGCAGACGGGGCACTCAAAGAGGGAAGTGAGTTCGGGCTGCGGCGGGGTGGATCCTCCTGCTGCGGCCGCCGCTGCTGCTGCCGCTATTGATGGATTGCCGCTCCCTCCTCCACCCGCTGCGGCCGCCGCCGCCACAGCCGCCGCCGTCGCCGTGTGCTTCCCCGTCTTCCCGCCGCCGGCTGACGAGGGTCGGCTCATGGCGAACGAAGCTCCAGCAGGCAACGCATTCAAAATAACGGCTAAATTTAGTTTGAAGACTGAAGTTACTCTCAGAAGGTAAACAACAATTTCCCCGGCTAAATCGCGCCGCCAGCCGCACGGCCTGGTCTTTTCCTTGTTATTAACGCCATTATTATTATTATTTCCGAAGCCAACGTCCCTTCTCACGACCGTGCGTAAACATGGCGGCAGCGCTTCATCGTGTAACCGAATAGGGGGGTGGGGCTTATTCCCTTGGTTACTACTGCCAATCAGAGTCGGCCTCGCTGGACAACAGTGTCGCTGATTGGCTCGGAGTGGGGGGTGGGTCGTTTACGTATTGACTGCATCACGTGAGGGGGAGACGTCAGCCTGTACAACGCGCAAAGCTTCCCGGGAGTTATAGTTCGCCGGGAGCTGGTCTGTTTTCATTTGGTTCTGGGAACGGAATTGGAAGGACTCCAACTCCCACAGTGCATGGAATCAGCGCTGTGGTTGCCCCACGTTTCAACTTTGTTGTCATGTGCATTTACCTGGCCCTTTCTCACTGAAATCATGCGTCAGTTAGTGTTACTGCATTTGAAGATAACTTTGTTTGGCCTTTTGGGGAATTACAATCTAACTTATAAAATAACAAAGTGAAAGAAGTATAAAAGAATGATTCGATTGCCAATAATTGCTGTTTAAAATGTAAAAGGAGCCTATTTGGAAATATTGTGGTTCTCGTGCTTATCCAACAAAATGTATACATGTATGTCAGCCATTAGCTTTTGAAGCAGAACATAAGAACATAAGAAGTAGGAGCAGGAGTAGGCCATACGGCCCCTCGGGCCTGCTCCGCCATTCAATAGGATCATGGCTGATCCGAACCTAGACTCACGTCCACTTCCCTGCCCGCTCCCCATAACCCCTAATTCCCTTATCAGCTAGGAAAATGTCTATCTCCGTTTTAAATTTATTTAATGTCGCAGCTTCCACAGCTCTCTGAGGTAGCAAATTCCATAGATTTACTACCCTCTGAGTGAAGAAGTTTCTCCTCATCTCAGTTTTGAAAGGGCAGCCCCTTATTCTAAGATTATGCCCCCTAGTTCTAGTCTCACCCATCAGTGGAAACATCCTCACCGCATCCACCCGATCAAGCCCCCTCACAATCTTATATGTTTCGATAAGATCGCCTCTCATTCTTCTGAATTCCAATGAGTAGAGGCCCAACCTACTCAACCTTTCCTCATAAGTCAACCCCCTCATCTCCGGAATCAACCGAGTGAACCTTCTCTGAACTGCCTCGAGAGCAAGTATATCTTTTCTTAAATATGGAAACCAAAACTGTACGCAGTATTCCAGGTGTGGCCTCACCAGTACCCTATATAACTGAAGCAAGACTTCCCTGCTTTTATACTCCATCCCCCTTGCAATAAAAGCCAAGATTCCATTGGCCTTCCTGATCACCTGCTGTACCTGCATACTAACCTTCTGTGTTTCATGCACCAGGACCCCCAGATCCCTTTGTACTGTAGCACTTTGCAGTTTCTCTCCATTTAGATAATAACTTGCTCTTTGATTTTTTCTGCCAAAGTGCATAACCTCACACTTTCCAACATTATATTCCATCTGCCAAATTTCTGCCCACTCACTTAGCCTGTCTATGTCCTTTTGCAGGTTTTTTATGTCCTCCTCACTCACTGCTTACCCTCCCATCTTTGTATCGTCAGCAAACTTGGATATGTTGCACTTGGTCCCTTCCTCCAAATCGTTAATATAGATTGTAAAGAGTTGGGGTCCCAGCACTGACCCCTGCGGAACGCCACTAGTTACTGATTGTCAACCCGAGAATGAACCATTTATCCCAACTCTCTGTTTTCTGTTAGATAGCCAATCTTCCACCCATGCCAGTATATTACCCCCAATCCCATGATTTTTTTATCTTGTGCAGTAATCTTTTGTGTGGCACCTTGTCAAATGTCTTTTGGAAGTCCAAATACACCACATCCACTGGTTCCCCTTTATCCACCCTGAAAGTTAGTTTCAAATCATATATCAATTGTCAGTATTTTCTAAGAACATTTTTTGTTCATAATGATAACCTCTATGTTCGCTGTGGTTCAGTGGGTAGCACTCTTGCCTCTGAGTCAGAAGGTTGTGGTTTCTAAGTCCCACTCTAGAGACTTGAGCACATAAATCTAGACTGACACTCCAGTGCAGTACTGAGGGAGTGCAGCACTGTCGGAGTGTGCTGTCTTTCAGATGAGATGTTAAACCGAAGCTCAGTCTGCCCTCTCAGATGGACGTAAAAGATCCCTTGGCGCTATTTGGAAGAAGAGCAGGGGAGTTATCCCCAGTGTTCTGGCCAATATGTATCCCTCAATCAACGTAACAAAAACATTTTATCTGGTCATTATCACATTGCTGTTTGTGGGAGCTTGCTTGTGCGCAAATTGGTTGCCACGTTTCCTACATTACAACAGTGACTACACTTCAAAAGTACTTCATTGGCTGTAAAGCACTTTGAGACGTCCGGTGGTCATGAAAGGTGCTATATAAATCCAAGTCTTTTTCTAATACCAGTGGAAAAAAATCAGTTTGGTGGGGGACCACTGTTAGTTGTCAACCAGATATTACTTTCTCCCATCACTGGTTGTGCATGAACGTAAGAGTCAGAAATGAGCTGATGGTTTCTGAGAATAGATTTCCTTTTTGTCCTCGAAATCATATATAACAAATTAGCCACTAAACAGCAGTTAAAAAAGTTTTCCTCAAAGCAACTTGCTGGGCTATATCTGGCTGGAGTCTGATGTGAAGGTTTATTTTCTTTAAAACTAGTTATAGCTGTTTTATGTGATAAGAAGGAAGTTGTCTAGTGTCAGTGCATTAACTGGCTTTATTATTTCAATATTCCTGTTATTGCACATGTGGAATTGCTAGGGGTTGGAAATAAAATATTGAGTGATGATGAGTTTTACTCAAATTAAAAAAAATATACAAAAGTCCCTATATTTACCACTGATGTGTAATGCAGACTTTTAGCTTATTTGTGTGTGAGACCTCAATTTTTAAATTCTCATCCTTGTTTTTATATCCTCCATAGCCTCGCCCCTTCCTATCTCTGCAATTTCCTCCAGCCTTACAACCCTCTGAGATCTCTGCACTCCTCCAATTCTGGCATCTTGTGCTAACCCGATTTTCATTGCTCCACCATTGGTGGCCATGCCTTCAGCTGCTTAGGCCCGAGCTCTGGAATTACCTCCCTAAACCTCTTTGTCTCTTTACCTCTCTCTTTTCTTTTAAGATGTTCTTTAAAACCTACCTCTTTTACCTATCCTAATATCTTCTTATGTGGCTCGATGTCAAATTTTGTTTGATAACACTTCAGTGAAGCGCCTTGGGATGTTTTATTGTATTAAAAGCACTATATAAATGCAAGTTGTTGTTGTTGAGTCACAGTTATGTTCTGGAACTTTGAAAACAGTTTTCAGTTTATTTACATGCACATTTGCATGTCTCTTTGTTACTGTGGAGTAGACGGAAGAAAGCCTGCAACATCCATATCAGAGCAGTCAACATGCACTGGGAAATGTAAGATGCAACATTAATAACCAAGAAGAATACAATAGATTGCAAACCTTAGACTTGCGGCAGTATGCTTGCTATGCCTGTTGTAGCAAATCACAATTTCATGTACTTTTTAAAAATAATTGCAATGTGCAATGAATTTTAGTTCTAGTGCAATGAAATAAATGTTGTTGGTGATAATAGCGTATGAACGCTTAACATGTTTGTTTGACAATCCTCTATCTGCTAGTTTAATAAAAGAAAGACTTGCATTTCTATAGCACCTTTCACGATCCAAACCACTTTACAGCCAATTAAGTACTTTTTGAAGTATAGTCACTGGTCCCACAAACAGCAATATGATAATGACCAGATAATCTGTCTTTGTTATGTTGATTGAGGGATAAATATTGGCCAGGACACTGGGATAACTCCAGTGCTCTTCTTTGAAATAGTGCCATGGGATCTTTTACGTCTACCTGAGAGAGCAGACTGGGCCTCAGTTTAACGTCTCATCCGAAAGACAGCACCTCTGATAGTGCAGCACTCTCACCACTGCACTGGAGTGTCGGCCTAGATTTTTATGCTCAAATCTCTGGAATGGAACTTCAACCCACAACTTTCTGACTCAGGCGAGAGTGCTACCCACTGAGCCACGGCTGATTCTAATAAGAGATGCTAATCTGATTATTTAAATTTTATCTTATGAAGTTGTATAGAATTCAATGCGATTACTTTTGTTTGCATATTTAAAGTAACTGTAACCCTTCCAAGAGAAATTGACCCAGAAATTTGGGTCTCCACGGTGAGTACGCACGGGGTACTCACCCCGTAGGCCCAATGGAAGTACCGGTTTCGTGCATGCACTGCGCATGCGCGGGAAACCGAAACTTCCGTTCTCTTGAAAGAAGGGGTTCAGAGGTGGAACGCGTGCGCCGGAGAGGCAGCACGTGCGCATTGAACTTACGTTTTCTTTCCAGGTTTTTCCGGGAGGGTAAGTCTCCTGGAGTTACACATATAAAAAGCAGGCGCAAAGCCTGCTTTTAACAAGGTAAGCGGTGAATTAATTAAAATTAAAACATTTTTTCCACAGGTTTATTATTTTTAAATACTTTAAAGAAAAGTAAGTTTATTTTTAGCCCTGTTAGAAAATGTAATTAATTCTTTCAAAAATTTAAATTATTGTTTAAAATAGTTATTTTATATAATTTATAGTTATTTTAAAAATGTGATTTAAAAAAAAAATTATTTGAAGTTTTAGTGATGTTTTGGGGCTTATAGTATTTATGGTTTTGACAGCTCTTCCTGTCAATTTTATGAATGGGCAATCCCTGCTACCATTGGCTCTCCATGGCCCATGTGATCCCAGGGGACGCATTGAACTAACTGCGCCCCTGGGATACGCAAGCACTGCGCGCCGGCAGTTGGAGGAGGCCCAGGATCGGAATCCCACGCGGGCCCACAGCTCAACAGCCGGCACGCTAGGTAAGTGCAGGTCGAAGGCTTGCACCCACGGGAAGCCTCCGACCCGAATTTCTGGGCCATTATCTTTGAAAGATAGAATTAGAGTAGGCATCAAAATGATGAAAAGTGCACCAACGTGTAAAAAAATCAAAACTTTCTGGGTGTCATATCCCAGAAGCCATAGAAAATAAATCTCATGCTTTCAGCACTCAAATCCGCTTCAGTAATTTCCAAATCACCAGTATTGCCAACTGCACTTTTGTGTAATTTTTGTTTATTCACTGGAATCTTGGGTATGCCTACAGCTTAAGTTATAGCAGACACGTATCCCACTGTTCTCTGCAGCCAAGAGCGTGAGTCCTGAAGGCTGTGTTGCCTGCCCGGTGCCAGGGTAAAGAACATCCCCTCTGAGCTGGAGAGAAACTTAGAGTGGGAGGGGAAAGATCCAATTGTCGTGGTCCATGTAGGTACCAACGACATAGGTAGGACAAAGAAAGAGGTTCTGCTGAGGGAGTATGAGCAGCTAGGGACTAAATTAAAAAGCAGAACCATAGAGTCATAGTCATAGAGTTATACAGCACAGAAAGAGACCCTTCGGCCCATCGTGTCCGCGCCGGCCATCAAGCCCTGTCTATTCTAATTTTCCAGCACTTGGTCCGTAGCCTTGTATGCTATGGCGTTTCAAGTGCTCATCTAAATGCTTCTTGAATGTTGAGAGTTCCTGCCTCTACCACCCTTTCAGGCAGTGAGTTCCAGATTCCAACCACCCTCTGGGTGAAAAAGTTTTTCCTCAAATCCCCTCTAAACCTCCTGCCCTTTACCTTGAAACTATGCCCTCTGGTTATTGACCCCTCTACTAAGGGGAAAAGTTCCTTTCTATCTACCCTATCTATGCCCCTCAATCAGGTCCCCCTCAGCCTTCTCTGCTCTAAAGAAAACAACCCCAGCCTGTTCAGTCTCTCTTCATAGCTGAAGCGCTGCAGCCCAGGTAACATCCTGGTGAATCTCCTCTGCACCCTCTCCAATGCAATCACATCCTTCCTATAGTGTGGCGACCAGAACTGCACACAGTACTCCAGCTGTGGCCTGACTAGCGTTTTGTACAACTCCATCATAACCTCCCTGCTCTTATATTCTATGCCTTGGCTAATGAAGGCAAGTATCCCATATGCCTTTTTAACCACCTTATCTACCTGTCCTGCTGCCTTCAGGGATCTATGTACATGCACACAAGGTCCCTTTGATCCTCTGTCCATCCTAGGATCCTACCATTCATTGTGTATTCCCTTGCCTTGTTAGTCCTCCCAAAATGCATCACCTCACACTTTTCAGGGTTAAATTCCATTTGCCACTGTTCTGCCCATCTGACCAACCAGTCTATATCGTCCTGTAGCCTGAGGCTTCCCTCCTTGCTATTTACTACTCCACCAATTTTCGTGTCATCTGCGAACTTACTGATCATACCTCCTACATTCATATCTAAATCATTAATGTACACTACAAACAGCAAAGGACCCAGCACCGATCCCTGCGGTACACCACTGGACACAGGCTTCCAGTCAAAAAAACAACCTTCGACCATCACCCTCTGCCTCCTGCCACTAAGCCAATTTTGGATCCAATGTGCCAAGTTGCCCTGGATCCCATGGGCTCTTACCTTCTTGACCAGTCTCCCATGCAGGACTTTGTCAAAAGCCTTACTGAAGTCCATGTAGACTACATCAACTGCATTACCCTCATCCACGCACCTAGTCACCCCCTCGAAAAATTCAATCAAATTGGTCAGACATGATCTCCCCCTGACAAAGCCATGCTGACTATCCTTGATTAATCCTTGCCTCTCCAAGTGGAGACTAATTCTGTCCCTCAGAATTTTTTCCAACAATTTCCCTACCACTGATGTTAGGCTCACTGGCCTGTAATTCCCTGGTTTATCCCTACTACCCTTCTTGAATAATGGTACTACGTTAGCTGTCCTCCAGTCCTCTGGCACCTCCCCTGTAGCCAGAGAGGTTCTGAAAATTTGTGTCAGAAGCCCTGCAATCTCCTCCCTTGCCTCACACAGCAGCCTGGGATACATTTCGCCTGGGCCTGGGGATTTATCCACTTTTAAGCCCGCTAAAACTGCTAGTACCTCCTCCCTCTCAATACTAATTTGTTCTAGTATATCACAATCCCCCTGCCTGATTTCTATGCCTACATCGTCCTTCTCCATAGTGAACACAGATGCAAAATATTCATTTAAAACCTCACCTACATCTTCTGGTTCTACACACAGATTGCCACTTTGGTCCCTAATGGGCCCTACTCTTTCCCTGGTTATCCTCTTGCCCTTAATATACTTATAAAACACCTTGGGATTTCCTTTATTTTGCCCGCCAGTGTTTTTTCATGCCCCCTCTTCACTCTCCTAATTTATTTTTTAAGCACCCCCCTGCACTTTCTATATTCCTCTACGGCTTCCACTGTTTTTAGTCCGTTGTATCTGCCAAAAGCCTCCCTTTTTTTCCTAATCCATCTCGTATATCCCTTGACATCCAGGGTTCCCTGGGCTTGTTGGTTCCACCCTTGACCTTTATGGGAACATGTTGCCATTGTACTCTCTCTATTTCCTTTCTGAAAGACTCCCACTGCTCTGATGTGGATTTTCCTACAAGTAGCTGATCCCAGTCCACTTTGGCCAGATCCTGCCTTATCATATTAAAATCGGCCTTCCCCCAATTTAGAACCTTTATTTCCAGTCCATCTTTGTCCTTTTCCATGACTACCTTAAATCTCACCGAATTATGGTCACTGTCACCAAAATGCTCTCCAACTAACACTTGTACCACTTGCCCAGCTACATTCCCTAGAATTAGGTCCAGTACCGCCCCCTCTCTTGTAGGACTTTGTACATGCTGGCTCAAAAAGCTCTCCTGGATGCACTTTAAGAATTCCGCACCCTCTAAGCCTTTCACACTCTGACTATCCCAGTTAATATTGGGGAAGTTGAAATCCCCTACTATTATTACCCTATTATTTCTACACTTCTCTGAGATTTGCCTACATATCTGTTCCTCTATCTCCCCCTGACTGTTTGGGGTCCTATAGTACAGTCCCAGCAAAGTGCTTGCCCCCTTTTTTGTTTTTAAGTTCTACCCATATGGCCTCATTAGGTAACCACAAAGGTAATAACCTCTGGATTACTACCTGAGCCACGTGCAAATTGGCATAGGGTAAATAAGATCAGAGAGATGAACAAGTGGCTCAGTGATTGGTGTGGGAAAAATGGGTTTCGATTCCTGGGGCACTGGCACCAGTACTGGGATAAGAGGGGGCTGTTCCGTCGGGACGGGTTTCATTTGAACCAGGCTGGGACCAGTGTCCTGGTGAATCGAATAACATGGGCTGTAGATAGGGCTTTAAACTAAATAGTTGGGGGGGAGGGATACGCTGAGCGGATATTTAAAAAGTCAAAGAAAAATGAGAAGACAAAAGTGCAGGGTAGCGATACGGGTAATGATAACCAGAGTGTGACAGGAAGCGACAGAGCATATACACATAAGAGTGCATCAGAAAGAGGGGTCAGAGTAGGGAAAAATGGTAAAAAGTCAAAATTAAAAGCTCTATATCTGAACGCACGCTGCATTCGTAACAAGATAGATGAGTTGACAGCACAAATAGAAATAAATGGGCATGATCTGATAGCCATTACAGAGACATGGTTGCAAGGTGACCAAGGCTGGGAACTGAATATTCAGGGGTATTTGCCATTTCGTAAGGATAGGCAGAAAGGAAAAGGAGGTGAGGTAGCTCTGTTGATAAGGGATGAGATCAGTGCAGTAATGAGAAATGATATTGGCCTAGAAGATCAAGATGTAGAATCAGTTTGGGTGGAGATAAGAAATAATATGGGTAAAAAGTCACTGGTGGGAATGGTCTACAGGCCCCCAAACAGTAGCCACACTGTAGGACAGAGAATAAATCAAGAAATAATAGAGGCTTGTAAGAAAGGTACGGCTATAATCATTGGTGATTTTAATCTTCATATTGATTGGACAAAGCAAATTGGCAAAGGTAGACTTGAAGAAGAGTTCTCAGAGTGTATACGGGATGGTTTCTTGGAACAATATGTTGTGGAACCAACCAGGGAGAAGACTATTTTAGATCTGGCAATGTGTAACGAGGCTGGATTAATTAATCATCTCGAAGTGAAGGATCCTCTTGGGAAGAGTGATCATAGCATGGTAGAATTTCAAATTCAGTTTGAGGGTGAGAAAGCTAGGTCTCAAACTAGTGTCCTGAACTTAAACAAAGATAATTACAAAGGTATGAAGGCAGACTTGGTTAAAGTGGACTGGGAGAATATATTACAGGGTAAGACTGTAGAAAAGCAGTGGCAAACATTTAAGGAGATATTTCATAACTCTCAGCAAAGATATATTCCAGTGAGAAAGAAAGACTCTAAGGATGAACCATCCGTGGCTAACTAAGGAAGTAAAGGATAGTATCAAATTGAAAACAAAAGCATGCAATGTTGCGAAGAATAGTGGAAGGCCAGGGGATTGGGACATTTAAAAAAACCAGCAAAGGACGACTAAAAAAATGATAGAGGGAGAAGATAGCTTATGAGAGTAAGCTAGCAAGAAATATAAAAACAGACGGTAAGAGCTTCTACAGGTATATGAAAAGGAAGAGAGTAGCTAATGTAAACGTTGGTCCCCTAGAGGATGATTCTGGGGAATTAATAATGGGAAACAGGGAAATGGTGGAGACTTTAAACAAATATTTTGTATCAGTCTTCACGGTAGAAGACACTAAAAGCATCCCAATAATGGATAATCAAGGGGCTATTGGGGTGGGGGGGGGTCTTAAAACAATCACTATCACTAAAGGGAAAGTACTAGGCAAACTAATGGGACTAAAGGTGGACAAGTCCCCTGGACCAGATGGCCTGCATCCTAGAGTCTTAAAAGAGGTGGTTGCAGAGATGGTGGATGCATTGGTTGTAAGCTACCAAAATTCCCTGGATTCTGGAAAGGTCCCAGTGGACTGGAAAACTGCAAATGTAACGCCTCTATTTAAGAAAGGAGGGAGACAGAAAGCAGGCAACTATCGACCAGTTAGCCTAACATCTGTCATTGGGAAACTGCTGGAGTCCATCATTAACGATGTAATAGTAGGACATTTAGAAAATCATAACATAGCCAAGCAGAGTCAGCATGGTTTTATGAAAGGGAAATCATGTTTGACGAATTTGCTGGAATTCTTTGAGGATGTAACGAGCAGCGTGGATAAAGGGGAACCAGTGGATGTCGTGTATTTGGATTTCCAGAAGGCATTTGATAAGGTGCTACGTAAAAGGTTACTGCACAAGATAAGAGCTCACGGGGTTGGGGGTAATATATTAGCATGGAGAAAGGTTGAGCAGATTGGGCCTATACTCATTGGAGTTTAAAAGAATGAGAGGGGATCTTATTGAAACATGTAAGATTCTGAAGGGGCTTGACAGGGTAGATGCTGAGAGGGTGTTTCCCCTCGTGGGGGAATCTAGAACAAGGGGGCATAATTTCAGAATAAGGGGAAACCCTTTTAAATCGTAAATGAGGAGGAATTTCCTCTCTGAGGGTCATAAATCTTTGGAATTCTTTCCCCAGAGAGCTGTGGAGGCTGGGTCATTGAATATATTTAAGGTGGAGATAGACAGATTTTTGAATGATAAGGGAGTCAAGGGTTATGGGGAGCGGGCAGGGAAGTGGAGTTGAGGCCAAGATCAGATCAGCCATGATCTTATTGAATGGCAGAGCAGGCTCGAGGGGCAAAATGACCTACTCCTGCTCCTACGTCTTATGTTCTTAAGTTCTGCACTTTCAATATCCTTATCTTCATGTATCATTCAGTACCCTTTTTGAATTGTAGACTTTTCTGGCCTGTGTCAGCTAATGCTAGTTTTCTAGATAGGCAATTATGTGTAACCAAACAAAATATTACATTTTATATTGTATTACTTTTAGTTATGTTCTTTAAAAAATACATATACTGTCGCATCATGACCTATGTGAAGAAATTTTAAACTTTGTTGCAATGTTATGAATAGTATAATAATTATGGATAAATATAGTTACAAACTCAGTAATCTTTTGTGCAAAAAATAACCTGTTAATCATGTGATCAGATTTATTGTTTTTTTACTAAAACTTAAGGCAACATATTAAAATTGGTATTAAACAAAAACAGTATGTACCTCAACGATATAAAATATTAGCATGTGATGAAGTAAATCTAATTTTCTGATTGCTTATGCACAGCTGTCGTTAATTTACCATAAAGGCCTTTAAACATTGAGTTTTTAAACAGTCTTAAAAGAAAACAAGAAGTAATATTGCAAAAATTCAAAATTATTATCATAAGTGATAGAAAACTGTTTACCAAATGTAAAGCTGGTTCATCCTGATTATGTATTAATGGTGTAGCCAGTTCCTGTAGCATGAACGCATTCAACTTAAATTATACCAACATTAAAGGGTCAAACGGCTGTACTGAAAAGGCAGTTTTGTGAAATTGACCAAACATACGAAACTGACTAAACTTCGTATATCACAGAAGTCACAGAAACCCCACAGTGCAGATAGAGGCCATTTCGGCTCATCGAGCCTGCACCGACACATATCCCACCCGATCCCTGTAACCCCTACACCAACACATATCCCACCCTATCCTCGTAACCCCACATATTTAATCCCCCTAACACTAAGGGTCAATTTATCATAGTATACTAGCATAGCAGGTGGAAAGACAAAACTTTTAAAAGGAATTTATAATACACGCTCTGGATTAAACAGCATAAGAACCACAGACAGGACTCTTTTTTACTTCATGAATATGCTAACCAAGGAAGTGGCTGGAACAATCAAACCACACAATGGCATGTGTTTGTGTAAATTCAACTGACTATCCTGTCCAGCAAAGCTCCTTGGTCCAGCTGTTAACCAGACTTACAATTGGTTCCACCGAGTCTGGAAAGGCTCCCTCATCTTTTGGAAATATTAATGCCAGGATTGCCGTTGGATTGAAACCCATTCACTAACCTTTTAAACTGATGATGAGCAAGGAAGTGTCTAATCAAGACATTACTTTGTGTGATAATGGTCGAACATCAAACAGGATGAAGACATTCCTTTTTGTATTGTATGGTTTGAAATCGAACAGAATGGCAGAAATACGAGATTAAGATGGTACAATCAAAAGGGGAAGGGTTTGCGTCAATCTATTGTCATGGGTTTTGATCTTTTTATATTATATAAAAGGGTGTGTTTAGAAAGGGAACGGGGCAACTCAGGACGGTTTGATCACCCGTACAGACTCCTCCACTTGATCGCCGGGGTGAGTGGTGTTTGAAATTAAATAGTTAAAGGGAACGGTGTATGTTAGCATTGCTTGGAGTTATAAGGGAATAGTGCATTGACGTTTGTATGTTATTCGTAGTACAATAAATAGTTAAAAGCATATTGAGTTGTAGTGAGTTTGTGAGCCCTGACCATTTTACTCCACCCGGAAGGGGTTCAAGTACGATTCTGGAATCATAAGACGGGAGGTGCGGGTTCACCTACCTACAATGGCTGAAGTGAGTGATCCAGTAAATGTTGTAATGCATTGGAGGACCTTGAGGGCAATACACTTCTCCATTCATACTGCTTTATGCCATAGACCAGCATAAGATCTCGTGCCTCATTTAGTATCAAATTAACAGGGACTAAGTACCCTGTAACCTACTGCCAGGTGCAGTATGTTATTGCCTGTATAATATTAGTGCATCTCCTGCGCAATTACTCATGGAAACACTTAGCTTGTAACTTTTATTCAAGAGGAAAGGTATGCAGAAGGAGGATGATTCCAAATATGAAATATGAGTGTTTTTTGACAGGTTTAAACTTCCCAGGATCTAAAAAAAAGTGACAGACTTTTTGTGATATGGACACATTTAAAGAGTGATGCTTGCTATACTTGAGATTTTTAATATAATGATAATTATAATAATTATAGGAATAGGTGTGATACTCCTTACATTAGCTATTTAAATAAAACCCAGTCTCCTGCGACACAAAAATGAATGCTTATCACCTACCACTAACACTCCATTTGGCACTGGACATGGACAAAGATTTAAAAAAAATAACTCTACACTGTACAGAATAACAGATTCTGGAGTCTGTTCCAAGGGAGTGACACATCTAGAGATTGAGAGGACATTGATAAATCACTCGTGTTTCAATCTCGCAGTTTATGACACCATCTCAATCCTTAACTTGTTGCAACCTTGTAACATAATTCACACTGTATATTACATATAAAAAGATGCTATTGCATGATTGAGTTCGGGGTAGATTTTCCTGAAGCTATCGGGAAGGAGGCAGGACTACAGCTTTTGGGTTTTAGTCCCGCCTACATCGACGTCCGGCCAATCCGCGCGATTTTCCCTTGATTGACCTTGTTGAGCCTGCCCAGCGGGCTCAGCAGGCCAATTAAGGGCCACCCGGCAACAGGTGACGTCACAGACTGAAATTTCATCTGTCAAGAGTTCTTGACAGATGAAATATCAGTGTTTCACAGCTGTTTGAAGCTGTCAAACACTGACAGTCTGACTTCTAACCTGAGTTCTTCTACACAGGCTCAGTTAGAACTGTCACCAGCAATGAAAGCTGAAGGCTGCCACTTTTGACAGATCGCAGCCATTTTGCTTTCATTGCCGGCTGAGTGATGGACTCCCGAAACCTAGAGGAAGAAAGGCTGTTAAGGTAAGTACAGGTAATTTAAACTTCTTTACACACTTTAGACACACCAAACACACTTACCTTTGCACTTATGCACCCATCACTCACCTGAACAGCAACATCGCGACCCCTCCAAGTCCTTCAACCCGACGGCCCGACTGCTCTAACCTGGCGTGGTTTGGAGCCATCGGGAATCCCACACGACACCCCTCAAAATAGGAATTAGGCTAAAAACTGCCTGTTAACTACCTGTTAACAGGCAGTTAATTGGCACTAATCCCTTTCCGCCTCGAGTCGGCGGGTCCCAGTGCGGGGCGGGTACCCGCCTCCTCTGAAACTTACGTGGAGGCGGGTTTTGGGCGGGATGGTGTCGGGACCCCCGATTTCAGGATTTCCCCCCCCCCCACACGCCTGAAACCCCCGCCTGACGTCTCCAGGACTACCCCCTAGTGGGAACAGCAAAGGTCTTGCAGATTTTCTTCAGGCTGCAATTTGTTCAAAGTTACTTGAAGCCTTTCTGGTTCTCTTACATAATTTTTAAATTGATGCAGTGTAGCAGTGTAAGAGTATCATTCAAGTTTTAGGTGTTTTCTGCCAGGTAGAAAATTGTATTTTGGATGGAAGTCTTAATTTTGTCTCAAAAGGGAAGAGACAATCAAAATTTCAGGTAGAAAAACTGGAGCGAAATTTCCCCAACCATTCTGCCAGAATCCCTTAGTAACTTCAGTGGGAGTCCGGCACAGCAGCAACAACAACTTGCATTTATATAGCGCCTTTAACATAGTAAAATGTCCCAAGGTGCTTCACAGGAGCGTTATCAAACAAAATTTGACACCAAACCACATAAGGAGATATTAGGACAGGTGACCAAATGCCTGGCCAAAGAGGTAGGTTTTAAAAGAGATGGGAGTGGTAGAGAGGCAGAGTGGCTTAGGGAGGGAATTCTAGAGCCCAGGGCCCAGGCAGATTATGGCACAGCCGTTGTGTGTGCAGCGATTAAAATTGGGATGCGCAAGAGGCCAGAATTGGAGTAGTGCAGAGATCTCGGAGGGTTGTAGGGCTGGAGTAGGTTACAGCACTAGGAAAGGGGCAAGGCCATGGAGGGATTTGACAACAAGGATGAGAGTTTTAAAATCGAGGCGCTACTGGATTGGGAGCCAATGTAGGTCAGCGAGCACAGGGGTGATGGGTGAACAGGACTTCGTGCGAGTTAGGATACAGGAAACAGAGTTTTAGATGAGCTCAAGTTTTAGGAGGTTGGAAGATGGAAGGTCAGCCAGGAGAGCATTGTAATAGTCAAGTCTAGAAGTAACAAAGGCCTGGATGAGGGTTTCAGCAGTAGATGGGCTAAGGCAGGGGCAGAGAAGGGTGATATTACAGAAGTGGAAGTATATGTTCTTGGTGATGGAGCGGATATGTGGTCGGAAGCTCATCTCAGGGCCAAATAGGATGCCAAAGTATCGAACGACCTGGTTCAGCCTCAGACAGTGATTAAGAAGAGGTTTAGAGTCGGTGACTAGAAAACGGAGTTTGTGGCGGGGACCGAAGACAATGGCTTTGGTCTTCCCAATGTTTAGTTGAAGGAAATTTCTTCTCATCCAGGACTGGATGTCAGACAAGCATCATGATAAGAGACAGTGGCGGGGCCGAGAGAGGTAGAGCTAGGTGTTGTCAGGTCAAAAAGAGGCTGTGACGCAGATACGCCAGGTCCCACTGTAAACTGAACTTTCCTGTTGGCCTTGTAAGGGGTGGTGCCTCTGCCCGCCTCTTACAAAACCACTGGAATGGAGGGATGGGGCCAGGGTGGGAATCTCTACACTGGGAGCTCCCACTTCCCTGGCTCATTTGGGACCGTTGATATGTCTGGAGGCCAGTACACCCTGTGAGATGATGCATATTGACCTCCAGAAGGGCACAATTGAATCCCACCAGGAGGCCTAAACCAGAGAAGTGAAGTGGCTGGACCCTCCAAGATGAAGGCAATTTTTTTTCATTGTGCCAATCTCCTTATTAAGGGAGTCATTAGAGGCACAGACAGGTTTCACTGGGAGGGGAGGGGGAAATGCTCTGGATGGCAGCTGCCAGCTGCCAGCCAGGTGCCAGAGTTTCTGGCAGTATGGGGCTGATGAACACCTAAGATGCACCTGAAGTAGCACGTCGTCTGCCAACTTCATACAAACCAGATGTCTCTTGACTGACCTCACGTACTCGAGCAAGATCGTGCTGGAGGGCCCTTGCAGGCCTTACTGCCAGGCATATGACCAACGGATTCTTGGGCCCCCTTTGTCAAATTGCCACACTTCCAGGATTGCTTCAAGTGCAGGGTATCATAGACCATAGACACCTTCAGATGTGTATGTTCTGTGTGCACGCTAACCGGAATTGGTTTCCCTTTTTAACTATGCAACAGGATGTGTTGCTCACTGCAAAATATCACAGAACATTGCTTCATTCATTCATCCTTAAAATACCTTTCGGGCAGTAATGTTTACAGAGGGTAACTTCTTAACCAGATTAGTTTTGAAGCATCAAGTATCCATTCAAATCATGGCTGATGGCACTGGTCCAAAGAGCACACAACAGTGATGTTACAATGAAGCTCAAATGACACTGCCTTCAGTTGTGGAATGCTCCTTTGGAATGCTTCAACAGAGATTGAGCTACAGTAGTTGGATATTTGGATGGTGCTTTTTAATAAGCATTGAAGAAAACCTGTGAGATCTTTGCTGTTTGCATTGCAGATTGATGAGGACCAATTGCATGAGATTGAAAGTGAAAAAGATGAGCTACAACTGCCTACATCAGGGCTTATGTCATGAAATTCACCAGAGATGTCACAAATCATCTAATTGAAAATCACTTCACTTGAAGAATGAAAGATATGATGAACTATCCCCTTTTCTGATTACTGTTATGACGTTTTGCTTTACGCTATGTTATACGAACACAAAAACATACTATGGCCCTAAATTTCCACGGAGGTTGTCTGATTGTCTGAGCTCCTGCTGTAACATTGGCAGGAGACTGGCGGAATTCCAGGAGAAGCAGCATAAATGTTTTCAGCTATTTATACCATCTCTCCAGGAGTTCTGCTGATCTCCCATTGAAGTTGTGGCAGGAGATTGAGAAAACACCCAAGGAAATTCAGGGCCAGTATTACTATTGTATAGGCATTAACACAATATCAAAATATTTTAATGTGAAATGTGTTTGCACACCATGCTTTGCTCTTGGGGACCCTAGAATTTCTTACCGAGTGTGCTAGTAGAGCACTGGAACCCCAATGGAACTCCTGTCATAACAATACAATTAGAGGAAGAAGTTACATCAAGAGTGGAAGTTTAGCTTGTGGGCAGCAGGTAATAATACAGCTGTAATGCTGGCTGATATTGGAACAAGTCACAGGAACAATTGCCCAATGGTCCATGTTACCTGAGGTAAGTGTTGGGGGCTGAAGGTTGGGCAGACATCACGGTTGCCACGTCTCCACCATAATTCATGTTGTGCCTTTCCAGTCACACGGGACTTAGGCGCATGCAGTTTGTACAAGAAACAGGCAGGAGTATCATTTTGATATGTTAATTTATTGAAATTACACATAATTAAGAGCTATACAATTTCATGGCTTTCATGCCAGGAAGGTGCTCAATGTTGGCCATGCTCGTGGAGGTTTAGCTTACAGAGAGTTGGTAACAGATACAGCAGCAACACTGGCTGATATCTAGGCATCAAAACAAGTCAGAACGTGATGTACAGGTAAAGTTGTACTTAATTGGATTTGTCAGAGGAACTCTTTGTTTGTAGACTGCATTGTACCAGGGTGGCTGTGACAATGCTGTACTGCATATTGGAACCCAGCAAAACTCCACCATAGGCATGGCACTGACATTGGTTGTCAAGGTCACCTCAGTCCTGAACTTTTACACCTCAGGCTCTTACCAGAGTGCCAGCAGGGACATCAGCAACATCAATAATTTGCAGTGCACAGTCAAGCAGGTGACTGATCTCTTGTTTGCCAAACTAAGCAACATCATCAAATTCCCCTTGGACAACTTGCAATAGAATGAGAGGGCACTGTACTTTTTTCAAATGGCAGAATACTCCAGAGTCTAGGGTGTAATTGCGGCATTCCCCCACGTTGTGGAAGTTGTAGCTTCAGTAGCTGGTCTATCTCAGGACCCAGGAAGCTCTGTGTGCTCCCCCACAAATGCAAATTCATGAACCATCAACAACTACACCTCCATTGACTTGCAGTTTATCTGTGACCATCAGCACAGGACAATACCCACTTACCAGGCAGCAGTCATATTTTAATTTTAAGGCAATTTACTATGCCCACCACAAAAAAGTGCACAGTTGGCTCTTCCTGAGCTTTGACCTCTCTACATCAGCCACGAACAGTTACTGAGCACAGGTATCGTGCAGCTACCAAAAGCAATAAAGAACATCCCATAAGCAAGGGTATGTAGCTTTTATTAACTGAAAGAGTGTTGCAAAAAGAGGTCAATGCTCTACATGCTTTTCAACTTATCTCTTTGAGGCTGTAGTAAATGAACATTTTCATTGGGTCTATGGCTTGTGTAGTGTATGTACCTTTAAGGGGAGAACTACTTTTTACAGCTCCTGTATACTGTAGTACCGGCAGTGACCACACCGGTATATAAACCCTGAGTAGGGATCTGTACTTTAGCTTTTGAGTAACCTGCATCCAGTAAACACCTGTTAATTGTTCCTCTGCAGTCTCTGTCGATTTATTGAAGAATACCATACATTAGCATTCACGGATTCAACAGTGGCGACGAGTTGATTCGAACCTACCTGCAATTCTGTAAAAGAAGGCCGATTCCACCAGTGCGGGCATCGACCATACGGAGAGGACTTGAACATCGCAGAGGAGGCTGTGGAGAGCTGGGCTTGGTTCCCCAGTCGAGACGATCCAGTACAGCGGGCTGGCAGCAGGTACGGCGCAGACCCTTCCCGGACGGCAGCGGCTTGAGCCGATCGACGGCACACAAAAAGGCCGAGCAGCGTCAACGGGGTAAGAGAGAGGGTGAAGCGCACAGGGTGCAGCCGGGGTTGAAGACCGAGCGGCGTCAACGAGAGAAGGGAAAACGCGCAGAGCGCGGCCGGGGTTTCAAGGGCTGAGCAGCGTCTGCGGGGGAGGAAAGAAGCGCGGGAGACGCCATTTTGAGCCGGCGGAGAAGAAGGGAGAGCGCGGGAGACGCCATTTTTAGCCAGTCTGACCACACCCAAGGATGCAGAAGAGTGGCAGTGCCACAGCGTTCGACAATGAAGTCGAAGATTGGGCAACATATATAGAATGTGTAGAAGTGTACTGCAAGGTGAATGAAGTGCCAGATGCCAGGAAAGCACTGGTATTGTTGAATTCCATGGGTGCAAAAATGTACGGCTTACTGCGAAACCTAATAACCCCAGAGAAGCCAGTGGAAAAGGATTTTGAAAGCATAGTGGCAATCCTACAGGACCACTTAAACCCCACACCGCTGCTGATAGCCGAAAGATTTAAGTTTCACAAAAGGAACCAGCATAAAGACGAAAGTAATGCTGAGTATTTAACGGAACTGCGCAAACTATCGAAACACTGCCAGTTTGGAACGGGACTAGCAGATACTTTAAGGGACAAGTTTGTGTGTGGGCTTCAAAGTGAAGGAACCCAGAAACGGCTTCTATCAGAAAAGGATCTTACGCTGGACAAGGCTTTCAGCATGGCAGTATCACACGAAGCAGCCGCACGGGGCGCCGCAGAGATACAACGGAGATCGCAAGAATATGGCACAAATGAAATGTCATATGCAGCAGTGAAGTGTTATCGCTGCGGCAAAACAACACACGACCACAAGGACTGTTGGTTCAAGGACCAAGTGTGCAGACAGTGTGGAAATGTAGGACACAGAGCAAGTGTCTGCAGGTCGGGAAAGAAAACCAGCAGCAAGAAATCTCCACAGGAGAAGTACAAAAAGGTACATAAGGTGACGGAGAGTAGTTCAGATGAACAGAAAAGTGATACAGACTCCGGAAGCAAGGAGCTGGGTTGTCTGAAACTACATCATGTAATCAAAATGGAGGATCACCAAACTATCTGGGTCACGCTCAAGATAGATGGAGTCCAAGTGAAAATGGAATTGGACACAGGATCAGCCCTAACAGTCATAAACCAAAGGGACTACAAGCGGCTATTCTCACATATACCCTTGAGAGATACAGAGATTGTCTTGAAGACGTACACGGGGCAAAAAGTCTACCCCAAAGGAAAAATAAGGGTGAACGTGATATAAAGCGGTGAGGAAACACCAAAAATGGACATATATGTATTGCCAGTTGGAGGACCACCACTACTACGGCGTGAATAGATCCGGAAGATACAGCTAGATTGGCATTCCATACAAGCACTGACTGTAGATGCCAAAAAGGATGACGACGTCACACCGGGACGACTGTCAAAAATGCTAACTGACGCACAAGAAGTGTTCCAGGAGGGACTCGGAACACTAAAAGGCATAACAGCAACGATCAAAATAGAGGAAAATGCAAGCCCAAAGTTTTTTAAGGCCAGACCGGTACCTTATGCGATCCGCCCAGCCGTCGAAGCAGAGCTGGAAGGTTTGGAACGTTCAGGAGTGCTATCCAAAGTGGCCTGGAGCGAGTGGGCTACATCTATCGTTCCTGTAATGAAGAGGTCGTTGAGTAATGCGCCTGGGGAACCAAAGAAGGTTTGCATCTGTGGGGACTTTAAGGTGACAGTGAACCCAGTCCTTCACACTGTACAATATCCGCTTCCGCGGATTGAAGATATTTTCGCCTCGCTATCTGGAGGGAAACGCTTCACTAAGATTGATCTGGCTCAGGCGTACCTGCAAATGGAGGTAGAAGAAGCCTCTAAACAGTACCTCACGATCAACACTCATAAAGGTCTCTACCAATACAACCGGCTGGTGTTCGGGGTAGCATCAGCTCCGGCTATTTGGCAAAGGGCAATGGATCAAGTCCTGCAAGGGATTCCAGGGACCCAGTGTTATTTGGACGACATCCTGGTCACGGGCGAAAATGACAGTGATCACCTCGCCAACCTGGAGCAGGTGCTCACTAGATTGAAGGATTATGGGCTCCGAGCTAATCGCCACAAATGCGAGTTTTTCCAGAAGCAGATCTCGTATTGTGGCCACGTTATTGATGAAGAGGGGTTACATAAGTCCCCTGAAAAGATTGAGGCAGTAGTCAAGGCTCCAGCACCGGAAAATGTGTCACAACTGAGGTCGTTCCTCGGGTTGGTGAACTACTACCATAAGTTCTTGCCGAATTTGTCTACAGTTCTACACCCACTGAACACCCTACTGCAAACGGGGGTACCATGGAAGTGGCATGACGAATGTAAACGAGCTTTCCAGAAGTGCAAAGAATTGATCACATCAAAAGAGGTGTTGGCTCATTTCAACCCGGCACTACCAATTCGGTTGGCGTGTGATGCATCACCCTATGGCATTGGAGCGGTGCTGTCGCACAAATTCCCGGATGGCTCGGAGAGGCCAGTAGCCTTTGTGTCTCGGTCACTAACCTCAGCCAAGCGTAACTACGCCCAGATTGACAGGGAGGCCCTCAGCCGAGTGTGGGGAGTGAAAAAGTTCAACCACTATCTGCACGGGCAGAAGTTCACCTTGCTGACTGACCACCAACCACTTGTCTCCATCTTTAACCCAAAGAAGGGCGTTCCGGTGATGACTGCGCAACGGCTACAAAGATGGTCCCTTTTTCTAGGGGCGCACTAATATGATATCGAGTATAAGGGTACGAAACAGCATGGAAACGCTGATGGGTTATCACGCCTGCCACTACCTACTGCGGAGGAAGCACCAGCAGTGGATCCTGTCGAAATATTTCATTCGACTATAATTGAATGCTTGCCAGTAACTAACGCTGGTATAGAGAAGGAGACCCGAAATGACCCGACAGTCTCAGGTATATGATTTGACGGTGAAGGGATGGCCAGCACATGGCGACTCACTGTTGCCAGCATTCTCATCCAGAAGAGAACAGCTGTCAGTATGCCAGGGGACCTTGATGTGTGGATCCCGAGTGGTAATTCCACCCAAGTTAAGGGAGAGAGTGCTCAATGAGCTTCACGAAGGCCATCTGGGAGGGGTGAAAATGAAATGCCTTGCTAGGGCTTATGTGTGGTGGCCGGGGATCAATCAGCAAATCGAGGACCTGACAAAGAGCTGCTCAGGATGCTAGAAGGTCCAAAATGCACCACCACATGCCCCTCTACACCCATGGGAGTGGCCCTCATCATGGCAACGGGTGCATATTGATTTTGCTGGTCCATTCATGGACTCAATGTTTTTAATAGCTGTGGATGCGCACTCGAAATGGCCTGAGGTGATCAAAATGTCCTCCACCACTACGGAGAAAACTATTGCAGTCCTACGGACCATCTTTGTCAGGAACGGCTTGCCAGAGCAGATTTGCTCTGATAATGGACCACAGTTTGTGTCCGAAGAGTTTCGAAGATTTATGAAAAGGAATGGGGTAAGGCATTACACCTCCGCTCCGTATCATCCAGCCACCAATGGATTGGCTGAGAGGTTTGTACAAACCTTTAAAAAGCAGTAAGGGCCATGTGCGATGGCGACATTCCACTGCAGCATAAGGTGGACAATTTCCTGTTAGCCTACAGAAATGCGACACATGCAGTCACCAACCAGACCCCGGCCATGATGTTCTTTAACCGTCTGGATTTGCTGAAACCAAATGTACGAAGAGATGTTGAGAATAAGCAATTCCAGCACATCAATGAGAAGCCGACAAGGAGCTTCAATGTAGGGCAACCAGTCTTGGCTCGCGACTACCGAACAGAGAAATGGCAACCAGGAACGATATGCACACGGCAGGGGCCACTAATGTACACCGTGGATGTTGGGGAGAACATTGTGAGACGCCATGTCAACCAGATCCTAGAGTCACAGGAAAGAGTCCACCCCAGGTCTCGCGTACCTGGTGATGAACCCGACATACCGGTAGCATCTACCCCAGAAACAGTAGCATCGGAAGCTGATGAACCAACCGACGACAGGGGGCCAGAATCGCCTCCGCACCAAGAGCAAGACACTCAGGAAAGGCGCTATCCAGAAAGGATCAGGAAGCCGCCCCAAAGACTGAATTTATAAATGGACTATTTGCCGTTAATGTTACATGTTAAAAGTGTTAATTGTTAAATGAATGTTATGGTACTGTTAATCTAAAAGGGGAGGAATTGTAGTGTATGTACCTTTTTAAGGGGAGAACTACTTTTTACAGCTCCTGTATACTGTAGTACCGGCAGTGACCACACCGGTATATAAACCCTGAGTAGGGATCTGTACTTTAGTTTTTGAGTAACCTGCATCCAGTAAACACCTGTTAATTGTTCCTCTGCAGTCTCTGTTGATTTATTGAAGAATACCATACATTAACATTCACGGATTCAACAGATTGTATGAAGGAAAGTATACACGTATACAAAGGTACTTACATTTACCGTGGCAATTTCCTGATGTCACTGAACTTTTTCCTCATTTGATCTCAAGCATGGCAGACCTAGAAGGTTGTATTCCCATGCTCGGCAACCTCCATCTATGCAGCTCGTATCTGGGATTTTAGAGGGGAGTGTCTTTTGGCACTAAACAAGGTCATCATCCTTCCTGTATTTCCAACATGGAAGGCAGCATGCTTTGGTGCCACCCTCATCAAACACCTGGGAGGGTGATTTTGCCAATGGGGAGCTTTTGGAGGTGGGACTCCCACTTGTTGGATTTCAGGCCCGCCTCCAACAACTTCTGGCCAACCCACGCTATTTTCCCTTGATTGACCAGCAGGCTTAGAGGACAATTAAGGGAAAGCCGGTTGCAGAGCACGTCAACGTATGTCGTTTCATCTGTCAAAGATTTTTGACAGATGAATTGTCATCATTTGACAGCTCTGTGAAGCTGTCAAACAGTGACATTCTCTGCAGTTTGATGAGGTCTTGAATACAAGACCCCATCAAACTTCTTTCTTTTACAGAAATGAGATGGTTGTTGCATCTGTGAATGCAACGGCCACCTGTCATTCCCAACGCGGAGGTCCGAGACTCTCCACATACAAACCGACTGAAGCCTGCAGGAAGAAACAAAGGTAAGTACACTTTTAATAACACTTTGCACTTACCTCAGATACTCACCTCTACACTCTTGCACCCATCACTTCCCTTCACAGCACACTTTTGCACCCCGCAGACACCCTACTCGCCTCGCTGAGCTGGCAGGTTTTGGAGCCTTCGGGAAGCCCGCACTTCTGAGGGCAAAAAGGGGATAATCCTATTTTCTGCCTGTGAACTACCTGTTAACAGGCAGTTAATAGGCTTTAATCCCTTCCCGCCTCCAAGTAGACGGGACCCGGCGTGGGATGGCTACCCGCCTCCTAGGAAGATGACATGGAGACGGGTTGGGCACCCGTCCCCAAATTCTGCCATTTACCCGGCGGTCCCGCCTCCCCAGGGCTGACAAAATCACCCCCCTGATGTTTCCAAATCTGTTTCTCCCTTCAGCAAAACAATTAGCAGCATCTCTCCCCTTTAAGAGTGAGCAGCAGGCCTTTAAAAACTGCTGACTCTCCCAATTTTACAACTACCAGGCCTGACTTTCTTGCTCATGTTTATCATGTGCAATGAGTCTATTCAAATTGAAGAGTGAGGTTTGCCTCACAAGGTTCAGTAAAGCCAGACGTAGTCACTGCTGGCGCAGGCCCAGCAGCAATATATTTGAATACAGCCTTGATTTTGCTGGACTCAAAAAAAAAAAAAAAAAAATGGGGCTCTGGTGTATTTGTTTTCCTTCTTTATCATATTCACTATTATAATAGAATTGTATAGAATACCCTCTCTGTGTGGGAATGCATTTTTATGCAATACTGTATATTCACTATATAGAGGGTTAAATAATAAGACATCTTTGGAACACTTCGGGAAATTACTTCAACGTATTAATCTGAAGTGGGGTCCCAGGAGTATTCTGGAGCACTGGATTACATTGGATCATTGACACATGAACAGTGATTGATCATCAAAACATTTTAGTTTCATGTTACTGGATCTCACAGCTAATTGCAGCAATGTAAAAATCTCCACATACTGTGAAGACTAGCACTGAAAGTATTCAGAGGATTGTAGCACTGATACCAGTTCTCATGGGTATTGGCACTAGGAGGCTATCAGTAGATACTTGCACTTTTAAGGCCCATGGGTGGAGATGCATTGTTTTAAAGTTAAGTAATTACACAAACCCTCGCTGATCAATTTCCTGTAATGTGAAAGACTATTAGCTAATGAATACTGATTTTCCATTAATATACTGTGTCTTTTTTCAATTTGATTTTGATGATAGTAAGTTACGTTTGCCACTAAAATAAATTGTTAAACTACGTATTAAGGATTAGCTAGAACTAAGCAGCTTAAGTCTGGGAGGACCAAGATATTGTTTGTGTACCAGGGTAAACACAGCAGTGTTTTTTTTAATTAAGAGAACACTGAAGTAACCCCTATAGATAATGTACAAACTTTAGATTATTAGGTAACAAGTCAGTTAATTTTCTTATAATGATAACACAAAGTTCCAGACGACACAAAGCTGGGTGGGAGGGTATGCTGTGAGGAGGATGTCGTGAAACTCCAGCATGATTTGGACAGGTTGGGTGATTGGGCAGAAACATGGCAAATGCACTATAATGTGGATAAATGTGAGGTTATCCACTTTGGTGGCAAAAACAGGAAGGCAGATTATTATTTGAATGGCAATAGATTGGGAGAAGGGGAAGTGCAAAGAGACCTGGGTGTTCTTGTACACCAGTCGCTGAAGGTAAGCCTGCAGGTGCAGCAGGCGGTTAAGAAGGCAAATGGTATGTTGGCCTTCGTAGCAAGAGGGTTCGAGTACAAGAACAAGGATGTCTTGCTGCAGTTGTACAGGGTGCGCAGTTTTGGTCGCCTTACCTGAGGAAGGACGTCCTTGCCATGGAAGGAGTGCAGCGAAGATTCACCAGGCTGATACCTGGGATGGCAGGAATGACGTATGAGGAGAGATTGTATCGATTGGGCTTATACTCATTGGAGTTTAGAAGATTGAGAGGGGATCTCATCGAAACCTATAAAATTCTGTCAGGCCTGGACAGACTAGATGCAGGAAGGATGTTTCTGATGGCCGGGGAGTCCAGAACCAGGGGTCATAGTCTAAGGATAAGGGGTAAGCCATTTAGGACTGAAATGAGGAGGAATTTCTTCACCCAGAGAGTGGTGAACCTGTGGAATTCTCTGCCACAGAGGGCGGTGGAGGCCAGTTCATTAAGTATATTCAAGAAAGAGTTGGATATATTTCTTAAGGCTAAAGGGATCAAGGGCTATGGGGAGAAGGCAGGGACAGGGTACTGAATTTGGATGATCAGCCATGATCTAATTGAATGGCGGAGCAGGCTCGAAGGGCCGAATGGCCTACTCCTGCTCCTATCTTCTATGTTCTATGTTTCTATGTTTTGTCCATGCTGGTGCATTGTCTATTAGCATTGTATCAGAAGTAGGGTGTGTTAAATCTGTGAATGTTGATGTATGGTGTCCTTCAATAAATCGACAGAGACTGCAGAGGAACAATCAACAGGTGTTTATTGGATGCAGGTTACTCTAAAACTAAAGTACAGATCCCTACTCAGGGTTTATATACAGGTGTGGTCACTGCCGGTACTACAGTATACAGGAGCTGTAAAAAGTAGTTCTCCCCTTAAAGGTACATACACTACAGGGTGCCCTGACTTTTGGATGAGGCAATATAAATGTTTCTGAAGCAAATGTGCAGGAAGAGAGAAATCCTCTTTCAATCAGAAGTTTACCACTCCACCACAATGATTGCACAAGTGCTAGAAAGCAGGCAGGCCCATACTGCCCCTCCTATTGCTGCAGAGGTGGTGCAATCTGGACTATCTCAGGCTCCTGCCCACAGAGGTTGAGGACCACTTCAATGCCAAAAGGCTGTCACAAACACACAGCAGCCTGCCACTGAGGGAACACACAGAAGGAGCACAAAATTAGGTTGTAGAACACATTAGTTGCACACTGTCAGCAAGGGAATGACAAGTAGTAATGCACATAGTTCACATGTAGTGTAATAAAAATTGGTTGTAGTGGGTTGGATTTTCCTCTTAGGACTTCTGCTTGTGGAAATATTTCAAGGAGACACAGGTTCAACCTAATAAATGCCAGATTTAGGACTGATATCAGGAAGTTCTATCAATAGATAGATTGGACTTCTAGATAGAATAATAGAGGCGAAAGCTTTGGAATCATTTAAGAACTAATTGGATGCTGCAATTGGGGGGGGGGGGGACTGTACAATCTTTCTGGATAGATGAATTAAGATGGGCCAAAAGCCCTCCATCATCCATAATTACCTTGTGATCTTGTGAAAAATATAAAGGGATACATTTCCGTAGACACTAGGCAAGCATCTTCAAGGTGTTAAACTTTTTTCACATCCAGGCTGCTGACTCTCTGAGTGCAGACAGTGTGTTGATCTGCTCCACCACCTTGCCTGAACAGCAGCCCTCTGAGGATGGTGCTTCTTTGAACCAAAGATGGCAACCCTCCATTGCCTCCCCTTCCTGAGCAATCCCTCCAATGCTCTGAAGAGGGAGCAGTCATCCCACCTCTGAGTCCATGCAGACTTTTCTTTCATTTGAGGATACTGCATGGCTCAAGGAGAACCAGAAAGGAGATCATGGAGAAAAAAAAATACTGTAAGAATATAAATGAAACAAGACAAGGAACCACGCAGCAAAATGTAATTCACATGGGTACACGTGGCCAACGCTTGTTGCTATTGTTCAATGGTTATACCTTATGAGACTGGGATGATATTCTGAGTTTAATAATGAATCACTGTGAATATCTTATGAGGCTTGAGTACAGATCATGTGCTATAAGGCAATGGAGTGATAAGCTATAAGTTAGCATTTTATTTTAAACATCTTTTGTATTTAATTATCCAATTCAACTTTTTAAGTTGTGTGTTCATCTGGATTTTTAGTGTAATTTTAAATATCACTGACAATTTTTAATACTTACTGAGCACTTACATCGTGAAAGTCAATCAATTGTGAATTTACAGAGGAGTAATGAACCTCTTTTGATGTCAATAATGACACGCTGACAGGAAGAGAAAGCATGAACAAACAGAAGATAAATGACAAGCAAACACTGGGTTGGATGCTTTAACTTTTGTTATTATGTTTCTGAAGGAATTGTTTAATTGCTGTAGTATTTTTTGTCGTGTGTTACATAAATGTAACTCTTTCACATAATTTCTTTTAACTGGAATCCTGGGAGTGACAACTGTGAAGGGCTGCTTGGTTACCATCGTGGCTTGTTATTGTTGCTATGCTGCTCTGTGCAGGTGTCAAGATAGGCTTAATGCACTACCTCAGGGAAAGTGATAAAGAACAGTTCACACACACTAAACTGCTGTTTTGCAGCTAACTAAATATCATGTTGTCAAAAAGAATCCGGCCTCATGTCATTTCCCACCACCTCAACCCATCTCCTTTATGTTTTATGATGATGAAAGACCACAAACAAAATTAGGACCAACAGAATGTGTTGCTTTAGAAAAGTTACATTACTAAGGGCTTAATGTTGAGCCCAGTTCTTTGCACAGAATCATTGACAGTTACGGATGTTCACCAATCGTGTTCGCCATGCCTGAACAATGTGCTGTGTTAAACAGATTTGAAGGGGAAGGAAAATCTAGCAGGAAGTACCTTCAACAGGTACTATGCCCCTCAACTCCCCCCCCCCCCCCCACCCTTTTGAGTGGTGTGACTCAGCCTAAATCACATTTTATTGTTGCAGCACAGGCAGGAAGGTGGCATAGAATCTAAATCATGACCCCAAATTTCAGATGAAAAAATGAATACTTTTAGAGAATAAAAATAGTTGACTTCTGCATCCTTTGATTTTTTTTTCTCCCCCCCCTAAGCCAATCAGGATTCCCACTCCAAGTCACTCAGAGCCCACAGAACTATATTCCCACCATAAGCTATGAGGGCAGTTCTGATAACTAAAGTCTAATTTAGGTGGCATTGGGACGAATGTATTGCCAAAGTGGAATGGGCACATCGCATAATCATTTGAATATTTTAATGAAGTGCTACGGTATCATTTCAACATCCACAAATATTTCAGTGTTCATGCGTGTATAACACTGATTCATCTACCAATCCATATAAAATGGGGTCCAGGGTTACTCGGGACGGAGAGCTATACAGAAGTTAATTTAAAGAGCCCCGCAATAAGATTGTTTTTCAAATTTTAAAGTTCTTTCTGCACAGTGAGTTTTTGTTATCACTTAGCTTTTCAGGAGTCTTTGTGGTGCTGTTTCCATGGTGCTACCATGGGTTTCCCCATGGGAATCTGCCCGTATCTGTGTTTTTTGGAAGCACAGAAGAAGGGCCAACAGAGGATGTTGGATAGCTCAGGCTGCATCAGAGGCACTCTGAACTCATCCACTGGTATCCCCACACCAGAATCTATAGGCAGAGGTGCACATGTGTTCATTTATGAGAGGAGCAATGCCTGTTAAAGCTTCAATTTACAAAGGTCACCATAACCGAGTTGAGCTATATAATACAAATCGTCCTGCAGCCAAACTCTTCCACAAGCATAGCACTGCCAATGGCTGTCAGGATCACAATTGCCCTTAACTTTTACTCTTCAGATTCCCAATGGGGGACATCAGCGACATGCGCCAATCGGCTAGCTATAGATATATAAAGCAAGGGGCGGGCAGCCAACCCGCACCCTAGGATGCTGCGGGAAAGTAAAGGTGGAAATTGTGGAGATACTGGCCGTAAGCTTCCAATCCTCCTTGGATACAGGGGTGGTGCCAGAGGACTGGAGAATTGCAAATGTTGCACCCTTGTTCAAAAAAGTGTGTAAGGATAAACCCAGTAACTACAGGCCAGTCAGCTTATCCTCAGTAGTTGGGGAAGCTTTTAGAAACGATAATCCAGGACAAAATTAACAGTCACTTGGACATGTGGATTAATTAAGGAAAGCCAGCACGGATTTGTTAAAGGCAAATCGTGTTTAACTAACTTGATTGAGTTTTTTGATGAGAGAACAGAGAGAGTTGATGAGGGCAATGCGGTTGATGTGGTGTACATGGACTTCCAAAAGACGTTTGATAAAATGCCACATAATAGGCTTGTCAGCAAAGTTGAAGCCCATGGAATAAAAGGGACAGTGGCAGCATGGATACGAAAGTGGCTAAGTGACAGAAAACAGAGAGTACTGGTGAACATTTTTTTTTGGACTGGAGGAAGGTATACAGTGGTGTTCCCCAGGGGTCAGTACGAGGACCACTGCTTTTCCTGATATATACTAATGATGTGGACCTAGGTGTACAGGGCACAATTTCAACATTTGCAGATGACACTTGGAAGTATAGTGAACAGTGAGGAGGATAGTGATAGACTTCAAGAGGACATAGACAGGCTGGTGGAATGGGCGGACACGTGGCAGATTAAATTTAACGCAGAAAAGCGTGAAGTGATACATTTTGGTATGAAAAACGAGGAGAGGCAATATAAACTAAAGGGAACAATTCTAAAGGGGCTGCACGAACAGAGCGACCTGGGGGTATATGTGCACAAATCGTTGAAGGTGGCAGGGAAGGTTGAGAAAGCGGTTAAAAAAGCATATGGGATCCTGGGCTTCATAAGTAGAGGCTTTGGGCTGGATTTTGCCAGCCCTGGGGAGGTGGGTTTGGAGGCAGGACTGCTGGGAAAATGGCAGAATCTGGGGCGGGTACCCAACCTGCCTCCGTGCCATCTTCCCAGGAGGCGGGTAGCCGACCCGCGCCGGGTCCTGTCTCCTGGAGGCGGGAAGCGGATTACAGCCACTTAACTGCCTGTTAACAGGTAGTTAACAGGCAGTTAAGAGGATTCTCCCCATTTTTCCAGCAGAGGCGCGGGCTTCCCGACGTCGGGGAAACCCGCCAGGGTCACCAAGGCGAACAGTGGGTCTGCGGGGGTCGGAGGGGTGCAAAAGTGCACTGTGGAGGTAAGTGATGGGTGCAAGTGTGGCGAGGTAAGTATGTGAAGTGAGTGGAAAGTGATAGAAAATGTTTACTTACCTTTGTTTCTTCCTGCAGGCTTCAACCGTTGGGGAACCGGAGACTCCCGCATCTCACCGGCAGAGATGACAGATGGCTGCAGCATTCTCCGATGCAACAGCCATCTGATTTCTGCTCACAAAAGAGGTTTGATGAGCCTTGAATACAAGGACTCGTCAAACAACAGAGAATGTCAGTGTTTGACAGCTTCACAGAGCTGTCAAACGATGATAATTCATCTGCCACAATTTTTTGACATATGAAACGTCATACGCTGACGTTCTCTGTAACCGGCTTCCCCTTAATTGGCCTCCTAAGCCCGCTGGGCGGACAAGGTCAATCAAGGGAAAATAGCATGGGTTGGCCACAAGTCGATGGAGGTGGGACTGAAACCCTCCAATTGGCAAAATCACCCACATAGAGAACAAAAGCAAGAAAGTTATAAGAACCTGTATAAAACACTGGTTCGGCCTCAACTGGAGTATGGTGTCCAATTCTGGGCACTGCACTTTAGGAAGGATGTGAAGGCCTTAGAGAGGGTGCAGAAAAGATTTAAAAGAATGTTTCCAGGGATGAGGGACTGGATAGACTGGAGAAGCTGGGGTTGTTCTTCTTGGAGCAGAGAAGGTTGAGAGGCAATTTGATAGAGGTGTTCAAAATTATGAGGGGTCTAGACAGAGCAGATATAGAGAATCTGTTCCCATTGGCAGCAGGGTCGAGAACCAAAGGACACAGATTTAAGGTGATTGGCAGAAGAACCAAAAGCGACATGAAGAAAAACTTTTTTACGCAGCGAGTGGTTAGGATCTGGAATACATTGCCTGAAAGGCTGGTGTTGGCAGATTCAATCATGGCTTTCAAAAGGGAATTGGATAACTTCATAGTGCCACATCTACATGAATAGGTAAGGATTTCACTCTCAATTTATAGCTTATTTACAACCATGAACACTGCTCAGTGTTCTCTGAGAAACCAACTGCTGTGTTTGCAACCTACACCTCAGTTTACAAAATTTAACCCCATTTTCAAATCTTCACCTCATTATCAGATTTTTCTTAAGGTCTTTTCATTTATAACATAATAAGCATGTAAAAAAGAAATAAATTATAAATTTTCACCTTATCCATAAAATTACACAACTCCTGTTGCAAATACCTTTTACACCAACTTTAGTTTTCTTTCACTCTGCTGTCTTTGCACCTTCTGTTTTTAGAGCCTCCAATCAAAGTCCTTCACCACCCTTCCCCCCACATAAATCAGTGACTCTTATAACACATTGTGCATTAAGAGAGACCTGGGTGTGTACGTACACATGTCTTTGAAGGTAGCAGGACAAGTTGAGAAGGCTGTTAAAAAGGCATATGGGATTCATGGTTCTATAAATATAGGTACAAATGCAAGGAAGTTAAGCTAAACTTTTATAAAACATGAATACAAAAGGCAAAATGCTACAGATGCTGGAAATCTGAAATATAAACAGAAAATGCTGGAAGCAGGTCAGGCAGCATCTGCGGAGAGAGAAACAGAGTTAACAGGCTGAATTTTAGCACCCAAAGACAGCTGTGTTGGGGTCATAACAAATGATAAAAATTTTAAAATCTGAATCCCAACCCCAACCCACCTTCAACCTGCCCATTTCTGGGTTTAATGGAGACGGGACAAGGGGCGGGCAGCCAACCCGCTTCCAGGAGGCGGGTTGGAAATTTAAATATTTTAATGAGGCTGGTAGCCTCTGATTTAACTTGCTTGGCAGATTTTACAGTGGGCGGCCAGGTTTCCCAAGCCTCAGGAAACCTGGCAGCTGAAGTGAGGCGAGGATAACTTCTGGGAGCACTGCTTGTGGGCCAGGAGGAGCAGGAGTGCTTCCCCCTGTCCCCCAAGCTCCCCACTGGGGTCGGGGATCAGACACCCGCCCCCTGCCCCCTCGGGTTTCCCGTCCAAAACTCCGGCCCCCCCGCCTAAGTAACCCGCCCGTTGTTCAGGCCAACGTTTCAGGTTTGTGACGAAAGTTTTGTCATGTCCTCTCTATCCCTTTGCAAACACACAATATAATGAGCTAAATCTTATTGATACATAAATTTTTGTTACAGTGGCATAGTATCATTGTGATAAAAATGACACACAGTTGCCGGACTCGTCTCCATCCTGTCACATAGATTATGTCCATTAAAATTTTTAATTATTTTGTTTGTTTGTTAAATTGTTTGCTGTTTATTGAAGGGATGAGATTAAGAATGTGTTTATATTGCAAAATGGATTTTGGAGTCAGCTACCAATCTTTCTCAGGAACAAAGCCATGTGATATTCCTGGAGGAAGCAGTGTCATACAGTTTGACAATACATGGAATACAATATTCAAAGAACAGGGGAGTTACATAGAAACATAGAAGATAGGAGCAGGAGTAGGCCATTCGGCCCCTCGAGCCTGCTCCGCCATTCAATGCGATCATGGCTGATCATCCAAATTCAGTACCCGGTCCCTGCTTTCTCCCCATACCCCTTGATCCCTTTAGCCTTGAGAAATATATCCAACTCCTTCTCTTGGTGTCTTGGACAACATTTATCCCCCAACCAAAACGGATTAACTGGGCATTTTGTAGGATATTGGCTGTTGCGTTTGCCTAGCTAACAACAGTGACTACATTTCAAAAATAGTTGATTGGCTGTAAAGCGCTCAAGACATCCTGAGGTCATGAAGGAGCTATATTCTTCAATTTTTCTTGCTACACAATGCCCAATTCTATATAGTACTGGATATAATTATGAATTGTTACTGTAAGCTAGGTCATTAGTGAAGCCAAATTGAGTACATACTTTCTCGGGTCGAAGTGAGTGGAAAGAAAATCGAGGAGTAAGAAATTTTAATGAGGGACCAGGTTTTTGATGAAAAGAGATCCTGGCAGAGACATGTGGAATAATTGACTTTTTCTTAACTGCACCCTGTCCCAGATACCCATGCCAAGTATAAATGTTGGACTGCTCTCTTTTTGAGCTAAACAAATGGAAAACATAATGCTTAATGTATTTTGCATAGGTTTTTTTGGCACATTAGCCTGGAGCAATTAGGTAGGAAGACCCAGGAGGCAGACTGGTTCAGCGTAGATTTCTAAACGAGTGATCTGGTGGTGACCTCATGCTAAATCTCTCCAGCCTGGGATACATCCAGGAGAGAATCCACCTTCTCTCTAGCAGTTTTATTACCGAGAACATGAAGAGGTAGGGAATGACAACTTAAATGGAGAAAATAATACAAAACCACCATGCTTTTGTTCATGCTCAGGGTCTCCACCCTTATGTGTAATTTCATATTTTTATTCGCAGTGGTGAAAAGTTTGATGGTGTGCAATGCCAGCACTACATGTGAATTCTAGTCCATTTACAGGTCAGATTCACCATCCAAGCAAGTTCCAAAGTCAGCAACAAATTCATATTCCAATACGGCAGGTAGGACTGTCTTCAGAGGCAATGTAATAATGTAAACAACTTTAATGCTTTTGGAGGAGGTGAAAGAGTTTCCAGGGGACCCTGAGCCCAACTCCATTATCATTATACTATGTGACTACCAGGATGGTCGAGCAATTCCTATGTTCTGATGAATCACTCCTGAGATCATCAATAGTCTTTTGATTTTCTCTGAAACGAATTTTGAAACTAGATAGAAAATTGTTATAGAGTCATAGGGCAGGATTTTCATTGGGCCGTGGAGGTGGGATTGGAGGCGTGTGGGGGGTAAAAATCTCAAAATCGGGGGGCACGAACCCATCCCGCCCCCAACCCACCTCCATGCCAGTTTCAAAGAAAGCGGATACCCGACCTGTGCTGGGACCCACCTCCCCCAGGCGGGAAGGGGATTAGTGCCAATTAACTGCCTGTTAACAGGTAGTTAACAGGCAGTTTTTAGCGTAATCCCTATTTTTATTGCTGAAGTGTGGGATTCCCGACGAGGCGGACCGTCGGGCTGAAGGGCTTGGAGGGTTCGAGATGTCCGGTGTTCAGGTGAGTGATGGGTGCATGAGTGCAAAGGTAAGTTTGGTGTGTGTAAAGTGTTTAAAGAAGTTTTACTTACCTTTACTTATCTTTACAGCCTTCCTTTCTTCAGGTCTCGGGAGTCCTTCATCTCACCGGCACAGAAAGCAGAATGGCCGCGAGCTGTCAAAAGTTGCAGCATTCAGCTTTCTGTTCCGGAGAGATCTCTAAATCAGCCTGAGAGGAAGGAATTAAATTATAGTGCAGATTGACAGTGTTTGACAGCTTCAAAGAGCTGTCAAACGCTATTTCATCTGTCAAAAGCTCTTGACAGACGAAATGTCAATCCGTGACGTCACCTGTTGCCGGGTGGCCCTTAATTGGCCTGCTGAGCCCGCTGGGTGGGCTCAACAAGGTCAATCAAGTGAAAATTGCGTGGGTTGGCCACAACTCGATGGAGGCGGGACTACAACCTCGAAAGTTGTAGTCCTGCCTCCATCACGCCTCCAGTATCAAAATCCAGCTCCTAGAGTTATACAGCACAGAAAGAGGCCCTTCGGCCCATCATGTCCGCGCCAGCCATCAAGCCCTGTCTATTCTAATCCCATTTTCCAGCACTTGGTCCGTAGCCTTGTATGCTATGGCGTTTCAAGTGCTCATCTAAATGCTTCTTGAATGTTGTGAGGGTTCCTACCTCTACCACCCTTTCAGGCAGTGAGTTCCAGATTCCAACCACCCTCTGGGTGAAAAAGATTTCCCTCAAATCCCCTCTAAACCTCCTGCCCCTTACCTTGAAACTATGCCCCCTGGTTATTGACCCCTCTACTAAGGGGAAAAGTTCCTTTCTATCTACCTTATCTATGCGCCTCATAATAGTGTACACCTCAATCAGGTCCCCCCTCAGCCTTCTCTGCTCTAAGGAAAACAACCCCAGCCTGTCCAGTCTCTCTTCATAGCTGAAGCGCTCCAGCCCAGGTAACATCCTGGTGAATCTCCTCTGCACCCTCTCCAATGCAATCACATCCCTCCTATAGTGTGGCGACCAGAACTGCACACAGTATTTCAGCTGTGGCCTAACTAACGTTTTGTACAGCTCCATCATAACCTCCCTGCTCTTATATTCTATGCCTCAGCTAATGAAGGCAAGTATCTCATATGCCTTTTTAACCACCTCAGTCTACCTGTCCTGCTGCCTTCAGGGATCGATGTACATGCACACCAATGTCCCTCTGACCCTCTGTCCTTCCTAGGGTTAAATTCCATTTGCCATTGTTCTGCCCATCTAACCATCCCGTCTATATCGCCCTGTAGCCTGAGGCTTCCCTCCTCGCTAATTACCACTCCAATTTTTGTGTCATCTGCGAACTTACTGATCATACCTCCTACATTCATATCTAAATCATTAATGTACACAACAAACAGCTAAGGACCCAGCACCGATCCCTGCGGTACACCACTGGACACAGGCTTCCAGTCACAAAAACAACCTTTGACCATCACCCTCTGCCTCCTGCCACTAAGCCAATTTTGGATCCAATGTGTCAAATTGCCCTGGATCCCATGGGCTCTTACCTTCTTGACCAGTCCCCCATGTGGGACTTTGTCAAAAGCCTTACTGAAGTCCATGTAGACTACATCAGCTGCGCTACCCTCATCCACACACTTAGTCACCTCCTCAAAAAATTCAATCAAATTGGTCAGACATGATCTCCCCCTGACAAAGCCATGCTGACTATCCCTGCTTAATCCCTGCCTCTCCAAGTAAAGACTAATTCTGTCCCTCAGAATTTTTTCCAATAATTTCCCTACTACTGATGTTAGGCTCACTGACCTGTAATTCCCTGGTCTACCCTTCTTGAACAATAGTACAACATTAGCTGTCCTTCAGTCCTCTGGCACCTCGCCTGTGGCCAGAAAGGTTCTGAAAATTTGTGTCAGAGCCCCTGCAATCTCCTCCCTTGCCTCACACAGCAGCCTGGGATACATCCCATCAGGGCCTGGGATTTATCCACTTTTAAGCCCGCTAAAACCGCTAGTACCTCCTCCCTCTCAATACTAATTTGTTCAAGTATATCACGATCCCCCTGCCTGATTTCTATGCCTACATCACCCTTCTCCTTAGTGAACACAGATGCAAAATATTCATTTAAAACCTCACCTACATCTTCCGGCTCTACACACAGATTGCCACTTTGGTCCCTAATGGGCCCTACTCTTTCCCTGGTTATCCTCTTGCCCTTAATATACTTATAAAACACCTTGGGATTTTCCTTTATTTTCCCGCCGGTGTTTTTTCATGCCCCCTCTTCGCTCTCCTAATTTATTTTTTAAGTACCCCCCGGCATTTTCTATACTCCTCTACGGCTTCCACTATTTTTAGTCCTTTGTATCTGCCAAAAGCCTCCCTTTTTTGCCTAATCTATTCTTGTATATCCCTTGACATCCAGGGTTCCCTGGGCTTGTTGGTCCCACCCTTGACCTTTACGGGAACATGTTGGCGTTGTACTCTATTTCCTTTCTGAAGGACTCCCATTGCTCTAATGTGGATATTCCTACAAGTAGCTGATCCCAGTCCATTTTGACCAGATCCTACCTTATCATATAAAAATTGGCCTTCCCCCCAATTTAGAACCTTTATTTCCAGTCCATCTTTTCCGTGACTACCTTAAATCTCACCGAATTATGGTCACTGTCACCAAAATGCTCTCCTACTGACACATCTACCACTTGCCTGGCTACATTCCCTAGAATTAGGACCAGTACCACCCCCTCTCTTGTAGGACTTTCTACATGTTGGCTCAAAAAGCTCTCCTGGATGCAATTTAAGAATTCCGCACCCTCTAAGCCTTTCACACTCTGACTATCCCAGTTAACATTGGGGAGTTTGAAATCCCCTACTATTATTACCCTATTATTTCTACACTTCTCTGAGATTTGCCTACATATCTGTTCCTCTATCTCCCCCTGACTGTTTGGGGGCCACCAAGATTAAAACAGTCTTTCACTCACTATGGCTTGTAGAAAGTTTGATTGGCAGAAGGGATATGGGCCTATAGTTGTCTGCCTGGAATATCTGCAGGGCTTCTCTGGCAGAAGATTGAAGAAACAACAGAGAAAAGGAGTAACAACAGAAAATGCTGGAAAAATTCAGCAGGCCAGGCAACATCCGTGGAGAGAAATTAGAGTCGACGTTTCGGGTCGAAACCCTTTTTCAAAACTGGAAAGGAAATGAAATAGATCGAAAGGCAGGGCTGGGGAGGGAACAAGAGAAGTGAATAGACATTAAGAGGTATTCAAAACGAGACGAGATGGTGACAGGACTAGTAAAGAGACAAAAGACAGCTCAGATTAGGTGTGAAATGTACTGGCAGAATGAGAGACAGCTGCTATGTAAAAAAAAAAGAGGAAAGGGGGGGGGGAAGGGAAAACCCAAAACAAAGGGGTGGGGAGAAAAAAATATATAAGTAAAAATGTAATAGGGGCCAAGGTTATGATCTGAAATTGTTGAACTCGATATTGAGTCCGGAAGGCTGCAAAGTGCCTAATCGGAAGATAAGGTGCTGTTCCTTGAGTTTACGTTGGGCTTCTGTGGAACAATGCAAGAGGCCAAGGACGGTGAGGTCCGAGTGGGAATGGAGTGGTGAATTAAAATGACAGGCGACCGGAAGCTCGGGGTCACCCTTACGGACTGAACGGAGGTGTTCCGCAAAGTGGTCACCCAATCTGCGTTTGGTCTCCCCAATGTAGAGGAGACCACATCGTGAGCAGCGAATACAGTATACTAGATTGCAAGAAGTACAAGTAAATCGCTGTTTCACCTGGAAGGGGTGTTTGGGGCCCTGTACAGTGGGAAGGGGGGAGGTATAGGGGCAGGTGTTACATCTCCTGCGCTTGCACGGGAAGGTGCCAGGCGAAGGGGAAGGGGTGCTGGGGGTGATAGAGGAGTGGACTAGGGTGTCTCGGAGGGAGCGGTTCCTACAGAATGCTGAAAGGGGAGGGGAGGGGAAGATGCGCTTGGTGGTGGGATCACTTTGGAGGTAGCGGAAATGGCGGAGGATGATCTGTTGAATGTGGAGCCTAGTCCACTCCTCTATCACCCCCAGCACCCCTTCCCCTTCGCCTGGCACCTTCCTGTGCAAGCGCAGGAGATGTAACACCTGCCCCTATACCTCCACCCTTCCCACTGTCCAGGGCCCCAAACACCCCTTCCAGGTGAAACAGCGATTTACTTGTACTTCTTGCAATCTAGTATACTGTATTCGCTGCTCACGATGCGGTCTCCTCTACACTGGGGAGACCAAACGCAGATTGGGTGACCACTTTGCGGAACACCTCCGTTCAGTCCGTAAGGGTGACCCCGAGCTTCCGGTCGCCTGTCATTTTAATTCACCACTCCATTCCCACTCGGACCTCACCGTCCTTGGCCTCTTGCATTGTTCCACGGAAGCCCAACGTAAACTCGAGGAACAGCACCTTATCTTCCGATTAGGCACTTTGCAGCCTTCCGGACTCAATATCGAGTTCAACAATTTCAGATCATAACCTCGGCCCCTATTACATTTTTACTTATATATTTTTTTCTCCCCACCCCTTTGTTTTGGGTTTTCCCTTCCCCCCCACCTTTCCTCTTTTTTTTTACATGGCAGTTGTCTCTCATTCTGCCAGTACATTTCACACCTAATCTGAGTCGTCTTTTGTCTCTTTACTAGTCCTATCACCATCTCGTCTCGTTTTGAATACCTCTTAATGTCTATTCACTTCTTTTGTTCCCTCCCCAGCCCTCCTTTCGATCTATTTAATTTCCTTTCCAGTTTTGAAAAAGGATTTCGACCCGAAACGTCAACTCTAATTTCTCTCCACGGATGTTGCCTGGCCTGCTGAGTTTTTCCAGCATTTTCTGTTGTTATTTTGGATTTCCAGCATCTGCAGTATTTTGCTATCGTACTAGGGAAAATGAGTAAATGGCTAAAAATGGCTGTTTATACTGTTTCCCCAGGGGTACTACCAATCTCCTGCCGAAGTTACAGCAGGAGATTGGGAGAACCCCATGGAAATTCAGGACCATCATGTTATGACCTTGATCCCTTCTAGCCCATACATACAACATTTGGTAATTCCTACTCTTGTGGCAAAAGGCAAAAGGTGACTGATGAAATAAAGGAGTTAAGTGATGAACCCAGCTCCTTTGCTGATGCTTCCAATAGCACCTGTGGCATTGGAGCTGTTTTTAGACATTTCCAGCGGCTCTCTGGGGGTTTTGATGATCTTCCGCCAAAGTTATGGCAGTAGATCGGAAGAACCCCCTGGAAATTCCAGGCAAGTGTATGCATCAGAACAAATTTTCTGTGGTGGTTACCAAACTCCCCAGAGAAGGTTCTAGCAACTTCTTATTAAAACATTTTTTTACAAAGGTTGTATGTTTAATCTAAACAAAATTGTTATACTCTACGGGGACAGCTTGACTACTGAAGAGTACCTCTTGCAGTGCTTCTGATGTTGATGTTAGCTCACTTCATTTTCTGTGACTAGCTACTTTGCTGCAAAATTAGATTTTTTAAACACGCAACGAGAACACTTCAGAGGTCTAAGTGATAAGATGCCCCCCGCAAGTGAAACAAAGAAGACATGGCTGGAGGTTGCCCATGAGGTCAGCAGCAGGAGCATTGTGCCAGTCTTGTGAATTCAATACCGAAAGTGGTTTAATGACATAAGCAGGGTAGGAAAGGTGAGAACAGTGGCACAGTCACCTACATCCTGATGTGCGTATCACCCCAACCCCCTCACTCTGCCTTCTCAAGCCTACTCCAGCACATCACCCAAGTATCATATGCTTCAATATTCCATCTCTCTGGATTTATACAGACATGGGGCCAACATTTGCGATTGTATGCTTCCCGACCTGCAAAAAATCTACGAATGTACCTGGTGGCCCAGGAGATACGGAGGCTTGCAAGCCTGGGCCTCTCCGGGTCCACACGGGCAGAACCCCACGTAGCCCAGGGGCGCATGTTGCCGGCCCAACCAATAAAAGGGCAAAAGTAAAATACTGCGGATGCTGGAAATCTGAAATAAAAACAGAAAATGCTGGAAATACTCAGCAGGTCAGGCAGCATCTGTAGAGAGAGAAACAGAGTTAACATTTCAGGTCGATGACCCTTCGTCAGAACTGGAAAAAGTTGGAGATGTAACAGGTTTTTAAGCAAGTGTAGGGGCAGGGAGAGGGGGGAGGTGAGGAAAGAACAAAAGGGAAGGTCTGTGATAGGATGGAAGGCAGGAGAGACTAAGAGACAAAAGGGATGATGGTGCAAGGCAAAAGGAGATGGTAATGGGACAAGTTAAGAATAAAGGATGACTCTAAATGAAGTGTAAATGGCAATGGCAATGGCAGAATGATCGACAACTGCCATGTCAGAGAGAGAGAAAATAAAATGCTAGGGGCAGAGGTTATGGTCTGAAATTGTTGAACTCAATGTTGAGTCCAGAAAGCTGTAAAGTGCCTAATCGAAAGATGAGGTGCTGTTCCTCGAGCTTACGTTGAGGTTCGTTGGAACAGTGTAAGAGGCCGAGGACGGTGAGGTCAGAGTGGGAGTGGAGCGGAGAATTAAAGTGACAGGCGACCAGAAGCTCGGGGTCACCCTTACAGACTCAATGGAGGAGGTGTTCCGCAAAGCGGTCACCCAATCTGCGTTTGGTCTCCCCAATGTAGAGGAGACTGCATCGAGAGCAGCGAATACAGTATACTAAATTGCAAGAAGTACAAGTAAATCGCTGTTTCAGCTGGAAGGAGTGTTTGGGGCCCTGGGCAGTGGGAATGGAGGAGGTAAAAGGGCAGGTGTTGCATCTCCTGCGTTTGCGTGGGAAGGTACCGGGCGAAGGGGAAAGGGTGATAGAGGAGTGGACCAGGGTGTCACGGAGGGAGCGGTCCCTTCGGAATGCTGAAAAGGGAGGTGAGGGGAAGATGTGTTTGGTGGTGGGATCATGCTGGAAGTGGCAGAAATTGCGGAGGATGATCCGTTGAATGTGGAGGCTGGTGGGGTGAAAGGTGAGAACAAGAGGAACCCTATCGTGGTTCTGGGAGGGAGGGTAAGGGGTGAGAGCAGAAGTGCTGGAAATAGAACGGACAAGGGCCATGTCAACCACAGTAGAGGGGAATCCTCGGTTGAGGAAAAAGGAAGACATGTCGGAAGCATAAAAGAAGGGATTCCCCATTCATACTTATGCGAGTTCTGTACGTAGGGAACTCCAATAAATATGAATAGGGATCACTTAAAAAATACACCAACACATGAAATAAAAATTTTTAATTACATATTTTAAACAAAAATTTAATTTTTTGAAATTTAAAAAAAAATGTTTTTACAGAGCTAAAAAATAAACTTATCTTATTGAAGACTATTTTTAATTTATAAATGAGTGATAACATTTTATTTTTTAATTAAAAAAAAATTCTTATGTTGGTAAAAGCAGGCCATGTGTCTGCTTTTACCATGCGTAAGAATTTGACCGGCATTCAGCGAGCAGAAGTTGTGCAAATAGCGCAACTCTCTGCCCGCAGAGGCCCATCTCCTGGGGATGTGGAGGATCTGTCAAGAGGATTCTTGTCAGATCGCAAGTGCCGGGTTTTAGCGCATGCGCTTCGCATGCCTAAATCCGGATCTTGTGCGGCCGCTATGCGTGCGTACACACCTCGTACATACCTGTAGGGGTTGCAAAATACGGCCCATAGTTTGGTTTTCATTTCTGGTACACAGATAATTCATGGTACTATCATTGACGTTTGCAGAGTAGCAGAGTTAAACTTGCATCAGGAGACTTACTGCTGCACTTCCATTTGATTTCCTTCTGCCACCACCTTAAACACACAGCTCTTTTAGGCACCAAGGCGTCTGGCGGAAACAGACGGGAGCTTCATGATTACATGCAAATTGAGGTCCTATGATTTCATTAGAAACCTGATGCAATTTTAACATGCAAAAACCAAAGTCCCACATACCTGTGGATCTGCTGAGCAGAACTTAGCAAGACTGGTTTCAAAGGGCCATTGGAAGCAATAGTTAAAGGCACACTCACCTGCAAACACTCAGATCATAGCTATCTTAATAGTTCTGACAATAGGTCATCGACCTGAAACGTTAACTCTGTTTCTCTCTCCACAGATGCTGCCTGACCTGCTGAGTATTTCCAGCAATTTCTGTTTTTAGTTCAGATTTCCAGCATCCACAGTATTTTGCTTTTGTCATAGGTATCTGTTTGCTATTGCATTTTTTGCAGCGTTTGCCTTGGAAATAGCATTTTTGACATTTACACTGCTTCCACATGGTCAATAAGCACACAACTGTAACTTGGCGTGAAGTGAATGGGTGCTTGGCACCCGTAGAACTGTAATTTAGCAATAAATCAGTGGGCACCTGGCATCTGTAGAACATTAACCCAGAAAGGAGTCAATGCTTTTAGGAAAAACAAAAATAGTGCTTGCTGGATAATACCTCAGTGAGTAAATGCATTGCCTAGTGTGGTACTGAGTCATACTGACCAGGAAAATTCCTGTCCTGAGTTACTTGATCTCAGCCAAGCAGTGGTGGGATGCCACAGTAAGCCTCTGTGCACTTGGCCTTGGGAAGGGAAAATTCAACCAGGATTCCTGCTCCTGATCATCATCCAGTTAGCACTGTGATGCCCTGATAGTTAAATAACTTGCCTGCACTATATATGATCACGAGAAGTGATATAGAGAGCTATTGGCATCTGTGGAACTGTAGCAAGCATGCATCAATGCCCTCAGGAGTCATGACGAGGAAATTGAGAAAAATTGAAGGTTTTCTTTGTATGTGTAACCGTTGAATAGCAGTAGTGTAGGTGTAGTCAAAACGACAAACATAGTGATACAATACAAGGGAGAGACTGACAGGGAACCTGTCAGGTCTCACTGAATACACAATCAGCAGGGACTGCAGTGGCAGTTTTCTGCGTGCAATTTGCTGCAAGATTAATTCCTGCTCTCAGCTGGGCCATTGGGTGAAGGCACTAGGCAAAAGCAAAGCATTTCTCCACAGGCTGGGAAATTACTCTGGGTTGCCCTCATGTGCTTCCTAGCAATCAATTGCCCAGCGGCAAAGCCAGGTGTCACCATTAAATTGGATGAAAAACCATAAACTATGTGAACCTCGCTTCACAAGAAATGCCAGGATTAAAACAGCAAGAAAAAGCAATTCTTCTGTCTACAATAAAGAAAGGAACTTTATATTTGTGATTTTTAAAATTCATTTATGAGATGTGGGCGTCTCTGGCAAGGCCAGCATTTATTACCCATCCCTAATTGCCCTTGAGCAGGTGACGGTGAGCTGACTTCTTGAACCGCTGCAGTCTGTGTGGTGAGGGTACTCCCACAGTGCTGTTAGGGAGGGAGTTCCAGGACTTTGACCCAGCGACGATGAAGGAATGGTAATATATTTCCAAGTCAGGATGGTCTGCGACTTGGAGGGGAACTTGGAGGTGGTAGTGTTCCCATGCGCCTGCTGCCCTTGTTGTTCTAGGTGGTAGAGGTCGCAGGTTTGGAAGGTGCTGCCGAAGAAGCCTTGACGAGTTGCTGCAATGCATCTTGTAGATGGTACACACTGCAGCAATGGTACGCTGGTGGTGGAGGGAGTGAATGTTTAAGGTGGTGGATAGGGTGCCAATCAAGCAGGCTGCTTTGTCCTGGATGGTGTTGAGCTTCTTGAGTGTTGTTGGAGCTGCACTCATCCAGGCAAGTGGAGAGTATTCCATCACACTCCTAACTTGTGCCTTGTAGATGGTGGAAAGGCTTTGGGGAGTCAGGAGGTGAGACACTCGCCGCAGAATACCCAGCCTCTGACCTGCTCTTGTTGCCACAGTATTTATGTGGCTGTGTATATTATTGGCCCAGAAATTCGGGTCTCCACGGGTGAGTACGCATGGGGTACTCACCCGTAGGCCCAATGGAAGTGCCGGTTTCTTGCATGCACTGCGCATGCGTGGGAAACCGGCACTTCTGTTCCCCTGAACGAAGGGGTTCAGAGTTCGAACGCGTGCGCAGGAGAGGCTGCATGTGCGCATCGAACTTAGTTTTTTTTTACAGGTTTTCCCGGGAGGGTAAGTCTGCAGAATTTACACATTTAAAAAGCAGGCGTAAGGCCTGCTTTTTACAAGGTAAGTGGTGAATTAATTAAAATTAAAACATTTTTTCCACAGGCTTATTTTTAAATACTTTAAAGCAAGGTAAGTTTATTTTTAGCCCCGTTAGAAAATAAAATTATTTTTTTCAAAAATTTAAATTATTGTTTAAAATAGTTATTTCATGTAATTTATAGTTTTTTTTTAAATGTGATGTTTTTAAAAAATTTATTTGAAGATTTAGTGATGTTTAGGGGTCGTAGTATTTATAAGTTTTGACAGCTATTCCTGTCAATCTTATGAATGGAGCATTCCCTGCTCCGATTGGCTCCCCATGGCCCACGTGATCCCAGGGGCCACATCGAACTAACTGCGCCCCTGGGATACGCAAGCACTGCGCGCCGGCAACTGGAGCAGGCCCAGGATCGGAATTCCACGCGGGCCCACAGCTCAACGGCCGGCGCAGTAGGTAATTGCAGGTCGGGGGCTTGCACCCGCGGGAAGCCCCCCGACCTGAATTTCTGGGCCGTTGTGTACAACATAGAAAGGGATCCCATCATCTCCAATGTCCACATATCTTAAAGAAACTGTGTCCTTGTGATTCATCCCATTTACAACTTGGTATAGCTCATGCAGTATGTAGACAACACTTGGCTGCAGCATAAATATTACCTAACAGAAATAAGGGAAAATCATAGGTACATTATACAGGAGTACAATAATTAGGCAGCATTATTTGATAACATAATAGTTTACATTTTTTTCCTTGCATTAAAAAATATTTTTTGATGTATTTAAGAGTGGTAACCTGGTATAGTTTTATTAATACTGCTGAAAATGGGTTTATCACAAAAATAAGCATTTTAATAAGCGTGTCGCGTCCAACACCTGTGAGTAACCTGATTTTAAATAACTGAAAATGGCTTTAAAGAACTATACAGAACCATTTACTGGGTTTATTGCTGTAAACTAGACAGTTTCTTAGTGAATTAAATATTTTAAAACTTTTAAAAGGTGCCGACTAATGCTTTTGTGCCGAAAAAAAGCTTAATTTGAATATCCTCCTCGAAAGGCCGCAAATGGGCGTAATTGCCGGAAACTCGCCATCCTAAATTATTAAATCTGGGGGCGTGGCCAGTTTTGTGGGTGGGGCTATTTTTCAGCATAATGTTTTTTAAACCAGCATAAAGGATTGCAGATACTGGATTTCCACTGGACGCAACTTGCGCTTGAAATTCCTTGATCTTTTCTGCTGCTTTGGCTGATTTCTGGTGAACTCTACCACATGATATGTATATATGCCAAGTTTGGAGTCAGCTGGCACCCTCAACAAAACCTGGATAGCTTTATCACTGCATTTATATATTGTTCCTCCAAATTCTTAATTTTGACCAGACAAGTCTATCTGTACCCATCCATCCTTTTATTATTTCTAAAAGTTACATTTCTTTCCACTGAAAATTGCAACTACCTGCTGTGACTATACAAGAACCAAACTACATACTCTGAACTGGTATTACTGGCAAAGCTCTGGTACTGCCATCAAGTGGAGATTTTTTTCAAGACTTACAGGGCAACGAGTTAAATAAGACTTTAATACTGCTGCCCTCTTCTGGTTCAGGATGCCAGCACCACAACATAATTACCAATGAAAACTGTAATGTATGTACCTTTAAGGGGGGTAACTACTTTTTACAGCTCATGTATACTGTAGTACCGGCAGTGACCACACCTCTATATAACGTTGAGTAGTAATCTGTACAGTTCAGTTGCAGTCTGAGCCACGTTGAGTAAACACCGTTTGTACCGTTCTCCGCAGTCTGTGTCTGATTATACACGGACGTAACATTGGCGACGAGGAAGGTTCGAACCTACCTGCAACTCTGCATCACCTCCCGGGGATTCGCTCCTGGAGAACAGTGGAAGAATGTCGAGTCCAGAAGCACGGGTGTCGACCACGGGCAACCGCCCAGTCATCCAGCGAAGATTTGAGCATCGCAGGGGAGGCTGTCGAGAGCCAGGCTTGGCTTTCCAGTCGAGGTGGTCCAGCGAAACGGGCTGGCAACAGGTACTGCGCAGACCCTTCCCGGACAGCGGTGGGCTAGAGCCCGACCGAGCGGCACAGAAAAAGGCCGAGCAGCGTCGACGGGAGAGAGAGGGCAGAGCACACAGGGCGCAGCCGGTGTTCAGGACCGAGCGGCGTCAACGGGGGAGAGAGACGAGAGAGAGCAGAGCGCAGCCGGTGTTCAAGGGCCGAGCAGCGTCAACGGGGGAGAGAGGCGCGCATGAAAACGCGAAGCGCTGCCATTGCCACAAGGATCGCAGAGAGCGGCGTTGGTAGCAGTGCAGGAGCAGCGCGCGAAACCCACAGGGCGTCGCCATTTGCCACGAGGACCGCTGAGAGCGGCGTTGGCAGCAGCGCGGGAGACGCCATTTTAAGCCGCAGCGGGGAAGAAAGGAAAGCGCGGGAGATGCCATTTTAAGCCAGTCTAACCACACCTAAAAATGCCGAAGGGTGGCAGTATCACAGCGTTCGACAATGAAGTCGAAGATTGGACGACATATGTCGAACGCATAGAAGTATACTGCAAGGCGAATGAAGTGCCAGATGACAAGAAAGCGCTGGTATTGTTGAATTCCATGGGTGCAAAAATGTATGGCTTACTACTGTAGTGTATGTACCTTTAAGAGAGAACTACTTTTACAGCTCCTGTATACTGTAGTACCGGCAGTGACCACACCTGTATATAAGCCTTGAGCATGCCTCTGTACCCCCAGTCTTGAGACTACCCTACTCCAGTAAACACCTGTTGATTGTTAAGTTACAGCATCCGTGTAGTTATTGAAAAACATCATACTCTCAGAATCACGGATCTAACAGTGGCGACGAGTGTCGATTCGAATCTACCTGCAACTCTGCATTTCCCTTCGAGGATTCGCTCCGGGAGGGCGGTGGAAGAAAGTCGAGGCCAGAAGCACGGGCGTCGACCACGAGCAACCACCCAGTCGTCCGGCAGAGAGTGAACATCGCAGGGGAGGCTGTGGAGAGCCGGGCTTGGTTCCCCAGCCACGACGATCAGCAACAGACTGATGACAGGTACAGCGCAGACCCTTCCCGGACAGCGGCGGCTGGAGCCGACTGACGGCAGAGAAAAGCCGAGCAGCGTCGACGGGGTAAGATAGAGGGTGAAGCGCACAGGGTGCAGCCGGGGGTTGAAAACCGAGCGGTGTCGAGGAAAAACAAAATGGACAGAGAGAGGGTAAAGCAGCAGCCGGGTTCAGGACCGAGCGGAGGAAACGGGAAAGGCGCACAGAAAAAAAACGCACAGAGCACAGCCAGGGCTCAAGGGCTGAACAGTGTCCGCGGGGAGAAGAAGGGAGACGCCGTTGAGCCGCGGCGAAGAAGGAAGAGCGCGGGAGACGCCATTTTTAGAAGACGCAGTGGAGAAGAAGGGCGAGCGCGGGAAGAGTGGAAAGCGCGGGAGACGCCATTTTGTGCCAGCGGAGAAGAAGGGAGAGCGCGGGAGACGCCATTTTTGACAGTTAAATCACACCCAGGGATGCCGAAGAGTGGCAGTATCTCTATGTTCGACAATGAAGTCGAAGATTGGGCGACATATGTGGAACGTATTGAGGTGTACTGCAGGGTGAATGAAGTGCCAGATGCTAGGAAAGCACTGGTTTTGTTAAATTCCATGGGTGCAAAAACTTATGAGTTACTGCGAAACCTAATAACCCCAGAGAAGCCTGTGAATAAGAATTTCGAAAGCATAGTAGAAATCCTACAGGACCACTTAAACCCCACACCGCTGCTGATAGCAGAAAGATTTAAGTTCCATAAAAGGAACCAACATAAAGATGAAAGCAATGCTGAGTACTTAACGGAACTGCGCAAGCTATCGAAACACTGCCAGTTTGGAGTGGGACTAGCAGATACGTTAAGGGACAAGTTTGTGTGTGGGCTTCAAAGTGAAGGAACCCAGAAACGGCTTCTATCAGAAAAGGATCTTACGCTGGACAAGGCTTTCAGTATGGCAGTATCACACGAAGCAGCCGCAAGGGGCGCTGCAGAGATACAACGGAGACCGCAAGAATTTGGCACCAATGAAATGTCCTATGGAACAGGGAAGTGTTATCGCTGCGGCAGAACAACACACGACCGGAAGGATTGTTGGTTCAAGGACCAAGTGTGCAGACAGTGTGGAAAAGCAGGACATATAGCAAGAGTCTGCAGGTCTGAGAAGAAAACCAACAGCAAGAAATCTCCACAGGAGAAGGACAAAAAGGTACATAAGGTGATGGACAGTAGTTCAGACGAACAGAAAAGTGATACAGACTCCGGAAGCAAGGAGCTGGGTTGTCTGAAACTACATAAGATAACCAAAATGGAGGATCACCAGACTATCTGGGTTACACTCAAGATAGACGGAGTCCAAGTGAAAATGGAATTGGACACAGGATCAGCCCTAACAGTCATAAACCAAAGGGACTACAAGCGGCTATTTTCACATATACCCTTGAAAGCTACAGAGATTGTCTTGAAGACGTACACGGGGCAAAAAGTCTACCCCAAAGGAAAAATAAGGGTGAAAAGGCCAGGAAATACCTAAAATGGACTTATATGTATTGCCAGATGGAGAACCACCACTGCTAGGACATGAATGGATCCGGAAGATACAATTAGATTGGCATTCCATACAGGCACTGAAGGTTGAGGCCAAAAAGGATGACGACGTCACACCTGGATAACTGTCAAAAATGCTAACTGACGCAAAAGAAGTGTTCCAGGAGGGACTCGGAACACTAAAAGGCATAACATCAACAATTAAAATAGAGGAAAATGCAAGCCCAAAGTTTCTTAAGGCCAGACCAGTGCCTTATGCGATCAGACCAGCCGTCGAAGCAGAGCTGGAAGGTTTGGAACGTTCAGGAGTACTGTCCAAAGTAGACTGGAGCGAGTGGGCTACACCTATCGTTCCTGTAATGAAGAGGTCGTTGAGTAATACGCCTGGGGAACCAAAGAAGGTCCGCATCTGTGGGGATTTTAAGGTGACAGTGAACCCAGTCCTTCACACGGTACAATATCCGCTTCCACGAATTGAGGATATTTTCGCCTTGCTATCTGGAGGTAAACGCTTCACCAAAATTGATCTAGCCCAGGCGTACTTGCAAATGGAGGTAGAAGAAGCCTCGAAACAATACCTCACGATCAACACTCATAAAGGTCTCTACCAATACAACCGGCTGATGTTCGGGGTAGCATCAGCTCCGGCTATTTGGCAAAGGGCGATGGATCAAGTCCTGCAAGGGATTCCAGGGACCCAGTGTTATTTGGACGACATCCTGGTCACGGGCGAAAATGACAGTGATCACCTCGCCAACCTGGAGAAGGTGCTCACCAGATTAAAGGAATATGGGCTACGAGCTAATCGCCACAAGTACGAGTTTTTCCAGAAGCAGATCTCGTATTGTGGCCACGTTATCGATGAAGAGGGGTTACATAAGTTCCCTGAAAAGATTGAGGCAGTAGTCAAGGCTCCAGCACCGGAAAATGTGTCACAACTGAGGTCGTTCCTCAGGCTGGTAAACTACTACCATAAGTTCTTACCTAATTTGTCTATGGTATTACACCCACTGAACACCCTACTGCAAACAGGGGTACCATGGAAGTGGAATGACGAACGTAAACGAGCTTTCCAGAAGTGCAAAGAATTGATCACATCAAAAGAGGTGTTGGCCCATTTCAACCCAGCACTACCAATTCGTTTGGCATGTGATGCATCACCCTATGGTATTGGAGTGGTGCTGTCGCACAAATTGCCAGATGGGTTGGAGAGGCCAGTAGCCTTTGCGTCTCGGTCACTAACCTCAGCCGAGCGCAACTACGCCCAGATTGACAGGGAGGCCCTCAGCCTGGTATGGGGAGTAAAAAAATTCAACCACTATCTGCATGGGCAGAAGTTCACCTTGCTGACTGACCACCAACCACTTGTCTCCATCTTTAATCCTAAGAAGGGCGTTCCAGTGATGACTGCACAACGGTTACAAAGATGGTCCCTGTTTCTCGGGGCGAATCAATATGAATGAAATAGAATATAAAGGCACGAAACAGCATGGAAACGCTGATGGGCTATCACGCCTGCCACTGCCTACTGTGGAGGAAGCACCATAAGAACATAAGAAATAGGAGCAGGAGTAGGCCAATCGGCCCCTCGAGCCTGCTCCGCCATTCAATAAGATCATGGCTGATCTGATCCTAACCGCCAATCTACTATCACAGAACCATCTCCTGAATCTAACAGAATTAGACACATGAAATAGGAGCAGGATCAGGCTACACGGCCCCTGGGACCGCTCCGCTACCCATAGGGCCATGTCCGATCCGAACCTAGACTCATGTCCAAATTCCTGCCCGCTCCCCGTAACCCTTAATTCCCTTTACTTCTAGGAAACTGTCTATTTCTGTTTTAAATTTATGTAATGATGTAGCTTCTACAGCTTTTTGGGGCAGCATATTCCATGGACCTACCACCCTCTGAGTGAAGTAGTTCCTCCTCATCTCAGTTTTGAAAGAGCAGCCCCTTATTCTAAGACTATGCCCCCTAGTTCTAGTTTCACCCATCATCGGGAACATCCACCCCGCATCCACCCGATCCAACCCCTTCACAATCTTAAATGTTTCAATAAGATCGCCTCTCATTCTTCTGAACTCCAATTGTAGAGTCCCAATCTACTCAACCTCTCCTCATATGTCCATCCCCTCATCCCCGGGATTAACCGAGTGAACCTTCTTTGTACTGACTCGAGAGCAAGTATGTCTTTTCTTAAGTATGGACACCAAAACTGTGTGCAGTATTCCAGGTGCGGTCTCACCAATACCTTGTACAACTGAAGCAATACCTCCCTATTTTTATATTCTATCCCCCTAGCAATGAAAGCCAACATTCCATTGGCCTTCTTAATCACTTGCTGCACCTGCATACTAACCTTTTGAGTTTCGTGCACCAGGACCCCCAGATCCCTTTGTACTTCAGTACTTTCCAGTTTCTTGCCATTAAGATAATAACTTGCTCTACGATTTTTCCTGCCAAAGTGCATAACCTCACACTTTCCAGTATTGTATTCCATCTGCCAAATCTCTGCCCACTTACTTAGCCTGTCGATGTCCCCTTGCAGGTTTTTTATGTCCTCCTCACTCACTACTTTCCCTCCCATCTTAGTATCATCTGCAAACTTTGATATGTTACACTCGGTCCCCTCCTCCAAATCATTAATATAGATTGTAAAGAGTTGGGGACCCAGCACTGACCCCTGTGGAACACCACTAGTTACTGATTGCCAGTCTGAGAATGAACCATTTATCCCAACTCTCTGCCTTCTGTTAGATAGCCAATCCTCTATCCATGCCAGAATATTACCCCCAATCCCGTGATTTTTTATCTTAAGCAATAATCTTTTGTGTGGCACCTTGTCAAATGCCTTTTGGAAGTCTAAATACACTACGTCCACTGGTTCCCCTTTATCCACCTTATATGTTACTTCCTCAAAGAACTCCAGCAAATTTGTCAAACATGACTTCCCCTTCATAAAACCATGCTGACTTTGTCCTATTAAATTATGATTATCCAAATGTCCTGTTACTGTCTCCTTAATAATGGACTCCAAAATTTTACCTACCACAGATGTTAGGCTAACCGGTCTATAGTTTCCAGCCTTCTGTCTACTGCCCTTTTTAAATAAGGGTGTTACATTAGCAGTTTTCCAGTCTGCCGGGACCTCTGCTGAGTCCAGGGAGTTTTGGAAAATAATTACCAATGCATCCACAATCCCTACCGCCACTTCCCTCAAGACCCTAGGATGTAAGCCATCAGGTCCAGGTGATTTATCCGCCTTGAGTCCCATTATTTTACCGAGTACCACTTCCTTAGTGATTTTGATCGTGTTTAGCTCCTCCCTCCCCCTATAGCCCCCTGTTTGTCCAGTGTTGGGATATTCTTAGTGTCCTCTACTGTAAAGACTGATACAAAACATTCATTCAGTGTTTTTGCCATCTCCATATTTCCCACCATTAATTTCCTGGTCTCATCCTCGAAGGGACCAACATTTACTTTAGCCACCCTTTTTCTTTTTATATAACTATAAAAACTCTTACTATCTGTTTTTATATTTTTTGCTAATTTACTTTCATAATCATCCCTTTCTTAATCAATCTTTTTGTTATTTTTTGCTGTCTTTTAAAGTTTTCCCAATCCTCTATCCTCCCACTAGATTTGGCTACCTTATATGCCCTTGTTTTTAGTCGAATGCTATCCTTAATTTCTTTACTTAGCCACGGATGGCTGTCTTTTCTTTTACACCCTTTTCTTCTCAGTGGAATATTTTTTTTTTGGAAGTTGTAAAATAAAATAACTCCTTAAATGTACACCACTGATCATGTATCGTCTTACCCTTTAATCTATTTTCCCAATCCACTCGACTCAATTCCGCTCTCATACCTTCATAATCTCCTTTATTCAAGCTTAGCACGCTTGTTTGAGATCCAACCTTCTCACCCTCTAATTGAATATGGAATTCAACCATGTTATGGTCACTCATTCCAAGGGGATCCTTTACTAGGACATTTTAAATTAATCCTGTCTCGTTACACAGGACCAGATCTAAGGTTGCTTGCCCCCTGGTCGGTTCAGTTACATACTGCTCAAGAAACCCATCCCTAATACACTCAATGAACTCATCCTCAAGGCTGCCCTGCCCAATTTGATTTGTCCAATTAATATGATAGTTAAAATCCCCCATAATTATAGATGTTCCCTTATTACAAGCCTCAACTATTTCCTGATTGATACTCCGTCCAACAGAGTTGCCACTGTTCGGAGGCTTATAGGCTACGCCCACTAATGTTTTTTTCCCCTTATTATTCCTTACCTCCACCCAAACTGTTTCATTATCCTGATCTTTTGACCCAATATCATTTCTCTGTATTACAGTGATTCCTTCCTTCATTAACATAGCCACCCCACCTCCCCTTCCTTCCTGCCTGTCCTTCCTGATCGTTAAATAACCTGGTATGTTTAATTCTCAGGCATTGTCACCCTGCAGCCACATTTCTGTAATGGCCACAAGATCATACCCATATGTAGTTATTTGTGCCATTAACTCGTCTATTTTGTTACGAATGCTACGTGCATTCAGATAGAGAACTTTCAAATATGTTTTGTGACACTTAGTTTCTGCTTTTGCCCTTTTTATTACTTTACCTTTTACTCCATACCTTCTGCCCCTTCCTGACATGCTCTGGTTTTTAATTTCCCCACTGCTACCTAAGTCTATGACCTTCTCTGTTGTCATTTTTATTATTTGCTCTCTAGGAACCTCCCCCCGCACTAGTTAGTTTAAAGCCCTCTCTACAGCCCTAGTTATATGATCCGCCAGGACTCTAGTCCCAGCACTGGCCAAGTGAAGCCTGTCCCAACGGAACAGCTCCTTCCTGCCCCAGTACTGGTGCCAGTGTCCCAGGAAGCAAAACCCATTTCTCCCACACCAGTCTTTGAGCCACGCATTTAACTCTCTAATTTTATTTGTCCTAGCCAAATTCGCTCGTGGCTCAGGATTATTACCCTTGAGGTTCTGTTTTTTAATTTGACCCCTAGCTGCTCATACTCCTTTAACAGAACCGGCTTCCTAGTCCTATCTACGTCGTTTGTACCAACATGGACCACGACAACTGGATCCACCCCCTCCCACTGCAAGTTTCTTTCCAGCCCAGAGGAGATGTCCTTAACCCTGGCACCAGGTAGGCAACACAGCCTTCAGGACTCTCGCTCTCGGCTGCAGAGAACTCTATCAATCCCTCTAATAATACTATCCCCTACCACTACAACATTTCTATTTACTCCCCCCTATTGAATGGCCCCCTGTTCCACGGTGCTGTGGCCAGGTTGCTCATCCTCCCTGCAGTCCCTGCTCCTGTCTCCACAGGGAGTAAGAACCTCGAACCTGTTGGACAAGAGCAAGGGCTGCGGCTCCTCCAGCTCTACCTCCTGGATCCCCGTACCTGCCTCACTCGTAGTCACACCGTCCTGTCCCTGACCATGGGCTACATCTGAATTAATTAACTTCATAGGTGTGACCACCTCCTGATACACAGAGTCCAGGTACTTCTCCCCCTCCCTGATGTGTCGCAGTGTCTGAAGCTCAGACTCCAGCTCATCAACACGGAGCTGGAGTTCCTGTAGCAGCAGACACTTGTCACAGACGTAATCACCGTGAGCCTCAATGGGGTTCACCGGCTCCCACATCTCGCAACAGTAACACATCGCCTGCTCCATTCTATATAATTAATTAATTTTTTTATTGTTAGTTATGGACACCCTCTGCCCGATTTTAGATGCTAGTATCCCCTTTAATTAATTGGATTTAAATTAAATCAATCCCTCTAATTACACCAGTTAAATGGCTTACCAACGGTCACTCTGCACCAGAAAGGCCGTATTAACTACAGCCCACAGAGTTAAAGTTTGAAAAGAGCACCTAACACCCCACTTACCCTAACTCACACTTACCCAAACTCAGAGCACTCTTTGATGACTCGCACTCAGTGCTTGCTCGCACTAGGGCTGGTCTTTTTATACTGTTTGTTTGTTTACACCAAATGAGTCACCCCTGCTGATTGGTTAGAAAACTGGTTTCCACTGCCTGCTATGCCAATTTACTCCTACTGCAGTGTAACCTTGTTTTACTCTTCTTAAACCAACAGAATCCCAAATATTTAACTTTTCCCCTGTCAGTATGCCAGGGGACAGTGATGTGTGGATCCAGAGTGGTGATTCCACCCAAGTTAAGGGAGAGAGTGCTAAATGAGCTTCATGAAGGTCATCTGGGAGGAGTGAAAATGAAAAGCCTTGCTAGGGCTTATGTGTGGTGGCCGGGAATCGATCAACAAATCGAGGACCTAACCAAGAGCTGCTCAGGATGCCAGAAGGTCCAAAATGCACCACCACATGCCCCTCTACACCCATGGGAGTGGCCCTCCTCTCCATGGCAACGGGTGCATATTGATTTTGCTGGTCCATTCATGGACTCAATGTTCTTAATAGCAGTGGATTCTCATTTGAAATGGCCTGAGGTGATAAAAATGTCCTCAACCACTACAGAGAAAACGATTGCAGTCCTACGGACCATATTTGCCAGGAACGGCTTGCCGGAGCAGATTTGCTCTGATAATGGACCACAGTTTGTGTCCGAAGAGTTTTGGAAATTTATGAGAAGGAATGGGGTAAGGCATTACACATCCGCCACGTATCATCCAGCCACAAATGGATTGGCTGAGAGGTTCGTACAAACCTTTAAAAACGTGATAAAGGCCATGTGCGATGATGAAATTCCACTACAGCATAAGGTGGACAATTTCTTATTAGCCTACAGAAATGCGACACATGCAGTTACCAACCAGACCCCGGCCATGATATTCTTTAACCGAAGGTTGAGATCTCGTCTGGATTTGCTCAGACCAAATGTACGAAGAAATGTTGAGGATAAACAATTCCAGCACATCAATGAGAAGCTGACAAGGAGCTTCAACGTAGGACAACCAGTCTTGGTCCGTGACTACCGAACAGAGAAATGGCAACCCGGAACGATATGCACAAGGCAGGGGCCATTAATGTACACAGTGGGTGTCGGGGAGAACATTGTGAGACGCCACGTCGATCAGATCTTAGCGTCACAGGAACAAGTCAACCCCATGTCTCGCGTACCTGGGGATGAACCCGACATACCGGTAGCATCTACCTCAGAACCAGTAGCAGTGGAAACCGATGAACTAACCGACGAAAAGGGGCCAGAATCGCCTCCGCACCAAGAACAAGAACCTCAGGAAAGGCGCTATCCCGAATGGATCAGGAAGCCGCCTCAAAGACTGAATCTATAAATGGACTATTGTTGTTTAATGTACATGTTAAAGTGTTAATTGTTATTTGAATATTATGGCTACTGCTAATCTAAAAGGGGAGGAATTGTAGTGTGTGTACATTTAAGAGAGAACTACTTTTACAGCTCCTGTATACTGTAGTACCGGCAGTGACCACACCTGTATATAAGCCTTGAGCATGCCTCTGTACCCCCAGTCTTGAGACTACCCTACTCCAGTAAACACCTGTTGATTGTTAAGTTACAGCATCCGTGTAGTTATTGAAAAGCATCATACAGCAATAAGAAACCGACCAAAGGAAAGTACAAGAAGGTACATAAGATAACGGAGAATAGTTCAGACGAACAAAAGAGCGATAACGACTCCGAAAGCAGGGAACTGAGTTGTCTGAAACTACATAATGTGATCACAACAGAGGATCACCGAACCATTTGGGTCACTCTCAAGATAGCAGGAGTCCAGGTAAAGATGGAATTGGACACAGGATCAGCCCTAACAGTCATAAACCGACGTGACTACGAGCGGCTATTCTCACACATACCCTTGAGAGACACAAAAATTATTTTGAAGACGTACACGGGGCAAAAAGTCTATCCCAAAGGAAAAATAAGGGTGACCGTTATATATAACGGTAAGGAAACACCAAAACTAGACCTGTATGTATTGCAAGATGGAGGACCACCATTACTGGGATGTGAATGGATCCGGAAAATACAACTGGATTGGCATTCCATACAGGCACTGACTGTGGCTGACAAAAAGGATGACGACGTCACACCTGGGCGACTGTCAAAGATCCTAACTGACGCGAAAGAAGTGTTCCAGCAAGGACTCGGAACACTAAAAGGCATGACAGCGACGATTAAAATTGAAGAAAACGCAAGTCCAAAATTTTTTAAGGCCAGACCGGTACCTTATGCGACCCACCCAGCCGTCGAAGCAGAGCTGGAGAGTCTGGAACGTTCAGGTGTACTGTCCAAGGTAGACTGGAGCAAGTGGGCTACACCCATCGTCCCTGTGATGAAAAAGTCGTTGAGCAGCACGCCTGGGGAACCAAGGAAGGTTCGCATCTGTGGGGACTTTAAGGTAACAGTGAAGCCGGTCCTTCACACCGTACAATATCCACTTCCACGGATTGAAGATATTTTCGCCTCGCTATCTGGAGGGAAACGCTTCACTAAGATTGATCTGGCCCAGGCGTATCTGCAAATGGAGGTAGAAGAAGCATTAAAAAAATACCTCACAATCAACACCCATAAAGGTCTCTACCAGTACAACCGGCTGGTATTCGGGGTAGCATCAGCTCCGGCTATTTGGCAGAGGGCAATGGAACAAGTCCTGCAAGGGATCCCAGGGACCCAGTATTATTTGGACGACATCCTGGTCACGGGCGAAAATGACAGTGACCACCTTGCCAACCTGGAGCAGGTGCTCACTAGATTGCAGGAATATGGGCTCCGAGCTAACCGCCCCAAATGCGAGTTTTTTAGAAAACAGATCTCGTATTGTGGCCACGTTATCGATAAAGAGGGGTTACATAAGTCCCCAGAGAAGATTGAGGCAGTAGTCAAGGCTCCAGCACCGGAAAATGTGTCACAACTGAGGTCGTTCCTCGGGCTGGTAAACTACTACCATAAGTTCTTGCCAAATTTGTCTACAATACTACACCCACTGAACACCCTACTGCAAACTGGGGTGCCATGGAAGTGGAGTGACGAATGTAGACGAGCTTTCCAGAAGAGCAAAACACTAATCACATCGAAAGAGGTATTGGCCCATTACAACCCAGCATTACCAATTCGGTTGGCATATGATGCGTCACCCTACGGCATCGGCGCGGTGCTGTCGCACAAATTCTCGGATGGCTCAGAGAGGCCAATAGCCTTTGCATCACGATCACTAACCTCAGCCGAGCGTAACTACGCCCAGATTGACAGGGAGGCCCTCAGCCTAGTGTGGGGAGTGAAAAAGTTCAATCACTATCTGCACGGGCAGAAATTCACCTTGCTGACTGATCACCAGCCTCTTGTCTCCATTTTTAATCCAAAGAAGGGTGGTCCGGTGATGACTGCGCAACGACTACAAAGATGGTCGCTTTTTCTAGGGGCGCACCACTATGAGATTGAATATAAGGGCACGAAACAGCATGGAAATGCTGATGGGCTATCACGCCTGCCACTGCCTACTGCGGAGGAAGCACCAGCAGTGGATCCTGTCGAAATATTCCATTCGACTATAGTTGAATACCTACCGGTAACTAACGCTTGTATCGAAAAGGAAACCCGAAATGACCCGACACTGTCTCGGGTATATGATTTGACGGTGAAGGGATGGCCAGCACATGGCGACTCACTGTTGCCAGCATTCTCGACAAGGAGAGAACAGCTGTCAGTGTGCCGGGGGACCTTGATGTGTGGATCCCGAGTGGTAATTCCACCCAAGTTAAGGGATAGAGTGCTCAATGAGCTTCATGAGGGTCATCTGGGAGGGGTAAAAATGAAAAGCCTAGCCAGGGCTTATGTGTGGTGGCCGGGAATCGATAAACAAATCGAGGACCTGACCAAGAGCTGCTCAGGATGCCAGAAAGTCCAAAATGCACCACCACAGGCCCCTCTACACCCATGGGAGTGGCTCTCATCTCCATGGCAATGGGTGCATATTGATTTTGCTGGTCCATTCATGGACTCAATGTTTTTAATAGCCGTGGATGCGCACTCGAAATGGCCTGAGGTCATAAAAATGTCCTCCACCACCACGGAGAAAACTATTGCAGTCCTACGGACCATTTTTGCCAGGAATGGCTTGCCAGAACAGATTTGCTCCGACAACGGACCACAGTTTGTGTCCGAAGAGTTCCGGAGGTTCTTGAAAAAGAATGGGGTAAGGCATTACACATCCGCCCCGTATCATCCAGCCACAAATGGATTGGCTGAGAGGTTCGTACAAACCTTTAAGAAGGCAATAAAGGCTATGTACAATGACAACATTCCGCTACAGCACAAGGTGGACAATTTCCTGTTCGCCTACCGGAATGCGACGCATGCAGTCACCAACCAGCCCCCAGCCATGATGTTCTTTAACCGAAGGTTAAGATCTCGCCTGGCTTTGCTCAGACCAAACGTACGAAGAGATGTTGAGAGTAAGCAATTCCAGCACATCCATGAGAAGCCAACAAGGAGCTTCAATGTAGGGCAACCAGTCTTGGCCCACAACTACCGAACAGAAAAATGGCAGCCAGGAACGATATGCACACGGCAGGGCCCACTAATGTACACAGTGGACGTTGGGGAGAGCATCGTGAGACGCCATGCTGACCAGATCCTAGAGTCACAGGAACAAGTCAACCCCATGCCTCGCCCATACGTACCTGGTGATGAACCCGACGTACAGGTAGCATCTACCCCAGAAACAGTAGCATCGGAAGCTGATGAACCAACCGACGACAGGGGGCCAGAATCGCCTCCGCACCAAGAGCAAGACACTCGGGAAAGGCGCTGTCCAGAAAGGATCAGGAAGCCTCCCCAAAGACTGAATTTATAAATAGACTATTTTCAGCTAATGTTGCATGTTAAAAGTGTTAATTGTAATTAGTTTGATATTTAATTGTTAAATGAGTGTTATGGTACTGTTAATCTAAAAGGGGAGGAATTGTAATGTATGTACCTTTGAGGGGGGGAACTACTTTTTACAGCTCATGTATACTGTAGTACCGGCAGTGACCACACCTGTACATAACGTTGAGTAGTAATCTGTACAGTTCAGTTGCAGCCTGAGCCACGTTGAGTAAACACCGTTTGTACCGTTCTCCGCAGTCTGTGTCTGATTATACACGGACGTAACAAAAACAAAATGCTGAGATGTTGAGATCAACTCTGCTTCGTGCTACCTTATTGCACTAATCCAGAAAAAATGATAGTACTGTACTTCCATAATAATACTCTATTGAGAATTGATTGGGAAGGTAATGTGATTCATTAACATTTAAACTTAAAAGAGAATTTCCATAATGCATTGATTTCCATCAGTAAACACAGTTCTGATTTGGTATAATTGTCTGTTAATTCAATGAACAATATTCAACCTATGTTTGACTGCCAGTACAAACGTCTTTAGATGAAAATTCCATGATCTGTTCAGCTAAACTGCTTTCAGAGCAGCTCCCATTTTGTCTTTAAAGTTTATCCTTTTTAACACCAAGACCTCTGGGAACTCTCAGATATTGAGATGGATTTTCAACTTGTTGCCCAGATGTAAAGCTGACGTTGTGTGCCAATTCATAACACCAGTTTTACACCTGGCAAGTTGAAAATCTACCCAAATTGTCAGGCCAAGTAAAACAATAGCTTCTTTTATGTTATGTTTCAACTAGTATGTCAAGGAACCTTTGTTCTTTCCTCCCCTCCTCCCTGTCCCTGCTTAAAAATCTCTCTTTCCTAACCTTTTCCAGTTCTGACGAAGGGTTCGACCCAAAACGTTGACTCTGATTCTGTCTCCTTGATGCTGCCTGACCTGCTGAGTGTTTCCAGCACTTTCTGTTGTTATTTTAGATTTCCAGCATCCGCAGTATTTTGCTTTTGTCAAGGAACCAACTAGGGAACAGGCTATTTTAGATCTAGTATTGTGCAATGAGACAGGGTTAATTAATAACCTTGCAGATAAGAAACCTTTGGCAAAAAGTGATAATAATATGATAGAATTTTATATCGAGTTTGAGAGTGATTTCGTTAATGCCGAAACTAGGGTCTTAATCTGAACAAAGCAAAATACGTAGGTATGAGGGGCAAGTTGGCTAATGTAGATTGGGAAACTAGATTAAAAGATATGACGGTAGATAAGCAATGGCAAACATTTAAAGAATTAATTCATAATTCGCAACGAATATACATTCCCTTTCTCTTGTTCTAGTTTTTTTCAACTACAAATACAACTTGTATTTATATAGTGCCTTTAACGTGGTAAAACATTCCAAGGCGCTTCACAGGAGTATTAAAAGACAAAGGCCTAGAAATTGGGTTGGTAGCGCCGGCGCTGAGCGCCTAAAGAGACCTAGAATTGGGGCGGAGCCCTATGTTGGGGCGGACGCTATGAAGATAGCGACAACTCAGATATTGACTATACATTTAGCACCTGCGCTAAGTGTTTGCGCGCGCCCGCGAGCGCAAGCAGTTCATGACGTCATTTCAGTGTGCAACGCCTTCTAGGATCGCCTGAGCGCATATTGGGTGGCGCCCGGAGCCTTAGCGCCCAGCGCTATTAGTGACAGTTCGAAGGAGGGCTAACAGGCCCTTCTTGGAGTAGGGGGGCGCTATTTAAAGGGGACAGCTTTAGTGCAGAATCTTCTGCCACTTGGCCTGCTCATTGCGATCGTTGCTAGAGAGAGTTGGCGAGCTAATGTGGAGTGGAGTTCTGGGAATTTAGCTTTACAGTACTTGGGACCTTCAACCCTGTCCGAAGCACTTGCAGCACTACACCTAAAAGCCTTTTGACCAACTGGCATCGGAATGAGAGTTTGTTTGGAGGGCGACGGCCTCATCGCCCAACACTGTGAAGGGGCAGAGAGACGGCGGGAGAGAGGGCCGGGATTGGCCAGAAGGAGGAGGGGCAATGGAGGTCGGCCAATCCGACGGGAAGCTGCGAGGGTCTTTAGGCAGCAGGTGACAAGCCTTGACATGTCGGAGGAGCAGTGTTTGGGAAGGCTCCGATTCTGGAGGGACATTGTTACTGATCTGTGCCACCTGTTTGGTCAGGATCTGCAGCCGCGTGAACGCTGCAGAACCTCTCTGTCCGTGATGGCTAAACTGACTGATGGCCTCCATTTTTATGCCAACGGATCCTTTCAGTCAGCCATTGGGGACATTGCGACTGTCGCTCAGGTTGCAGTCCACTGTTGCATCCGGCAAGTTACAGAAGCCCTTTATAGGCGAAGGCGTCAAATCATGACCTTCCCTCGGACCCTGCACAAGCAGGCGGAGGGCGCGCAGGGTGTTGCTTCTATTGCGGACTTCCCCATGGTGCAGGGGTCGACTGACAGCACACACGTGGCTTTGAGGGCGCCATGCCATCATCCTTAGGATTTCCGCAACCGCAAGGCGTTGCACTCCCTCAACATGCAGCTGGTCTGTGACCACCGCCAAATCATCATGGCAGTCACCGCGCATTTCCCAGGGTGCAGCCACGATGCCTTTATCCTGTGGTTGACCTCAGTTTGTAACCTTTTTGAGGGGCTGCCTCGAAGACGAGGCTGGCTTACTGTGGACAAGGGCTATCCTCTCTGGCCATGGCTGATGACAACACTCCGTGTGGCCAACACCCCAGCAGAAGAGCTGATCAGCAGCGGCCATCAGGCGACCAGGCACAGTAAACAGCACACTATTGGTGTTGACAAAAAGCGCTTCCAATGTCTGGAACATTCGGGGGGATCCCTGCAGTACTCGCCGCAGCAAGTGGCACACGTCGTCGTCGTCTGCTGCATGCTCCACAACTTGGCAAATCGACGCACCCAACCAATTCCAGCTGTCCCTCAACGACCAGCAGAGCAGGCGGAGGAGGAGGAGTATGAGGAGGAGGAGGAGGAAGAGCAGGTGGAGGAGGAGGAGGAGGAGGAAGAGCAGACGGAGGAGGAGGAGGAGGAGTATGAGGAGGAGGAGGAGGAGGAAAAGCAGGCAGAGGAGGAGGAGGAGGAGGAGGAGGAGGAGGAAGATGGAAGGGCTGCTGAAAGTGGAAGGGCCATACGTCAGAGGCTCATCTGGACTCGTGTCAAGACCCCTGTGGCGGAATGATGAGAGTCTTAACTCATGTGCACTTTGGATGTTTGAGGGCCTCTGAATGCCAGCATCACTGAAAGTAGTCACATGCACCATGCCACATTGAAACTTCTGTTTATTGGCACAAAAGTCTTTCATTACAGCTAAACAACGTAATGTCAACAGAAACCATAACTTTCAAAATAACTGTGAACTGTTTGGCAAAGCCGCAAAACTCAACAAACCTTCTGCAAATATAACAACAGGTGAGGGTGTCCTTGAATTTGGACAAACAAACGTCTCAGCACCTCCCTCTACAACTGGCCCCTTGAGGGAGAACGACTTCTCTTTCGCGCCCGGCCCCTTCCCTCCCTGCTGCTCCTACGTAATTGGACCCCAGTGGCGGCCTCAAGGCTGGGGGACGCCTGCTGACTGTCTGGAAGCGCAGAAGCCCCTGAGGGACGGCCTGGCCGACCTCTGGGCTTGGAGGGTGCGGACGCAGGATGCTTGATGTGACCATGGCTGGAAGCAGTGTGGCCTGCAGGTGGTGGCAGCTGCAATGCAGGCGTCCCAGCGCTGGCATGTGCAGTGGTCTCCTGCCGAGAGAGGACGCCTGCACCACGGTTGGACGACACACTGGCTATCTGAGGGGAGCGGCTCGGCTCATCTGCCACAATCGCATGCTCCACTGATTGCTGGCCTTGTATGGGACTGGAAGGGCCCGGGGTGATCCTAACTGATGCAGAGAGGGTGGCTACAGTGAGAGATCGCGTTGCGTCAATCTGGCTGTGGAGGAGCCCAGCAAGTGACTGCGTGGCAACAGTGAGGACCTGTGTGCCAGGTGCCAGTGCTTCGGAGAAGGCCTGGACAGTTCTTCCCATTGCTTCGGACAAGCCAGGTGCCGACTGCTCCACTGCCTCCGACAAGCCCTGCACAGACCTTTCCAGGGATTGTCCGAAGCCCTGAACAGTCCTTTCCATAGCCGACTCAAAGCCGTGGACAGTCCTCTCCATTGTTGGGCCGAAGCCCTGGATAGTCCTGTCCATTGTTGCCCCGAAGCCCTGGATAGACCTGTCCATTGTTGCCCCGAACACCTGCAGAGTCCTGTCCATTGTTGCCCCAAAGCCCTGGAGAGTCCTCTCCATTGTTGCCCCGAAGTCCAACATACTCTTAGCCAATGAATCTATTGACTCAGGCATCTTCTCGACTGCAGCCATCAGCTCCGTGTGTCTGACCCAGGCCTGTTTGCTCATCTCAGCCAGGCGATGCACCTCATCTGCACTCTGTGCAGCAGTCATCACGACCTGCCTTGCCCTCCGGGGAGACGGTGGCCGAACTTGCCTATCCCCCGTGCGTTGCTGCATGCCGCTTTGTCCGGCAACTGGTTCATCCTCAGAGCCCACCCCCCTCCCCTCCAGGGGACTACTATCCCCAGTCTGTAGATGTGTCAGCTCCCTGGATTCTGCAATGGCTGGTCCGGATTCCTCCTGGTCCTTGCCTCCGGTGGCACTGGCACTGGCAGCTTCAGCGCGTTGAGCCCGAGTTGGTGCTGCTTCATCTGAAAGTGGGAGGTGGAAGAGTGGCTTTAGCAAAAGGACAGGTTTGCTGAAAGGCATGCCAGATTGCGGCAAGGCTCTGACATGGCTGCACACTGAGGATGCATGCTGGCGGGGGGACCAAGTGGAAGGCAACAGGTGAAAAAGGTGAGAGTCTTACCCTCGCTGTCGGTAATGGGGTCTGCAGATGCAGTGGTCACAGGACCAGACAGACGTCCTCCAAGTATCTGGTGCACTCTCTCCTCCAGATCCGTCAGAGTGACCACTTGTGGAGGTCCGCCACCGGTTCGATGCTGCTCCTTCCGGATCATCGCCAGCTTGGACTGCAGGGGAAAGAAGGGGAAGTTCTGTAACATGATGCCTTGAGAGATCATCGCATGCCCCCCATGGTGCAAGAGCCCTTACATGAGGCCTTGAGAGATCATCGCATGCCCCCCATGGTGCAAGAGCCTTTACATGAGGCCTTGAGAGATCATCGCATGCCCCCCATGGTGCAAGAGCCCTTACATGAGGCCTTGAGAGATCATCGCATGCCCCCCATGGTGCAAGAGCCCTTACATGAGGCCTTGAGACATCTGTCCATGTGTGTGCCCAGAAAGGGCCATGGGTGCATGCTGACAGATGGCCATTGGGGCATCATTGCAGCAGGGTGCCCGAAGTCAGCTGCAGATGGAGGGAATCAGAAGATTGCTAAACCATCACTCACCCTAACGATCCGTGTGAGGTCATTGAATTTCTTCCTGCACTGAACAGGGGTCCTGGTCGCCATGCTGCTGGAGTTGACCCTCACAGCAACCTCCCTCCAAGATCGTCGGTAAGCCTTCTGATTCGGCCTCTTGCCATTATCCGGACACAGGACCTCTCGACGGCATTCAACTGCAGCCACCAAGTGGTCCAGAGCCTCAGTGCTGAAGCGCTCTGCTCTCTGTCTAACCTTCTCCATGCTGAACAAGTTTGTACCGCCAGACAAGGGCGAGCGCCGAATCTGAGGCCTACAGGGCGTTGGGTGTTGAAGCTCAAGCTGACTGACCCACCCCTTTAAGAGTCGGCCGGCGCCTGGAGGTCTCGTGGTTTCCCATAATTGAGATCACCTGCGCTGCGCCCGTCCGCGTCGATATTGAGTAGCGCCTGAACTTTTGTGCCTTAAGAGCACCGTGCAACGGCTGAATTAGCGCCTCAATCCCCTTTGGGGGTGATGCAACCCAATATCTCGCCAGGCAGCGATAACTTTCGTCTGGCTATAAACTTAGCGCTCCACCAGTTCTAACGCCTCAAGCGAGGCTATACCCAATTTCTAGGCCAAAAAATTTGATACCGAGCCGCATAAGGAGAAATGAGGGCAGGTGACCAAAAGTTTGGCCAAAGAGGTAGGTTTTAAGGAGCGTCTTAAAGGAGGAAAGAGAGGTAGCAAGGCGGAAAGGTTTAAGCAGGGAATTCCAGAGCTTAGAGCCTAGGCAACAGAATGCACGGCCACCAATGGTTGAGCGATTATAATCAGGGATGCTCAAGAGGCCAGAATTAGAGGAGTGCAGATATCTTGGGGGGTTGTGGGGCTGAAGGAGATTACAAAGATAGGGAGGGGCGAGGCCATGAAAGGATTTGAAAACAAGGATGAGAATTTTGAAATCGAGGCGTTGCTTAACCGGGAGCCAATGTAGGTCAGTGAGCACAGGGGTGATGGGTGAATGGGACTTGGTGTGAATTAGGACATGGGCAGCCGAGTTTTGGATCACCTCAAGTTTACGTAAGGTAGAATGTGGGAGGCCGGCCAGGAGTGCATTGGAATCGTCAAGTCTAGATGTCAGGGAGAGGGAGGGAGTCAGTGGCTAGGGAATGGAGTTTGTGGTGGGGACCGAAAACAATGGCTTCGGTCTTCCCAATATTTAATTGGAGAAAAATTTTTGCGGGTTCCTGTCCATGATCGATCAACCTGGCACTCTGCTTGAGTGCCAGGCTGTTCACATGGGATCATGGCTGCCTTGGTGGTCCAGACAGGTACTTTTTATATTGCAGAGCCTATAGCGATGGCCCGTCCCTTTAAGGGAGAGAAGGAGCCTTTGAATGCAGCAGGGCTGCACAGCCCACCTGCTGCTGATTGCGCTCCATGAAGGAAGTGGCGCGCTTGATTTAGCACTCCACTTCCTTCTTGGAGCACAAACGGCGAATTTTTCAAATGTTTGAAATCATTAGCACTTGGCGCTAACTTCTCAAACTTTTAAAAATTAGCGCTCCAAATGGGGTGATAGTGAATTTCTTCCCCATAAAATTCTTAAGGGGCTTGACAGGGTAGATGCTGGGAGGATGTTTCCCTTGGCTGGGGAGTCTAGAGCTAGGAGTCACAGCATCAGAACAAGGGGATGGCCATTTAGGACTGAGAGGAGGAGAAATTTCTTCACTCAAAGAGTTGTGAATTTTTGAAATTCTCTACCCCAGAGAGCTGTGGAGACTCAATCATTGAATATATTCAAGATAGAGATTGATAGATTTTTGGATACTAAGGGAATCAAGGGATATGGGGATAGTGCAGGAAGGTGGAGTTGAGATAGAAGATCAGCCCTGATCTTATTGAATGGCGGAGCAGGCTTGAAGGGCTGTATGGCCTACTCCTGCTCTTATTTCTTATGTACTATATCCCATAACGTGGGCCTTGCACAACCAATGGCAACATTAGCATTTTTTAAGACCAGCGCCCCAGAAGACCCAAATTTTACTCAGGCCACTGATAGCTGGAGCATCCTGGGGTCAGTAAATGTACTGTTCCTGTTGTAGCAGTCCATTTCTTGGTAGTAACATCATGACATCAGCAGGAATTTATGTAAGCATGAAATAATGTGCCCCACAGTCCAGCTGGTTTGTAGGACGACTGACTCCACTATCTACCAGTGAATGCAGGTCATTCTCCCAAAAGCTCGGCTGCAGTAGAAAATCAGCTGTTATCTCATGGAACAAACAAAATTGACAGGCAAGAAAAGACCAGCCGGTCCATCAAGCCTGCCCCCACACTCATGATGGCTGGAGAATTATGACAAGACACTAAACACCTCCTCCTCCACCCCCACTCCTGCTCCCCTCCCCGCCCCCACCCGCCCACCCCCCCAGCCATGTAATCTCCTGGAGAGGCAAAAAGACAGAGAAAAACCCAGAGCCAGTAAGGGAAATAATACTCTAAAATTCCTCTCCAATCCCCTCAGGCGATTGAAACCAGTCCAGGAGATCACATGGACCATGTGTTATCTGTGAAGTCACTTACCTTCTAGTTGATGCGATCTCTGTTCTAGCTCCCTTTTGAAGACATGCAGAGAGTAAGCGTCCACCACACCACCCGGCAATGCATTCCAAAGGCTCACTGACAAAAGAGGAATCGCCTAAATATCCAGTCTATTTCGACTCTTGCATAGTTTAAACTTGTGTCCCCAGGTCCTCCCCAATCTGTTGAACTGCAATAATCTATTTTTTGTTTTTTTTTACTATTTAACATAGGGAATGGCTATAGGTTGTTTCCCAAGCAAATCAAACAATATTTAATACATAATTTCAATAAGGACCCAAGGCAGATAAAGTATTCCTATCAATATCGTTGACAGATAGCATTTTAAAACATACCTAGTAATGTCCTTGCTCCCATAAGATCCAGCGTAATTTTGGAGCCTCATCGAAGGCTTGCAAATGAACGCAATTAGCGGAAACTCCCAATGGTGATTAATTTATAAATATATTAAGAGTAAGAGGATAACTAAAGAAAGGGTAGAGCCTAATAGAGATCATGAGGGCAATCTGTGTGTGGAGACGGGAGACGTCAGTAGGGTTCTTAATGAATACTTTGTGTCTGTTTTCACAAAGGAGAGGGGCGAAGCGAACATTGCTTTTGGGGGGAGGAGGAGTGTGAAATATTAGATGAAATAAACATAGTGAGAGAGGAAGTATTAAGGGGTTTAGCAGCTTTAAAAGTGGATAAATCCCCAGGCCCGGATGAGATGTATTCTAGGCTGTTAAGCGAAGCAAAAGAGGAAATAGCAGAGGCCCTGACTGTAAAGTCTGTGGGTTGTTTAGTTAATTAATACACAGACTCCAAGAGTAACTTAAAACAGGACTTTACTATTCGAAGGTCAGGGCGAATCTGCCCAATAACTCCTGGCACAACACTTATATACTGGTGTGGTCACCGTCGGTATTACCGTATACAGAAGCCAAACAAAGTAGTGCCACACCTAAAATAGTTCTCTTAAAGGTGAACGGTTACATACAATAGTTCTCTTAAAGGTAGATGGGTACATACACTACAATCCTCCCTTTTTAGCTCACAACATACTTATTCCCCATTAAACATAACATATAATCAACTTCATGTAAAACAATTCACAGATATAGTCTCTGTGGGAAACAGTTCACAGATTCAGTCTCTGCGGGAACAGTTCACAGATTCAGTCTCTGGTCTTGACTCGGTCCGAACAACATCTCTGTGGTGTAGCCGGTTCACATTTCTAGCGTGACTCATCCAATAGTCTTTCCCTTGGCTTAACAGCTTGAACTTCCGTCCTGCTGAACCAGCAGTGCTGACTTTTACAAACAGCTGGACTGCCTTGGTAATTTTTCCTACTTTCCAACTGATTTGGCCCCCTTCGTAGGGCCCACGTGCATGATCTGATAGAAGTGATAATGATTTAGATGGTTATCGTCTTCTGCTTCGTCTTTTTCTTTTCTGCTTCTTGGAGACTCTCGGGGCTCCCTTATCCGCTGCCAGCTGTAGTGCCACCATCTCCCTATGTTCCTTAGACTTTAAGTGCTTCATCCTGATTTCTGCACTTTGGGAGTTTTCATCACAAGCTGGGCAGACCAAGTCATCGTAATATTCCGTGTCACTCAACAGGTCATGGTAATATTCGGTGTCGTCCTGAGCTAGTCTAGCGAGAGGGCGTGCTACTTCTTCCGTACCCAACTGGACGTTAGCCGACTGTTGTTCCCTCCCTAGACATCTTTCCTGAAGAGACTTCTTCATGCGTTCATATTCATCCCGCTCTTCCTGGGTTTCCTGCAAATCCTTCACTAATGACCTCGTTTGTGATTTCAACACATCCCCTTCCCTCGGGGATTGATTGATCAGGCTATTCAATCCTTCTACTGGAGCAGCTGTTTCAACATTCTGCTGTTCACATTGACGTGATTCAGCGTACCTTTGGCATCCCTGTAAAATCTGTGTTGCAACCTCAGCTATTTCCATAACTTTTGAGAGCTCCGAACTCCTTCCCTTTGAAGATTGAAGCTCGTGTTCAGATTGTTCCCATTGTAGAGTCTTGTCCTTCAGCATATGAAGGAGTTGGCTGACCGTTAACTCTTCCACGGGAACACTGTGGGTCAGAGTCTTCTCCATTTCATCCACCTTTTCCTCCAATGCTTTCACCTTCTTTTCCTCTTGTACTTTGGCTTCCAGCACTCGGAGAAGTTGCGCCTTGATGCTCTCTAGCTCATGTTCAGAGGCCATTCTTACAGTCTCTGTGTTTCTTACAGTTCCCTTTTCTTCCACTGAACGGATTCCCAGTTGAATCTGTTCTTCAAGTTGTTGAATCTCGGTCATTGCCGCCCCATATTTGTCTTGGGTTTCCTTTAATATTTTTATGAGTTCTTGTACATCTTGTCTTTCATGTTCTGCCATGTCTTTCACCTCTAATTTCTCATCTATGGATGGAACTTCTACCGATGAGTCTGTCTTGGCCTTGAGCTCATCAAGAATTTCCTGCAGCCTTTGGACTTCTTGCTCATGTTCAACCTTCAGTTGCTCATATGCTTCCACTGAAACTAGCTTTTCGGAGGTTGCCGAGTTAACCCCTTCCAGAATTGTAGCCTGGGCCTGTTCATACTGTTCTTTCAACTTCTCACACTCTGCTTGTAAGGAGTCGTAGAGAAGAACTGGAATAAAATCCTGGCTTCCTGAAGATTCCTCTTCATTTGCTTCTTCCTGCAAATATTCTAACTCCTGAACAGCATAAGGGAGATGTGATCGGTAATTGGTCACGATGGCTCTATGGTCGCTCTCTGCTTGAGCTAGCTGCTTCTGTTGTCTTTCCAGATTCTCCCATTCGGTGTCATAGAACTTTTTCATTGTTTTCATCTCTTGTACGAGACGGTAACTCAATTGTTCTAATTGTTGTCGTAATTTGAAATAAGTTTGAGTCCGAGCTCGGTGTTCTTCCGTCACGGATATGTCCGTAACTTGAACAGGCTCAGAATTTTCTGTCAAACTAGGTTGTCGTTGTTCGGTGGAGTTCTGCTCTGAAACTTTGTTCTTCTCTGGAGCATAAGCCTTTATGCATGCCTTCGTTTTTCCAACCTTCGTCGGCAAGTCCATTTCAGCCTTGTCTTTCATATTTGGGTTGGTCTTATCGTCATCCGTTTCAGAATCTGAGCTGATTGTCTGCACCGAGTCCTCACTCGTTATGGCTTTTAGATAGTGCCATTCCATATCTATTTTCTTGATCCACTCCCTTCCTAGAAGTGGTGGTCCTCCCTCATGTAGTACGTATAAGTTCATTCTTGGGTGTTCTTTACCCCTATCTCTCACTTTGACTCTTATCTTTCCCATGGGGTATACTTTATGCCCCGTGTATGTCTGCAATACGAACTTGGTATCTCTTAAGGGTATATGTGAGAATAGCCAGTGGTAATCCCTTCGATTTATGACTGATAGAGCTGATCCAGTGTCCAACTCCATTTTCACTTGGATTCCAGCTATTTTTAGCATGACCCAGATAGTTTGTAGGTCAGCTTCTTTACTCACATTGTGAATTCTCAGACTACCCAGCTCCTGGCCGTTTGGGTCTGAGTCTGAATTCTGTTCGTCTGAACTCTTCTCAGCCACCTTGTGTACCTTGTTGTACTTTTCCTGTGATGGCTTCCTTTGGTTGTTGGTCCTTTGGTTGTTGGTCTTCTTCCCTGACCGGCATACCTTAGCTTTGTGACCCAGTTTGCCACATTTCCTACATTCCTGGTTCTTAAACCAGCATTGGTTCTGGTCGTGTGTTGTCTTCCCACAACGATAGCATTTTGTTGTTGTCGAGGTAATTTGATCCACACTTAGTGCTGCTGTCTTTAGCTGCATTTCCGCAGTTCCCTTCGCTGCGGCTTCATGCGATGCTGCAATAAGGACAGCCCTGTCAAGTGTAAGGTCGTTCTCTTCGAGTAGTCGCTTTTGCGTTCCTTCCTTTGACAACCCGCACACGAACTTGTCTCACAATGCCTCTGTCAGATTCCCTCCAAACTGGCAGTATTTCGCTAGTCTACGCAGTTCGACCAAGTATTCTGCGTTGCTTTCGTCTTTCCGTTGCGTTCTCGCATAGAATTTGAATCGTTCCGCCAACATCAACGGTGTGGGGTTCAAGTGATCCTTCAGAACAGCCACAATATCATCGAAAGTCTGATCCGCCGGTTTAGCTGGTGCTAGTAGATGCTTCAAGAGCCCGTATGTCTTCGCGCCCATCGAGTTTAGCAAGGTTATAGCTTTGTCATCTTCTTCTATTTTATTGGCCTCACAATAGACCTCGATGCGTTCCACGTACGTGGCCCAGTCTTCTACCTCGGCATTAAAATCGTTGATGTTACCACGCTTAGGCATCTTCCTCTCTTTCTGATAACACCCCGAATTATTTCTTTAACTTATTTTTTTTTTTCTAAGATGGCGGTTTTCCCGCGAAAATGGCGGTTTCCCGCGCTTATCTTCACTCCCCGCCCACTTCAATGGCGGTTTCCCGCTTCTGTCTTCTTCCCCGCCTAATGGCGGCTTCCCGCGTTTCTTCCCTAGCGGGAGGGGTACACTTTCCCCCACAGGCGACGGCCGCTGGCTTTCAGGTTCACAGCCTGCGCGTCGGCTTCAGGGCTTTCCCTTTTCTCGGCAGGGCAACCGGCGCTGGGTACACCCCGTTGACGGCGAACAGGTTCAGCCGCTGGGCTGGCTCTCGCTCAGTTCCCCTTGCTCGGGCTCTGCCTCTCCCGCTCGCTCGGCTCTACCGGCGCTGGGTGCACCCCGTTGACGGAGAACAGTTTCAGCCGCTGGACTGGCTCTTGCTCAGTTCCCCCTTGGTCGGCTCTGCCTCTCCCGCTCGCTCGGCTCCCAATCGCGCCTCCCAGCCCTCTCGCAGTCCGGTGCTTCCCTCCCCGGCTGCGGCTGACTTTATCTCTTCCCGCGCCTACGTTCCCGGTCGCAGCGCTTCGTGGCTTCGGTCGCTGCCCGGCCTTTTTCACCGGTCGCGGTCTAGCTGTCTCACGACGCCGTTGCGTCCCCCAGCCTGTCTGTACTGCGGCTTCCTTGCTCCACGCTGCCCCAGTCTCAGCGCCTCTGGGCCCGACTTCTGTCCGGCTCCTTTCCCCCTCGACCATGGTCGAGTGCACCGCCCTTATCCTCCGGTTATTCTTTTTACTTTCCCTTACTCACAGTCACCGTGGCCGCCTTGCTTCTCGTGCTGATCGGCTCACTCCTCACCGTGGCAGAAGGGACAGTCAGTGCCTGTTGCTGATGGAAGTCTTTGTCTCTAAATTCTTCCTCCTTTCTAGTTCTGCAGCCTCGAGTTTTTTCCCAGCAGAACGACGAGGGCGGTTGCTTCTTCTTGACGCTCGTTAACTGCTTCGGACGTATTGTTGCCGCAGGGTACGATCGGACTCGTCGCCACTGTAAAGTCTGTGGGTTGTTTAGTTAATTAATACACAGACTCCAAGAGTAACTTAAAACAGGACTTTATTATTCGAAGGTCAGGGCGAATCTGCCCAATAACTCCTGGCACAACACTTATATACTGGTGTGGTCACCGTCGGTATTACCGTATACAGAAGCCAAACAAAGTAGTGCCACACCTAAAATAGTTCTCTTAAAGGTGAACGGTTACATACAATAGTTCTCTTAAAGGTAGACGGGTACATACACTACACTGACCATCATTTTTCAATCCTCTCTGGCTTCAGGTGTGGTGCCGGAGGACTGGAGGACTGCTAATGTGGTACCCTTGTTTAAAAAGGGAGAAAAGGATAGACTGAATAATTACAGACCAGTCAGCCTAACCTCAGTGGTGGAAAATTATTGGAAAGAATTTTGAAGGACAGGATAAATCTTAATTTCGAAAGATACGGATTAATCAAGGATAGTCAGCACGGATTTGTTAAGGGAAGGTCGTGTCTAACAAACTTGATTGAATTTTTTGAGGAGGTAACAAGGAGGGTAGATGAGGGTAGTGCGTTTGATGTAGTGTATATGGACTTTAGCAAGGCTTTTGATAAGGTTCCACATGGCAGACTGGTCACGAAGTTAAAAGCCCATGGGATCCAGGGCAAAGTGTCAAGTTGGATTCAAAACTGGCTCGGAGACAGGAAGCAGAGGGTAATGGTTGATGGGTGTTTTTGTGGCTGGAAGGCTGTTTCCAGCGGGGTTCCGCAGGGCTCAGTACTAGGTCCCTTGCTTTTTGTGGTATATATCAACGATCTTGACTTGAATATAAGGGGTATGATTAAGAAGTTTGTAGATGATACGAAAATCGGCTGTGTGGTTGATACTGAAGAAGGAAGCTGTAGACTGCAGGAAGATATCAATAAATTGGTCAGGTGGGTAGAACAGTGGCAAATGGAATTCAATCCGGAGAAGTGTGAGGTAATGCATTTGGGGAGGGCTAACAAGGAAAGGGAATACACATTAAATGGTAGGACACTGAGTAGTGTAGAGGAACAAAGGGACCTTGGAGTGCACGTCCACAGATCCCTGAAGGTAGCAGGGCAAGTAGATAAGGTGGTTAAGAAGGCACACAGAATGCTTGCCTTTATTAGCCGTGGCATAGAATACAAGAGCAGGGGGTTATGCTTCAACTGTATAAAACACTAGTTAGGCCTTAGCTAGTGTACTGCGTGCAGTCCTAGTCACCACATTGAAGGAAAGATGTGATTGCGCTGGAGAGTGTACAGAAGAGATTTACAAGGATGTTGCCGGGAGTAGAGAATCTTAGCTATAAGGATAGACTCGATAGGCTGGGTCTGTTTTCCTTGGAACAGAGAAGGCTGAGAGGAGACCTTATTGAGTTGCATAAAATTATGAGGGGCATAAATAAAGTGGATAGAAAAGACCTATTTCCCTTGGCAGAGGGGTCAAAAACCAAGGGGCACAGATTTAAAGTAATTGGGAGGTTTAGAAGGGATTTGAGGGGAAATTTCTTCACCCAGAGGGTTGTGGGGGTCTGGAATTCACTGCCTGAAAGGGTGGTAGAGGCAAGAACCCTAACCACATTTAAAAAGTACTTGGATGTGCACTTGGGATGCTCTAACCTGCAGGGCCACGGACCAAGGCCTTGTCCTCCTCGCCCTCCTGTCCCTCTCTCCTCCAGCAGCTGGTGCTGCTCTGCCTGGCCTCATGTCCTCCTCCCATTCCTTGTCCAGACCAAAAGGGGACCCCTAGCAAGATGTCCATGACCAAACACTCCCTTTCTCCTGGTGACTCCTATAAGCTGAAGTCCTCAGAGAATTTCCGGAATAAGTGTTGCTTCGGTGTTGGTGAAGTCTTGAGAAAGTGTGCCAGAAAGTCTCCTAGTGTGTTTCAAAGGTCCTCTTCACAGCTCCAGCAATAAGTGAACATGAAATATCCCTTTAAGTAGCGCTTGGAAATCGACATCAACGCTATGTTTACTCCTAAACAGCTGGTCGCTGTTAAGAGACGGCGTTGGGTCAAGCACTAGCCACCAAAATGCCATGCAACCTCTTAATGAGCACTAACAGGCATTTTAAGCGGCAATCAGCCCCTTAACGAGCCTCCAGGCAGCCGTTCCCAGCGTGCGCTTCAACTCCTTTATCACGATGGCATAGAGTCATACAGCAGGAAGCCATTCGGCCCATCGAGTCCATGCCGCTTTCTGTAGAGCAATCCAGTCAGTCCCATTCCCCCGCTCTATCCCCGTAGCCCCTGCATGTTTATTTCCATCAAGTGCCTATCTATGTCTCCCCTTGAAAACATTGGGCTGGATTTTCATTCAGCAGTCGGGAAGGAGGCGGGACTACAACTTTTGGGTTTTAGTCCCGCCTCCATCGACGTCCGGCCAATCCACGTGATTTTCCCTTGATTGACCTTGTTGAGCCCGCCCAGCGGGCTCAACGGGCCAATTAAGGGCCACCCGGCAACAGGTGACATCACAGACTGAAATTTCATCTGTCAAGAGGTGTTGACAGATGAAATATCAGTGTTTCACAGCTGTTTGAAGCTGTCAAACACTGACAGTCTGACTTCTAACCTGAGTCCTTCTACGCAGACTCAGTTAGAACTCTCACCGGCACTGAAAGCTGCAGGCTGTCACTTTTGACAGATCGCAGCCATTCTGCTTTCAGTGCAGGCTGAATGATGGACTCCCGACACCTAGAGGAAGAAAGGCTGTTAAGGTAAGTACAGGTAATTTAAACATCTTTACACACTTTAGACATACCAAACACACTTACCTTTGCACTCATGCACCCATCACTCACCTGTACACCGACATCTCGACCCCTCCAAACCCTTCAACCCAACGGCCCGACTGCTCTAACCTGGCGTGGTTTGGAGCCGTCGGGAATCCCACACGACACCCTTCAAATAGGGATTAGGCTAAAAACTGCCTGTTAACTACCTGTTAACAGGCAGTTAATTGGCACTAATCCCTTCCCACCTCGGGTCGGCGGGTCCCAGTGCAGGGGCGAGTACCCGCCTCCTTTGAAACTTATGTGGAGGCGGGTTTTGAGCGGGATGGTGTCGGGACCCCCGAATTCGGGATTTTTGCCCCCCACACGCCTAAAAGCCCGCCTCATGGCACACTGAAAATCTAGGCCATTGAGTGTCTCCGCTTCCACCACTTCCATTGGCAGCGAGTTCCAGGTCCTCACCACTCGCTGCGTAAAAAGTTTTTCCTCACATCCCCCCTGTATCTCTTGCCCAAAACCTTAAATCTGTGTCCCCAAGTCCTTGTGCCATTAACTAGTGGGAACAGCTTTTCCCCGTCTAGCCTATCCAAACCCGTCATAATCTTGTACACCTCTATCAAATCACCCCTCAATCTCCTTTGCTCTAATGAAAACAAATCCAGCTTCTCCAACCTGTCCTTGTAGCTAAGATCCCCCATCCCCGTAACCATTCTGGTAAATCTCCTCTGAACCCTCTCAAGGGCCTTCACATCCTTTATAAAGTGTGGTGACCACAACTGGACGCAGTACTCCAGTTGTGGCCTAACCAGCGCTTTATAAAGGTTCAGCATAACTTCTCTACTTTTGTACTCAATACCTCTATTTATGAAGCCCAAGATCCCATATGCTTTGCTAACCACTCTCAATATGCCCTGCCACCTTCAGGGACCTACGCACATTAACTCCCAGGTCCCTCTGTCCCTGCACACTCTAAAACTGTACCATTAAGTGTATATTGCCCCTCCCTGTTTCTTCTGCCAAAATGCATCATCTCACACTTCTCTGCATTAAATTCCATCGGCCACTTGTCTGCCCATTCTGGTAGCCTTTCTATGTCCTGTTGCAGTCGATTGGTATCATCCTCACTGTTTGCGACACCCCCAAGTTTGGTGCCATTGGCAAATTTAGAAATTCTACTCTGTATTCCAATATCCAGGTCATTTACATATATATCAAAAAAAGCAGTGGCCCCAGCACTGACCTTCCTCCAGTCTGAAAAAGTCATTTACCACAACTCGTTGTTTTCTGTCCTTAAGTCAATTCCTTATCCAAGCTGCCATTGACCCACCTACTCCATGAGCCTCAATTTTAACCAGCCTTCTATGTGGTACTTTGTCAAACGCCTTCCAAAAATCCATGTAGACATCATCCACTACATCCCCTTCATCAATCCTCTCTGTTACTTCATTAAAAAATTCAATTAGATTAGTCAAACATGATCTGCCTTTTACAAATCCGTGTTGGCTCTCCTTAATTAGCTTAAACCTCTCCAAGTGCCCATTAATTTTTTCTTTGATTATTGTTTCTAAAACTTTACCCACCACTGATGTTAAACTGACCAGCGTGTAGTTACTAGGATTGTCCTTACACACTTTCTTGAAATATGGTGTCACATTTGGCACTTTCCAATCCTCAGGCATCAGGCAGCTCCCCCGCATCTAGGGAAGATTGGAAAATTATGGCAAGCCCTTCCACTTTCTCCTCCCCCAATTTCCTTAGTAACTGTAATGATCAATAACATGTCATTCTAGAATAGTACACTAGGTGGAGCTATAGAGCTGTAGAGCTGTATATCTAGTTGTATGTGTTTAAGACTACACTACCCATGATGCACTAGGCTACCCAGAAGGCAGTAGTCAAGATGGCTGCCTGCACACAGAAGCACACATGCGGAATCTCTATAGATGCTGTACCTAGAGAACGTGTACTGAATAAATGACTAGCTAGAAGCTAGCTGTGTTCATAATAAGAATGTCTAGTTATTAATGAACATAACATGGTACCAGGAGTGGGGTGGATGTGCCTGTTCGTAGGTAACTGGCTTATCACCCTTGGCAACACGAACTCAGGCAGCGCGGTTCTTGAAGCATGATGTTGTCTGAATACTCCTGCTCCACGCACTCCCACATCGCCAAGGTGACAAAACTGGCAGATTGCGGCAACTCTGAGGCACTGTGGGCGCCACCATGTTGGACTAGAAAAGTTTCATGGCTACATATATGGACTTCCCACCTTCACAGTTGAGACAGACCACAGCCCACTGGTTGCCATCATAAAAAAGAACCTGAATGAGATGTCTCCAAGGATTCAACGACTCATGATGAAGCTGCAAAGATATGATTTTGAACTGATCTACACACCAGGCAAATACATAGTGTTAGCAGATGCACTATCCCGAGCACCCACAATGAGTCAAGTGAGCTCTACTGAAGAAGACGTGGATGTTCATGTGAGTATGGTCACTGCTGCGCTGCCCGTGTCAGACACAAAATCAAAGCAAATAGCAGAAGAAACAGTAAAAGATACAGTATTACAAACAGTAATAGAGAACATTCATCATGGTTGGCCAAAAGGTTCCTGTCCAAAATATTTTCACATAAGGTCAGAATTGAGTGTCACAAGTGGACTATTACTAAAACAGAACAGAATAGTCATTCCACAGGCTCTACGTCAAGACATGCTCAAAAGGATTCATGAGGGACACCTCAGAATTGAAAAATGCAAAAGGAGAGCAAGAGACACTGTTTATTGGCCTGGCATAAATAAGGACATTGAGAACATGATAGGCAAATGTGAGACATGTCAGAAACACCAAAACAAACAAACAAAGGAACCAATGATAGTAGCTGACATACCAACAGCACCATGGCAAAAGGTTGGTATGGACCTCTTTCATTTGAATGGTAAAGAATATCTAATAGTGATTGACTACTATTCTAACTATCCTGAGATGGCGCTGCTCTCAAGCACCACAACAAGCAGTGTCATAATGCATGTGAAATCCATCTTCGCCAGACATGGAATTCCCAGGATTGCCATTAGCGACAATGGTCCGTGCTTCAACTGTAAGGAGTGGCAACAGTTTGCAGCACAGTATGACTTTCAGCACATCACATCCAGTCCTCTGTATGCTCAGTCGAATGGTAAGGCAGAGAAAGGTGTTCAAGTTCTCAAGCAGCTACTGAAGAAAGCGACAGAAAGCAAGTCTGATCCTTATCTCGCCCTGCTGAGTTACCGAGCCTCACCTTTAGACTCTGGTTCTTCACCTGCTGAACTACTAATGGGTCGCAAGTTGTGCACCACGCTACCCTGCTGTGCAAAAGAAAAGCAAAGTAAGGAACTGAAACAGAGACTTCAACTGTTAAAGCTGAAACAGAAATCATACTATGACAAGTCATCCAAAACTCTAAAACCATTGACAAGGGATGATGTTGTCAGGATTGAGGATCCAGATGCATGGAACAGGAAAGCTACAGTTCTTGAGGAAGTAGGGCCAAGGTCATACACTGTTAGAACTGAGGAAGGACAGATTCTCAGGAGGAACCGCCGTTCCCTCCTGAAAACACAAGAAACTATCCAAGAGCAGATTGATGACAATGCCGCAACTGAATCTTGTCATTCACCACCAGAACAATCTCATGAAAACACATCAGACTTACCCGTGTTGAGAAGCTCCACACATGAAGTAAAGAAGCCTGATAGTTTTTTTTGTACTCAAAGATTAAATCTATGTTGAAAATGTGTTGACTGTTGTGAAAATGTTTATGTTTATAGAGCACTAGCAAAAGTGTTACTGATATCTTCTTTATCGTGTTTCGTGAAAGTTGATTGATATTGATTTTGTTTAACCTCAACGAAAGGGGGATGTAATGATCAATAACATGTCATTCTAGAATAGTACACTAGGTGGAGCTGTAGAGCTGTACATCTAGTTGCATGTGTTTAAGACTACACTACCCACGATGCACTAGGCTACCCAGAAGGCAGTAGTCAAGATGGCTGCCTGCACACAGAGCACACATGCGGAATCTCTATAGATGCTGTACCTAGAGAACGTGTACTGAATAAATGACCAGCTAGAAGCTAGCTGTGTTCATAATAAGAATGTCTAGTTATTAATGAACATAACGGCAACCTGGGATGCAAGCCATCTAGACCAGGCGACTTATCCACTCTAAGCACACCCAGTCTTTCCAGTACACCCTGTCTATCAATTTTCATCCCTTCCATTGCTTCTACCTTTTCCACTTCTACCGATATTTTATCAGCATCCACCTCCTTAGTAAACACCAATACAAAGTACTCATTGAGTATTCTAGCCTTGCCCTGCGCCTCTAAGCATATATCACCTTCTTTGTCCCTAATAGGCCCCATCCTGCCTCTTACTACCCGCTTACTGTTTACATGCTGGTAGAAGATTTTTGGGTTCCCTTTTATGTTAACCACCATTCTACTCTCATATTCTCTCTTTGCCAATCTTATTTTCATCTTCACTTCCCCTCTCAACTTATTGTATTTGGCCTGAAGAATTCACCTGACATGCATCATACACCCTCTTTTTTTGTTTCATCATCTCTATCTCCCTCATCATCCAAGGAGCCCTTGCTTTGGTTCCCTTACCCTTCCCTCTTGTTGGAATGTACCTAGCCTGTACTTGGAATATCTCCTCCTTAAAGATCACCCATTGTGCCATTACAGTTTTTCCTGTCAGTCTTTGGTTCCATTTTACCCTGGCTAGATCCTTTCGCATCCCATTGAAGTTAGCCCCATTCCAGTTTAAAAGTTCCACTCTAGATTGTTCCCTGCTCCTCTCCATTGCTAATCTAAATTTTATGATACGATGATCACTCGTACCCAAGTCTTGCATCTTGCACTAAACGCGGGCTAAACCAGCGTTTCAATTCAAGACCCCAACTTGGCCACCTCGGAGGCTCTTTAGCGCCTGAACACACTGCCAAAAATCACCTCCATAAACTTTGTGATTTCACAAATTCCAACCAGCACAGTTTTCTAAAAGCAGTTCAACATCACCTTAAATTTATTCTGGGGTTATCCTGGTAGCTCTTGGAGAGTACAAGGCTTCTCCTTTCTTCTGAAATTGGGCAATGATCCTGGTAGGAGTTTGCTCCCTGAAGAAACTCAAGTTAGTCTGCTCCTTCTGTCATCACACTCAAATCATTACATTCCTATTTGAGCTCAGATGTATTCCTCAGTTCTCCCACTGCTCTTTTTAAAGAGCAATAACTCTGGGCAATGTACAGACTTTCTGCCAAACATGTCCTCAAGTATTCAAGTCCTCTTTAAAATGCTTATAAGTTTACCCACTGTCATCAATCTTTCGCACTTTGAACATTGTATTCTTGACACAGAAGTAATTCCTGGATGCTGGCCATGTCTGTATCCAATAATGCTGCTTTATGAACTGCAGCTAATTTGGCCACCACCTCAGCACTTACCATCTTGGTGACGACAGCCAGCATTTTGTGATCCTAAAATCTCACAGTTCCCATGTACAATGGTTATCTCTTAAGTTTGCAATGATAATATTTATTATAATACGGAAAATAAAGCAGAATATCAAAACACAGTTAACTGCTGGTGTGATTAGAGATGGAGTTAGCTTTATTTGATACTGCATTTCTGTAATCCAACTTTATTCCTGTTGATACTAAACTTGTAGGAAAAATATAATAAAATATGTTGATAATGACATTGGACAGCCTGGACTAACTTTCCACTTCATATCTCATTTATCAACGATACCTATAATAAAAAGACAGGTACAATGTTAGTATGTATGTTCTAGATGTTTTCGATGCACATTGGTTCTTACTGCTTATGAACGTCTTAACTTCCATATAACTCAGTGTTATAAAATGAATTATCTGAACACTTACTCCTCCCTTTTTCTTGTCTTTTAGCCTTTAAAACTTCTGATCAGAGGCAGCCTGAGGACAGACATTTGATGCAGAATCTTCTTTTATAACTTTATGAACTGAAAGATCTCGATCCACATTGATGCTGTAACTGGGGAGGAACTCTGTGCTGTCACTGAAGAGAGGATTCTATACAAGGTGCTCCCAGGCACCTCTAACCATAAGATATACGGCTATGGGAACACAGCAGTGTAGTGGGATTCATTTTGGATTGCTCTAGCTAAGAGTCGGCACAAACATGATGGGCAAATGTGTTGAAAACTTATAGGGGGAGAAATTCGGTTGGTAGCGCCTCCAATTAGCGCCTAAAGAGGCCGAGAAGTGGGGCGTTAGCCAATTTTCAGCCGGGCGCAGTGAACCCAGCGCCTCGCCCCATATTGAGCATACATTTAGCGCCGGCGCGAAATCCTAGCGCCCGCTCACGGGCGCAGGCAGTTCATGACGTCATTTGAGTGTGCAATGCCTTTTGGGCGCCCCGGACCGGAAATTCAGTGGCGCCCCCCTCCGTAGCGCCTGGCGCTAATAAGGACAGCTTACCTGGAGCCTTCCCCAGTCGCTCTCAGGCTGGAGGGGCGTTATTTAAAGGGCACTGGTGTGGTTTAAAAGCGGCAGCCTTTTTGGCTCACAACTTCTTCGAGAGTTACAGAGAGTTGCTGGGCTGCACACTGTGAGCCATTTCACCACTGAGCCAGCACTGGCAGAGGAACTTCAGCCTTCTGACCATCACCTTGCTGTTGGTGAGCATTTCCAACGGCAAAACTTTCTTTGCACACTTATGGGGGCTGCATTGGAGGGGAATGTCCTGCTGCTGAATCATCTGGAAAGAGCACAGAGATGCAGGGAGAGAGGGGCAGGCATGCCCAGACGGAGGAGGACCAGCAGACGTCGCCACACCAGACCTTACGCTGCCAGGGTTTTCCGACAGCAGTTTTCCTACATGAACATGTCGGAGGAGCAGTGTATCAGAAGGCTGCGCTTTAGAAAGGAGGTGGTGACTGAGCTGTGCCACCTGCTTCAGCCAGATCTGCAGCCTCAGATAAGATGCAGGACATCTCTGTCGGTGGCTGTGAGGATGACTGTTGCCCTAAACTTCTTCGCAAGCGGCTCCTTTCAGGCCACAACTGGGGACATAGCCAACATCTTGCAGTTTGCGGTGCATTGCTGCATCCGTCAAGTGACTGATGCCCTGTTTAAAAGGAGGCAGCAGTACATTTCCTTCCCAATGACCCCGGACAAGCAGCGGGAGCGCGCCAAGGGCTTCGCTGCAATAGCGGACTTCCCCATGGTGCAGGGTGCCATTGACTGCACGCACGTGGCTTTGCGGGTGCCTGTAGAGAATCCGGAGGAGTTCCGCAACCGCAAGGGGTTCCATTCCTTGAATGTCCAGCTGGTCTGTGACCACCGACAGCTGATCCTCGCAGTGAATGCGCAATTCCCAGGCAGCAGCCATGACACCTTCATCCTGCACCAGACTTCTGTTGCAGACCTTTTCGAGGCCCCGGCTCACCCAGGAGGCTGGCTTCTCAGGGACAAGGGCTATCCTCTGTGCCCGTGGCTGATGACCCGCCCCTTTAAGAACTGGCCGGCGCCAGTGTGTCTTGGGGAAAGTGATTATTGACAGCACCTGCGCTGCGCCCCGCTGCCGCAAAATTGGGTTGCGATGCCGGGTTAGCGCCTTAAGAGTATCGCGCAGCGCCTGATTTAGCGCCGCAATCACCTTCAGGGGCGCTGCAACCCAATATCGCGCCAGCTGGCGCTAAATTGCGCCTGGCGCTAAACTTTGCGCATCGCCAGGACTAGCGGCCCAAACGGGGCTATACCCAATTTCTCCCCCATAGGGTTCTATGGTTAAATCTTAAAGTAGAATGCACTGAAACAGAGGAATAGGGGAGGATTTGAGATGGATGCAAGAGCAACACCAATGGTATGTTAGGAGAGAGCGCCCATGTGTAGCATCTTTCCTCCATTCTATCCACCTATTTTTCTCTACTTTTGTACTCAATACCTCTATTTATGAAGCCCAAGATCCCATATGCTTTGCTAACCACTCTCTCAATATGTCCTGCCACCTTAAGGACCTATGCACATTAACTCCCAGGTCCCTCTGTTCCTGCACACACTTTAAAACTGTGCCATTAAGTGTATATTGCCCCTCCCTGTTCCTTCTGCTAAAATGCATCATCTCACATTTCTCTGCATTAAATTCCATCTGCCACTTGTCTGCCCATTCTGCTAGCCTTTCTCTGTCCTGTTGCAGTCGATTGGTATCATCCTCACTGTTTGCCACACCCCCAAGTTTGGTGTCATCAGCAAATTTAGAAATTCTACTCTATATTCCAATACCCAGGTCATTTATATATATCAAAAAAAGCAGTGGCCCCAGCACTGACCCTTGGGGAACACCACTGTCTACCATCCTCCAGTCTGAAAAACAGCCATTTAGCACAACTCGCTGTTTTCTGTCCTTAAGCCAATTCCTTATCCAAGCTGCTACTGACCCACCTATTCCTCAATGTTAACCAGCCTTCTATGTGGCACTTTGACAAATGCCTTCTGAAAATCCATGTAGGCAACATCCATTGCATTCCCTTCATCAATCCTCTCTATTACTTCATCAAAACATTCAATTAGATTAGTCAAACACGATCTTAAAGTAGAATGCACTGAAACAGAGGAATAAGGGAGGATTTGAGATGGGTGCAGGAGCAACACAGAAATCACAGAAACCCCACAGTGCAGATAGAGGCCATTTCGGCCCATCAAGCCTGCACCGACACATATCCCACCCGATCCCCGTAACCCCTACACCAACACAAATCCCACCCTATCCCCACGTATTTAATCCCCTCTAACACTAAGGGTCAATTTATCATAGCCAATCAACCTAACCCACACATCTTTGGACTGTGGGAGGAAACCGGAGCGCCCAGAGAAAACCCACGCAAACACGGGGAGAATGTGCAAACTCCACACAGACAGTCACCCGAGGCCGGATTCGAACCCGGGTCCCTGGCGCTGTGAGGCAACAGTGCTAACCACTATGCCACCAATGGTATGTTAGGAGAGAACTCCCATGTGTAGCATCTTTCCTCCATTCTATCCACCTATTCTGTGTATCTTTTCAAGCAAATCAAAATTACCACTAATGTTACGTGTGTAAAAGATAAACTCACTTAGGTGACTTAGGAATATCAAAAATGCAATTACTGGCTTCACTTCTATATGACATCATGTGAATCCCTCTAACCTATCAGTGTTGTACACTGTCGACAGCAATTATTTTACGCATATCACCTTTGTGGAAGTTCTGTACCTTATTCTAGCTGTGAGTTTGATTGACCTTCAGCTTCCATTTGCTTCTGTTCTGCCATGGCCTGCAAGGTGTAATAACAGTTAATAACAATTACAAATATATTTTAATACAGATAAATTACTATTCCAGGACGTACATCCTTTTTTTGAATAATGAATCTCTTCTACTACTATGCGTGTATTAGCATCAATATGAAAAAAGGGTACCAGTTCCTTTAAGAAATCCATTAAGACACATGAAACCACCTTGAAGCTTCCAGACATGATTGTTTCACTCCCACACCCTGTATCAGGTCACCAACATCATTTCCTGTATTTTTTTTGCTAGGGATGTCTTCCACTTTTCAGCTAGACCCATTCACTTTTAAGAGACTGCTTTGCTTTTAGTGGGAGCTAAAACGGGATACCAAAAGTCAATTTTTTAGCTGCTATTTAGAAAAAAAGTGCTCTACACTTCGGGTTTGTGCCTGTGATTTCCCGATATGTGCCCCTGAAGGGCAAGGCTGCACTTCCCGAGAACAGATTCCGAAAATGTACTCTAACATATAAGAAACCACTATTTAGTTGCAATGGCCTTTCTACTATGAAAGTGGTTCCATGATTGTGTTGGCTCCTTTTGATGTCATATTGCACGATTATACCACAGGACAAATTTGATAAGTACAGGAAACTCTTTTTTATCCGGCACCGACGGGACTGGCGTGGTGCCGGTTTATCAAAAAGTCCGGATTACAGAGAGGTATAGTAAAGGGTACGAGAGCCCAGTACATGGCCACAGATCCAGGCGTCCCTGTTGCATAGCAACAGGTGCAGGAACCCCGGTTACACGGCCACAGATCCAGGAACGGCCACTGATATGAAGTAAAACTTACCTGAACCTACTCCTGAATTTTGCCGGTTAACAGAGATTTCCGGTTATTTTAGGTGCCGGTAAATTGAGAGTTTCCTGTATGGGACAACTGCACATGCACAAATATTGTACATACTTTTTGAGACCAGCTATCTGGCCAGGACCTTCCCAGATGTCAGGATGCCATCCACTCAGGCCAGGAATGGTGAAAGCACTTTGTAAATCCAGATGTCTTACCCACAGTCAGACATAAATTGGTGATCTAACAGTAAGTGTTCTTGGCAAGAACTGTTTAGCTTTGCACCCGGTGATATTATCAGAGGCTTGAGCAAAAAGCCAAAATTAACTGCCTGCAACAGCTATAGCACTGGCGACCTTATATTACAAAATTATTTCCGACTGTGATATTGTAGTATAATACAACAGCTTCCATTTTGTACCATGTATATTTTGCATTGATATATAATTAGGGTCTAGTAATAATCTATGCATTTAAATTCAGTTGTAAGCCTTTATTCCTACAATTCCTTATTTTTATTCAAAAGATATGTATTATAAAAAAAATTCTAATCCCTAGCTTCTGTCCAGTTTTGGACTCAGCAATCCGAAAGTTCCCTTTGTGGTTACTAAGATGGATACAGTAGTGCAGTGGTTATGTTACCAGACTTGAAAGCCAGAGGTCTGGACTAATAATCCAGAGAACATAAATTCAATTAAGAATTTGGATTCAGTTTTTAAAAGGCTGGAAATATAAAGCTAGTATCAGTAAAAGCCACCATGAAGCTCTTTCACTGTCGTAAAAATTCAACTGGTTCACTAAAGTCTGTAGGGAAGAAATCCTGCTGTCCTTACCCGGTCTGGCCTATATGTGACTTTTGTCGCACACCAACGTGGTTGACCCAACTTCCCTTTGAAGTGGCCTAGAAAACCACTCCGTTGCAAGAAGCACAGGATAATAATTTAAATATACCCTTCAACTCTTTATATAATTCTGATGGAAGCTCCTGATGCCAAAAGTCATCTATGCCTGTATGGTGGGTGGTGCACTTCCAGCTCGTAATGAGCATGCGCTTTCTGTCCACCATACTGGATGCTTATGAGGCCCTTTAGCGTCCGAAAAATGGGTGTTGTGTGGTCGAATTTCTGGGCCGTTATATTTAGTCTCTAATAGCGACAGTGTGGCATGTTTTGCTATATTACTGAATTAAGTTGAATTAAAGTAAGAGTCACTATAATTGTTATTCTTCACATTCACTTACAGACTAAAATAAGCTAGTTAGCTGATTTATATTTGGCTTCATCTCATTAAAGTTTACTCAATCTAACATTCAGAAGATTGGTAAAGCACATGTGGTATCCACTTCATATAACAAGGAATTTCAATGTTATAACACCCTTGGTCAAGGTATCATATGACTAGATATTGGGTAGTAAAGGTAAACTTCTGATTGCAAGGGATGTGGTGTCCACCTTTTGGGAGAGACTGGTGAGTTCAGTGAACCTGAAAAAATACCTAGAGCAGACACAAAATTTGTAATACAACTATAAACAATGAAAAATCTAAAACTTTTTTTTAAAAGTAAAGCCTCTTTATATGATCAGGAATAAAGAAAGGCTCTCTATTATGTGTTGTGAATACAAGTAAGGAGTTAATAATTGTCCAATAACAAATTATTTCCAGCATGGGACATCTAGGATCTGCTGTCAATAATACGAGAAAAAAAATCTGAACTAATTGCCCAGAATGAGCAAGGCCTTAAGTGAAAGAGGAAGGTCACTTTAGATGAAATTTTCTTATCATCATCATAATCATAATCATAATCAACTTTATTGTCATTGTTAGTGCACAAGTGCAGTACAACGAAATGTAGGCTTGCGGCTCCCGAGAGTGTACATTTAGATTAAGACATTTAAACATTCAACATTCATTTGGCTTGTAATACATTAACATAAACATAACCATAGTAAAGTGCATTGGCAGATGTGCAGGCTTTAGAGTTTATTTGTGGAGTTCAGTAGGATGACAGCCCTGGGAAAGAAGCTGTTCCTAAATCTGGTCGTTCGGGTGCGAATGCATCTGTAGCATCTCCCAGATGGCAGGAGGGCGAACAGACTGTGGCTAGGGAACAGACTAGGGAAAATGTAATCCAAGTGTTGCCCCCAACCCTCTACAGGATGGTGTCAATGTCGTATTTAGATGTAGAGATTGAGCAAAGCAAGAAGAAGGAGCTAAAATTTTGCTTTTTATGCTACAGTTTACATTTATTCCAGATATAATGACCGTAATTCCATGGAAGCCTGGGAACAGAATTCAAGTGGTATTTTCCCTTAGGGTGGGACTTCCACTTGGTTCTTCTCATACCCCTGACTCCAACTCATTTTCTGTGTCAGGAGCATTAAAATATTTTGGATGGTCATCAGCGTCATTTATGGTGCTAATAGGATGCTCAACTCTGGTGGTGAGGAGAACATTTGTTGAGGTACCTTGCTGCAGCATAAATGGGTCCACAGTTCTAGTTCTGTGGCCAATTACATAAGGGAAAATACCACTTGAATTTTAACCTCCCCACAACAGGAAATATGTTGTATGATGTATTTACAGCATAACCTGAGAAGAAATTCAGCCTGTATTGTGCGAAAAATAATATACTGTGCCATAGTTCTCTCTAATATTGGTGAATGAAACTCAGTGTTGCTACATACCTTGTTAGAAATCCCTACAGAAGAATATAATGCCTTAGGGTTGAAGTGTACACGACTGAACTCTTTTGACCCTGGCTTCCTTTCTTGTGGTGGATGTGGAATGTGACCTTCTGAAGATATTTCTCTTCTAGTTCCACTGATGGTGCCGGTTTCTGTTGCATGAACAGGAACATTGGTTGGATTTTCATGTAGGGAACCCTTGATCTGCTGTGCTATTAGTTCATTTCCAGATTCCTGCTGACCTGTCTTGTGTAGAATGTCCATGAAAGCTTCAAAACTTTGCCTTCTCTCATATTGTGCATTATTGTAACGCAGTTTCTCAACTGATAAGTCATTAACTGTTTTATCACCAATACTGTCCCTTTTTTTGAGTGATGATGGCTGTATATTATCCCCTACAATAGTATCTCTATTGTCAGCATAGCCCTCAGGAATCATAGGTTCTTCATTTACGTTATTTGAACTGATATCAAACAGACCAGTATCTTCATGTATTATTTCCTCCTCTTGGTTGACATTCTCCTCCCCTTTTTCCTCCTCCTCACCTTCATCCTCGTCATCATTCGTCGAATCTATCGGCACATCATGGGCTACGAGACGTATGATTAATTCTCTTTTATTTTTCACATCTTTTAAAAGTTCTACTTTAGAAATGTCAGGGTTGAACAAATTTATGAAGGAGTTTCTAGCGATCACCTGTTACACACAAAATATGTATGAGATTTTATCTTATACAGCTAGACTAAAACTATACAGTAAGTCCTCCCATTATGCAGCTTATAGGGAAGATTTTCTATGTGCTACATCTAGTGCACAGTGGTATTCAACAACAGCATCAGTAACTTGCATTTATATAAGGCCTTTCACGTAGTAAAACGTCCCAAGGTGGATCGCAGAAGCGTAATCAGACAAAAATCAACACTAAGCCAAAGAAGGAGGAGTTACTAAAAACTTGGTCAAAGAGGTAGGATTTAAGGAGGGTCTTAAAGGATGAGAGAGAGGTAGAGAGGCTGAGAGGATTAGGGAGGGAAATCAAGAGCTCAGTGCCTAGACAGCTAAAGGCACAGACACCAATGGTGGGGCAAAGGGAGTAGGAGATGAGCAAGAGGCCAGAGTTGAAGGAACGCAGAGTTGTTGGAGGGTTGTAGGGCCAGAGGAGGTTACAGAGATAGGGAAGAGTGATGCATGAAGGGATTTGAACACAAGGATGAGAATTTTAAATTGGAAGAATTAGGGGACTGGGAGCCAACGTAGGTCAGTGAGCACGTGGGTGAGCGGAACTTAGTGTGGGTAGGACACAGGCAGCTGCATTGTAGTTGAGCTCAAGTTTATGGAGGATGGAGGCCGGCCAGGAGAGCATTAGTATAGTTGAGTCTCGAGGTGACAAAATATTCTTACTCCATATTCTCCCATCCAAGCAGTGATCAGGTTATTTGCTCAGAGACCTCTGCTAATGCTACTATTTAACTAACGACTAGCAAATGCACACAAAAATTTGTTCACGTTGATAAGCCTTTTGATTTTACCTTCATCTTTTTCTTTCTCCTTCACTGGGCACCTCTCTCAAATAGTCTGGATTTGGGGGGGGAAACTGATTCATAGCAAATATGGATGAAAGGATAGAAAAACAAACTAAAATCTAAAACTATGCAGTTGAAATTATAGTAGAACTACAATAAAGATGGTTTCTTTTAAATTAAATATCTGTTGTTGGAGCTGCACTCATCCAGATAAGTGGAGAGTATTCCATCACACTCCTGAATTGTGCCTTGTAGATGATGGAAAGGCTTTGGGGAGTCAGGAAGTGAGTCACTTGCCACAGAATACCAAGCCTCTGACCTGCTCTTCAAGCTCCAACATCACTGAAGAAGCTCAACACCATTCAGGACAAAGCAGCCTGCTTGATTGGCACCCCACCTTTATCATTCACTCCCTCCACCACCGGCACACTGCAGCTGCAGTGTGTACCATCTACAAGATGCACTGCAGCAACTCACCAAGGCTTCTTCGACAGCACCTCCCAAACCCACAAGCTCTACCATCTAGACAAGGGCAGCAGGCACATGAGAACACCTCCAAGTTCCCCTCCAAGTATTTATGTGACTGGTCCAGTTAAGTTTCTGGTCAATGGTGACCAGCAGGATGCTGACGGTGGGGATATGACGATGGTAATGGCGTTGAATGTCAAAGGGAGGTGGTTTGACTCTCTCTTGTTGGAGATGGTCATTGCCTGGCACTTGCATGGCGTGAATGTTACGTGCCACTTATCAGCCCAAGCTTGAATGTTGTCCATGACCGGAATCTTTACCTTGGAGTTGGGTTGCGTGTGTGAGGACTGTGTAGCAGGTCAGGAACCCAAAGATGTGAACAGCGCATACTGTACTGTGCGTTTAACTTAATGGCCCAAATTAAAACAGTCATGCGCATTTCCCAGCCAAATTAAATGGAGTGGCTCTGATGACTTCAATGATGACTCATTTTCAGTGTGGATATTTAAACCAGCCTTGCACACATTTAATTTGAAGGTTGATGTAGGAGTGCAGAAGGCAGTTTCCAGAGGTCTCATTAATGCAATAAAACTGATAAATCTGTGGGTCATGGAGACAAGGTAGAGGGCAGCGCCAAAATTCATCAATGCCTCCCTGGAAATTCTGGTGCAGGCAGTAAGAGCATGCAGGGAGGTCCATTTTCCTGGTGATCGATGAAAACGACCACCCAAAGACACAAAAAAGGCATGGCTGGAGATCGCAGAGGATACGAAGTTGGCTAAATGGATATGAAAGTGGTTAAGTGACAGGAAACAGAGAGTAGTGGTGAATGGTTGTTTTTTTGGACTGAAGGAAGGTATACAGTGGTGTTCCCCAGGGGTCGGTACTAGAACCAGTGCTTTTCTTGATATAAATGACTTGGACTTTGGTGTAAAGAGACAATTTCAAAATTTGCAGATGATACAAAACTTGGAAGTGAGGAGGATAGTGATAAACTTCAAGAGGACACAGACAGGCTGGTGGAATGGGCGGACATGTGGCAGCTGAAATTTAAAGCAGAAAAGTGCGAAGTGATACATTTTGGTAGGAAGAATGAGGAGAGACAATATAAAGTAAAGGGTACAATTCTAAAGGGGGTGCATGAACAGAGAGACCTGGGGGTACATGTGCACAAATTGTGAAGGTGGCAGGGCAGGTTGAGAAAGCGGTTAAAAAAGCATACGGGATGCCGAGCTTCAAAAGATGTAATAGCAGAGCACTTGGAAAACAGTGACAGGATCGAACAAAGTCAACATGGATTTACAAAAGGTAAATCCTGCTTGACTAATCTACTGGAATTTTTTGAGGATGTAACTGGTAGAATAGATAAGGGAGAACCAGTGGATGTGGTGTATTTGGACTTTCAGAAGGCTTTCGATAAGGTCCCGCATAAGAGATTAGCATGCAAAGTTAAAGCACATGGGATTGGGGGTAAGGTACTGACTTGGATAGAGAATTGTTGGCAGACAAGAAGCAAAGAGTTGGAATAAACGGGTCTTTTTCTGAGTGGCAGGCAGTGACTAGTGGGGTACCGCAGGGATCGGTGCTAGGACCCCAGTTATTCACAATATATATTAATGATCTAGACGAGGGAACTAGATGTAATATCTCTAAGTTTGCAGATGACACAAAGCTGGAAGGGCGTGTGTGTTGTGAGGAGGATGCAGAGAAACTCCAGTATGATTTGGACAGGTTGGGTGATTGGGCAGATGCATGGCAGATGCAGTATAATGTGGATAAATGCGAGGTTATCCACTTTGGTGGCAAAAACATGAAGGCAGATTATTATCTGAATGGCAATAGATTGGGAAAAGGGGAAGTGCAACGAGGCCTGGGTGTCCTTGTGCACCAGTCGCTGAAGGTAAGCATGCAAGTGCAGCAGGCGGTTAAGAAGGCAATTGGTATGTTGGCCTTCATAGTGAGAGGACTCGAGTACAGGAGCAAGGATGTCTTGCAGTTGTACAGGGCCTTGGTGAGACCACACCTTGAGTATTGTGTGCAGTTTTGGTCACCTTATCTGAGGAAGGATGTTCTTGCCATGGAGGGAGTGCAGCGAAGATTCACCAGACCTGGGATGGCAGGAATGACGTATGAAGAGAGATTGGGTCGATTAGGCTTATATTCGCTAGAGTTTAGAAGAATGAGAGGGGATCTCATTGAAACTTATAAAATTCTAACAGGACTAGACAGACTAGATGCAGGAAGGATGTTCCCGATGGAGGGGTCACAGTCTAAGGATAAGGGGTAAACCATTTAGGACAGATGAGGAGGAATTTCTTCACCCAAAGAGTGGTGAACCTGTGGAATTCTCTACCACAGAAGGCAGTTGAGGCCAATTCACTAAATATATTCAAGACGGAGTTAGATATATTTCTTAAGGCTAAAGGGATCAAGGGATATGGAGAGAAAGCAGGGACAGGGTACTGAATTTGGATGATCAGCCATGATCTCATTAAATGGTGGAACAGGCTCAAGGGGCCGAATGGCCTACTCCTGCTCCTACCTTCTATGTTTCTATGTTTCATAAATAGAGGCATAGGCTGTGATTTTTTGTGAAGAGGTAACAGAGAGAGTAGACAAGGGTAATGCAGTAGATGTAATTTATCTAGATTTTCAAAAGGCCTTCGATAAGATACCACATAATAGACTAATGAATAAGATCCGGGAATGCGGAGTCAGGGGACAAGTAGTAGAATGAATAGTTAGCTGGTTTCAAGACAGAAAGCAAAGAGTAGGGGTAAAGGGTAGCTATTCAGAGTGGCAGAAGATGGGAAGTGGTGTTCCACAAGGATAAGTGCTGGGACCACTGTTGTTCACAATTTATATTAACGATTTAGACTTTGGAATCAAAAACACAATTTCTAAATTTGCAGATGACACCAAATTGGGGGAGGCGGAAGGTGGGATAGTCAATACTGAGGAGGACTGCAACAAATTACAAGAAAACCTTAATAAACTTGCAGAATGGGCATATAATTGGCAAATGAAATTCAACACAGATAAATGTGAGGTATTATATTTTAGTAAGAAAAATAGGAAGGTCACATATTACTTGGAAAATAAGAATCTAAATGGGGTCGAGGAACAAAGGGATCTCAGAGTACAAATACACAAATTACTAAAAGTATCAACACAGGTTAACAAAGCCATAAATAAAGAAAACCAAACACTAGGGTTTATTTCTAGAGGGATAGAATTGAAAAGTAGGGAAGTTATGCTAAACTTGTATCAAACCTTGGTTGGACCACACTTGGAGTACTGTGTGCAATTCAGGTCGCCATATTATAAAAAGGATATAGAGGCACTGGAGAGGGTGCAGAGAAGATTTACAGGGATGATACCAGAAATACAAGGGTATACCTATCAAGAAAGAATGAACAGGCTGGGTTTCTCTTCTTGTGATAAGAGAAGGCTGAGGGGTGACCTAATAGAGGTCTTTAAAATCATGAAAGGTTTTGATAGAGTAGATACAGAGAGAGTGTTTCCACGTGGGGAAGAGCAAAACTAGAGGCCATCAATATAGGATAGTCACCAAGAAATCAAATAGGGAATTCAGAAGAAATTCCTTTACCTAGAGAGTGGTGAGAATGTGGAACTCGCTACCACAGGGAATGGTTGAAGTGAATAGTATCGATGCATTTAAGGGGCGGTAAAATAAGCATATGAGGGAGAAGGGAATAGAGGGTTAGGTTGATAGAATTAGAGGAGGAAAGACGGGAGGAGGCTCGTGTGGAGCATAAACGCCGGCATGGACAGGCTGGGCCGAATGTCCTGTTTCTGTGCTGTATATCCTATGTAATAAGTTTCAGTTATATGTATGACACAGATAGATTTATTTCTTTGCACCACTTTCCGGTCTTGTCCATTTTTGCCCGCTTGCTGGGAAGTGGCCGTGTCACTTGGAGTGAATGATGAGACATTAGTTAACCTTGAGCTATGGGGGTTTGGGTGAGAGGAATGACTTGGTTGCTGTAGGGCTGCTTTATGGTGTTGTTGGGAGTTGCCGGGGGGTGGGGGAGACTTAGTACAGCCTGTGGCAGCCATATGGGTACATTGGAGCAAGTTAAGTAAATCCGGCCATTATGAGGCCATGTCGGGCTTCCCAGGCAGCAATGTGCACTGCTGCTGGTGCCATCTCTACCTCAGGTTCCTCCTCCTCCTCCTCATCTTCCAACTGTTCTTCCTCTTCTTCCTTCTCCTCTGCAGAAGCTGTGCGCTCTGCGCCTTGCTCCTCCTGCAGCTCCAATCCTCGCTGCTGTGCTATGTTGTGCAGCACGCAGCAAACAACAATGATTCTGGAGACCCTGGCTGGTGCGTACTGAAGAGCTCCTCCAGATCTGTCAAGGCATCTGAAGCACATCTTCAGCATGCCTATTGCTTGCTCTATGACACATCTGGTGGACATTTGGCTGTCATTATAACACTCCTCGGCCTCAGTGCTTGCCCTCTTCAAGGGTGTCATGAGCCACGTCTTCAGTGGATAGCCCTTGTCTCCAAGCAGCCAGCCAGTAAGTCTGTTTGGAGGTGCGAAGAGCTGAGGGAGGATGGACTAGCGCAGCACAAAAGAAACATGGCAGCTGATGATCTTTTTATGGTTGCAGATGAGCTGCATATTGAGGGAGTGGAAGCCCTTGCGGTTCACAAACACTCCTGGGTGATGTGGGGGTGCCTTTGATGGCCAGATGTGTGCAGTCGATGATGCCCTGCACCTGTGGGAAGCCAGCCAGAGCCGCAAAGCTAAGCGCCCACTCAGTAACATTGGCTTCATCAGCGGCAAAGTTGACATAATTAGCTGACTTGTCAAACAGGGCATCGGTCACCTGGGTGATGCATCTGTGGGTGGCTTACTGCGAGATCATGCAAATGTCTGCTGCAGATCCCTGGAAGGAGCCTGAGGCGAAGAAGTTGAGGGTGGTGATGACTTTGACAGCCACTGGTAAGGCATGTCCACCAGGTCCTCTGGGCAGCAGGTCTTGTTCCAGCAAGCTACAAATGTATGCAACAACCTGGCGCGATAGCCTGAGCCTCCTGAAGCACTGCTGCTCAGTCACGTCCAGGAAGCTCACCTTCTACCTGTATACCCTGTATTGGGAGTATCACCTCCGCAGTGGTACACTCCTGTGCTGAACCCCTCCTGTGGAGCATCAGGACATTGACGAGAAGGCTGGTGTTGTGGTCGCTGCTGCTGGTGTGGCTGGTGTTGTTGGTGCCGGGCTCCTCTTGTCCGATTCTGAGCTTCAAGCTGTGGCAGCATAAGCGGCACCCATGCTGTTGTAATAGATGGCAGGTAAAGTGGAGATCAGAGGTCCAATCAATGTTGTGATAGTGACTAGTAATGTGGTGAGAGTGGCTTTCGAGGTTGCAGAAATGTGCGAGGACACATCTAGGCTGCATGCAAAATTCATCCTCACTCCTCATTAAAATGATTTCAGTCATGATTCTCATCTAAAAACCCAAGCTCATCGGCATTACACTGAAAAGATGGACCAATATTGGGGATGCCTAAACGCAAGTAATGATTGCCACAGGCTTTTTTCACTACTTAAAGGGGAGATCTATTGATGCTGCAGCACCTCATCCTCAGCATTGTTGGGTGTGCAGCTGCCTCAACAACCATAAGAAGGAGCACTTATTTACAAATCCTGATGGCAGATCTCTGCCCCAGGGAGAGAGCCCAGAGGTTTTCCGAGGAAGCTTTGGAGGCATTGGTTTTAGCAGTGGAGAGAAGGCGGGTGGTCCTTTACCCCCCAACTGGCAGGAGGCCCTCGTCACAAGTCTGTCAGACTATGTGGAGGGAGGTGGCACACCATCACAGGCAGTACTGTTCTCCCCAGGGCCCACATACAGTGCAGGAGGAAGTTTAACGAGCTCACACGGATGGTCAGGGTGAGTGAAGGCTTCAACAAATGCTACATACCACCATCTGTACTATAAGCTTCACACACTGCTCAATGCACCACACCCCCGGCACTCACCCACCAACAATCTCTACCAAGCAACACGAACACCCACATCTCACACCTTGCACACAATTCAACTATGGCAGGCACAAGAGTCATTAGTTAATAAAATTCATCTGATATGTGTGATATGTTTATAGATAAATTTATTAAGTGTGTTTGGAATATTTTGTGGTCTCTGTCATTTCACCTTTGTGTCCAGGAGGACACTGTGATATGGCATGAGACAGGGATGGTAAGATGGGGATGTGGTGAGCTACGGGGATCTGGGGTTTCATTCATGCAAATTGGAGTCTGATGAGCCGGTCATGGACAGCCCGTCCAGAAGGTCAATTGTCCTGCTGCCTCTGCCCTCCCTCCTGTTTCTCCTCCTCCTCGTCCTCTTCCTCCTCATCCTCCTCTGCCTCGTCCTCTTCCTCTTCAACCTCCTCTGCCTCGTTGTCCTCCTGAGGTAATTCCGCCATCCTGCAGCCCCATGACTGTGAAGAAGTGTTGTGAGCAGAATAATGAGTGACTTCTGCATTTGAATCAACACTCCCTATCAACGGCATTTTAGCGCTATCTTGTGGCACTAACATGTGGTGCAAACCACACGAATATTTCCCCCATTTTGTTTTTCTATTCTGGTAGATTGGTGAGGACGAGGTCAAGTATGATTTTCCCTCGTATTGGTTCTCTCACCACCTGCTGCAGCAATATCCTTCAGGACTCGGCAAGTAGTCAGTAGTGGTGCTACCGAGCTACTCTTAGTGATGGGCATTGACCCAGAGTAAACTTGGTGCCCTTGCCACCCTCAGTGTTTTTTCTAAGTGGTGTTCAACATGGAGGAGTACTGATTCATCAGCTGTGGGAGGGTGGTAGGTGGTCATCAGCAGGAGGTTGCCTTGCCTATGTTTGACCTGATGCCATGAGACTTCATGGGGTCGCCATGAGACTTCATGGGGTCCACAGTCAATGTTCAGCACACCCAGGGCCACTCTCTCCCGACTGTATACCACTGTGCCGCCACCTCAGGTGGGTCTGTCCTGCCGGTGGGACAGGACGTACCCAGGGATGGTAATGGAGGAGTCCGGGACGTTAGCTGAAAGGTATGATTCTGTGAGTATGACTATGTCAGGCTGTTATTGACTAGTCTGTGGGACAGCTCTCCCAATTTTGGCACAAGTCCCCAGATGTTAGTGAGGAGGATTTTGCAGGGTCGACCGGGCTGGATATGCTTTTGTCGTGTCTGAATCCAATGGTTTTAATCTTGTTATACTTTGTTCGTAGCGGTTTGTTACAACTGTGTGGCTTGCTAGGCCATTTCAGAGGGCAGTTAAGAGTCAACCACATTGCTGTGAGTCTGGAGTCACATATAGGCCAGACCAGGTAAGGATGGGTAAAGACAGCAGATTTCCTTCCCAAAAGGACATTAGTGAAACAGATGGGTTTTTACGACAATCGGGTAGGTTCATGGTCGCCATTACTGATATTTGGTTTCTTTCCAGATTTATTTAATTTACTGAATATAAATTCCCCAGCTGCCGTGGTGAGATTTGAAATCATGCCTCAAGATCATTAGTCCAGGCTTCTGGATTACTAGTCCAGTGACATAACCACTATGCTACCGTACCCCTAAAGTTGGTGTGCGGGGAAGGATGGAGGGTTAAGGGTGAGGTTAGTGACAGCGGAGCAAGGAGGAGGGAAGGATACGGGGTTGCGTAGCTAGTTCAAGGGGAAGAGCTAGGTGTATTTGGGACGGTAGGCAGGCGATAATCACGCCCAGTCTTTTGTGATAAAGCTTATTTTAGTTCTTTTTTTGAAGGGTGAGGGAAGAAATTTTTCATTTGATAATTTTGTCACCATGTGAATGTGAACTTTATTTTTTTGGTTATTATTGCCACATGTGAATCATCGGCTGAGGGCCAAGACAGCTCCAATACTAATCTTGCAGCATTTACAACTGCCACAAACTTCATCATCTCAGTCAGACCAACTATTACACATTGTAATTATTTTATAAATAAAAAGTACAGTAAATGAGTATACAATTAATTAGTTACTATTAAAATGACAAACATAAATATTGTGAATTCTAGACCCTTTTCTCCCTTTGGCTCACTTCTATGCATTAATAATGAAAACATACAGGCCTAGAAATTGGATAATGCCCAAAAACAGGAGCACTATGTGCCCGAGCCCATTCAAAGTAGTGCAGGCAGCACAAAAAATTCATGCTGCCTGCTCATTATAATGATTGCAGTGCGGATCTCAGCCCTAAACGCGCTGCTGATCGGCTTAGCGCTGAACAGGGGGGCCAATATCGGGTGCAGTCTACTTACCAATAAATTTGGCCTTGGCTCTCTGCACTACTTAAAGGGGAGGTTCTTTGATGCAGAAGCACCTCATTGTCATTGTGAACAGAGCCATGGCCCAACAACCAAGGGAAAGGGCAAGGAGATTTTCGGATACTGCACTGGAGGCTTTGGTTCCGGGGGTACAAAGATGCTGTGAGGTCCTCTACCCTCAGGGGGGCAGGAGGCTTCAAGGCTGAACACCAGAAGGCTGTGGAAGGAGATCGCTCAAGCCACCACTGCGACGAGTGTTATCACCTGGACCTGGATCCAGTGCCACAAAAAGTTTAATGACCTCACATGAGTGGTCAAGGTGAGTGAATGCATCTTCAAATGCCAAATCCCACCATCTGCGCCACTAGCCTCACACACTGCTCAATGCACCACACCCTCATCACTCACCTACCAACAAGCTCTAGCAATCACCTCACAATCATAGCTTCACCTCACCCTCACAATGGCGAATTGGAGGGCATATCACTAAATCCGTGATGAGCGGCAAAGTTGAAAGCATTGCTGATGATGACAGTATGCTCATACCTAATCCTTCTTCTCACATCCCACTTCCTCCTCATTCCACAATCTCTTCTTAATTACAAGCTGTTGATGGTGTATGCATGGATATCTTGTTTTTCCCCCCTCCACTCACCACAACCCGACCCTTGTGCCTTCTCCTTTTAGATACCCAAGAAGTCCTACTAGCAGAGCCAGTCCCTGAAGTCATGGAGGAGGAGAGTGAAGGAGAAGAGGCACTGTCACTGCATCTGACACTCACAGGCACCAGCTCAGTAAATGGCACTGCATGGACTTCAGAGGGTAGTATAGAGGTGGGATATGCATGTGGTGAGTCACCAGGCATGAGTGGGCTGCAACCAGGTGAGGGGGAAAGGGTAGCTTGGGTGCCAGCCAATGCTCCCCATGATATTTTTTGGGGTGTGTGACCCCTTTAAGGGGCTGCGCGGCCCATTCAAAATACTGCGCATGTACATTTATTCCTATTTAAAAGCCGGTCTGCTGGCTGTGTGGGAGCTGCTGAGAGCTGCGCAGCCACACGGCTTAAAGGGAACATTGGTGGCAGCTCCCCGAAGGGTGAGTTCATGCATGAGTTCTGCTGTACAGGACTCAGATGATGACCTTGATGGGGCGGCCTTGAGAAGAAGAATGTTTGTTTTGTGAGATGGCTCTCATTTCAGCTTTATGCCCAGGAGGATGTTCTGTGACAGAGTGATAGTAAGATGGAGAAGTGGTGAGCAACAGGGATCTGGGGTTTCATTCATTGGAACCGGAGTCTGATGAGATGCTCACGGACAGCCCATCTGGAATGGGGATCTGCTGCCTGCCTCCTCCCTTCTTCTTCCTCATTCTCTTCCTCCTCCTCCTGAGGTGGTAGGTGGTCCCGGAACCCATTGTGGCAAGGGCTATGCCCTCATGAGGGCCAATTTGTGAAGCATGCAGCAGACAACCACAAAATGGGACACAAAGCATGTGCTGGAGGGCTCCTCCCGAGCGGTCAAGGCAGCAAAGCCATTGCTTGAGGACCCCGATGGTTTGCTCGATAAGGTTCCTGGTGGCAGCATGGCTCTCATTATATGATTGCTGGCCACGAGTGGTGGGGTTGCGGAGGGGAGTCATCAGCCAGGTGCAAAGCGGATGGCCCTAGTCTCCGAGAAGACACCCTCGGGTTTGGCATAGGTTTACTTTTATTCATTCATGGGATCTGGGCGTCGCTGGCAAAGCCAGCATTTATTGCCCATCCCTAATTGCCCTTGAGAAGGTGGTGGTGAGCCACCTTCTTGAACCGCTGCAGTCCATGCATTGAAGGTAGTCCCACAGTGCTGTGAGGGATTTTGACCCAGCAACGATGAAGGAACGGCGATATACTTCCAAGTCAGGATGGTGTGTGACTTGGAGGGGAACTTGGGGGTGGTGGTGTTCCCATGAACCTGTTGCCCTTGTCCTTCTAGGTAGTAGAGGTCGCGGGTTTGGGAGGTGCTGTCGAAGAAGCCTTGGTGAGTTGCTGCAATGCATCTGGTAGGTGGTACACACTGCAGCCACAGTACGTCGTTGTTGGAGGAAGTGAATGTTTAAGGTGGTGAATGGGGTCCCAATCAAGTGGGCTGCTTTGCCCTGGATGGTGTTGAGCTACTTGAGTGTTGTTGGAGCTGCACTCATCCAGGCAAGTGGAGAATATTCCATCACACTCCTTACTTGTGCCTTGTAGATGGGGAAAGGCTTTGAGGAGTCAGGAGGTGAGACACTCGCAGCAGAATACCCAGCCTCTGACCTGCTCTTGTTGCCACAGTATTTATGTGGCTGGTCCAGTTAAGTTTCTGGTCAATGGTGACCCCCAGAATGTTGATGGTGGGGGGATTTGGCGATGGTAATGCCGTTGAAGTGCAGGGGGGTACTTAAAAAAGAAATTAGGAGAGCGAAGAGGGGGCATGAAAAAACACTGGCGGGCAAAATAAAGGAAAATCCCAAGGTGTTTTATAAGTATATTAAGAGCAAGAGGCTAACCAGGGAAAGAGTAGGGATCATTAGGGACCAAAGTGGCAATCTGTGTGTAGAGCCGGAAGATGTGGTTGAGGTTTTAAGTGAATATTTTGCATCTGTGTTCACTATGGAGAAGCACGATGTAGGCATAGAAATCAGGCAGGGGGATTGTGATATCCTTGAACAAATTAGTATTGAGTTGGGAGGAGGGACGAGCGGACTTAGTGGGCTTAAAAGTGGATAAATCCCCAGGCCCAGACGAGATGTATCCCAGGCTGCTGTGTGAGGCAAGGGAGGAGATTGCAGGGGCTCTGACATAAATTTTCAGAAGCTCTCTGACCACAGGGGAGGTGCCAGAGGACTGGAGGACAGCTAAAGTAGTACCATTATTCAAGAAGGGTACTAGGGATAAACCAGGGAATTACAGGCCAGTGAGCCTAACATCAGCGGTAGGGAAATTACTGGAAAAAATTCTGAGGGACAGAATTAGTCTCCACTTGGAGAGGCAAGGATTAATCAAGGATAGTCAGCATGGCTTTGTCAGGGGAAGATCATGACTAAGCAATTTGATTGAATTTTTCAAGGGGATGACTAGATGTGTGGATGAGGGTAGTGCAGTTGATGTAGTCTACATGGACTTCAGTAAGGCTTTTGACAAAGTCCCGCATGGAAGACTGGTCAAGAAGGTAAGAGCCCATGGGATCCAGGGCAATTTGGCATATTGAATCCAAAATTGGCTTAGTGGCAGGAGGCAGAGGGTGATGGTTGAAGGTTGTTTTTATGACTGGAAGCCTGTGTCCAGTGGTGTACCACAGGGATCGGTGCTGGGTCCCTTGCTGTTTGTAGTGTACATTAATGATTTAGATATGAATGTAGGAGGTATGATCAGTAAGTTCGCAAATTGGTGGAGCGGTAAATAGCGAGGAGGGTAGGCTCAGCCTACAGGACGATATAGACGGGTTGGTCAGATGGGCAGAACAGTGGCAAATGGAATTTAACCCTGAAAAGTGTGAGGTGATGCATTTTGGGAGGACTAACAAGGCAAGGGCACACACAATGAATGGTAGGACCCTCGGAAGGACAGAGGATCAGAGGGACCTTGGTGTGCATGTACATAGATCCCTGAAGGCAGCAGGACAGGTAGATAAGGTGGTTAAAAAGGCATATGAGATACTTGTCTTCATTAGCTGAGGCATAGAATATAAGAGCAGGGAGGTTATGATGGAGCTGTACAAAATGCTAGTTACACCACAGCTGGAATACTATGTGCAGTTCTGGTCGCCACACTATAGGAAGGATGTGATTGCATTGGAGAGGGTGCAGAGGAGATTCACCAGGATGTTACCTGGGCTGCAGCGCTTCAGCTATGAAAAGAGACTGGACAGGCTGGGGTTATTTTCCTTCGAGCAGAGAAGGCTGAGGGGGGACCTGATTGAGGTGTACAAAATTATGAGGGGCATAGATAGTGTAGATAGAAATAAACTTTTCCCCTTAGTAGAGAGGTCAATAACCAGGGGGCATAGTTTCAAGGTAAGGGGCAGGAGGTTTAGACGGGATTTGAGGAAAAACTTTTTCACCCATAGGGTGGTTGGAATCTGGAACTCACTGTCTGAAAGGGTGGTAGAGGCAAGAACCCTCACAACATTCAAGAAGCATTTAGATGAGCACTTGAAATGCCATAGCATACAAGGCTACGGACCAAGTGCTGGAAAATGGGATTAGAATAGACAGGGCTTGATGGCCGGCGTGGACACGATGGGCCGAAGGGCCTCTTTCTGTGCTGTATAACTCTATTACTCCATGGGCTCGAATTTATCAATGGGGACGTGATGGAGGCTGGACTCCCACTTTTTGGGTGGTAGTCCCGCCTCCATCGACTTGTGGCCAACCCACGCTATTTTCCCTTCATTGACCTTGTTAAGCCTGCCCAGCGGGCTCAGCAGGCCAATTAAGGGACGCCTGGTTACTGGTGACATCAGCGATTGACATTTCATCTGTCAAGAGCTTTTGACAGATGAAAATCAGCGTTTGACAGCCCTGTGAAGCTGTCAAACACGGACAATCTGTCTTCTAACGTGAGTCCTTCTACTCAGACTCAGTTAGAGAGCTCTCCAGACCAGAAAGCAGAGGCTGCAGCTTTTGACAGTTCAGCGGCCATTCTGCTTTCTGTGCCGGTGAACTGAGGGACTCCCAAGAACTGAAGGAAGGAAGCCTACAGGAGAAAGTAAAGATAAGTAAAACTTATTAAAACACTTTCCACTTACCTCACACACTTACCTCTGCACACATGCACCCATCACTCACCTGCACAACGGACATCTCGACCCCTCCAACCCCTTCAGAGCGACAGTCCGTCTTGCTAACTTGGCGTGGTTCGGAGCTGTCAGGAAGCCCACACTTCAGGGCTAAAAATAGGGATTAGGCAAGAAACTACCTGTTAACTACCTGTTAGCAGGCAGTTAATTGGCACTAATCCCCTTCCCGCCTCGGGGAGGCGGCTCCCAGCACAGGTCGGATACCCGCCTCCTGGGACACTGGCACAGAGGCAGGTTGGGGGTGGGATGGGTTCCTGCCCCCCGATTCTGCAATTTTCCCACCACTCCCGCCTCCAAACCCGCCTCCACGGGGCTTGGAAATTCAAGCCCTATGACTCTATGAATGTCAAGGGGTGATGGTTAGAATCTCGCTTGTTGGAGATAATCATTGCCTGGCACTTGTGTGGCGCGAATATTACCTGCCACTTATCAGCCCAAGCCTGAATGTCACCCAGGTCTTGTTGCATGTGGGCATGGACTGCTTTATTATCTGAGGAATTGCGAATGGCATTGAACACTGTGCAGTCATCAGCGAACATCCCCATTTTTGACCTTATGATGGAGGGAAGGTCATTGATGAAACAGCTGAAGATGGTTAGGTGTAGGATACTGCCCTGAGGAACTCCTGCAGCGATGTCCTGGGGCTGTGATGATTGACCACCAACCACCATAACCATCTTCCTTTGTGCTTGGTATGACTCCAGCCAGTGGAGAGTTTGCCCCCGATTCCTATTGGCTTCAGTTTTACTAGGGCTCCTTGATGCCACACTCAGTCAAATGTGGTCAGTAGCTGGAAGATTGCTGGACTGGTGCAGGATAAAGGCATCATGACTGCAGCCAGGATACCGGGCATTCACCATCATGATGCACTGGGCGTGGTCACATACCAATTGCACATTAAGAGTGGTAGCCTTTGGGGTTATGGAAGATTTCAGGATTAGTATGCGGCGCCTGTAAAGCCACGTATGTGCAATTGATGGCGCCCTGCACCATTGGGAAGCCCGATATCCTGGCAAAGCCAGATGCGTGCTCCTGCTGCTTCTCTCTGTTCTGAGAGAAGACAATGAAGTCCCTTTTGCTGGAGTATAGAGCCTCTATGACCTTCCAGATGCAGCGATGGATGGCGAGCTGGGAGATGTTAGGTATGCCTCCTGATCCAGCCTGAAAGGATCCGGTGGCGAAAAAAATTGAGGGCCTGGTCACGTTGAGGGCCACTGGCAGTTGTCGAGCTGCTCTGAGAACAGAAGAACATAAGAAAAAGGAGCCTGAGTAGGCCATTCGGCCCTTTGAGCCTGCTCTGCCATTCAACGAGATCATGGCTGATCTTCTGCCTCAACTCCATTCACCGGCCCTATCGCCATATCCCTTGATGCCCTTATTGTCAGAAATCTATCGACTTCTGTTTTGAATATACCCAATGACTGAGCCTCCACAGCCCTCTGGGGTAGAGAATTCCAAAGATTCCCCACCCTATGTGTGAAGAAATCTCTTCTCATCTCAGTCCTGAATGGCCTACCCTTTGTCTTGAGGCTGTGGCCCCTGGTCCTAGACTCCCCAGCCAAAGGAAACATTCTTCCAGCATCCATCCTATCAAGCCCTGTAATAATTTTGTATGTTTCAATGAGATCCCCTCTCATTCTTCTGAATTCAAGAGAATACAGGCCTAGTTTACTCAATCGCTTCTCATACGACAGCCCCGCCATCCCAGGAATCAATCTCGTGAATCTTCGTTGCACTCCCTCTATGGCAAGTATATCCTTCCTTAGGTAAGGAGACCAAAATTGTACACAGTACTCCAGGTGTGGTCTCACCAAGGCCCTATATAATTGGAGTAAGACTTCTTTACTCCTGTACTCAAATCATCTTGTAATGAAGGCCAGCATAATGCGAGGAGCATTCGTAATAAGGTGGATGAATTAGCTGCGCAAATAGAGGTAAACGAATATGATTTGATTGGGATTACGGAAACATGGCTCCAGGGTGGCCAAGGCTGGGAACTCAACACCCAGGGGTATTCAATATTCAGGAAAGATAGGCAAAAAGGAAAGGGAGGTGGGGTAGCATTGCTGGTTAAAGAAGGGATTAATACAATTGTAAGGAAGGATATTAGCTCTGATGATGTGGAATCTGTATGGGTAGAACTGAGAAATACCCAGGGGCAGAAAACGTTAGTGGGAGTGGTATATAGACCTCCAAACAGTAATGCAGAGGTTGGGGATGGCATTAAAAGGGAAATTAGAGAAATGTGCAATAAGGGCACAGCAGTCATCATGGGTGACTTTAATCTACATATAGATTGGGCTAACCAAATTAGTAACAATACTGTGGACGAGGAATTCCTGGAGTGTTTAAGGGATGGTTTCCTGGACCAATATGTTGAGGAACCAACCAGAGATCAGGCCATCTTAGACTGGGTATTATGTAACGAGAAAGGATTAATTAGCAATCTTGTTGTACGAGGCCCCTTGGGTCGGAGCGATCATAATATGATCGAATACTTCATTAAGATGGAGAATGAAGTAGTCAACTCAGAGACTAGGGTCCTAAATTTAAATAAAGGAAACTACGATGGTCTGAGGTGTGAGTTGGGTAGGATTGATTGGGGAATGTCACTCAAAGGGTTGACTGTGAATAGGCAATGGCAAACATTCAAAGACCGCATGAATGAACTACAGAATTTGTTCATCCCAGTTTGGCATAAAAATAAAACAAAAAAGGTGACTCAACCGTGGCTAACAAGGGAAATTAGGGATAGCATAAGATCCAAGGAGAGGACATATAAATTGGCCAAAAAAAGCAGTAAACCTGAGGATTGGGAGCAGTTCAGAATTCAACAAAGGAGGACAAAGGGATTAATTAAGAAAGGGAAAATAGAATATGAGAGTAAGCTTTCAGGGAACATAAAAACTGACTGTGAAAGCTTTTATAGATATGTGAAGAGAAAAAGATTGGTGAAGTCAAGCATATGTCCCTTGCAGTCAGAATCAGGGGAATTTATAATGGGGAACAAAGAAATGGCAGACCAATTAAATACATATTTTGGTTCTGTCTTCACAAAGGAGGACACAAATAACCTCCCAGAGATGTCGGGGAACATAGGGTCTGATGAAAGGGAGGAACTGAAAGAAATCAGTATTTGTAGGGAAATGGTGTTAGGGAAATTGATGGGATTGAAGGCCGATAAATCCCCAGGGCCTGATAATCTACATCCTAGGGTACTTAAGGAAGTGGCCCTAGAAATAGTTGATGCTTTGCTGATCATCTTCCAGCATTCGATGGAATCTGGAACAGTACCCATGGATTGGAGGGTAGCTAATGTTACCCCACTATTCAAAAAAGGTGGTAGAGAGAAAATGGGGAATTACAGACCGGTAAGCCTGACATCGGTAGTGGGGAAAATGCTAGAGTCCATTATAAAAGATGTAATAGCAGAGCACTTGGAAAACAGTGACAGGATCGGACAAAGTCAACATGGATTTACAAAAGATAAATCGTGCTTGACTAATCTACTGGAATTTTTTGAGGATGTAACTGGTAAAATAGATAAGGGAGAACCAGTGGATGTGGTGTATTTGGACTTTCAGAAGGCTTTCCATAAGGTCCCGCATAAGAGATTAGCGTGTAAAGTTAAGGCACATGGGATTGGGGGCAAGGTATTGACTTGGATAGAGAACTGGTTGGCAGACAGAAAGCAAAGAGTTGGAATAAATGGGTCTTTTTCCAAGTGGCAGGCAGTGACTAGTGGGGTACCGCAGGGATCGGTCCTTGGGCCCCAGCTATTCACAATATATATTAATGATCTAGACAAGGGAACTAGATGTAATATCTCCAAATTTGCAGACGACACAAAGCTGGGCGGGCGTGTGTGCTGTGAGGAGGATGCCGAGAAACTCCAGGATGATTTGGACAGGTTGGGTGATTGGGCAAAAACATGGCAGATGCAATATATCGTGGATAAATGCGAGGTTATCCACTTTGGTGGCAAAAACAGAAAGGCAGATTATTATCTGAATGGCAATAGATTGAGAGAAGGGGAAGTGCAATGAGACCTGGGTGTCCTTGTGCACCAGTCGCTGAAGGTAAGCATGCAGGTGCAGCAGGTGGTTAAGAAGGCAAATGGCATGCTGGCCTTCGTAGCGAGAGGGTTTGAGTACAGGAACAAGGATGTCTTGCTGCAGTTATACAGGGCCTTGGTGAGACCACATCTTGAGTATTATGTGCAGTTTTGGTCGCCTTATCTGAGGAAGGGTGTTCTTGCCATAGAAGGAGTTCAGCGAAGATTCACCAGGCTGATACCTGGGATGGCAGGAATGACGTATGAGGAGAGATTGGGTCAATTGGGCTTGTACTCGCTGGAGTTTAGAAGAATGAGAGGGGATCTCATTGAAACTTATAAAATTCTGACAGGACTGGACAGACTAAATGCTGGAAGGATGTTCCCGATGGTCGGGGAGTCCAGAACCAGGGGTCACAGTCTAAGGATAAGGGGTAGGCCATTTAGGACAGAAATGAGGAGGAATTTCTTCACCCAGAGAGTGGTGAACCTGTGGAATTCTCTACCACAGAAGGCAGTAGAGGCCAATACATTAAAAATATTCAAGAAGGAGTTGGATATATTTCTTAAGGCTAAAGGGATCAAGGGGTATGGGGAGAAAGCAGGGACTGGGTACTGAATTTGGATGATCAGCAATGATCGCATTGAATGGCAGAGCAGGCTCGAGGGGCCGAATGGCCTACTTCTGCTCCTATCTTCTATGTTTCTGTTTCTATTTGCCTTCCTAATAGCTTGCTGCACCTACACATTCACTTTCAGTGACTCATGTACAAGGACACCCAGGTCCCTTTGAGCTTCTGCATTCTCCAATCTTTCACCATTTTGGAAATATTCTGCCTTTCTGTTTTTTCTCCTATACAGATAACTGTAGCTGTAGTAAAGACAGCTGCTTGACGGTAGCTGTAGTAAAGACAGCTGCTTGACGGCAGTCGGATAAATAGGAAGCCATCTTGGCCATGCGGCAGTACTACACGAGCTGGCACTGACTCAAGACCTAATAAAGAGTACTCAACGATATCTACTCATAAGCCTCTTAATACTATAATATAAGATAACATTACATGGTACCAGGATTTATAGAATGCACGATACCGGCATACCACAACAATGGAAGGGATAAAACCACCGACTAGCCTGCAACTTGAAGGAAATCTGGCCGAAAATTGGCGCGAATTCAAACAACGCTTTCTTCTCTACCTCACAGTGATCGACGCCATGACTAGCTCTGGAACACGTAAGGTAGCTTTGTTGCTAACAGTGGCTGGCTCGCAGGCAATCAAGCTGTATAATACATTTACATTCGCAGCTGACGGTGACAAAAATGATCTGGACAAGGTGATAGATTTGTTCGATAAATACTGCACACCTAAAAAGAATGAAATGTTCAAGAGATTTGTTTTTCGCTCCCGCGGGCAAAAGCAAGGAGAATCCTTTGATGTTTTTCTGACGGACTTAAAAACAAAAGCACAAACATGTAACTTTGGAGACTTGAAGGAATCGATGATACGCGATCAGGTCGTTTTCGGAATACTTGACGAGAAGGTGAGGGAGAGAATGCTTAGGGACAATGACTTAACTTTGGATGCTGCAGTAAAAATATGTCATGCTAGTGAACTCTCAGCCATGCACACGCAAAAATTAGATGGGAGAACTACAGCAACGGGCGTGAGAGCGCTTGGACTGGACAACCTACCAGTGGATGTAGTACACAGAAGGGACACAAGAGGGCGCACAGAGTTCAGGACTATGACGCCATACGATTGCAGACGGTGCGGCAATAGACACGTGGCAAGACAGTGTCCGGCTTATGGGAAGAACTGCGCAAAATGTAAAGGCAGGAATCACTTTGCTAAAATGTGCTTTTGGGAAGAGAAAACCGAAGGTAAAAAGACAGTGCATGCTATTGAGACTGAAGACACGGAATCGGAGACTTTGTATGTTGGAATGGTGCAAAATGACTTAAAACAGGGTAAAGATATGGAAAAGGAAGTACATTCCGTAGGACTAAAGACTGAAGTTTGGATAGCCCCCTTGCTGGTAAATGGCACCATTGTTCCCTTCAAGCTAGATACGGGTGCTAAGGCAAACCTCATAAGCTGGAGTGATGCACGGAATCTCAAAGTGAGACCAAAAATACTGAACAAGACAGTGGCTTTGAAGGCGTACAATTGTCAAAGTATTGAAACAAAAGGAACGTGTAGGCTGAATGTTAAGGTAAAAAATCGCATTCACCCATTGACGTTTGTTATAGTGCCTGAAGGACATGAGTCACTGTTGGGGGATAAGGCATGTGTGGATTTGGGCTTGGTAAAACGAGTCTATACTATTAATGAACTGAACTGTGTGCAGAGTGCCCCCCAAGACAGTACAAATATAAAGCATGATGCTATAACACACAAGTACGCGGATGTATTTCAGGGTTTCGGAGCACTGCCCTTTACATACTCCATCAAACTGAGAGATGATGCACAACCTGTGATTCACGCACCCAGGAGAGTTCCGGTGGCCCTCCGTGAGAAACTGCAGAAACAGCTAGTCCGCATGGAGGGACTAGGGCCTAGAAATTCACTTTGGGCCCGCCAGCTGGCGTGCGCCCAAAAGTTAGCGCTGAGCGCAGAGCCAGTTGCGCCCGTCAAATATTCAGTTTTTGCGCCCCAAGTCGGAACCGGGCGCTATTCCAGGGTGTGCCCGCCCCCACTTGGGGCGCTGAAACTGAATTTCAGCGCTCTAGGCGCCGCTGCGCCACCCGCTGCGGAGCGGCAGGCTGCGGTACTGCAGGCCTCCTCCTTCTCTTAAGGGGGAGGTGCCTGCAACGGGGAGATCGCCGCTGGATAGTGCCGGCAAATGAGCCTGGCACCACGGAGAAGTGCCGGGTTCGCGGAAAGCAGCCGGCAATGCCGCGGGGGGGGGTGGAGGAGGCCGGGGAAGGAGGTGCGGGCAGGCGGCCGCCGAAAAAGCAGCCGGCCGCACCTCCACCTTAAAGCGCCCCACTAAGGCTACGGGACGGCCCCGTTTTCTGATCGCTGTTTGCGACCGCTGGCGGTCGGGCCGGTAGCAGGGCGGTAGCGGGGCACTGCGCACACCGATGATGTCATCGGTGGCGGCGCAGCGCTACTGGCTAACGCCGCCATTACCGCAGCGCTGAATATCGGCGAAAGCTCAGCAAGTGGTGCAAAAGCCCTCTTTGGGCGAAAACTGGGCGCAAAGCCTACTGAATTTCTAGCCCTAGGTGTCATAAAGAAGACTGAGGAACCGACTGACTGGGTAAATTCCATGGTTTGCGTCAATTCAAAAAAGACTGATAAATTGCGTGTCTGCATGGATCCCAAGGACCTTAACACTAATATAAAAAGAGAGCACTATCAAATCCCAAAGAGAGAGGAAATAGTCAGTGAAATGACAGGAGCAAAATTCTTCTCCAAGATGGATGCCTCGCATGGATTCTGGCAGCTGAAGCTTGATGAAGAGAGTACTAAGCTGTGCACCTTTAACACCCCGTTTGCTCGATACTCTTACCAGCGCCTGCCCTTCGGCATTAGCTCCGCCCCAGAAATCTTCCACAGAGCAATGGAGCAAATCACTGAGGGCCTGGATGGTGTGCGGGTGTACGTGGATGATCTGGTAGTGTGGGGCTCCACTCAGGGAGAGCACGACACCAGGCTGGAAAAAACACTTCAGAGGATACGGCAGTATGGACTCAAACTAAATAAAGACAAATGTCAGTTCAGCGTCAATGAAATCACATTCCTCGGGGACAAGATTTGTGCAGAAGGGATTCAGCCAGACAAGTCAAAGGTAAAGGCCATACATGACATGGAAATACCGAAGGACAAGAAAGGGGTTCAGCAGGCCCTTGGCATGGTTAATTACCTAGGGAAATTCATTCCAAATCTGGCAGTGAAAACCGCTCACTTGAGAAAACTGCTGCACCAAGAGACAGAGTTCCAATGGGGACATGAACATGAGAATGAATGGAAGGGGCTGCTACACATTCTAGCAAGTGAACCCCTACTGAAGTTCTTCTGCCCTGAAAAGAGGACAAAAGTGTCCACAGATGCCTATAACAGTTCCGTTTCCTCACCTTGTATTGTAATGTGTGTAGGGCTCCGCCCATACCTGGCCCCTATGTAAGCAGGCCCAGCATGCCTCACATCCAGTACAGCAGACCTCTGGATGGAAGACACCTCTCCACTGTGTGTTACTTTCTAAGTTAATAAAAGCCTTGTTTTGTTCCGCTAACATTGAGTCTCGGATTTATTGAGGCACATCAGGGGGCTCAATCGGTCGGGGTCTGGTCCGATTTCCCCATTCTCCACCACGCTGCCTAGTATGCAGAGGCACGTGGTGTTGTAAACGCACTTGTCCTCGTTGTAAGTGAGGTTGAGTTTTTGTGCGGTTTTCAGGAACCTCTCGAGGTTCGAGTCGTGATCCTGCTGGTTGTGACCGCATATGGTGACGTTGTCGAGGTAGGGGAAGGTTGCCTGCAAGTGGTGGTCATCGACCATGCGGTCCATCTCCCTCTGGAAGACCGAGACCCCATTCGTCACCCCAAAGGAGACTCTGAGGAATTGGTAGAGGCGTCCGTTCGCCTCGAAGGCGGTGTACGGGCGGTCCTCTGGTCTGATAGGGAGCTGGTGGTACGCTGACTTGAGGTCGATGGTGGAGAACACCCGGTATTGGGCGATTTGGTTCACCATTTCTGATATGCGGGGTAGCGGGTAGGCGTCTAGTTGGGTGTACCTGTTGATCGTTTGGCTATAGTCGATCACCATCCGTTTCTTCTCGCTACCCCTTACCACCACCACTTGGGCACGCCACGGGCTGTTGCTGCGTTCAATAATGCGCTCCTTCAGGAGCCTGTCTACCTCGGTCGCGATAAACCGCCTGTCCTCCCAGCTGTACCTCCTGCTTTTGGTCGCTATTGGCCGGCAGTTAGGGGTAAGGTTCGCGAATAGCGAAGGCGGCTTTACCTTCAAGGTAGCCAGACCGCACACTGTGAGGGGCGGCTGGGACCCACCGTAATTGAGCGTGATGCTTTGGTGGTGGCACTGGAAATCCAGGCCCAAGATCACGCTCGCACATAGATTCTTCATGATTAGTACTTTAAAATTATCGTATACAGTTCCGTTAACGGACAATTGTACCGTGCAGTAACCCATAATGGTCGATGTCTGGGTTTTATCAGCCATAGAGATGGTACCCCGAGTAGGGACCACCGTTAGGGAGAGTTGTTGTGCTAGTTCAGGGTGGATAAAACTCTCCGTGCTTCCACTGTCAATTAAACATTTAACCCCGCACCCGTTTACCTCGATGTCCACCATTGATTTGGATAGCGGGTGCGGCCTGGTCTGGTCCACTGTGACCGATGCCACTGTAGGGCCCTGATCGAGACAAGATGGCGTCCACGCTGTCTGCTCACAAGATGGCGGACCCCACGAGGTCGGGCAAGATGGCGTCCAAGATGGCCGCTCCCACGGCGCACACGCGGCGGTGGCGGGTTTTCCGGCGGGGTTCCCTCTGCACACCTTCCCGAAGTGCCCCTTCTTACCGCACTTAAAGCAGGTGGTGCCTTTCGCCGGGCACAGGTTTCTGGTGTGCTTCGGCTGCCCGCAGAAGTAGCAGTTGGGTCCCCGACGCGTCGCGGCTGTCGTAGGGCTTCTGGGGGGAGAGCGGGGCCCCGACGGTGTCGGGCTGCCGGGCGGGGAAGATGCCTTCCAAGATGGCGGCGCCCTTGGTGCACACGTGGCGGCGTGGGCGGCGCGGGCTGAAGAGTAGGCGTCCGAGTTTCTCTGGGCCACATCCAGGGATCGCGCTGTGTCCACAGCCTGTTTCAGGTCCAATCCCATTTTTTCCAGCAGTCTCTGCCGGATGTAAGTGGAGCTGAGGCCTGTGATAAAGGCATCGCGAACAAGCTCGTCAGTGTACACTGCGGCTTTTACATCTTGGCACTTGCAGTCTTTGCCAAGCGTTTTCAGGGTGACTAGGAACTCATCCAGCGATTCCCCAGGTCGCTGTGCGCGAGTAGCGAGCAGATGCCTAGCATACACCTCATTCGTAGGCTGCTGGTAATGCGCCTTTAAGAAGTCGCAGGCGGCCGGGTACGTGTCGGCGTCTTGGATGAGGGGGTAAACCCGGTGGCTTACCCAATTCCGCAGGATTCCGAGTTTCATACTTTCAGCGTCCGTAGCGCCTGTGACGGCTGTGGAATTGTCCAGGAAGAATTCCATACACATAAACCAGTGTCCGAAGCATGCCGATGCGTCCGAAGCATGCTGGTCCAAATCCAAACATTCGGGTTTCAAGAGTTGATCCATTGTGTTGAAAAGTAAGTTAATAAAATTGATGTGCCTCAATAAATCCGAGACTCACTGTTAGCGGAACAAAACAAGGCTTTTATTAACTTAGAAAGTAACACACAGTGGAGAGGTGTCTTCCATCCAGAGGTCTGCTGTACTGGATGTGAGGCACGCTGGGCCTGCTTACATAGGGGCCAGGTATGGGCGGAGCCCTACACACAATACAATACAAGGTGAGGAAACGGAACTGAGGTAAGGGAAATGAAACTGAAACTAAACCACAGTCACAGGCACAATCACACACAGAGAATGCAGATGAGTGATGAATGGCATATTTCATCACACCCCCTACAGGAGCTGCCCCTGCCCAACACTCCCAAAGCCCTGAAAAGGTGCCTGGGGTTATTTTCTTATTATTCCCAATGGGTCCCCAACTACTCCGACAAAGCCCACCCCCTCTTGAAAGCATCCTCTTTTCCGCTCTCTGCTGAGGCCCACGCCGCCTTCAAAAGCATTAAGCGGGATATTGAGCGGGCCACGCTACAGGCAGTGGACGAGAACACTCCCTTTCAAGTGGAAAGTGATGCGTCTGACTTTGCCTTGGCGGCCACCCTCAACCAAGCGGGGCGGCCCGTAGCTTTCTTCTCGAGGACCCTCCAAGGGCCCGAGATCAGACACTCCTCCGTGGAAAAGGAGGCCCAAGCCATCGTGGAGGCAGTGCGCCACTGGCGCCACTACCTAGCCGGCAAACGCTTCACCCTACTTACCGACCAGCGGTCGGTAGCGTTTATGTTCAATAATAAACAGAGGGGGAAGATTAAAAATGATAAGATTCTTAGGTGGCGGATCGAGCTCTCCACCTTCGATTATGACATCATTTACCGGCCAGGGGCCCTTAACGAATCCCCCGACGCCCTCTCACGAGGGATGTGTGCCAGCGCCACCGGGGATCGGCTACAGACCCTCCACAATGACCTCTGCCACCCAGGGGTCACGCGGCTGTTCCACTTCATAAAGTCCCGTAACTTACCCTACTCGATTGAGGAAGTTCGGTCTCTGACCAGGAACTGCCGCACTTGCGCTGAGTGCAAGCCTCGGTTCTACCGCCCAGATAGAGCCCACTTAATCAAAGCTACACGGCCCTTTGAGCGGCTCAGCTTAGGCTTCAAGGGCCCCCTCCCGTCCGTCGACCGCAATGTTTACTTCCTGAACATTGTGGACGAATACTCCCATTTCCCATTCGCCGTCCCCTGCCCAGACATGACCAGCGCCACGGTCATTAAATGCCTCAACAGCCTGTTCTGCCTGTTCGGTATGCCGAGCTACATCCATACGGATAGGGGGGCGTCCTTCATGAGTGAAGAGCTACGCCAGTACATGCTGTCCAGGGGGATCGCCACGAGCCATACCACCAGCTACAACCCCCGGGGTAACGGTCAAGTGGAGCGAGAGAACGGGACAGTATGGAAAGCAGTCACTCTAGCTCTAAGGACCAAGGGCCTCCCTATCTCCCGCTGGCAGGAAGTCCTCTCAGATGTGCTCCATTCGATACGGTCGCTATTGTGTACTGCCACTAATGCCACGCCTCATGAACGAATGTTTGTCTTTCCCCGGAAATCCACCTCAGGCATATCCATGCCGTCATGGCTCTCCACCCCAGGTCCGGTATTCGTGCGAAGGCATGTGAGGGGCCACAAGACGGACCCTCTCGTGGAGTCAGTGCATCTACTCCACGCCAACCCCCAATACGCGTATGTCCGGCACGCCGACGGAAGGGAGGACACTGTGTCCATAAAAGACGTCGCCCCAGCCGGTAATGACAACAACCACGACAACAGCAGCAACAACGATCACAGCAACTCTTACCCACCCACTACTCTTTCATCACCCCCGGAAGAACATCGACCAATGGTACCCCCACCAACTACCCCTTCAACAACCCTGGCGGCACCCCTGGCAGAGACCCAGGAGGCCACCGGGGACACCCAGCCGACACCCGCGGCACCACAACAGCCACGTCGGTCACAGAGGACTATCAAACCCCCGAACAGACTAAATCTATAGAAGGGGTGAATGTGATGAAATATGCCATTCATCACTCATCTGTATTCTCTGTGTGATTGTGCCTGTGACTGTGGTTCAGTTTCAGTTTCATTTCCCTTACCTCAGTTCCGTTTCCTCACCTTGTATTGTATTGTGTGTAGGGCTCCGCCCATACCTGGCCCCTATGTAAGCAGGCTCAGCGTGCCTCACATCCAGTACTGCAGACCTCTGGATGGAAGACACCTCGCCACTGTGTGTTACCTTCTAAGTTAATAAAAGCCTTGTTTTGTTCCGCTAACATTGAGTCTCGGATTTATTTAGGCACATCACCCGCCTCACAGGAACAACTATCAAAGATAGCCACAGAGACATCAAAGGACCCTGTTCTGAGGAAAGTGATGAGAAATCTTCAAGAGGGTTGGAAGAAAGGGTCATGTAAACAATATCATCATATTCAGTCTGAGCTTTCTGTGGTCAATGGGCTACTGCTTAAGTGTGACAGGATTGTAGTGCCCATCTATATGCGACGAGAAATGCTTAACAGGATACATGAAGGGCACCTGGGTGTGGAAAAGTCAAAAAGGAGAGCACGTGAGGCACTCTATTGGCCAAACATGAACTCTGATGTTGACCAGATGATCAGTGAGTGTGCTACATGTCAGGAGTATCACTACAAGCAAACAAAAGAGCCCCTCATTACCACAGATCTCCCATCACAACCTTGGGAAAAGGTAGGAACTGATATTTTTCACTACGAAGGGAAAGACTATTTGTTAGTTATTGGTTATTACTCTAATTATCCTGAGATTGCTCTCCTACCCAGCACCACGTCAAGAGCTGTGATAACTCACCTGAAGTCAATCTTTTCCAGGCAGGGCATCCCTCTAACTTTGGTCTCTGATAATGGCTTTCCCTATGCCAGTCATGAGTTTCAGTCGTTTGCTACAGAATATGAGTTTAAGCATGTAACCTCCAGCCCACTCTATCCTCAAGCCAATGGAAAAGCGGAGAAGGGGGTGCAGATTGTGAAAAGACTATTAAAGAAAGCAGCACACAGCAACACTGACCCATATCTGGCCATGATGTCGTACAGGGCGGCCCCACTGGAAAGTGGCAAGTCTCCAGCTGAGCTCTTACTTTGTCGCAAAATCCGTACTCGACTTCCCAGGCATGTCACACCTGATCACAGAGATGAGGTATGGGCAGACAAGGCCCGGAAACTTCAGCGGAAACAAAAAACGCTCCATGACTGCACAGCCACTGCACTAGTGCCTCTACAGGATGTAGTTCGCATTGAAGGGCCTGGGTCATGGAATCAAAGAGCCACCGTTCTACAACAGGTTGCCCCCAGGTCACACAGTGTCATGACAGAAAATGGCAATGTGTATCGCAGAAACAGGAGGCACCTACTGAAAACCACCGAGACCTATCAGCCGCAGGAGGACAGAGAGGATGAGCTGATGATGGAAATCCGACAGAGTGACGAGGAGACGAGGGCAATGCCACAAAGTGATGAAGTACACAAGGGTGACAATGAGACAAGGGATCCGTGTGGTACAGACATGAACTTAATGGACACAACTGGGTTGGCCCAGCAAATACCCGCTCAGCTACGCCCTGTAGACAAGGGAAAGACTGTAAACAGCTAATGGACTTCTGGGTGTGGGTAGTGTTTATATGTACCGGCAGTTATTGCAAGGTATAGTTACACTGACAGTTTTTACATGTTGTTAATAGTAATTAATAGTAGTTACACTGACTGTTTTTATATGTTGTTAATATGTGTTCTATGTGTTATGTTATGTTATGGTGTTTACTGTTTATGTCATCGTTGAGAGGGAAAGATGTACAGATAACTGTAGCTGTAGTAAAGACAGCTGCTTGACGGTAGCTGTAGTAAAGACAGCTGCTTGACGGCAGTCGGATAAATAGGAAGCCATCTTGGCCATGCGGCAGTACTACATGAGCTGGCACTGACTCAAGACCTAATAAAGAGTACTCAATGATATCTACTCGTAAGCCTCTTAATTCTACGATATAGGATAACATTACATCTACCAAAGTGGATAACTTCACATTTATCCATTATATTCCATCTGCCATGTTCTCGTCCACTCACTGAGCCTGTTGAGATCCCCTTGAAGCCTCTTCACATCCTCTTCGCAACTGACACTGCCACCTAGCTTTGTATCCTCAGCAAATTTGGAAATGTTACATTTAGTCCCCTCATCCAAATCATTGATATAGATTGTGAATAGCTGGGGCCCAAGCACCGATCCTTGCGGTATCCGACTAGTCACAGCCTACCATCCTGAAAAAGACCCGTTTATCCCTACTCTTTGTTTTCTGTCTGTTAACCAATTCTCAGTCCATGCTAGTATATTACCCCCAATTCCATGTGTCCTAATTTTGTTCACCAACCTCTTGTGTGGGACCTTATCGAAGGCCTTCTGAAAATCCAGATACACATCTACCAGTTCCCTTTGTCTACTCCACTAGTTACATCCTCAAAGAACTCCAATATGTTTGTCAAACAGGATTTCCCTTTCATAAATCCATGTTGACTCTGCCCAATCTTACTATTAGTTTCTAAGTGCCCAGTTATTGCATCCATTATAATAGATTCCAGCATTTTCCTAACTACTGATGTGAAGCTAACAGGTCTGTAGTTCCCCATTTTCTCTCTCCCTCCTTTCTTAAATAGCAGGGTTACATTTGCTATCCTCCAGTCTGCAGGAACCGTTCCAGAATCTATAGAATTTTAGAAGATGACAACCAATGCGTCCACTATTCCAATGGCCACCTCTTTCAAAACCCTAGGATGTAGGTCATCCAGTCCTTAGGATTTATCGATTTTTAGTCCCATTAATTTTGCTAGTACTGTTTTTTCACTAATAATAATTTCTTTAAGTCCCACCCTTGGTTTTCTCATATTTCTGGGAGGTTTTTTGTGTTTTCCTCCATGAAGACAAAAACAAAGTATTTATTTAATTTCTCTGCCATTTCCTCATACCCCATTATAAATTCTCCCTTCTCTGACTGTAAAGGACCTACATTCTTTTCCTTTTCACATATCTATAGCTTTTACAATCCGTTTTTATATTTTTCGCTAGTTTGTGCTCATATTCCATTTTCCCTTTCTTGGTCTCCCTTTGCTGATTTCTAAAAAGATCCCAATCGCAGGCTGGCTGCTTTTTCCGGCAACTTTATAAGCTTCCTTCTTTGACTTAATACTAGCTTTAATTTATTTTGTTAGGCTGCAGGTCTGGTTGCAGGAGGTGGCAGAGTTCTGTGACTGCCTTCTTGGTGAAGCGGAGCCTCCTAATACAATGCTCTTGGCTTAAGTGCAGGTAGGAAAAGTGCTCTCGAATGACCCTAGGTGGGTAAGGCCTTCAGCTGAGAGCCCTCCGGCCCCTCCTCCTCCTCCCTCTGGTCTTCTTCATTGCCTCCACTCCATCTCCCTGTCATACACCAGCGTGAAGGGGACTGCAAGTAGAGCCCCCATGACTGGGTCTGAGCAGAACCCTTTAAATCAGAAGCAAGGCGTTCTCAACTTGCAGCAACACTCCCTGTCACCTCACCAACTTCAAATAACTGTAGCAAGCTCCAAACATTTGCCCAAACTTACACAGAGCCAATAGAAATGAAAAAGCAAGTCAGCTACAAGTTGTTGGTGAACCTTTTAAATAGCACTGGTGGGGGATCCTTCCTTCTGTTGAATGTTCAGCTGGTTGTGATTTGGAGAGCGCGTTGAATGGAGCGGTGATGTCCAAAATGGCAGGTCATGCACCAAATCATAGTTGCACGCTGATTGACATCACACTATGCCTCATTTCTATATCGTAACGAGCGCAGGCAACGGCAACGCTGCTGACCTGAGCAAAATGGCGGCCGCCGCGGGACCCGCCGGAAGTGGGTGGAAGCGAAGAGGCCTGCCATTTTCTCACCCAAACTGACCTTATCGGCCAGCGCAAATGGTTCCAATTTAATGGCCAAAGACATTAGAGACAGATAAGAGAGTGATCAAATTCTCTGACACATGTGCGATGTCATAGGAGATCGCGTAGTAATATATTAAAAATCTTAAATCTTCATGCAATTCTTGTCTAAAACCTTGCTTCCTGTTGTCACTCTTTTGTGTCAACTTTTGAGAGGAAAAGAGGAAGAAAAAAAGAGGGACACACAAAGGGTAAGACAGTGAGAGTGTTCTGAATTAATTTAAAAACAAAGCAATTGGTTATATAAACAGATTCATTTATGTAGCTGCAGGACTTCCATATTTATCTAACTGCATTAGGGAAGGAAAAAGATAATTGGGAAGATTGAGGCAATTATTTTGGCACCTGTCATAAACTCTATACTGTTGCCACTGATTCCATTACTCACCCCAGCCGCTTTGTCAGGTTAAACCAGACCCCGAACTGAGCTTCTGACCACCTATCCTCTCCATCACAAAGACCACCTACTCGCACCTCCCTATCTCTGTCACCTCCTCTAGCCCTACAACCGATCTGCTCGATCACTCCATTCCTCTGACTCTGGCCTCTTGTACATCCCCCTTCAACGCACCATTGGAGGCTGTACCTTTAGCCACCTAGGCCCCACAGTCTGGAATTCACTTCCTAAATCCCTGAGTCTGTCCACCTCCCTCTCTTCTTTTAAAGCCCTACTTAAAACCCACCTCTTTTACCGAGCAGTTGATCACTCCTTCTCGCTCCTTCTTTGGTTTGGCATCCACTTTTGTCTGATTACACCTCTGTGAAGTGCCTTGGGACATTTTTGACGTTACGATGCCTTGCTAGACACAAAAGGCATCAATGGTTATGGGGAGAGAGCGGGAATATGGTATTGAGATAGAGGATCAGCCATGTTCATATTGAATGGCGGAGCAGGCTCGAAGGGCTGAATGGCCTACTCCTGCTCCTATTTTTCTATGTTTCTATTATGTAATTGCTAGTTGTTGCTGTTGATGTAGTTAATTATTTTCCAACAACTAATCAAAAAAAACACCTTTACTGTGTCTGGGCAAAACTTTTCCAATTTTTTCCCCTCATTTTCACCACGCTTCAGCATTCCCTTACTTTGGAATAGCATCACCTCTAACTCACCATGAGTAGTACCATGTGAGATCTGCTGATAACAAGATACAAATAGTACATCCAACACATGTCTCTATCCATCATACATCAGGTGTCACACTATCATGTGTGCAAATTTCTGTGTCACTGGTTTTAAAAAGTATGAAAAGGACAGAAATTTGGTATGTGTAATGAAATACCATCAATAATTAAAAATTCCTCATTGACATAGAGATCAGAATGTTTGTGACATATGACTGGCCTTAGCAATTACACTTAAAGAAGAGAGAAGAAAATCCAGGCATTTCATTATGGGTCCTGATCTTCAGTCTGAAGAGCTATTAAATTATGAATGACCTCATCCAGTATCTACTTAACAACAATTAGACTTTGTTGGTTTAAAAGTACACAGATTCCCCTGAGCAGTAGAATACATTGTCCTTATAAAATGGGATGGGGAGATTTTTTTCTATCAGTTGTATCTGGGTGCTTGGCACCACCATGAGGAAGAAGCTGACTGTGATTTTCTTGCCACAGGCACACTCCAGGGCCTAGAAATTCACTGGCCTTAGCGCCACTTTTGAGGCGCTAGAGGGCCTAGCGCCGAAGTTATGGCCAGTTTAGAAATTGACAGGGGCCCTAAATCGGCGTTAGGCCGGTAGCGCTGCGCCGGCACCGATGACGTCATCGGTGTGCGCAGCGTCCCGGTTGCCATGGTAACCCGCCCGAACTCGGAAATTGAGTTGCGGCCGCCTCGCCCGTGGCAGCCGCAAGCAACGTTCTGGCAGAGGTGCCTTACAGAACTTTGCGCCGGTGCATTAAAGGCCCCGCGGCGGCCGGCCGCTTTCCCGCCGGCCGCCTGGCCGCAGCTCCCTCCCCGGACTTCCACCCCCCCCCCCCCCCCAGAACAGAAGCAAGCCCGGCACTTGTCCGAGGTGCCGGGCTCATTTTTAAAAAGATTATCGCGGGCCGCGGCCGGGTGCAGGCAGCTCCTCCTTAACGGAAGGAGGAGGCCTGCACTTCCCGAGCCTGCCGCACCGCAGCGGGCGCTGCAGCGCCGGAATAGCGCCGCAATGCGGCGCGTGGCGCCAGTTTTGAGGCGCTGAGACCCCTCAGTAGCACCGGCAGCCGTTTGGGCGCGGTGCTACTGAATTTTTGGCGCGCGCAGGGGGACTTAGCGCCGGCACTAACTTCCGGCGCTAAAGCCCTCGCTGCGCCAAAACCGAATTTCTAGGCCCAGGTATACGGCCATCCCTCGGCTGAGCCTTGCACCCAAAAATCAAGCACAAAATGTGAGCACAGCTGCAGGGCATCCTGGCTGCCTACATCGGGCTGATTCTGGGGTGTCTCAGAGGCTTTTTTCATTTGACACATCTCTGCAGATGAATAGATAAACAACATATTGTTATTTGGTGGTGACATTGGGATAGTGTCACAGCAAATAGGTAGAGGATAAGTTTACCTCTATAATTCCCCACCTAGAGTCTGAATTATGGCCAGGGCATCAGGGGAAGTGCCAAACAGAGGCAAGTCATTTTCCCATTGAAAGGAAGAGAAAATGAGAAAAAAACTCACGCCAAATTGTTCTTGCACACCTCTTAAACTGTCAGTTTGGGCGCAATATTGAGCAAAGCCTGGGAACAGATCACTGGGGAATGGTGCATAGCACGGGGAAAACAAAAGCAAAAAAGTTTTTCTCACCATGGCAAAGATTATTAAGTCTTTTTTATAACATACCTCTTTCCGTTTTACGTCTAATCTCCCATGGCTATCCAAAGAACCTCTTCTCGAAGATCCTCTTGCTTTGTTAAAACTGACGCGCAATGAATTCATGGATTTTGGAATCACTGCTAAATTTGCTACTGATGTATTACGAATTTCTTGCAGATTTTGACCAGTTTGAAATAAACTCATCTGCTGGAGCAGCTCAACTGGCTCTGTTTTGATTGAAATAACAGACAAATGTTCTGAGATGATCTCTGGATTTACTTTCAATGACTGAAGTCCCTTATGTGGGACAATCTTCACAGGTACTACTTCCTCAGTGTCATAAAACCCAGTAACCGAGGCAGTACTCAAAGCTTCATGAACCACATTTTCTGCTTCACTTGTGGTTGTATGTGATGACTCTTCGGTTGAAGAGGAGTCAGATATCTGTCTTATTTTAGGGATTGTATGAGCTGATCTCATTGTTTTGGGAACTGGTGGTTCAGTAGCAGTGCATGTGTCTAACTTATTTGTGCCAGCATAATCAAATGAAGACTTAAGTAGGAAGGAACTAGAAGACTCGCGGCTGCTTTTTAAACCTTGGATAATATTTGTTACAATTTTTTCTGAGAGAAAACTTAGCTGAGAATGACTTGTTCTGTGAGATGGCATGGTGAGAGATTTCTGTAAAAATGAATCTGCAACACGTGAACAAATGGTAACCACATCTTCCTTTGACAATGCTTCAGTGAACTCATCCAATGAAAGAGAACTTTCACTAGAAAACTCTTTACCATGTTGAGTTGCTGTTTGCTGTTGAATTGCCTTTTCATGTTGAATTACCTTGGAGCTAGATAGGTCTTTATAAGACTTACTTGATAATATATTATTTAGAACTGTTTGAACTAGATTATCAGCTTCACTACTTATGGTTGAATAAGATGTCTCTTCTGTTGAAGAAGAAGAAAACTTCTCTGCAAGTCTTCGTGCTGTGGTAGGAGTTTTACCATGAGAGCTAATTTTTACAGAAACTGGTGGTTTGGCAGGTGTTTGTTTCCTTAAATTATCTTTGTGAAAAGCAACTAGTGTGCAGCTATCTTTGTCAGATGATTCACTAGATGAAGACATAAGCAGAGAGGAAGAAGACGACTCAGGGCTATATTTTAATCCTTGCATAACATCTGAAACCATTTTTTCTGAAAGCAAATTTAACTGAGAAGAACGTGGACTTTCACTTGTTTTGTCAGATGTTTCCTGCAAAAGTGATTCTATCATATGTGAAAAAATGGAAACCAATGATTCTGTTAACAATTCCTCAGACAAATCATCTAGTGCAACAGAACTTTCATTAGAGTGTGGTTTATCATGTTCATGTGCCTCTGAGGTCAGTTGTTTTTCATAAGGAATACTAGCCCATATATTACATAGAGCTGTTTGAACTAGACTATCTGCTTCGCTGCTTCCAGTTGAATAAAGTGGGTCTTCAGTTGAAGAGACAGAAAGCTTTCTGTCTTCAAAATGTAGTGGGCAAGTGCAGGTTACATCATATGATGGTTCGATGGCTGTCAGTGCACATATGCTCTCTTTGTCAGAAAGCATTAATGGGCTGCTCTGCTTGTCAGGAAACTTACAGACATCAATATCCAAAGGCTCAAAGGGGCAGACACACGTTGGCTCAAAACTGCTTTCTAATCCTTGGAGCAAATTTAACTGAGAAGTGCTTTGACCAGATCCAACTACTGGTTTTTGTAAAATTGAATCTGTAACACTTGACAAACTTTTCTCTCCTTCCATGCACAATATTTTATGGAGTTCATCAACTGAAATAAAGCTTTCATCATAAAGTTTTGTATCACAAACTGGTGCTGTTGGGATCCACGATGTAACAGTCTCTTTTCGTGTTAATGGGCACACTCTATCATATCCAAGGTCATCAGCAGCTGTATACTCGTTTTCCTTATCTTGCATGTCTCCTAGCCATTCTGATTGTGGCTTGTCAATAAACAAAGCCTGTTTTTTGTATTCTGTAATTTTCTTTATGATCTCTCTTGTTACTAGTTCCAGGAAAAAATCCTGTAGTTCTAGTCTGGTGGTATCATTTTTAAACTTATCAGCTTCTTTCGTCCCACATAACTGATCTAGTTGACTCAGATATATACTATTCTTTACATATTCAGTGATAGATTTCACCACATGGGGTAGCAATACTACATCAATATTTTCAACTAGCTCAGGTTCTGTTTTAGTATCTTGTTTCCTATACTCACAAATAGTTTTTTCTTCACCACAGATCTGTTTTTCACCTGAATCAATCTGTGAGGGAAAGAAACATGTTTCAAATTCATCCATCATTCCAGAAACAAGTTTTTCAGCTCTGAGATCTGATAGCGATTCAGAAGATTCAGAAACCACAACATCTGAAACTTGGTATTTTTTTTTTTCATCTAAGATGAACTGTACTAATTTATTTGTCATATCTTCATTAAGTGAAACAGGTGCTTTAACAAATGGACATACTCCTTTTTCTTCATTTGATGGCTCAGACGTGATTACTGCATCAATTATATTTTCAACCAATGTTTCAGACATTTTTGTCAAGCCAGAAATACCTGGCTCGTGACAACACATCTCTGACATTTCCTCAGTCACACTATCTGCCATTGATGAAATGCTACTCAAATATACTTTTTCACAAACTGATTCTTGTGGTATGCTGAATGATATTCTCCTTTTACTTGTTTTTGAGCTACTAAATGACTGTTCACTACTGATTGTTGGTGCAGCAGTATCCTTTGAACTAGCATCGACAATTGACATTTCACTGACTGTTGTTTGTGATTGGCTCAGTTGCATTTCATTTGCAGACGCAGAACAGCTAATGATGTGTTGAATCTGTTCCAAAATAAATCTAATAAGGTCTACTGAAATTAAGTCAAAATATGATGCAACAAGCTCTGTTCCAACATCTGTGCATTTTTCCTGATTTTCCACAAGCTTTCTAAGAACTACCTGATTTTGCATTAGTGGTTTCATAGAAAGAATTTTCTTGACTTGCTCAGTGACATCATTTACAAAGTTAAGTGAAGTAAGCATATTGGCAAAAGGTATGTTTTGAACTGTCTTCTTCAAGGTTGGTTCAGCTAAAGTTTCATCTATGTTTGAATCCAGAACTTCAAATGAATCTGTACAAGCATACTTCCTTTCCACCTCTCCAACAACTGCATTCACAAGTTCTTGAGAAACATCATTCACCTCACTTTCAAATGGTATGAAGCTTAATGTGGAATCCACCATCTTAAGTAAAATATCAATAGTTTTTGAAATAATATCTTTCAAAACCTCTGGAGTAATTATGACCTTAAGATCCTTTGCGTGAGATGAAATTAGTTTTCTTTCTCCATCAATAATATTTGTGATTTCCTGGGAAAAATTTTCATCACTTAAAAGCTGCTGTAAGGCAAACTTTATGAGTTCCTCTTTCATAAGTTTTGCTGTCTCAGTTGTCTTCTGTTCTGTTAAATCTTTAGAACTAGAGATAAGCATCTCAGTTTTTGTTTGTAGTATTTCATGAAGCCGGTTTGTGACTTGATCTCCAAATGTGCCAATGTGCCTTTTTCCTTCACATGGTGTTCTGGTATGTTCTGCTACTTGCCCTGATTCAGATTTTAGTTCTTTATAGGATGCTAGTGATTTCTTTATTTCATAATAAATAGCATTAAAAAAATCTGGGGAAGTTAGGCCTAACTTACATGACTGAGACACTGAGCTTGACATATCATTGAACAGTTTAGTAAAACACTCAGTGAAATCTGAAGTAGTATCTAATGTCTCTGGTGATTTATTGGCACACAATTGCTCCTTTGTCATATCAGGATTGTGTTCAAGTGAATGTAGTGAAAGACCAATTACTTTTTTGGTATGGTCCAAAACAGTTTTTGTAGTATCTTCTGAAACAAGTTCAAGGCAAGAATCACTTAAATAAATATTGGGTTTATTATCAGTTTCCAAAGTCAATGAAGTTTCAGGATCTATTGTTTTTTGCGTCGAAACCATTTCTGAAATCTCGCATTTAAGTTGCACAGTAAGCAATTTTACAAGTTTTTCATCAAGGAGGTCAAATGATTCTTGAACAGGTTTGTCATCTTTTAAGTCAGGTACTTGCAGAACAACTTTATCATCAAGCACATTAAGAGTTTCTTGAAGAGGTTTATCATCAAGCTGGGTTGGTTTATGAACTGGTTTACTTTGAACGGCAATTTTCTCTGTTTTCTCATCTTTTATTACCTTTATTTCTTTTATTTTGTGGAAAACCGGTAGTTTTTCCACATTTTGATTAATGGAAGGTTTTTTGGAAATACTGTTCCATTTTTTTGTCATAGGTTTTTTGGATTTTGGAATTGCTTCTGGTAAGCGTTGTGGTCTGCTTCCTAATTTTTGAATTTCTGATGATAAAGATTTTGTAGGAGTAATTGCAATCTTATTCAAAGATAATCTGCGCTTTTTGGACAGTTTTTTAATAATAGGACCTTGTGCCAAAAAAGAGTTGCCTGGAGATTTCTGAAATGCATCATCTGAAGGTAACCTGGTTTCTTCTAAATGTCTTGCTATTCCTTTTACACCTACTGCACTGGTGGGTGTTGCCTTTTCCCTTACAAATGCAGTTTCTGATGCTAAATCAGGTGTGTCCTTTGCAGCCTTTTCATGCTTGGAATCAATTACATTTTCATTTGGCAGATGTGCTTTACCTGCTAAAATATCAGTGATTGACTTCATTATTATGCTAAAGAGTTTCTCATACTCTGAATCAGGCACTGTTGAGCCAAATGACATACCTTCATTTGGTTTTACAGGAGGCTTGGTATCACTGGGGTCAGCAAGTTGAGCTACTCTAACCTGAGAATCAGTTGTGGTGTGGTCTTGGAATAGAAGACACTTTTGTAACAAGTTCCTAACTAGCTCCTCAGCAACTCTAGTTATTAACAGCAAAGATATGTGTGAAGGCACTGGTGCATCTTGGGACCGAGATGCTGCAGATTGTGAAACTTTAACATCTTGTTTTCCTGATTTTATACCACCGAAGATGGCTGAAGCAATGTTAGATGTTGATGTCACAGATTTCTGATCTGTGTGGGACCTTCTGGTATCAAGTCCTAAATTTGATGATGAAATAGAAGCGTCTAAAATTATATTCAAAACTTTGTTAATAATATCATCTGAGGCAAGATTGATACCTGGGCTTGATACCAACTTGTCTAATTTTGCTATAGTTGAAGGTGACTTTATCCATATCAACTCGATGTGTAATTTATTTGATGAAATTGCATCTGTTATTGCTTTTGTTGCATTCATAGATTTCTCTTGTTTTTGAGCAGACTCCAGTTTCTCAAATGCTTCTGGGGCTGCCAGTATAGGAGGCAAAATCCTAGTTGTCATCAGATCAACTTGTGACAAATTGACAGACATAGGCCTTTTTTTCACAGTTGCCATCTTTTCAGTTGAATCACCAGTGATAAACTGTTTATGTTGGGAGTCAATTTTACTGTAAGAACCTTGAATCAAACCGGAGTTTTCAAAATCATTGTCACCTTTTCCTGTTGGAGGAAATAGATCAAATGTTTCAACCAATATGTCGGTAACTGTCCTTGAAAACTCTAAAACAATTCAGTGAATCAAATTTTAGTAGCATTAAGAATATTTCACAGGGAACTTTACTGTAGTGGATTAGCTCTAATATAAGTGCATAGTCCTCTTTAAATCTCAGGCAATAATAAAAAAGAAAAACACAGTCAATTAGTTGTTCGACAAATACCAATCCATGGAATCATGTATGCATCAATGGAACATGTATGTTTGGGAGTGCTATGGGCTAATTACATCCCTTCACAGCCGTGGTAGCCCTGTAAATGGGATTTATTTGAATATTTTGTTGAAAATAAAGCATGATCAATAGGGATTTGTATAGTTTTATCTATGATTAAGGTCAGAATGACCGAGCACTTTTGAGAAATTTGAGCTGATTAGAGAGAGCCAACATAGATTTGTAACGGGTAGGTCATGTCTAATGAACCTAATTGACTTTTTTGAGGACGTAACTATAGTAGACAGGGGAATGTCTATGGATGTAGTTTGTATGGACCTCCAGAAGACATTTGATAAGGTTCAACATAAGACACTGTTAGCTAAAATTAAAGCTCATGGAATTGAAGGCAAGTCATTGACCTAGTTAGGTGATTGCTTAGGCGGTAGAAGACAGAGAGTAGGGATAAGGGGTATGTACTCGAATCGGAAGGAAGTGATCAGTGTTATCCCACATGGATCTGTGCTGGGCCACCAACTATTCACTACATTTATTAATGACTTTGATAATGCAATAGAGAGCCATATATCCAAGTCTGCCAATTACACAAAGATTGGTGGCATAGTAAGTAGTGTAGATGGAAGCATAAAATTATAAAGAGACATTGCTAGATTAAGTGAGTGGGCAAAACTGTGGCAGATGGATTTCAACGCAGGTAAGTGTGAGGTCATCTATTTTGGACCCAAAAAAGGATAGATCCGAGTATTTTTTAAATGGTGAAAAGCTAGGAACAGTGGAGGTCCAAAGAGATTTAGGGGCCCATGTACACAGATCACTAAAATGTAGTGGTCAGGTACAAAAAATAATCAAAAAGGCTAATGGAATGTTAGCCTTTATAACTAGAGGGCTAGAATATAAAGGGGAGGAAGTTTTGCTACAGCTATACAAAGCCCTGGTTAGACCACATCTGGAGTACTGTGTATAGTTCTCGGCACCACACCTTAGAAAGGATATATTGGCCTTGGAAGGAGTGCAGCACAGATTCACCCAAATGTTACCAGGGATCCAATGGTTAGCTATGAGGAGAGATTATATAAACAAGGCTTGTATTGCCTGGAATATTGAAGGTTAAAGGGTGATTTGATTGAGGTTTTAGGATTTTGAAAGGAATTCATTTGGATAGAAAGAAACTTTTTCTGCTGGTGGGGGAACCTTAACCTTAAAATCAGAGCCAGGACATTCAGAAGAGAAGTTAGGAAACACTTCTTCACACAAAGCGTGGTAGAAGTGTGGAAATCTCTCCCAAAAAAGCAGTAGAAGCCAGCTCAATTAATAATTTTAAATCTGAGATTGACAGATTTTTGCTAGCCAACAGTATTAAGGGATATGGAGCCAAGGCGGGTGGATGAACATAGGATACAGATCAGCCATGATCTGACTGAATGATGGAACAGATTTGAGGGGCTGAAGGCCTACTCCTGTTCCTATCCCTATTATTTTCCTTCAGGAAGAAAACCACCTTTAAGGAAGCAAATGCCTAGTTTAAGTAAGCTTTTATTTAAAAACTTGAATACCATTTTTAATTAAGTTCTGTTTATTTCCCATCAACTTATGTGGTGTACAATTTCCCGTCTGAAAGGACAGCCAGTTAACATGATCCCAAGCACCCGCCAATATCATTTTTGAGCTAAATATTAGGTGTGAGAATGGCTTGGGATAGCGTTTTCTTCCATTTTCTTTTGTTCTGTATGCCTCTGCATAGTTGAGATCAGGAATTAGTTAAGTAACTTTGCGCATTAACTTGGCTCCTATCTCAATGTGATACAATGCTTTAAGACACCAATGAATAAGTTACACATTTATAGATAAGTTGAAATGGTAAATTTCCTAGTCCTCATCTATGACATGGAACTTGATATAACTCAAACACACATTGATAAACTGTGAGCCCACTAACAATGATTTTCCAATGCATTCTCAGTGTGTGAAGTACCATGCCACAGGCAAGAACTTGGCAAAGTATCCTGAAAACTAAAGTTATAGTTATGTACAGCCTACATCTTTAGGGAAATGTGGTTACAAACAACTGCAAAATATGACGATGCATTTGTTTTGAATATGTAAAAAGTTTTGCATGTAAATATCAGACATAGCATCATGGTACATAAGAAACAGGAGTTAGAGTAGGCCATTTCACCCTCCGAGCTTGCTCCACCGTTCAACTTCAACTCCACCTTCTCGCACTATTCCCATATCCTTTAATTCCCTTAGTTCCCAAAAATGTATCGACCTCTTAAATATACTCAATGACTGAGCATCCACAGCTCTCTGGGGTAGAGAATTCCAAAAAATCACAACCCTTTGAGTGAAGAAATTTCTCCTCATCTCAGTCCTAAATGGCCGACCCCTTATTCTGAGACTGTGACCTCATGTTCTAGATTCCCCAGCCAGGGGAAACATTTTAGGTAAGGAGACCAGAACTGTACACAATACTCCAGGTGTGGCCTCACCAATGCCCTATATAATTGTAGTAAGACTTCTTTACTCTTATACTCTAATCCTTTTGTAACAAAAGCTAACATACCATTTGCTTTCTTAATTGCTTGCTGTACAAGGACACCCAGGTCCCTCTGAATGCAAACATTTCCCAGTCTCTCACCATTCAAAAAATATTCTGCTTTTTTTGTTTTTTCCTACCAAAGTGGATAACTTCACAGTTCCTCACATTCCATTTGCCATGTTCTTGCCCACTCAGTCAACCTGTCTATATCTCTCTGCAACCTCTTTGCGCTCTTCTCACAGATTACTTTCCCACCTAACTTTGTATCATCAGCAAACTTGGATACATTACACTTAGTCCCTTCATCTAAGTCATTAATATAGATTGTAAATAGCTGAGACCCAAGCATTGATCCTTGCGTTCCCCGCTAGTTACAGCCTGCCAGCCTGAAAAAGTCCTGTTTAATCCTACTTGCTGTTTTCTGTCCATTAGCCAATCTCAATCTATGCTAATATATTACCCCCAATCCCATGAGTCCTAATTTTGTGTAATAACCTCTTGTGTGGCACCTTATTGAATGCTTTTTGAAAATCCAAATATACTACATCTACTAGTTCCCCCTTATCCATCCTACTAGTTACATTTTCATAAAACTCTAACAGATTTGTCAAACACGATTTCCCTTTCATAAAACCACGTTGACTCTGCCTAATCATATTACAAATTTCTAAGTGCCCTGTAATCACATCCCGAATAATAGATTCTAACATTTTGCCTACTACTGATGTCAGGCTAACTGGCCTACAGTTTCCCATTTTATCTCTTCCTCGTTTCTTAAATAACAAGGTTATGTTTGCTACCTTCCAATCCTTGGGGACCATTCTACAATCTAGGGAATTCTGGAAAATTAATACCAATGCATCCACTATCTCTGCAGCTACCTCTTTTAAAACCCTAGGATACAGGTTGTCAGGTCCGCCCACCACTTAGTCCCATTAATTTCTCCAGTACTATGTCTTTACTTATACTGATTTCTTATGTTCCTCATTCTCTCTAGATCCTTGGTTTGCCTTTATTTCCGGAATGTTTTTTGTGTTTTCTACCATGAAGACAGGTACAAAGTATTTGTTTAATGACTCTATCATTTCCTTATTGCCCATTATAATTTCTCCTGTCTCTACCTCTAATGGGCCAGCGTTTACTTTCACTAATCTCTTCTTATTTACATAGCTATTGAAACGTTTACAATCTGTTTTTATGGCTCTTGCCAATTTTCTCTTTCCTTATCAATTTCTTGGTCCTCCTTTGCTAAATTCTAAAATCCTCCCAATCCTCAGACTTACTGCTCTTTTTGGCAACATTATAAGCCTTTTCCTTTGATCTAATACTTCAACAGGAAAGGTAAGTTTTTTTTTACTTACCTCGGCCACCTCGCCTTTAATCATCGCCCCCGAAACGGCCGGCTGCCCAATGCACGCCTCCTGTAGCTGTCGGTGTTATCGACCAGTGAGGCTGCAGGGGGTGAAAGTCAATTTGGGGTCCGGGGCGCTAACGGGGCGATGCGTACGCCGATGATGTCACGATCTCCGGGCGAAGGAGAGCGGGGCGCAATGCTGTAGCGCCGCCACAAAACTCCTGCCGAATATGGCCGGAGTCGATGTCAGTGCCGCGCCCGGTCATAAAGCCTCCCCCCCGGGGGCGCTAACAGGAGGCGCAAAGGCGGCAAATTTCTAGCTCTAAAGGTGGTCTAACCAAGGTCTTGTACAAGGACAAAATGGTGTGCTTTCTTTTATATTTAATAGTCCTGTTAATAGAACCCAATACCCTTTTTGCTTTTGTTGTGGTTTCTTGGCATTGCTCATGAACCTTTACAGAATTATGAACTATAATGCCAACACCCATTTCTCTCAACCAATTTCAGTTCTGATCCATATAAAGTGTACTTGGTGTTGGTCCTGGCTACATTCATAACACTGCACTTATTTAGGTTAACTACCATTTGCCAGAGTTGGGTCCATTCTCCCAGCGCATCTAAATCTGATTGCAGAAATTTGTTCACGCCCAGTCCTAACACATGCACAAATGATCATATCATTTGTGGACTTGTGGATCAGTCCCCAAACACCTATATCTAAGTAATTTATGAAGATAGTAAAAAGCAATGTCCCTAACACTGACACCTGTGGGACACCCCTGGTAACTGGCCTTCAAGACCAACAACCGTTAATAACATCTTTCTGCAGATGGCAATGTACCTATTTCTTAATCCATTGTAGCAACGTCCAACTATTTCCACAAGATTCTGTCTTGCAGAGTAACCTATTGTGAGGTACCTCATCAAAGTTTTTCTAAAAATCCAAGTAGACAATGTCTACTGGGATACCCTCATCCACTAACATAGTAACTTCTTCAAATAATTCTAGCAAATTATTAAGACACAACCTTCTTTTTCAAAATCGATGTTGAGTGTCATTGATAACTCATTATTTATCCAGTTGATCATAAAAGAGCATCTCTTATGATCCCTTCAAGCATCTTTCCCATAACTGATGTCAGACTAATGCTCTTACAGTTCCTTTATGACACTTATTGAAAATCAGGAGCATCTTTCCAATCCAAGGGAACAATCCCAGACTCTAGTGAACTGTTAAAGACATGGGCAAGGGTCTTGCAAAGCACATGCCCATCTCTTTAATCACCCTTCGATGGATGTTATCTGGACCAGCAGCCTGAACTATGTTAAGGTTCCTTATTCTGTCTAATATATCCTCAGCTATTTTTATTATTTACAATTTTCTTATCTACAGTGCAACCCACAGCTAGTCAGTGATTTAACCATTCAAATATAAATTTTGCCCAATTGCATTGCAAGGGATAAACAGAGTCAGCATAGTTTTATGAAAGGGAAACCATGTTTAACAAATTTGCTGGTGTGCTTTGAGGATGTAATGAGCAGGGTAGATAAAGGTGAGCCAGCGGATGTGGTGTATTTGGATTTCCAGAAAGCATTCAATAAGGTGCCACATAAAAGGTTACTGCATAAGAGCTCATGGAGTTGGGGGTAATATATTAGCATGGATAGAGAATTGGCTAACTAACAGAAAGCAGCGAGTCGGGATAAATGGGTCATTTTCCGGTTGGCAAATGGTAACTAGTGGGGTGCCACAGGGCTTGGTGCTGGGGCCTCAACTATTTACAATCTACATTAATGACTTGGATGAAGGGACCAAGTGTAATGTAGCCAAGTTTGCGGATGATACAAAGATGGGTGGGAAAGCAAGTTGTGCAGAGGACTCAAAGAATCTGCAAAGGGATATAGACAGGCTAAGTGAGTGGGCAAACATTTGGCAGATGGAGTATAATGTGGGAAAGTGCAAGGTTATCCACATTGGCAGGAAAAATAAAAAAGCAAATTATTATTAAATGGAGAGAGATTACAAAATGCTACAGTTCAGAGGGACCTGGGGGTCCTTGTGCATGAAACACAAAAAGTTAGCATGCAGGTACAGCAAGTAATCAAAAAGGCAAATGGAATGTTGGCCTTTATTGCAAGGGGGTTGGAGTATAAAAGCAGGGAAGTCCTGCTGCAACTGTACAGGGTATTGGTGAGACCACACCTTGAGTACTGCGTACAGTTTTGGTCTCCTTATTTAAGGAAGGATATACTTGCATTGGAGGCAGTTCAGAGACGATTCGCTCAGTTGATTCCTGAGATGCCGTGGAGGCTGGGTTATTAAATACATTTAAGGTGGAGATAGACAGATTTTTGCAAGATAAGGGAGTGAAAGGTTATGGGGAGCAGGCAGGGAAGTGGCTTTGAGCCCAAGATCAGCCATGATCTTATTGAATGGCACAGTAGGCTCGAGGGGCCAAGTGGCCTATTCCTGCTCCTATGTCTTATGTTCTTATGTTCTTATGTAGCTCTAGGTTGAAATTCCAACTGAGGCCAAACGCTACATTCTCCTGGCCTGTTTTACTCCTCTGGTCGCTCATTGCTCAAAATTATTCTCTCATTATTAAGCTCAAATTTATAGCGTCTTAAATTACACAATAACTGAACTGCCACAAGAAATAACAGCCAATCACAGAGCAGCTAATTACAGTATTTATTTAACCAGTTAATACCTATCTGTAAATAAGACCAAGGATAATGCACCAAATAAACAAGTTTAACGGTTCCTTACATTGAATAGTTAGAATGCAGTTAATTAAAGTCAAAATACAATAAAATAAATCAGTAAAAATGCCAGTATGTATGCACTAATCACTCACAATTAACACTGGCTGATTGGATCTGAAGGGAACATATAAAAACAAAGAGCTCATACTTTAGATCTTCTTTTTAATATTAAATTTATTTTGATTCCCTTCTATCAACCATTTTTCTAATTATTTTGCAACAGGATCTGCTTGCTACCATGCACCTCCTTCAGCCATTAAAAAAGGGATGCTATTATACACATACTGCTAATAAATTGCTGTTAATGCTGATCCAAGATGAGACGGTTGATTGTTGTGCTCATAGTGGAGTAAGTAAGTTATATCAGATTTCTGCTCCCCCAGAAGATGAATAGCTCTTCATATTGAGTGAGCCCCACTTAATAACCATACCCAAAAACAGACAAGGCTAACTCTATCATTGGCACGTCAAAGTGATTGGCAACCCTCATACTTAAACCTGAAACCATCGGGTTAGGAATACATTTTTAAATTGAGAAACTATGTGAAGGGACAAGGCCTATAGTGCAGGACACCGCCAAGCTTGAAAAAAGGAGAGTGGACGAGATGAATCAAGAAGTAGTGATCAGGATTGCCAACCTTGTATGTTAAAAGCTGCAGATTGTAGAAGGAAGTTGAGACTGAGGGTGATAAGGAGTTCCACAATTTTGAGGTCCTGGGAAAAAATGAATTGAAATAGATAATGCAATGAGTCTTGGCTTTAATGTTATGTACTTGCAGTGAAAAAAATATGCAGCACAGCGTATTTGGAAATTGTGAACAAGAGAAAAAAATTCAGAGTAGAAATAATCGTAGTAGTATTAATAAAAGAAAGATGGGAAAGGTTGGTGAAGGAGATTGAAGGAGGCTGAAAGCTAAAGATGAAAGAAGACCAGCTAACATTTGACAGTCTAACTCATCTATCCTGTCCAGAAGTGTAATTGAAATGCTTGATGAGCCTCACCAGACAGGGAATCAGTATTCGGTACTTGGACTTTTAAATAGAGAGTTATGAGTAGGTGAAGTAAATAACAATTATGGAATGAACAAGGCAGCTGAACTTCTTGGAATCAGCTTTAGGAGATGTAAGCAGGCCACTTGAGAACAATGAAGACAGCAAGGCCAAAATATCAATAGATGAAGACTAAGGGGGAGAAATTTGGTTGGTTAGTGCCTCCCATTAGCGCCTCCATGGGGCGATAACAGGGCGCTAATGGCTTACCGCCCGGGCGCAGCAATGTTACTGCTACCTATGAAATTCACCTGACGGTTTGTGGCGGCAGTAACCCCTCATGCCATGATCTCCAGCGCCCGGAGATCGTGACGTCATCCGGCTGCGCAGCGCCCTCGACCCAAACTTTGGTTCCGCCCCCATGCAGCATCGCTGGCCGAAAACACCGGCAGCTGCAGGAGGCATTCATCGGGAGGCCGGGTGCTTCGGGGGCAATACTTAAAGGCGAGGTGGCTGAGGTAAGTAAAATAAATTCTGAAATGCGCTTTCTCTTTTGTTTTTCCTTTGCCTTCGCCAGCGATCGATCAGCCCGGCACTCTGCTGCAGTATGCCAGGCTGATTGGGCCGGATCGCGGCTGCCGTCGGGGACCAGGTAAGTTTTCCCCTTGCAGAGCCTGCAGCGATGGCCCTTCCCTTTAGGGGAGGGAAGGAGCCTTCCAACGTGGCAGTGCTGCACAATCCATTTTGCAGCGCTGCACACCTACCGCCCCGCCTGCTGCCTGTTGTGCTCCAGGAAGGAAGTTGGGTGCTTGATTTAGAGCTCCACTTCCTTCCTGGAGCACTAAAACCCAATTTTTTTTAAATCTGGGAATCATTAGTGCCTGGCGCTAAGTTTCCCAGCTTTCAAAAGTTGCCGCCCCCAAACGGGGCGATACTGAATTCCTCCCCCTAAGATCCTATATTGCTTAAGCTACTAGTTCACTGGTTGTAATTTTTTATTCCTTTAATTCAACTTCTTAATAGCTATTAAGTATCCTGATTATCTTCTCACCTTAACTAGATTTTTGAATTTACTTCAATTGGCATTGCTTCATTTCAGTATACCTACTCGAGCACTTAAAATTGTTGCTTTCAGGTTCCACACTTTAAGTGGGTGAAGTTGGGTATCGCCCCATTTGGGGCACTAACTTTTGAAATTTTGAAAATTTCACACCAGGCGTTAAGGTTTCTGAACTTCTAATAAATTGGGTATTAGAGCCCCAGGATGGAAGTAGGGAGCTAAATCAAGCGCTAATGACCTCAGTGGGGTGCTACAGGGGCGCTACCAGCAGAGCGCTAATGAATTCATTTAGAGCCATTGGCCTAGAAATTGGGTATTGCCCCGCTTGGGGCGTTAGATTCGGTGCTGCACAAATTTTATAGCCAGACGCAACTTATCGCCACCTCACGCGATATTGGGTTGCAGCGCCCCTAAAGGTGATTGAGGCGCTAAATCATGCGTTGCACTGGACTCCTAAGGCGCTAACCTGGCGGCGCAACCCAATATCGGGGCGGGCGGGAGCAGCACAGGTGCTCTCAATTACCGATGACCACGAGACTTCCAGGTGCCGGCCAGCTCTTAAAGGGGTGGGTGAGTAAGCATCAGCAGCCACACTCTGCACCTTGTAGGCCTGAAAATCGGAGCAGGCCATTCTCTGGCGCAAAAAACTTGGAGAAGATGGAGAGGGTGAGGCAGAGAGCAGAGCGCTTCACCAATGGGGCATTGGAGGAATTGGTGGCCGCAGTGGAGCGCCGGAGAGATGTACTCTACCCCGACAATGGCAGGAGGCCTAATCAAAAGGAATACTGCCGAGCTTGGAGGGATGTTTCTCAGAGGGTCAACTCCAGCAACATGGTGACCAGGAGCCCTGTGCAGTGCAGGAAGAAATTCAATGACCTCACTCGGGTCGTGAGGGTGAGTGGTGTTTATGCAAACTTCTGCAACCCTCCATCTGCACCTGACTTTATGGCTACAGGGTGCGCGATGCCCCAATGGCCATGTGTCAGCAAGCACCCATGGCTCTTTCTGGGTACACACATGCACATTTGACTCAGGGCATCATGTAAGGGCTCTTCCACCATGGGGGGCATGAGATGATAACTCAGGGCATCATGTAAGGGCTCTTCCACCATGGGGGGCATGAGATGATAACTCAGGGCATCATGTAACATAACTTCCCGTCCTTTCTCCTGCAGGCCAAGCTAGCGAGGAGCCGCAAGGACCAGCTTCGCACCGGAGGAGGACGTCCTCAACTGCAGACTCTAACGGATCTCGAAGAGAGAGGCCACCAGATTGTTGGAGGTCGTCTGAGTGGTCCTGTCACCACTGCAGCTACCGACCCCATTGTCCACAGCGATGGTAAGGTCCTCACCTTTTACAGCTGTCTCCTTCCACTTGTTCCCCCCCACCATCATGCTTTCTCACTGTGGACCTATGTCATAGCATTGCCGCAATCTTGCATCCCTTGCTGCCAAGCTGTCCTTTCGCTAAAGCCACTCTTCAACCTCCCTGCTTTCAGATGCTGCATCACCAGCTCGGGAGCCGGGCCCTCAAGCTGCCAGTGCCACTGCCTCCGGAGGCGACGATCAGGAGGAAGCCGGAACATCCGTGCCAGCCTCAGGGGAGGCAACCCATCTGGAGACTGGTGATAGTAGTTCCCTGGAGGGGAGGGGGGGGTCTCTGATGAGGAGCCAGTTGCAGGAACCAGCGGGCTGCAGCCACGCGAGGGGGGTAGGGAAGCTCGGGGGCCGTCTCCCCGGAGGGCGAGGCAGGCCACGATGACTGCTGCACAGAGTGCAGAGGAGGTGCGTAGCCTTTCCAAAATGAGCGCCCAGGCCCGCCTCAGGCACACTGAGCTGATGGCTGCAGTGGGGAGGATGCCTAACTCGATCGATACACTGGCAAAGAGTGTGCTGGACTTTGGGGCAGCAATGGAAAGGACTGTCCAGGGCTTCGGGGCAGCAATGGAAAGGACTGTCCAGGGCTTCAGGCCATCCCTGGAAAGGTCTGTCCAGGGCTTGTCCGAAGCACTGGCACCTGCCACGCAGGTCCACAGTGCTGCCACGCAGTCACTTGCTGGCCTCGTGCAGACGCATATTGAGGCCACGCGAACACTCACTGCTGCCACCCTAGCTGCATCAGGCAGGATTACCCGGGGCCCTTGCAGCACCACAGCAGGCCATGAATCTGTGGACCAGCCGATTGTGGCGGATGCTGCGGTGCTGCCCCGTCAGAGTGCCAGTGTGTCGGCCGACCACGGAGCAGGTGTCCTCTCTCGGCATGTAAGCATTCCTGATGTCACCGCTGGAACGTCTGCACTGCAGCTGCCACCACCTGCAGGACAGACTGCCTCCAACCATGCGCAGTTGGAGCAGCCAGCTTCCGGGCCCTCCAAGCCCAGAGGTCGTCCAGGCCATCCCTCAGGGGCTTCTGCGCTTCCAGACACTCTGCAGGCGTCCCCCAGCCTTGACGTAGCCACTGGGGTCCAATTACGGAGGAGCTGCAGGGAGGGAAGGGGCCGATCTCGTAAGAGAAGTCGGTCTCCATCAAGGGGTCAACAGTAGAGGGAGGCGCTGAGATGTCTCTTTTGTAGAATTCAAGGCCGTCCACACCTGCTGTGATTGTTTGTCATGTTTTGGTTCGTCTTGCGGGTTTGCCAGACAGTTATGTGTTAGTTCGTTAGTTATGCTTTCTGTTGCCATTACGTTGTCATGCTGGAAGGAAGCACTTTTTTGAAAATAAAGAAAATGTTTTATTTACAATGCAGCTCTAGACTATTTACAAGCATGGTGGCCTTCATAGGCTTTGAGCGACCCGAAGGGCGCTGTTCCAATCACACCCCTACATGTAACCCCACCTGATGCAGGGTCATCCAGACTCGAGTCGACATTGGCTTGTTCTCTCTACACAGATGCGGCTGGACCTGCTGTGATTTCCAGCCAAAAAAAATTTTTTTGTCTGTTTTTTTGTTTTTCATACAGACCCCAGCATCTGCAATATTTGACCCCTTGTGACCCCACCTCATTGTTCTTTGATGTAATGTTTCCCTGGCTGACCTGTTTGGACACCATTCACACCTTTGACTGCTGTGATTATCTCTCTGCCGAGGTGCGATAAATGGCAGTTGGAAAGGTTACCTGTAAACATCTGACATGATTCTCTGACTATATAAGCTGTGTCTTTATGCATTTCGCCACTTCACCTGAAGAAGGAGCAGCGCTCCGAAAGCTTGTGATTTCAAATAAAGCTGTTGGACTATAACCTGGTGTTGTGTGATTTCTTACATTTGTCCACCCCAGTCCAACTCCGGCATCTCCACACCACCCCGCATTCCATCAGAGGGGCCTAGAACCGAGTCCTTATGAGCCTCTGACGGACGGCCCTTTCAGTTTCTGGAGCCCTCCCATCTTCCTCCCCCTCCTCCTCGTCCTCCTCCTCCTCCTCGTCCACCTGCTCCTCCTCCTCCTCCTCCTCCTCGTCCGCCTGCTCTGCTGGACCTTGAGGGTCGGCTGGCATTGGCTAGGTGCGTCGAATGGCCAGGTTGTGGAGCATGCAGCAGACCACGACGATGCGCGCCACTTGCTCCGGCGAGTACTGTAGGGTGCCCCCCGAATGGTCGAGACATCGGAAACGCTGCTTGAGGACACCAATTGTGTGCTCCACAATGTTCCTGGTCGCCTGATGGCTGTTGTTGTAATGCTCTTCTGCCGGGGTGCTGGACAAACGGAGCGGGGTCATGAGCCATGGGCAGAGAGGATAGCCCTTGTCGCCAAGAAGCCAGCCTCGTGGGTGAGCCGGGGCCTCAAAAAGGTCAGCCACTGAGGTCTGCCGCAGGATGAACGTGTCGTGGCTGCTGCCAGGGAATTGTGCGTTGACCGCCATGATCATCTGCCCGTGGTCACAGACCAGCTGCACATTGAGGGAGTGGAACCCCTTGCGGTTGCGGTACTCCTCCGGATTCTGTAATGGCGCCCGCAAAGCCACATGTGTGCAATCAATGGCCCCCTGCACCATGGGGAAGTCCGCAATAGCCGCGAAGCCCTGCGCGCGCTCCCTCTGCTTCTTCAGGGTCAAAGGGAAGGTGATTAATTCCCGCCTCCTTCTATAGAGGGCATCTGTCACTTACCGGATGCAGCAATGCACCGCAAATTGTGAAATATTTGCAATGTCCCCTGTAGCTGCCTGAAACGATCCGCTGGTGAAAAAGTTTAGGGCAACAGTGACTTTTACGGCCAGCGACAGAGAGGTCCTGCACCGTAGCCGCGGCTGCAGATCTTCAGCAAGCAGGTGGCACAGCTCAGTCACAACATCCTTACCGAATCTGAGCCTTCGCAGACACTGCTCCTCCGACATGGTAAGGTATGACACCTGCTGCCTGAAAACCCTGGCAGCGTACGGTCGGATTTGGCGACGTCCATTGCCCCTCCTCCTTCTGGCCAATCCCGGCCCTCTCTCCCTCCGCCTCTGTGCCCTTGCCAGATGTTCAGCCAGGAGGACGTTCCCCTCCAAAGCAGCTCCCATTATAAAGTGAGACGAGTATGACACAGTAATCACTCACGATCAAAGTGTTCTGGACAGGGCTGAAGGTCCAAAGGCACCGCTGGCTCAATGAAAAGAACGCTCTCCCACTGAAGGTCAGCAACTCACTCCAGCAACGAGCAGGATGCCCACCCCAAATGGCTGCCGCTTTTATACTACTGCTGTTCCCTTTAAAGAGCGCCCCCCGAGTCCGACAAGGACCTGGGAACGTTCCATCCAACTGTCACTATTAGCACCAGGCGGAGCGGAGGCGGGCGCCACTGAATTTCCGGTCCAGGGCACCAAAAGGCATTGCACACTGAAATGATGTCATGATCTGCCTGCGCCCGCGAGCGGGCGCTAAGATTTAGTGCCGGCGCTAAAAGGCTACTCAATATGGCAGAAGGCGCTGGGTTCACTGCGCCCGCCCAAAAATTGGGTAACGCCCCAATTCTCGGGCTCTTTAGGCGCTAATCGCTGGCGCTAGCAACCAAATTTCTCCCCCATTGTTTGTTAATTTACCTATCCTATTACTATCTCATCTCACCTTGAATATCTCTTAATGTCTCTTCTTTCGTCACCTCCCCCCTTTCCCAGCCCCCAAGCAGCCTTTTGTTTCATTTCCTGCCTTTTCTCTCAGTTCTGTAGAAGGGTCTCTCTCCACGGATGTTGCCTGGCCTGCTGAGTTTTTCCAGCATTTTCTGTTGTTATTTCGGATTTCCAGCATCCACAGTATTTTGCTATCATAATGAATTTCAGGTGCAATGCATTCAGCAATGATCCTTCACACTGATTCCTTCCAGCTCTTAAAGGGGAGGTTGCATCATTGTGCAGATGCTCAGTTTCAGCATTGCTGGCTTTGAGGCGACCTGCGAGCAACTGGCTCCCCTGATGGCTATGGCTGTTCCCACTCCCAGGGAGCGAGCTCGTCGGTTCACAGACGTGGCATTGGAGGCATTGGTGGCTGGAGTGGAGCGAAGAAGAGCAATGCTGTTCCCGGCCACTGGAAGGTAGCCATCGCCTCAGGTGTTCAGGGCAATGTGGAGGGAAGTGGCCCAGGAGGCCTCGGCCAGTAGTGTGGTGGAACGCAGCCTGACACAGTGCCTCAAGAAATTCAACTACCTCAGTCGGTTGGTCAAGATGAGTACATGCATCAACAGCTCCTATATACCAGCATCTGAACCTCAGTCTGTGCACACTGTGCAAACAACCGCACTGCCACCACTCACCCACCAAACATCTTCACCTACTCAAACTCACATCCACATCTCACGCCTTGCCTACAATCACAGCTATTCAACGACGGCAGGCATATCTCCCAAACACTTAGCTGGACTCTGACTCACTCACATTTGTTTCTCTTGCAGGCCAAGATGGCCCACAATAGGAGGGAGCAGCAGAGAACAGGCGGGGATGATGCGCAGCTCCAGCAGCTCTCAGACCTGGAGGAGCGAGTGCTGCGACTCATTGGGCAGCAGGTGGTGGGCGCCGTGGCCGTCAGTGACGTAGGCCCCGTTGGGGACAAAAACAGTATCTTCAGCTCCTCTCCTTCTCATCCCACTTCCCCCTCACCCCACAAACCTTTCTCACTTTCCACCTCCTGAGAATGTCTGCATTCCTTGCTCCATTCCTGCCCCCCTGCCCTCACCTTAACGCAAGTGTTGTGCCTTTATGCTCTTAGATAATCAACAACCAGATGACCAGCCTATCCTTGAGCCCCCATTGAGAGTGAGGAAGGAGAAGAGGAGGAGGAGTAAAGCACCGCGTCACTGCATCTCTCACCTGCAGATACTGGCACTATGCGATCTTTAGAGGCAAGTTTAGTAGAAGGGTCTGCACTGGGTGATGCACCAGGGACAAGCAGGCTGCAGCAAGGCCAGGGGGAAAGGGTAGATCGGGAGGCAGCTCCGCAGAGGGCAAGTTCGCACATGAGTTCTGCTGCACAGGACTCAGATGAGGACCTCAATGGGGAGGCGTTCACAAGAAGGGTGATGGCCATGCACACCGAGATGATAGGTGCAATGACAAGGGTGCCTGAGAGCCTCTCGGCAATGGTAAGGAGCATGGAAGAGTCCGCCTCCGACATTGCACAGAGCTCTGCGCACACCATGGAGCCCATAAATTCCACTGTGCAGAGGATAGTGGACTCCCAGAGACCATGCGGATCCAGACCTCGTGACGCGTGTCATGGGTGATGTGGCAGCTTCCATTGCAGCACAGGCGGAAGCAACGCAACATCTTAGTGCTGTAGTACAGTCAATGGTTGCTGCCATCAAGTCTCAGACTGCTCTCATTCAGTCTCAGCTTGATGCCACAAGAGCTCTGACTGCTGCCATTGTCACTGGGTCCGCCACAGTCTACCAGGGATCTCACGGTGCCGCAGCAGGCCAGCAATCTGTGCTCCAGTAGATTGGTAGGGATGCTGAGGTGCTGCCCCAGGGGAGTGGGAGTGGGTCAGTGGAGCAGGAACTTGCTGTCCTCTCTCAGGATGACAGCATTCCTGATCCTATCACTGCCACTCTGCCATTGCACTTGTCGCTGTCTGTCATGCAGCCAGCCCAGACTGCCGCCGCCCAACCTGAGGTGGTGCAGTGTACAGCCGGGCCTTCCAGGCCCAGAGCTGGTTGAGGGCGTCCTGCAAGGCCATCTGTCATTTTTGGCACCAACGCTCAGCAGCCTTCCACCAGCCCTGCTGCAGCCACTGGGGAGATACTATGTAGGAGCAGTAGATTAGGAAAGGGACTGTAAAGAGGGGAGCTAAGAGTTTGCACAAGGGTGATTAGTCAATATTGTTGTATATATGTGGTTAATGGTTTTGATAAATTTATTACCGGAATGTTGCAGATTTGGTGCTGTGTCTCATTTCAGTTCTGGGGCGTGGTATGGAATCACAAAGTGATGGAATGATGGCGACGTGCTCAGCAATTGGAACAAGGACTCGAAATTACTGGAAACGGAGTCACGGACCAACCTTGCAGAACGCCGATTGAGTGGCTGCCTCCCTCCTCACTGCTATTTGTCCTCCTGCTCCTCTTCTTCCTCCTCCTTGTCCTCCTCCTCCTGAGATGGTGCGACTATGCCTGGTGGCAATGGCTGCGCCCGCATGATGACCAAGTTGTGCAGCATGCAGCAGACGACGACGAAAAGTGACACCCGCTCAGCCGAGTACTGGAGGGCTCCTCCCAAGCGGTCAAGGCAGCGGAACCTTTGAGTGCTTGAGCACTCTGATGGTCTGCTCAATGATTTTCCTGGTAGCAGCATGGCTCTCATTATATGAGTGCTGGGCACGAGTGTTGGGGTTGCAGAGGGGAGTCATGAGCCAGGTAGAGAGCGGATAGCCCTCGTCTCAAAGCAGCCAGCCGCAAGCTTCATGTGGTGGCTGGAACAGATCTGGCACACCGGTCTGGCGCAGGATGAAGGCATTGTGGCTGCTGCCAGGATAACAGGCATTAACCGTCAGGATTCGCAGTGTGTGGTCGCAAACCAACTGCACATTAAGTGAGTGGTAGCCTTTGTGGTTACAGAATATCTCAGGATTTTTATGAGGTGCCCACAAAGCAATGTGAGTGCAGTCAATGATGCCCTGCACCACGGGGAAGCCCACTATCCTGGCAAAGCCACATGCACGCTCACGCTTATTCTCTCTGGTCATGGGGAAGGAAATGTAGTCCCTTCTCCTTCTGTACAGAGCATCTGTGACCTGGTGGATGGAACAATGGATGGCAAACTGGGAAATGTTGGAGATGTCGCCTGTTGCACACTGGAATGATCCGCTGGCATAGAAATTGAGGGCGATGGTGACCTTGACTGCCACTGAGAGAGACATGGTGGTCCTGATCTCAGGCCTTTTAACACACTGGTTCTCAGTGAAATTCATGTAGGAGAACTGCTGCCGGAATACCCTGGGTGGGTAAGGCCTCCTGTTGAGAGCCCTGTTGGCCCTCCTACCTCTGGCCACATTTTGCACTCTTTCTCTGTGCTTCAGTTGCCTCCGACGTTGACGCTGAAGGACGAGGTCCAGTGCCAGTACAGCCCCCATGAAAGGAAACAAATATAGCACATTCAAATCTCCCCTCAATGAAACTCAATAATCTTTATGTGCCAGAAAACTTGTTGAAATGCAAACGCGCAAATCGGTCAAAAGGCCTCTTTGCCGATGTGAAATTAACAACGCAGCATTGTTGGCCGATGAAAACTACACTGGAAGTGGACGCCTTTAAATAGCGCTCCTCCAGGGGACATCCAACGGAAAGCCTCCTCCTCTACCTGTCATTGTTAACGGCAGGTGCATAAACAGGGGATGAGAGGGAATTTTTCACCCGGGCGCAACCGGGGCGATGTGCACGGCAATGGCGTCACGATCTCCGGGCGCAAGGGATCAGGGCGCAACGTCTGACCACCGCCGCAAAACTCCTGCCGAATTTAGCGGGAGGCGTTGATATCGCTGCACCTGCTCGCAAACCCATTTGCGCCCCGTTACCGCCCCTGGAGGCACTAACAGGAGGCACAAAGGAGCCAAATTTCTAGCCCTCTGTCTTGGAACTGAACTTCTTTGTTGGTTTGACTTCAGTAGATATCAGGATACTTTCTCTCTATACAACAATTTAATCACAGACCCATTTTATTCTAATTGCTTTCCTTTAAATTACTCTAGTTTTACATCTGACATGATCCTTGTTATTTTTATATTACTATATAATCTTCTACTGGACATAAAGGCTCGGAATTTTCATTCGCCATCATTTCACCTTTGAAACTGACCGCAACTTCAGGATTTAGTGCATGAGCAGCCTAACAAGGAAATCCTGAAGTTGCGGTTTGTCATTCACTGCTCTTCCACAGGATGCGCTATCTCCCCCGCAATGCCCCCACCCCCACCCCCGAGCCTGAAACCAGAGTAATCTGTCAAATCATGGAAACTGACAAAAACTTGGCTCTTCAGCAGTAATGCTGCTGTTAATTACCCCATTACAAGTTAGACCCTTTTGGATTAGGTGTAACTGGGGTTTTAACAGTGTATTGACTGCTAAACAAAGGTTATGACCCTGAAAAACGAATTTTAATTTTGTGGAGTGTCAAATTTATTCATTTTTAATAAAATTAAAAAATTTTAAGAAACTTTAAAAAAATGTTAATTTTTTTTAAAGTTTGTTCATCTTTATCTCAGGTTTTCCTTTTCCCCAATTGAGAGCACCAATCTTTGTTTTGCTCTCCCTAACATTTAAAAAAAAGTTAGAATCAAAGGAGCTTACCCACTTCCTGGTTGGCTGGCTGTGAGAATTCTGCATTTTGATTGGCTGCTTAGACAGCTTGTTGACGTCACAGCAGCTCTTCGCTGGGAGTCCCCATTAACGTGCGTTGATTTCAATTACGTGTCGGAAAACCCGACTTCTTCGCCACAGAGATTGTGAGATCTTTGTGCGAAGCTTATTTCGGAGCCAATGGCGAACGCCTTTGCTTCGCCGCTGACCGCAAATTACGGACCAATGTAATGATCATTTCTTAAGTTCTTAGTCTACTTTTGGGATTAATACCTTTTCTTGAATACTGTCGTTTTCTTTCTTCATGTGGTATATATTCTTCTGATAAGGTAAACCTTTCCAAAATGAGGCTCACAATTAATTGAGCTAGTGCTTTGATTGCTTCTGGATGAAGTTCTAGTTGGTAAGGGAGGCTGTCACCAGGTAATATTTTTGAATGTGGTTTTGTGTCTTTGCCTGTTAGTTTTTTTGTGTCTTTATCTGCTGGTTTTTTTGTGTCTTTGTCTGTTAGTTTTTTTGTGTCTTTGCCTGTTTCTTGTTTTGTGTCCTTGCCTGTTTCTTGTTTTGTGTCTTTGTCTGCTAGTTTTTTTGTGTCTTTGTCTGTTTCTTGTTTTGTGTCCTTGCCTGTTTCTTGTTTTGTGTCTTTGTCTGCTAGTTTTTTTGTGTCTTTGTCTGTTTCTTGTTTTGTGTCTTTGTCTGCTGTTTTTTTTGTGTCCTTGTCTGCTGGTTTTTTTGTGTCTTTGTCTGTTTCTTGTTTTGTTTCTTTGTCTGCTAGTTTTTTTGTGTCTTTGTCTGCTGGTTTTTCTGTGTCTTTGTCTGCTGGTTTTTTTGTGTCTTTGTCTGCTGGTTTTTTTGTGTCTTTGTCTGTTTCTTGTTTTGTGTCTTTGTCTGCTGTTTTTTTTGTGTCTTTGTCTGCTGTTTTTTTTGTGTCTTTGTCTGCTGGTTTTTTTGTGCCTTCCTCGGTTTCTCGTTTTGTGCCTTCCTCTGTTTCTCGTTTTGTGTCTTTTTCTGTTTCTCGTTTTGTGTCTTTTTCTGTTTCTCGTTTTGTGCCTTCCTCTGTTTCTCGTTTTGTGTCTTTTTCTGTTTCTCGTTTTGTGTCTTTTTCTGTTTCTCGTTTTGTGTCTTTTTCTGTTTCTCGTTTTGTGTCTTTTTCTGTTTCTCGTTTTGTGTCTTTTTCTGTTTCTCGTTTTGTGTCTTTTTCTGTTTCTCGTTTTGTGTCTTTTTCTGTTTCTCGTTTTGTGTCTTTTTCTGTTTCTCGTTTTGTGTCTTTTTCTGTTTCTCGTTTTGTGTCTTTTTCTGTTTCTCGTTTTGTGTCTTTTTCTGTTTCTCGTTTTGTGTCTTTTTCTGTTTCTTCTTTTGTGTCTTTCTCTGTTTCTTCTTTTGTGTCTTCCTCGGTTTCTTGTTTTGTGTCTTTCTCTGTTTCTTCTTTTGTGTCTTTTTCTGTTTCTTGTTTTGTGCCTTTTTCTGTTTCTTGTTTTGTGTCTTTTTCTGTTTCTTGTTTTGTGTCTTTTTCTGTTTCTTGTTTTGTGTCTTTTTCTGTGTGTTGTTTTGTGTCTTTTTCTGTTTCTTGTTTTGTATCTTTCTCTGTGTGTTGTTTTGTGTCTTTTTCTGTTTCTTGTTTTGTGTCTTTTTCTGTTTCTTGTTTTGTGCCTTTCTCTGTTTCTTGTTTTGTGTCTTTTTCTGCATCTTGTTTTGTGTCTTTCTCTGTGTGTTGTTTTGTGTCTTTTTCTGTTTCTTGTTTTGTGTCTTTCTCTGTGTGTTGTTTTGTGTCTTTTTCTGTTTCTTGTTTTGTGTCTTTCTCTGTGTGTTGTTTTGTGTCTTTTTCTGTTTCTTGTTTTGTGCCTTTTTCTGTTTCTTGTTTTGTGTCTTTCTCTGTGTGTTGTTTTGTGTCTTTCTCTGTGTGTTGTTTTGTGTCTTTCTCTGTGTGTTGTTTTGTGTCTTTCTCTGTGTGTTGTTTTGTATCTTTCTCTGTGTGTTGTTTTGTGTCTTTGCCTGTGTGTTGTTTTGTGTCTTTGCCTTTATGTTTTTTGTCTTTGCCTATGTGTTGTTTTGTTTGTACTTTTTTGTCTTTGCGTCGGCATCTTTTTGGTATGGTTTGTGTCTCTCTTGGGTTTTTTTCAGGATGAAGATCAACAGTCGAAGTTTCCTCAGACTTCTTGAACAATTTCTCCAGCAAGCTCCCTTCAGGAATGTCTTTTGGTTTATAAGCAAGTTCCTGCTCATTAAGATCATGTTGGATGGGTAGCTTGGAATCCCTCCTGGGTGCACTTGGAAATGTTGTACCTTTTTCTGATTCCTCAGATTTGTCATCATCTTTAGAGCTTTGCTGAGGCACAGGGGCAGCCTCAGGCATTTGTCGTCCTGGTGGGGTTTTGACTGGTGGAATATCACTAACTTCCTCCATTTGTGGATAAATCACCATTCCAGGAATATTCAGAGCTGGGAGTGTTTCTTTTTTAGGTGTGGAAATCACTTGCTCAGCTGGCTTTTTATGTGGGGTCTTCTGTTTAGGTTTCGCCTCTGAGATATCCATGGGGGCACTTGAGGATGGTTTAGGTTTTACTATCTTCTCCAATTTTAGTTTAGTGAAATTGTCAGCTGTTTTACCACTAAGAGATTGCAAAATAGCACCAATTATTTCATCTACTAAAATAATTTCTTTTAGCATTGACACATCAGCTCCAGTTTTAAGCCTTGCAACAATCTTTCTTTTTACCTCATTATGTATTGCTTTCAGTATATTAATTACTATGTCCTTGGCATCCTCACTGAAATCTATTTCTGGGTTTTCACATGGTGACACGGGAGGATCAGCGCATATAACTGGCTTCAACTTAGCAGATGTGATAGTCTCAAGCCTTGTTGAAACATATTTATTCATGTCTTCAATAATATTGAATACTTCTGAGCCTTCCAATTCTGAAGTGACTTCAGGTATTTCCGTTGCAGTTCTCAAACAGATTTCATGTGTATATATTGTGGAAGATTCTTGTTCTATATTAATTAGGCAAAGATCATCACTTTTGTTATTTTCTGCTGTGATCTCAGAATTATGAACTTGTTCATTTTTAACTGTTATATTATCTTTATTATGTAAACATGAGATGGTTGGTTTGCCTTTTAAAATAGTAGCAACTACTTCACTTGTTAGAATACAATGCAGTTTCTGAAGAATATTATTTACAATATCTGTGGAAAGACAATGGACTTTGCAATTAAAAATTAATTTCCTGGAATTCAAAGACGTTTTCTGAGTACTGGGAAAACCAGTGAGAATGTATACGAGATGAGGGTATGCAGCTGTTAATTTCTCTAGACATGCCCTTAAAATTTTTTCAGCTGCTGGAAGTATTTGTGATCTGGAAATACCCAGGACATCCTTATTATCCATGCCTGTCTTTTCTAGAGATTTACGTAAGATTTCTGAAACAGAGTTGAGCGAGGGGAGTAGTTTCATAGGTGGACTGAATGGATCCTCATTAACTGATGTAATGACATCATTGACCATTTCATCAGCTATGTCACTGACCTCTGATGGAGAAACCTGACCAGTTGACATAATGTGCTCCTTGAAATTTTGGCTTTCTGTGTCATCTTGCCTTTGGCTTTCATTTAGATATTGACTTTCAAAGGAATCTTGGCTTTTGAAGGAACTTTTGCTTTCAGCGACACTTTGGCTTTTGGCGACACTTAGGCTTCCAGCAATATCTAGGCTTTCAACGTCATCTTGTTCTTTGACAGCATCTTGGCTTTCAGCAACATCTTGAACTTTGGTGGCTTTTGGGCCTTTGGCAGTTTCTTGGCCTTTGGCAGCATCTGGGCCTTTGGAGGCAACTTGGACTTTGGTGGTATCTGGGCTTTTAGTGGCTTCTTGGACTTTGGCAGCATCTGGGCCTTTGGAGGCAACTTGGACTTTGGTGGTATCTGGGCTTTTAGCGGCTTCTTGGACTTTGGCAACTTCTTGGCCTTTGGAGGCAACTTGGACTTTGGTGGTATCTGGGCTTTTAGCGGCTTCTTGGACTTTGGCAGCATCTGGGCCTTTGCTGGCTTCTTGGCCTTTGGCAGCAATTTGACTTTCAATGGCTCCTGGGCGCTTGTCGGAATCTCGGGTCTTGGGAACATCTTCATTGTCAGAGTAGTCATCACACTCAGTGGAGTGGCTTTCAGCAGATTCTTGGCTTTCAGCAGATTCTTGGCTTTCAGCAGATTCTTGGCTTTCAGCAGATTCTTCGCTTTCACCAGATTCTTGGCTTTCACCCAAGTCTTGGCTTTCACCTAATTTTTGCCTTTCACTAAAGTCTTGCAATTCAGTTTCAACTTCTTTATCAGCAAATGCAATTATTTCAGTTCCAATTTCCTTTTCAACAAATTCAATGATTTCAGTTTGAACTCCCCTTTCAGACAATTCAAGTGGTTCAGTTTCAATATACTTTTCAGACAATTCAAGTGGTTCAGTTTCAATATCCTTTTCAGACAATTCAAGTGGTTCAGTTTCAATATCCTTTTCAGGCAATTCAAGTAGATCAGTTTCAACTTCTTTTTCAGAAAATTCAAGTAAGTCAGTGTTGACTTGGCTATCAGTAAATGTGCGGCCTTTGTCAGCAATCTGGCTTTCCGTGAGATCTTGGGTCTCATCCAAATCTTGGGTCTCAGCGAGATCTTTGCTGTCAGCGAGATCTATTCTAATTTCTTCATACTTCTGAATAGCTGGATAGATGGTGCTGGTCAATACTGCCACTATCAATGTTATTATGTTCCGAATTAATTTGTTGAGTTCTTCCATAGTCATCTATACAAAAGGAAGAATGTCATATTAATAATCAAATATTATTTTCAGCTTATTTGGGATTTACTATTACGTATATAGAAAACACATTTTTTTTAAATGGCAAAAATTATTTATACATTAACAACTTGAATAAAATAATGGGGTAAACTAACGATCAAGAAGCTAACTGGTGAAACACACCATCCAGCTGCCAAATATGGTCGGCGAGAGGCCCGGTCCATTTCAAGGGCTGGGCGTCATGAACATATATTCAGCAGGCTGCTGACACCAAGCAGGCATCCCGTGCAACTCACTGGCTCTGGGCTAGTGCAATATTGGGTGGCCCGGAGACGAGCTGGTTGGGAAAAAGGTAGGTTCAGGAGGGCGTTACGATCACGGCGGGACAGAAGCCCAGCCTGCAGCAGCTGACATTATTCTTCTGGAGCTCGGAGGTCCACTATTGTTCCTCCTGGCTCTACAAAATAATTGAAGCACTTAATTTTTCGAGTGAGTAGCAAAATAAGCATTGGTCTCTTAGAGGCTGAGGCAGGTGAAATGGTAATGCGGAATAAGGAAATGGCAGAGACTTTAAACAAATTTTTTGTATCTGTCTTCACAGTAGAAGACAACAAAAAGCATACCAAAAATACTGGGGAACCAAGGGGCTAATAAGAGTGAGGAACTTAAAGCAATTAATATCAGTAGAGAAAAAGTACTTGAGAAACTAATGGGACTAAAAGCTGACAAATCCCCTGGACCTAATGGCCTACATTCTAGGGTTCTAAAAGAAGTGGTGCAGAGATAATGGATGCATTGGTTGTGTTCTTCCAAAATTCCCTAGATTCTAGACCGATCCCAGCAGATTGGAAGGTAGCATATGTAACCTCGCTATTCAAGAAAGGAGGGAGAGAAAACAGGGAATGACAGGCCAGTTAGCCTGACATTAATTGTTGGGAAAATGCTGGAATCCATTATTAAGGAAGTGGTAACAGGGCACTTAGAAAGTCATAATATGATTAGGCAGAGTCAACATGGTTTCATGAAAGGGAAATCATGTTTAACAAATTTACTAGAGTTTTTTGAGGATGTAACTAGCAGGGTAGATAAAGGGGAACCAGTGGATATTTGGATTTCCAAAAGGCATTTGATAAGGTTCCACATAAAAGGTTGCTATGCAAGATAAGGGCTCATGGGGTTGGGGGTAATATATTAACATGGATAGAGGATTGGTTAACGGACAGAAAACAGAGAGTAGGGATAAACAGGTCGTTTTCAGATTGGCAGGCTGTAATTACTGGGGTGCCGCAAGGATCAGTGCTTGGGCCACAGCTATTTACATGACTTAGATATCTATATTAATGACTTAGATGAAGCGGCTGAGTGCAATGTATCCAAGTTTGCTGACGATATAAAGTTAGGTGGGAATGTAAGCTGTGAGTTCTAGACTCCCCTGCCAGGGGAAACAACCTCTCAGCATTTACCCTGTCAAGCCCTCTAAGAATTTTATACGTTTCAATGAGATCACTTCTCACTCTTCTAAACTCCAGAGAATAAAGGCCCATTCTACTCAATCTATTATCAGAGGACAGCCCTCTCATCCCAGGAATCAATATAGTGAACCTTCGTGCACCCCCTCTAAGGCAAGTATATCCTTCCTTAGGTAAGGAGACCAGGTGTAGTCCCAACAAAGCCCTATATAATTGCAGCTAGACTTCCTTACTCTTATACTCTAACCCCTTGCAATAAAGGCTAACCTACTATTTGCTTTCCTGATTGCTTGCTGTAACTGCATGTTAACTTTCTGTGATTTGTGTACAAGGACACCCAAATCCTTCTGAATACCAGCATTTACTAGTCTCTCACCTTTTAAAACTATTCTGCTTGTCTATTCCTCCTACCAAAGTGCAAAATTTCACATTTCCCCACATTATATTCCACCTGCCACCTTCTTGCCAACTCACTTAGCCTGTCTATATCCTCTTGCACTCTTTGCATCCTCTTCACAGCTTACTGTCCTACCTAGCTTTGTATTGTCAGCAAACTTGGAGACATTACACTCGGTCCCATCATCTAAGTCAGTGATATAGATTGTAAATAGCTGAGGCCCAAGCACAGATCCTTGTGGCACCCCTAGTAACAACCTGCCGAGCCAAAAATTACCCATTTATTTCTACTTTCTGTTTTCTGTCCATTAACCAATCCTTAATCCATGCTAATTAATAAAAAACTAATCTATAAATATTAATCCATATTAATTTTTGAGGAAAACTTCCAACCATTGAACTGTGTAAAGAAGAGTCCAGAGACCAATGTGGGGGTGGGGAGGGAGGGTAGCAGTAAGAACAGGCCAAAAACAACTACTAGATCACCGGTCTGGTGTGGTTAGCGCAACGGTAGCAGCAGTGGTGAAAAGTGCAGGAGGGAATGGGCCTCAAGCGTCAAGCCCACAGACAGGGCAAGGGCAGGGAACCACAGTTGGCAAAACAGCTAAACAGCCAAAAGAGTAAGAGCTAAATGCTAAAAACTGGCCCAAAGCAAACTTGGGGAATTATTAATGGTGCACAGCAGGAGGGAGCCAACCTCAAAAGGGACAAGGGAAGGCAGCTGCAGTGGGAGCTGTGATCTTGGAGGGGAGGGTTGGGGGGAGAGGAGTAATACAATTGTTTTCAGTGAGTAAATAAAACATTTGGGATGTGGCGTACCGATCACAGAAAGGACACAATCCGCTTTTCGGTCCGTAGACTATAAATCAGGCGTCATGCCTTTAAGAAGGATCACACCTTTAAGAAACTCGATTTGCAACATAGTTAAGCCCAGAGCGGGGGAGGAGCAGTCGAAGCTGTGGACTGATGAAAGGCAGTCGGACTTGGTGTAGGCTCTGACGCCATTTTGTGTTCAACATGCAGTCTCAACAATTAAACCTTTTCTGTTGAACCTCTCTGAGTTCAGTATTTTTTGCTAGGAGTACGTAGACTCCTACATTGGTGACCCCGACGCTCAGGACGACTCCTAAGCGTAACCATGGCTGACACAAACGCAGTTTCTGTGAAGCTGCCGGAGTTCTGGGAGAACCTAGCCACCGCCTGGTTCATTCAAGCCGAATCGCAATTCCGACTCCGCGGCATCACCGCCGACGCAACGATGTACGACTACCTCCTCGCCTCCCTGGGCAGCTCCACAATCACGAAAGTCTGGACAACGCTACAAAACCCGTCGGAGGAAGGCAAGTACGCACATCTCAAGGCCGCGCTCCTTAAAAAATTCACAGCCTCCCAATTTTTGCGCAACTGCCACCTCCTCGACCTCCCGGGCCTCGGTGACTCCATGCCGTCAGACTTGCTCTCACACATGCTTGCTCTGACCGACGAGAAACCGCCCGGCTCCCTCTTCCGCACGCTCTTTATCCGCCAACTACCTCCCAGCATCCGCCTGGCAATCGTGGCGTCCAGCCTCACGGACCTCGAGGCCCTGGCCGACGAAGCCGATAAGCTCCTATCCGCCGGCTCCAACCACGCCGTCACCCCCGACCTGGCCTCCGCAGCGTCGGCGCGCGCTCCACCCTCTATCGCGCAGCCACACAGCTCGGCCACGAGGCCCCCACTTCCCCCAAGCCCTCCGACCCAGGGCTACTGCTACTTCCATACCCGGTTCGGCGCACAGGCAAGCCGCTGCAGCCATCCCTGCACATTTCCAACCGCCCCCACACCGGCCTACACGATGGCCGTGGGGCAAGCAGGCGCGCTGCTGTATGTTACGGACAGCGCCACAGGACACCGTTTCCTATGCGACACGGGCGCGCAGCGCAGCATCATCCCCGCGTCCGCCCTCGAGATCCAGCGAGGCGGCCACGGCCCTGCGCTGGCTGCCGCCAACGGCACCGACATCCGGACGTATGGCACCCGCACCGTCACCATCGACCTCGCAGGCCGCCGCTACCACTGGGAGTTTATCACCGCCAAGGTGCTCTCCCCGCTCCTCGGTGCAGATTTCCTGTGCGCCCACGGCCTGTTGGTCGACATGCCTCGGCGCCGCCTCGTGGACATGAACACCATGTCACCTATCCCGGGCGCCATGGCCCCTCCCCCAACCCGCCGAAATGGCGTGGCAGTGCCGCGCCCGCTCAACAGACGACTACTCAGCACTCCTGGCTGAGTTCCCAGCCCTCACCAACCCGACCTTCTCCGCGAAAGTTGCTAAGCACAGGGTAGAACACTTCATCCCCACCACAGGCCCACCGGTGTATGCCCACGCCCGCAGGCTGGACCCAGCCAAGCTGGAGATCGCGCGGGCCGAGTTCGCCACAATGGAACAGCTCGGCATCATCCGCCGCTCCAACAGCCCCTGGGCCTCCCCACTCCACATCGTCACCAAACCCGACGGGGGATGGCGCCCCTGCGGGGACTACCGGCGCCTAAACGACGCCACCACGCCGGATCGGTACCCCATACCGCACATTCAAGACTTCTCGGCTAGGCTGGCCGGCCGCTCAGTCTTCTCCAAAGTCGACCTGGTGCGCGGTTACCATCAGGTGCCAGTCCACCCCACGGACGTTCCCAAGACGGCCATAATCACCCCTTTTGGGCTATTCGAGTTCCTCCGAATGCCCTTCGGCCTCAAAAACACGGCCCAGGCCTTCCAGTGGCTCATGGACTCGGTCCTCTGGGACCTGAAGTTCCTCTTTGTCTACCTGGATGACATCCTGGTAGCTAGTTCCTCCAAGCAGGAACACATCGAGCACCTCCGCACCCTGTTCCAGCGGCTCAGTGAGCACGGGCTCATCATCAACCCAGCCAAGTGCCAATTCGGCCTCAGCAGGATCGAATTCCTTGGCCACCACATCACGCAGGACGGAGCCATTCCCCTGCCCACCAAGGTGCAAGCCATCCAGCAGTTCCCCCGGCCTACCACCATCAAAGGCCTCCAGGAGTTCTTGGGGATGATCAACTTTTACAACCGCTTCATTCCTGGAGCGGCCTCCCTCATGCGGCCCCTATACGAAGCCCTCCGGGGTAAGAAAGACAGAATGGCGATCGAGTGGTCGGCGGACATGTTGACCGCTTTCGACTCGACCAAAAAGGCGCTCGCCGACGCCACCATGCTCGCTCACCCACAGCCCAACGCCAGGGTGGCCCTCACCACAGACACCTCCGACCACGCGGTCGGCGCCGTGTACGAACAGTGGGTCGACGGGGCCTGGCAACCGCTGGCCTTTTTCAGCCGCCAACTGCGCCCCCCGGAGGCCAAATACAGCGTCTTTGACCGCGAGCTCCTCGCACTGTACCTGGCAGTCCGCCATTTTAGATTTCTTCTGGAGGGCTGCCCCTTCACCGCGTTTGTCGACCACAAACCCCTGACATTCGCGATGGCGAAATCTGCGGACCCGTGGTCAGCCAGGCAACAACGCCAGCTCGCCGCGGTGTCCGAATTCACCACGGACATCTGGCACGTCTCCGGTCGAGACAACGTGGTGGCCGACTGCCTATCCCGCCCCGCTGTCCACGGCGCCCACCTGGCAGTGGACTATGCTCAACTGGCAGCGGAGCAACGCACCGACCCCGATCTGCTCTCCGCGCCCACAACCCTCCCAGGGCTGCGACTGACCAACGTCGCCTGCGGCCCGTCCGCTGTCACAGTCAAATGCGACACCTCCTTGGCGCAACCCCGCCCCGTAGTCCCGGCGTCCTGGCGAAAACGGGTGTTCGACATCGTCCATGGCCTCTCACACCCCGGCACCCGTGCGTCCATTAGACTGGTGGCCATCCGATTTGTCTGGCGCGGCCTGCGCAAAGATGTGCGCGTCTGGTCCAGATCCTGCATAGCTTGCCAGCGTGCCAAAATCCACCAGCACGTCAAAGCCCCACTCGAGGAGTTCACCGTGCCAGAAAGAAGGTTTGACCACGTCCACATCGACCTCGTCGGCCCCCTGCCGCCATCACAAGGTCACACGCACCTGCTGACAATCATGGACCGTACCACCCGCTGGCCCGAGGCCATTCCACTGACATCCACCACCACCGCCGACATCGCGAGGGCGTTCATCGGTACCTGGGTCGCTCGGTTCGGCGTCCCCTCCGACATGGCGTCGGATAGAGGCCCGCAGTTCACCTCTGATCTGTGGGCCGCCATCGCCCGAAACCTCGGGGTGGCCGTTCACCGCACCACGGCTTACCACCCCCAAGCCAACGGACTGTGCGAGCGATTCCACAGGTCCATGAAGGCGTCCCTCCGCGCCAGCCTCGAGGACGAGGCTTGGATCGACCGCCTCCCGTGGGTGCTACTTGGCCTACGCTCCGCGGTCAAGGAAGACCTGCAAGCCTCGGCGGCGGAACTCGTGTACGGCCAGCCGCTGCGCGTACCCGGAGAGTTCCTGCCCACCGCCACGACCCCCTGGTCGGCTGACCAGCAACGCCGCGCTTTCACCAACCGAGCACAACAGTTCGCTCCGGTACCCACCGGCCGGCACAGCGAACCAGCAACCCGCGTACCACCTAGCCTGCACATGGCCAAATTTGTTTTCGTGCACCATGATGCCCACCGAGGACCTCTACGACCCCCATACGACGGACCCTACAAGGTACTCCAGACGGGGAACAAGTTCTTCCTCCTCGAAGTGGGCGGCAGAACTGACAAGGTGTCGGTCGACCGGCTCAAGCTGGCGCACCTAGAGCCCGACGAACCCGTTCAGGTGGGCCAACCCCCACCGCGGGGCAGACCGCCTAAGAGCCCGACGCGTCCGACCGCCCCGCTCCCGACACCAACCGCCAAGAGCCGTTCCAGACGTGCCATCAAGCCACCACGCCGGTTCGTACACTCCCTACTAGCGGATTCTGGGGGGAGCTGTGTGGCGTACCGATCACAGAAAGGACACAATCCACTTTTCGGTCCATAGACTATAAATCAGGCGTCATGCCTTTAAGAAGGATCACACCTTTAAGAAACTCGATCTGCAACATAGTTAAGCCCAGAGCGGGGGAGGAGCAGTCAAAGCTGTGGACTGATGAAAGGCAGTCGGACTTGGTGTAGGCTCTGACGCCATTTTATGTTCAACATGCAGTCTCAACAATTAAACCTTTTCTGTTGAACCTCTCCAAGTTCAGTATTTTTTGCTAGGAGTACGTAGACTCCTACAGGGACAAATTATGAGCAAAAAATATTAATTTTACAATTCTAAAATGCATACCTGACAGAAAAATTCAGTTCTGGGAAAAAATGACTTTGGAGCAGTGAGATAAAGTCATCAAAGTGTTCCAAAGCTGCAGCCCATGACCAGAACATGGAACTGCATACAGATGCAAACCAAGCCTTTTAGAAGGGATCTGCATAGTTACAGGCTTTTGTGACTGAAAAGAGTGACAAAGAATGAGTGTTGTAATTTGGAAACCCTATTACGCCATAGGCAATTACAAATGGTGTGGACATGATTAATATGGAAATCTTCATAAGAAACGTTGACAGGTGACAGAACATACTGATTTTACTACCTACTCAATTATGTAAACTTATACAATAACATCAGATTCACTTATTTACCATAGGTTTCGTGGAACCTTTCAACTTCGACTTTTCTGTAATCACTGCTGAATGACCTTCAGGGAGTATTGCGCATTCACCTAGAAAGAAACAACTCTCAAATCTTTAATTGAATTAAGACTTTTGGGGGCATTTTTTCTGAGGCAGGTAGAGTTCCTGGATAAGCTACATATGATGATTTGCTATGAAATTTCCATGGCAAAGTTCCCCCAAGCAGAGTACATGAGCAAGTTTGTACTGAGCTGATGTTATGCAATGCAGTTTGCCAATTATCCTGGATCAATCTGAAATAAATTGTTACAGTCTGCACAGAGCAGGATTAAACAGAGTGGACTTGAACAGAGTGTTTTATTTGGGAATTTGGAAAGAGTGGGAATTTGAAGAAGAGGGGGTAGGAGTTTTTTGCCTACATTACTTGTAGTGCTTTGTGTTACAGGTAGATATTTAATTTCACTACCCTTAACTTAATCTAGATCAAGTAAGTAGTCAAGAAACTACACTGTAAAGTAAGTTACCTAATTACAAATGTAATTAAATTTAATTAAATAAAACAAGGTCATATAGGGATGGGAGTGCAGGCGGTGTGCCACAACTGCAGCATGTGGGAGTTTGTGGAGAGCATTGTGATCCTGGACAACCACATTTGCAGTAAGTGCCTGCATCTTGAGGAACTTCAGCTCAGAGTTTTTGAGCTGGAGTCTGAGGTGCAGACATTGCAGGGCATCAGGGATGGGGAGAGTTACCTGGACACTTTGATCCAGGAGGCAGTCACACCCATTAGGTTAGGTAGTGGTACAGGTCTGGTTAGTGGTCAGGGACAGGAGGATGTGACTGCAAATCAGGCAGGTAAGGGGACCCCAGGTGCAGTGCTGGAGGAGCCTCAGTCTTTGCCCTTGTCCAACAGGTATGAGGTTCTTGCTGCCTGTGTGGATGAGGAAAAAGCCTGCAGGATGGATGAACACGCTGACCATGGCACCATGGTGCAGCAGGCCATTCAAGTAGGGGGAATGTAAAGGAATGTAGTTATGGTAGGGGACAGTATAGTCAGGGGGATAGATACAGTTCTCTATAGCCACAACCGAGTTCTGAAGGTTGTGGTACTCACCCGTAAACCCACTGGAAGTGCCGGTTTCCTGCATGCACTGCGCATGCGTGGGAAACCGGCACTTCTGTTCCCCTGAACGAAGGAGTTCAGAGTTCGAACGCGTGCGCGGGAGAGGCTGTGCGTGCGCATCAAACTTACGGTTTTTTTTCAGGTTTTCCCGGGTGGGTAAGTCTCCAGAAGTTACAAATATAAAAAGCAGGCGTAGGGCCTGCTTTTTACAAGGTAAGTGGTGAATTAATTAAAATTAAAACATTTTTTCCACAGGTTTATTATTTTTAAATACTTTAAAGCAAGGTAAGTTTATTTTTAGCCCCGTTAGAAAATAAAATTATTTTTTTCAAAAATTTAAATTATTGTTTAAAATAGTTATTTCATGTAATTTATAGTTTATTTAAAAAATGTGATTTAAAAAAAAAATTATTTGAAGATTTATTGCTGTTTTGGGGCCTTAGTATTTATAAGTTTTGACAGCCCTTCCTGTCAATTATATGAATGGAGCATTCCCTGCTCCGATTGGCTCTCCATGGCCCACGTGATCCCAGGGGATGCTTCGAACTAACTGCGCCCCCTGGGATACGCAAGCACTGCGTGCCGGCAGCTGGGCCAGACCCTGGATCAGAATCCCACGCGGGCCCACAGCTCAATGGCCAGTGCGCTAGGTAAGTGCAGGTCGGGGGCTTACACCCGCGGGAAGCCCCCGACCCAAATTTCTGGGCCATTAAGTTTGAAAGTGATTTAGTTAAATCTGAAACTAGGGTCTTCAATCTAAACAAAGCAAACTACATAGGTATAAGGGGCAAGTTAGCTAAGGTAGATTAAGAAACTACGTAAAAAAGGTATGATGGTAGACAAGTAATGACTAGCATTTAAAGAATTAATACATCATTTACAACAAATATACATTCCTTTACGGCACAAAAACCCCACAGGAAAAGTGGTCCAACCGTGGCTAACAAGAGAAGTTAAAGATAGTATTAGATCAAAGGAAGAGGCTTATAATGTTGCCAAAAAGAGTAGTAAGCCTGAGGATTGGGAGAAATTTAGAATTCAGCAAAGGAGGACCCAAGAAATTGATAAAGAAACGGAAAATAGAATATGAGAGTAAACTAGCAAGAGACATAAAAACAGGCTGTAAAAGCTTCTATAGGTATGTAAAAAGGAAAAGATTAGCAAAAGTAAATGTGGGTCCCTTACAGGCCGAGACAGGAGAAATTATAATGGGAAATAAGGAAATGGCAGAGAAATTAAACAAATACTTTGTAGCTGTCTTCACGGAAGAAGGTGCAAAAAAACTTCCTGGACATAGTGGTGAACCAAGACTCTAGCGAGAACGAGGAACCGAAAGAAATTAGTATTAGTAAAAAAACAGTACTGGAGAAATTAATGGGACTGAAAGCCGATAAATCCCCAAGACCTCATGGCTGACATCCTAGGGTTTTGAAAGAGGTGGCGACTGCGATAGCGGATGCATTGGTTATCATTTTCCAAAATTCCATAGATTCTAGAACGGTTCCCGCAGATTGGAAGGTAACAAATGTAACCCCACCATTTAAGAAAGGAGGGAGAGAGAAAACAGGGAACTACAGACCAGTCAGCCTGATATCAGTAGTAGGGAAAATGCTAGAATCTATTATTAAGGACGTGGTAACAGGGCACTTAAAAAATAATAATAGGATTGGGCAGAGTCAACACAGATTTATGAAAGAGAAATCGTGTTTGACTAATCTGTTAGAGTTTTTTGAGGTTGTAACTAGCAGAATCAATAAGGGGGAAGCAGTGGGTGTGGTTTATTGGGATTTTCAGATAGCATTCGATAAGGTGCCACACAAGAGGTTATTAAACAAAATTAGGGCTCATGGGATTGGGGGTAATATACTGGCATGGATTGAGGATTGGTTAATGGACAGAAAACAGAGAGTTGGAATAAATGGGTCATTCTCGGGTTGGCAGGCTGTAACTAGTGGGGTACCGCAAGGATCAGTGCTTGGGCTTCAGCTATTCACAATCTACATCAATGATTTGGATGAGGGGACCAAATGTAATGGCCCAGAAATTCGGGTCGAGGGCTTCCCGCGGCTGTAAGCACCCGACCTTCACTTACCTTGCGCGCCGGCCGTTGAGCTGTGGGCCCCCGTGGAATTCCGATCCTGGGCCTGCTCCAACTGCCAGTGCACAGTGCTTGCGTATCCCAGGGGCGCAGTTAGTTCGATACATCCCCTGGGATCACGTGGGCCATGGGGAGCCAATCGGAGCAGGGAATGCTTTATTCATAAGTTTGACAGGAAGGACTGTCAAACTTATAAATACTATACAAGCCCCAAAACATCACTAAATCTTCAAATAAATTTTTAAAAAACATCACATTTTTTAAATAAACTATAAATTACATGAAATAACTATTTTAAACAATAATTTAAATTTTTGGGGAAAAAAATATTTTCTAACGGGGCTAAAAATAAACTTACCTTTCTTTAAAGTATTTAAAAATAATAAACCTGTGGAAAAAATGTTTTAATTTTAATTAATTCACCACTTACCTTGTAAAAAGCAGGCCTTACGCCTGCTTTTTATATGTGTAACTTCTGGAGACTTACCCTCCCGGGAAAACCTGCAAAAAAAACGTAAGTTCGATGCGCACGCGCAGCCTCTCCTGCGCACGCGTTCGACCTCTGAACCCCTTCTTTCAGGGGAAAGTAAGTGCCGGTTTCCCACGCATGCGCAGTGCATGCAGGAAACCGGCACTTCCATTGGGCCTAAGGGTGAGTACCCCGTGCGTACTCACCTGTGGTGTTGTATCCATGTGTTAATGGAGACACGGAATGCAGGAGTTGGTTTCACAGGTGTTTACTGAACAAAGTCTGGAGGTGAACTAACAGATACAAGACACTATACAGGCTTATATAGCCCGAGTGGCCATTACCGGCATTACAGTACACAAGGGGCTCTTAAAGGCACATACACCACAATTCCTCCCCTTTTAGACAACCAGTACATAACATTTTAAGTAATCATTAATTAACATGTTACAAGAACAATAATCTACACATTTGCTGCAGTTAATCGATTATAAGTCAGTCTCTCTGGAGGCTTCCTGACTCGGTCCGGATAACGCCTCGGTGGTGTAGTAGTTTTTGGTGGCGTAGTAGGTTCTTTTGGCAAGGTCGATTCGGCTTGAATGCCAGTGTCGGGTTCATCTGGTTCCAGTATCACCGGATCGGAGGTAGATACTATGGGTATCTCTGCTTCATCATTAGGCGTATAGAGTTGTGGTGTAGGTTGTCCCTTTTCGGATGACTCTATGATCTGGTCAGCATGGCGCCTTATTATGCTTTCTCCAATGTCCACGGTATACATCAGCGGTCCTAGTCGTGTGCAAATAGTTCCAGGCTGCCATTTCTCGGTACGGTAGTCCCGGGCCAAAACTTGTTGACCTATCTGGAAAGTTCTAGTTGGCCTTTCATTCATGCCTTGAAATTGCCGGTTCTCCACGTCCCTTCTGATGTTTGGCTTGATCAAATCCAGCCGGCATCTTAGGCTTCTATTGAAGAACATCATGGCGGGAGTTTGGTTTGTAACCACATATGTTGCATTCCTGTATGCAAACAAGAAGTTATCTACCTTATGCTGTAGATTTATGTCTTCATTACCCATGGCCTTTATGGCCTTCTTGAAGGTCTGGACAAACCTTTCAGCCAATCCATTGGTGGCGGGATGGTATGGGGCGGACGTGTAGTGCTTAACCCCATTGTTTTTTAAGAACTTCCTGAATTTTTCGGACACAAATTGCGGTCCATTATCAGAACAGATCTGTTCAGGCAGCCCATTCCTGGCAAATATGGTCCTTAATACTGTGATGGTTTTTTCCGTGGTGGTGGAGGACATCTTTATTACCTCCGGCCACTTGGAGTGTGCATCAACCGCGATTAAGAACATTGAGTCCATAAATGGACCGGCAAAGTCGATGTATACCCTTTGCCATGGAGATGAAGGCCACTCCCATGGATGTAGAGGGGCTTGTGGTGGGGCGTTTTGGACCTTCTGGCATCCTAGGCAGCTCTTGGTCATTTCTTCGATGTCTCCATCTATACCTGGCCACCACACAAACGCTCTGGCTAGGTTCTTCATTTTCACTCCACCCAGATGCCCCTCGTGAAGCTCCTTTAGCACTTTATCCTGGAGTTTGGGTGGAATCACCACTCTGGATCCACACATCAAGGTTCCTCGGCACACTGACAGCTGTTCTCTTCTTTGCAAGAATGCTGGCAACAGTGGTTCGCCATGTGCTGGCCATCCCTTCACCGTTAAATCGTAGACTCGTGAGAGAGTCGGGTCATTTCTCGTTTCCTTTTCAATGGCAGAATTTGTTACTGGTAGACATTCTACTATGGTTGAGTGGAACATCTCCACTGGGTCCACTGTAGGTGCCTCTTCTACCATTGGCAACGGTAGGCGCGATAAACCGTCAGCATTCCCATGCTGTTTTGATCCTTTGTATTCTATGTCATATTGGTGTGCCCCTAGGAAAATGGACCACCTCTGTAGCCTTTGCGCTGTCATAATGGGAACACCCTTTTTAGGGTTGAATATGGAGATGAGGGGTTGATGGTCAGTCAACAAGGTAAATTTTTGTCCGTGTAGGCAATGGTTGAATTTCTTCACTCACCATACCAGGCTTCCCTGTCGATCTGGGCATAGTTACGCTCAGCTGAGTTCAATGAGCGTGACGCAAAAGCTATCGGCCGCTCCGAGCCATCAGGGAATCTATGCGATAATACCGCTCCTACGCCGTAAGGGGATGCATCGCACGCCAGTCTGATTGGTAGTGATGGGTTGTAATGAGCCAAAACTTCCTTGGACGTGATCAAGCCTTTGCATTTATGGAAGGCACGTTTACAGTCTTCGCTCCATTTCCAAATTACTCCCGTTTGTAGCAGTTCGTTAAGAGGGTGCAGAAGAGTTGACAAGTTCGGTAAAAATTTATGATAGTAATTTATCAATCCCAGGAACGACCTTAATTGTGAGACATTTTCAGGTGCTGGGGCTTTTATGACTGCTTCAATTTTTTCAGGTGACTTATGCAACCCTTCCTCGTTAATTATGTGGCCACAATATGATATTTGTTTCTGGAAAAATTCACACTTGGGGCGGTTTGCTCGTAGGCCCCGTTCTCTCAGCCTAGTGAGCACCTGCTCCAAATTGGCAAGGTGCTCGTTGTCGTTTTCTCCTGTTACAAGGATGTCGTCTAGGTAGCATTGAGTCCCCAGAATCCCTTGGAGGACTTGCTCCATAGCTCTTTGCCAGATAGCTGGAGCTGATGCTACTCCGAAAACCAGTCGATTGTACTGGTACAGGCCTTTGTGTGTATTTATCGTGAGATACTTTTTAGAGGCCTCTTCAACCTCCATCTGTAGGTATGCCTGTGCCAAGTCAATTTTGGTGAAACGTTTCCCTCCGGATAGTGAGGCGAAAATATCTTCTATCCTCGGAAGAGGATACTGTACCGTGTGAAGGACCGGGTTTACAGTCACCTTGAAGTCCCCACAGATGCGAATTTTTCTCTGTTCTTCAGATTTATCATTATTCAACGCTTTCTTCATGACCGGGACGATGGGTGTTGCCCACTCGCTCCAATCTATCTTGGATAATACGCCTGCCTTTTCAAAATTCTCCAGCTCTGCCTCGACTGCTGGACGAATTGCGTATGGCACCGGCCTTGCCTTAAAAAACTTGGGAATTGCTGTATCTTCCACTTTTATTGAGGCGGTGACGCCTTTCAAGGTTCCTAGTTCCTGTTGAAACACTTCCTTGGCGTTGGCCAAGATGTCTTTCAATCGTTCAGGTATGACGTCATCATTTTTTTTCTTACTGGTCACCGTCAGTGCCTGAATGGAGTGCCAGTCTAAAAGTATCTTCCTGATCCATTCACGTCCCAACAGCGGTGAACCACCATCTTGCAGAACGTATAAATACAACTTCTGTATTTCCTTGCCGTTGTATACAACAGGCACCTTTATTTTCCCTTTGGGGTATACTTTCTGTCCCGTATATGTTTTCAAGATAATGGATGTGTCTTTCAAAGGTATATGCGGAAATAGCCGCTCGTAATCCCGTCGACTTATGACGGTCAGAGCTGATCCTGTATCTAGCTCCATTCTAACTGGGGACCCCGCTATCGTGAGGGTAACCCAAATGGTCTGGTAATCTTCTTTGGCAATTACATTATGTAATTTGAGACAGCTTAGTCTCTTGTTTCCGGAGTCGCTATCGCTCTTCTGGTCTTCGGAGCTACTGTCCGTCATCATTTGTACCTTTCTGTACTTTTCCTTATTGATTTTTTTCCTGTCCGTGGATTTTTTGTTTCCAGATCGGCATACACGTGCAATGTGTCCAATCTTTCCGCATTGCCTGCATGCTTTGTCCTTGAACCAGCAGTTCCTCTGGTCATGGGTGGATCTGCCGCAGCGATAACATCTCTCGAAACCCTGTGTCATTTCATGGGTGCCGAAGTCCTGTGGCTTTTGCTGTATCTCTGCAGCTCCTCTTGCGGCTGCTTCGTATGATACAGCCACACTGACACTTGTCCAGCGTCAAATCTTTCTCAGAAAGTAGCCTTTTCTGTGTTCCTTCACTTAGGAGACCGCAGACGAATTTGTCTCGAAGAGAATCTGCCAGTCCTGCCCCGAATTGGCAGTGCTTTGACAGCTTCCTTAATTCAGTGAGGTAATCAGCGTTACTTTCATTCTTGTGCTGATTCCTCTTGAAGAATTTGAATCGTTCCACTATCAGCAGCGGTGTTGGGTTTAAGTGCTCCTGTAGGGTATCAACAATCTCCTTAAAATTCTTGTCCTTTGGTTTGGCTGGAGTAATTAAGTTTCGTAACAGCCCGTATGTCCTTGCGCCCATTAGATTCAGAAGTATTGATGCCTTTTTATCATCCTCTATTTCATTTGCTGTGCAATATACCTCCACTCTTTCCACATATGTGGTCCAATCCTCTATATCGCTATCGAAAGCATTAATATTGCCAGCCTTAGGCATCCTGAAAAAAAAATGGTGCCTCCCGCACTTTCCTTTCTTCCCTGCAGAAAAAAATGGCGCTTCCCGTGCTTTCCCGCCGCTGCCGCTGCTGACAACGCTGTTCTCCGCGGTTTTTATTTACATAGGTTTTTTTCAATAGGTGGAGACTCGTTCCCGCCGGACTCGCTGGGACTTTTCCCTCCCTCTGCTTGGTCTGAACGCCGACCTGCTTTGCAGCGCCGGCCGTCTCCCGAGTGCTCCCCCCCTCTGTCTCTGTTTGCCTCCGCCTTCGCTGCTCGGCCCCGCTGCAGAGCCAGCCGATGGAGACCCAGCCCGCTGCCCAGGAAGGATTATTGCAGTACCTGCCACCAGCTCGGCTAGCTGGTGAAACCACCGTTTTTCTTTTTTCTTTCTTGTTTTTCTTCGACTTTCGTCTGAGGAATCGATTTCCTTGAGGTGCTGCCGAATTGCAGGTAAGTCCGTTTCGAATTCGTCGCCACTGTTGTATCCGTGTGTTAATGGAGACACAGAATGCAGGAGTTGGTTTCACAGGTGTTTACTGAACAAAGTCTGGAGGTGAACTAACAGATACAAGACACTATACAGGCTTATATAGCCCAAGTGGCCATTACCGGCATTACAGTACACAGGGGGCTCTTAAAGGCACATACACCACATGTGGGGACCCGAAGTTCTGGGCCATTTAATATATCCAAGTTTGCTGATGATACAAAGCTGGGTGGGAATGTAAGTTGTGAGGAGGATACAAGGAGTCTTTAAGGGGATATAGACAAGCTAAGTGAGTGGGTAAGAACATGGCAAATGGAATATAATGTGGAGAAATGTGAAGTTATCCACTTTGGTAGGAAAAATAAAAAAACAGAGTATTTTTTAAATGGTGAGAGATTGGGAAATGTTGGTGTTCAAAGGAACCTGGGTGTCCTTTTACACAAATCACTGAAAATTAACATGCAGGTACAGCAAGCAATTAGGAAAGCAAATGGTATGTTGGCCTTTATTACAAGAGGATTTGAGTATAAGAGTAAAGACATCTTACTGCAATTATATGGGGCCCTGGTGAGACTACACCTGGAGTATTGTGTACAGTTTTGGTCTCCTTACCTAAGGAAGGATATACTTGCCATAGAGGGAATGCACCGAAGGTTCACCAGACTGGTTCCTGGGATGGGGGGATTGTCCTATGAGGAGAGATTGAGTAGACTAGACCTATATTCTCCGGAGTTTAGAAGAATGGGAGGTGATCTCATTGAAATGTACAAAATTCTTACAGGGCTTGACAGGGTAGATGCAGGGAGGATGAGGTATAATTATTTGCATCATCTGGTCAGGGGTCACAGCCTCAGAATAAGGGGTTGGCCATTTAGGACTGAGATGAGGAGAAATTTCTTCACTCAGAGGGTGGTGAATCTTTGGAATTCTCTACCCCAGAGGGCTGTGGAGGCTCAGTCGTTGAGTATATTCAAGCCAGAGATCAGTAGACTTTTGAATATTAAAGGAATCAAGGGATATGGGGATAGTGCAGGAAAGTGGAGATGAGGTAGAAGATCAGCCATGATCTTACTGAATGGCGGAGCAGGCTCGAAGGGCCAAGTGGTCTATTCCAGCTCCTATTTCTTATCTATCTATCTATCTATATATATAAATCGGTCGATCTGTCTGTCTGTCCTTCTGTCTTTCTGTCTGTCTGTCTGCAGGTGCGCGTCTGGGTGGCTATGCGCTCGAAAGTTACAGGGCGTACCTACGCGTGCGTTACGTCGAAAGAAAGCTTACCTTTCCAAAACGGTTTTAAGCGCATTTACGTTTCGGCCGGGCTAAAATCGCGCCCGCGGTATCCGAAAAACCTTAACGTTCCGCTCATTAGCATCTCATTATCCGCTCATTAGCGACAGAGCGACCTCGAGCTCGACCAATCGTACACCGGGTTGCTGGCGTGTGCCGCCGGGCCAATCGGTGTGTGTGTGGGCGGGCCTTATCGTTCTGAACCGAGGTGAGTCGCCGCCATCTTGATTCCAAACTTTTCCTTTCTTTTTCCCGCTTTCTGCGTCTTTAAAAAAACGTTGCTTTTAAAACACATATTGTTTTTTAAAAAAATGATTTAGAAACGAATTAACTTATCTAATCTCATTAATTTTCCTACCTTTCCCCGTTTTTCCAGGTAGGCCTCGAAGCCTCGGCTTCTCCTCCGCACCCACGCCCGAGCTAGGCACCTCCCGGCCCCACTCGAAGGCTGGAGGGGCGGGCCTCAGCCCAGCACCGCTACCTTACTAAAGGCTGCGCGCGCAGCAGGAGCTGAGACGCGGCGTCTCTCTCTGGCTCGGCCGGGGGGCGGGGCTTGCTGAGCGTCAAGGGTTACCCTGGCAACCGGGCCCGCCGGCCGTCTCGCACAGCCGCAATTGGCGGTCTTCACCTCGGGGGGGGGCGCGGCCCTCTGCGGGGGCCGCGACCCTCGGGGGGGCCGCGACCCTCGGGGGGGGCAAGACCCTCGGGGGGGCCCCCCGCCCTCCCTCCCCCCCGCCCCCCCTCCCCTCCCCCCCACTCCCCTCCCTTCCCCCCTTCTCCCCCCCTTCCCCCTTACCCCCCCGCCCTCTCTTCCCCCCACCCTCTCTCCCCCCCGCCCTCCCTTCCCCTCCCCCCTCCCCCCCGCCCCTCCCCCCGCCCCAGTCGCTCTCTTCCCCCCAGTCGCTCTCTCTCTTCCCCCCAGTCGCTCTCTCTCTTCCCCCCAGTCGCTCTCTCTCTTCCCCCCAGTCACTCTCTCTCTCTCTTCCAACAACAACATGCCCTCGAAAAAGCCTCGGCACCGCCGGGCACTTCAGCTAGTATATATATAAAAGGATCGATCTGTCTGTCTGTCTGTCCTTCTGTCTGTCTGTCCGGCTATACACTCTAAAGTTATAGAGCGTACCTACACGTGTGTTAAGTCGAAAGAAAGCTTACGCTTCCGGAACGGTCATAAGTGTATTTACCTTTTGGTCGGACAAAAATTGTTCGCACATTATACAAAAAACCTTCAAAATTCCACTCATTATCCACTCATTAGCATTGACTGACGTCAAGGTCGACCAATCCTGTGCTGTGATGATTGACCAATCCTACAGTTCAGTCACCTGATGGTTGACCAATCGGTGTGTGTGTGGGCGGGACTAATCGTTTTCATCTCAGGGATCTGTCAGCCATTATACAGCAGCCAGGGCAGCTCAAAACTTTCGTAATCCAGTTCAGTTTCTTTTTAAAAAAAAATAAGATTTACCAAAAATGTTTTATAAGTACTTTAACTTTCATCTTTGAAGGTATTAAAAGCTAGAAATGTTTAGGTTAAAAAACAGTGCAAAACGGGCCTAGGCTTCTCCAACTGCCGACAGCCCAAATCCAGTCCCAGGCTTCTGGCCCACACATCCACCAGGCCCAAAAAAGCCCTGGAAACTGCCGACAACCCAAATCCAGTCCCAGGCTCCCGGCCCACACATCGACCAGCCCCAAAAAAGCCCTCACAACGCGGGGCTCCCCTGCTAGTGTTCTTATATTTCAACAGCACATATTATCAGTGATATAATGACACCATGAGCCTTGATTCTCCTCACCTATTACTGTCTTATTTTCGGGTATGTCACTGCAGTCAGATAAGGAAAATTGGCAATAGTCCTACTCTACTAAAAATGTGCCATGTTTGCATCCAGACACATTTTCTGATGGGCAGAACTAGAGGCAGTAGAAGTGCCCACTACAAATGGGGGGCATTCCATTTCAAAATCTATTTAGGGGATGTCAGTCCTACAGTTGTGGCATACAGGATGCCTTGCATAAAGAATACACAATTGAATGGGTGTCCATGGTTGCTGGAAGTCAAGGAAAGGATACAATAGTACATTTTAGTTATTTGTATTTTTTTTCCTGCTGACATTTAGGTTCTCATAAGCCTTTGTGCCAAATGATGCAAATAATTATACCCCAACCTCACTTTTGGCACTACTTGGTTTCTTAACAAGAATTCCACTATCCTATGGGGTCGATTTTCAGTGTGCCATGAGGCAGGCTTTTAGGCGTGCGGGGGGCTAAAATCCTGAATTCGGGGTTCCTGACACCATCCCGCCTGTGACCCTTCAGCCTGCTCCACCATTCAATAAGATCATGCCTGATCTGATCTTGGCCTCAACTCCACTTTCCCGCCCGCTCTCCATAACCCTTAACTCTCCTGTACCTCAAATATCTGTCTATCTCCGCCTTGAATATATTCAATGACTCCGCCTCCACAGCTCTCTGGGGTAGAGAATTCCAAAAGATTCACGACCCTCAGAGAAGAAATTCCTCCTCTTCTCCGTTTTAAATGGGCAACCCCTTATTCTGAAACTATGCCCCCTAGTTCTAGATTCCCCCACGAGGGGAAACATCCTCCCTGCTTCTACCCTGTCAAGCCCCCTCAGAATCTTATATGTTTCAATAAGATCACCTCTCATTCTTCTAAACTCCAATGAGTATAGGCCCAATCTGCTCAACCTTTCTTCATAAGACAACCCCTTCATCTCAGGAATCAACCTAGTGAACCTTCTCTGAACTGCCTCCAATGCAAGTATATCCCTCTTTAAATAAGGAGACCAAAACTGCAAGAAGTACTCCAGATGTGGTCTCACCAGCGCCCTGTACAGTTGTAGCAAGACTTCCTTACTTTTATACTCCATCCTCCTTGCAATAAGGATCAACATTCCATTTGCCTTCCTAATTACTTGCTGTACCTGCATGGTAACTTTTTGTGTTTCATGTATGAGGACCCCCAGACCCCTCTGTACCATAGCATTTTGTAGTCTCTCTCCATTTAAATAATAATTAGCTTTTTTATTTTTCCTACTAAAGTGGATAGCCTCACATTTACCCACATTATCCTCCATCTGCCAGATTTTTGCCCACTCACTTAGCCTATCTATATCCCTTTGCAGACTCTTTGGGCTGGATTTTCATTGAGGAGGCATGTAGGAGGCGGGACTACAACTTTCGGAGTTGTAGTCCCGCCTCCATCGAGTTGTGGCCAACCCACGCGATTTTCACTTGATTGACCTTGTTGAGCCCGCCCAGTGGGCTCAGCAGGCCAATTAAGAGCCACCCGGCAACAGGTGACGTCACAGATTGACATTTCATCTGTCAAAAGCTTTTGACAGATGAAATATCAGCGTTTGACAGCTGTTTGAAGCTGTCAAACACTGACAATCTGTACACTAAGTTAATTCCTTCCTCTCAGGCTCATTTAGAGATCTCTCCAGAACAGAAAGCTGAATGCTGCAACTTTTGACAGCTCGCGGCCATTCTGCTTTCTGTGCTGGTGAGATGAGGGACTCCCGAGACCTGAAGGAAGGAAGGCTGTAAAGGTAAGTAAATGTAAGTAAAATTTCTTTAAACACTTTACACACACCAAACACACTTACCTCTGAACTCATTCACCCGTCACTCACCTGAACACCGGGCATCTCGAACCCTCCAAGCCCTTCAGCCCGACGGGCCACCTCACTAACTTGCCGTGGTTTGGAGCTGTCGGGAATCCCACACTTCACCAATAAAAATAGGGATTAGGCTAAAAACTGCCTGTTAACTACCTGTTAACAGGCAGTTAATTGGCACTAATCCCGTTCCAGCCTTGGGGAGGCCGGTCCCAGCACAGGTCGGGTATCCGCCTCCTTTGAAACTGCCATGGAGGCGGGTTGGGGGCGGGATGGGTTCGTGCCCCCCGATTTCGAGATTTTAATCCCCCACACGCCTCCAATCCCGCCCCCACGGCCCAATGAAAATCCTGCCCTTTTTGTCCTCCTCACAACTTGCTTTCCCACCTATCTTTGTATCATCAGCAAATTTTGCTACAGTACATCCGGTCCCTTCATTCAAGTCATTAATATAGATTGTAAATAGCTGTGGCCCCAGCACTGATCGCTGTGGCACCCCACTAGTTAGTTTGCCAACCTGAAAATGAGTCATTGATCTCGACTCTCTGTTTTCTGTTAGTTAGCCAATCCTCTCTCCATGCTGATATATTACCCCAACCCCGTGAGCTCTTATCTTCTGCAGTAACCTTTTATGTGGCACCTTATCGAATGCCTTCTGGAAATCCAAATGCACTACATCTACTGGTTCTCCTTTATCCACCCTATTTTCTCACCCTCAAACTGAATTTGAAATTCTATCATGCTATGATTACTCTTCCCTAGAGGATCCTTTACAATGAGATCATTAATTAATCCTGTCTCATTTCACATTGCCAGATCTAAAATAGCCTGCTCCCTGGTTGGTTCCACAACGTATTGTTCTAAGAAGCCATCCCAAATATACTCTTATGAACTCGTCCTCAAGGCTACCCTTGCCAATTTGATTTGTCCAATCTGTATGAAGATTAAAATCGCCCATGTTTATTGCAGTACCTTTCTTACAAGCCCCCATTATTTCTTGATTTGTACTCTGTCCTACAGTGTAGCTACTGTTAGGGGTTCGAGAGACTACTCCCACCAGTGACTTATTTCCCTTACTATTTCTTATCTCCACCCAAACTGATTCCACTGAGCCAATATCATTTTTCACCACTGCACTGATCTCATCCTTTATTAAAGAGCTATCCCACCTCCTTTTCCTTTCTGCCTATCCTTCCGAAATGTCAAATATCCCTGAATATTCAGTTCCAAGCCTGGGACACCTTGCAACCACGTCCCCATAATGGCTATCAGATCATACCCATTTATTTCTATTTGTGCCGTCAACTCATCTATCTTGTTACAAATGCTGCGTGCATTCAGATAAAGAGCCTTTAACTTTGTCTTTTTACCATTTTTCTCTACTCTGACTCTATTTGCTGGTGCACTCTTAAGTTTGTATGCTCTGTCTCTTCCTGTCACACTCTGGTTATCATTACCCCTATCGCTACCCTGCACTATTGCCTTCTCCTTTTTCTTTGACTTTCTAAATTCTCCTTCACCTGAACCCTCCCCCCAGCTATTTAGTTTAAAGCCTAAATAATCTAATTATTGTCATTAAAAGTTTCTCCACCACCGATGTTAGGCTGAGTAAGTAGCCTGTAGTTGCCAGGTTTATCCCTCTCCCCTTTTTTAAACAGGGGTGTTACATTTGCAATCCTCCAGTCCTCTGGCAGCACACCCATATCCAAGGAGGACTGGAAGATTGCGGCCACAGTCTCTACAATTTCCACCCTTACTTCCCTCGGTAACCTAGGATGCATCCCATCCGGACTGGGTGATTCTTCTACTTTGAGGACTATCAACCTTTTAAGTACCTCCTCTTTATCTATTTTTATCCTATCCAATATCGTTACTACCTCCTCCTTTAATGTTACATTAGCAGCATTCTCTTCTCTAGTGAACACAGATGCAAATTACTCATTTAGTACCTCAGCCATGCCCTCTGCCTCCACAAGAAGATCTCCTTTTTGGTCCCTAATCAGCCCCATCTTTCCTTTGACCACCATTTTACTATTTATATGTTAATAAAAGACTTTTGGGTTCCCTTTTATGTTAGCCGCTAATCTATTCTCATACTTTCTCTGTGCCCCTCTTATTCCCTTTTTTAAATCTCCTCTGTACTTTCTATATTCAGCTTGGTTCTCTACTGTATTATGAACCTATGATCCTTACCATTGTCCTAAGCCTCCTTTTTCGGTCTCATTTTAACGTCTGTGGGCTAAAACTTTGGGTGCTTTACGACACCTGTTACCGTCAAAATGTAGTGAAAAGAGGGCAGCCACCACTCTTTCCCCAGCTGGTGGTGGGTCCCGTGGAGTCTGCCATTTTCCAAGGGCCGGCAGTGCTGCCAGTAAGAGCGAATTTAAATTAGGGAGAGGTGATGTCAGTTAGCGCGCATTGCCAACTTAATGTTACCTCGGCGAAATTGGACCTCAGCGCTGAGTTCAGCGTTCGGTCCTAAGCTTGTCATGAAAACCCAGCATTCAGCAGATTTACAGTGGTGCCGTCCGTACCTCTTCAAGCTCTTAAAGGGACATACACATGTTTTAGGTACGTTTGCATTTAAGCTTTTGGACTGGATTTTTTGGATTTTATTGAAGTATTAGCTTGCTGCAATAATACATGTTAAAAGTTTTTTTTAAGTATGCAGGGAGTGCTGCTGGATGCTTGCAAGGCCTTGCATGGTAAAGGAAGGCCTCTGGGAAGACAGAAAATGTTGCAAATACTCAGCAGGCTCAGAGGGCGGGTTTGGAGGCGGGTCCACAGTTAAAATCAAAATGATTGACGGCGGGCCATCCCTCCTCCATGCAACTTTACAGAGTGTTGGGTCTGCGAGTGCCGATCAGACCAGACACCAAGCGGCGGGAGAGCTGCTTAAGGCAGTTAACAGCTTGTTAACTGCCTGGATAATCCTATTTTGAGAGGCTCTTCCCATTTTGCGACATTTTCAGCATGTTCCACGTCATGCAACAAACACGCCAGCTGATTGTGCCGCCAACTTTTAGCGCCCCGAAAAAATTAACGCCCCCCACGGCCGAAATTAATCGGTAGTGCCCCAAGAGAGAAGCTACTGGAAGCGCCCCGCCTCCCTCTTGGGGCGCTGCGAGGGAATGTCGTGGCGCTATGTGCCGCGGTACTGCAGGCCTTCCTCCCCTTCTTAAAGGGGAGGGGCCTTGCGCAGCGCGACCCGGGGCCCAGCTGGGCCACCAGGGATCAGAGTGCCGGCAAAAGAGCCCGGCACTCAAGAAAAGTACTGGGCTCGTGGAGTGTGGCCAGCACTCTGCGGGGGGGCTGGTCAGGAGGCCGGGGACGGCAAAAGGGGCAGGTGCTGGCAGCAACAAAAATGGCCGCCCGGCACCTCGCCTTTAATTAGCGCTGCCTCGGCCACAGGTAGACCCCCCTAACCCCGTTGGACATAGCGTCCGGCGGTAAATCAGGAGGCGATACCGAAGATCGCAGCCAGGGCACAAGCGGGGCGCTGCACAAAGCGATGATGCCGTCGACGGCGGCACAGCAGCGCGGGATGCTAACAGTTACCGCCACCGCTAACCTCCCACTGAATTTAAGAGGGCGCTAACGGGAGGCGCAAAACAACTGAATTTTTAGGCCATAGAGTCATGGGGAGAAAAATTCAGTATCACCCCATTTGGGGCGCAATTATCGGCCGGGCGCAAAGATTAGCGCCTGGCGCTAATTATCGCCTCCAACTGCAAACTCGGCTTTTATCGCCCCTGGAGGTGATTGGAGCGCTAAATCAGGCGCTGCACACCTCTCTTAAGGCGCAAAGGCCGAAGAGCGAGGCACTACCTCAGAGCGCTGGCGAAGCTCATGTGATGTCAGTCAGCAATGGAACACAGTCACACTGGCGCTGGCCAGTTCTTAAAGGGTGTGGTAAACCACTGTTATACCTGCCTGTGTGTGTGTTTGTATTCCACTGTGTACATGTCTGTACATGCCTCGGCTGACTCCTCCCACGAGTCCAGGTATAAAGGTGACTGCTCCACAGTCCCTCTGTATTCTGGACTGGTCGACCACTCGAGGCACACCTTCATTCTCTTAATATTAACATTAATAAAAGCCTGTTAGTTACTCGCTTAACCTCAGTCTTTTGAGTAATTGATAGCGCATCAATTTTATTAACAAGATTTTTTTATAATGGAGAAGATCCTCACACCAGCATGCCTGGACTTAGACCATCGGGAGGCGGACGCATCCACCAAGTTTGCTCACTGGCTTAGGTGCTTTGAAAGATTCCTGATCGCCTCCGCTGCAACGGTCAAATCGGATGAGGACAAACTGGACGTCCTGACCTCCAAAGTGAACCACCGAGCATACTCGGTCATCCAGGACGCGACCTCGTACACGGCTGCTCTCAAGCTCCTCAAGGACCAGTACACGCGCCCAGTGAACGAGGTGTACGCCAGGCACCTCCTGGGGAGTCGTAAACAACAACCTGGGGAATCGACTGAGGAATACCTTCAGGCACTGTCTGTGCTTGGCCGGGCCTGTGGTTGTAAGGATGTAAAGGCCGCCGTGTACACAGAGGAACTTATCCGGGACGCTTTTGTAGCGGGCCACAGGTCCAATTACACCCGACAGCGACTGTTGGAGCAGAGTGACCTCGACCTCAACAAGGCCTCTGAACTCGCACTATCATTGGACGCAGCCTACCGGGGCATGGATGCCTACTCCTCTGCACCGTGGACACCGCGGGGAACGACAGCCTGGGACACGGTAGGACCATCTCATAGCGCCGTGCCACCCCAGCCACATCCCAGCAACGGCCCAACTACCGCAGCAGTGTCCCAAGGCCAGAAATGCTATTTCTGTGGCCAGGCCAAACACCCCAGAGCGCGCTGCCCGGCGAAAAATGCGATCTGCTCGGGCTGCGGGAAGAAGGGACACTACGCCAGCATCTGCAGGGCCAAAGCCACCCCAAACCCCAGCAGCGCCGCGTGTGGGCCGTGCGGGCCGCCATCTTGGGCCTCCCCAGCCATGTGCGAACCACCGGAACAGCAGCCATTTTGGACGCCTCCAGCCACATGGGGATCATGGACGCCGCCATCTTGGACGCCAGCTGGGACGCAGCAGGCCCCCAACACCGCCTCATCTGATACCCGCAGCGACACACCGACCCCTACGCTGGCCTCCGTTACGTTGGACCAAGCGAGACCGCACCAACTGGCCCGGTCCACAATGGACATTAAGGTAAATGGTCACGAAACAACCTGCCTTTTTGACTCTGGGAGCACGGAGAGCTTCATCCACCCCGACACGGTGCGGCGTTGCTCTCTCCCAGTCCTGCCTGCGCACCAGCGGATTTCTATGGCCTCCGAGTCCCAGTCGGCGGACATTGGCGGCTACTGCGTGGTGACACTCTTAGTAGACGGGACTGTGTACGATCATTTTAAACTTCTGGTCCTGCCCCACCTCTGCGCTGCCGTTCTACTGGGGTTAGATTTTCAGTGCCACCTTAAAAGTGTTACGATGGCGTACGGTGGACCCCTCCCCCCACTCACAGTCCGCAGCCAGCAGCTTCCAAATTGCCCGCCGCGCACCAGGTGCAACCTCTCCACGCTCAGAGTCACCCCACCCCCACTGTTTGCTAACCTCACCCCCGGCTGTAAGCCCATCGCCACAAAGAGCAGGCGATACAGTGCCGGGGACAGGGTTTTCATTAAAACCGAAGTGGAGCGGCTCCTGAAGGAGGGGATTATTGAGGGCAGCACCAGCCCCTGGCGAGCCCAGGTTGTGGTCGTTAAGACCGGCGAGAAGCAGCGCCTGGTCATCGACTACAGCCAGACAATAAATCGCTACACCCTGCTGGACGCTTACCCACTCCCCCGCATAGCTGATATGGTCAACCAGATCACGCAGTACCGCGTCTTCTCGACCATTGACCTGAAATCAGCGTACCACCAGCTCCCTATCCGCCCTGAGGACCGCCAGTATACTGCCTTTGAGGCAAACGGCCGCCTCTATCACTTCCTTAGGGTTCCCTTTGGCGTCACCAATGGGGTCTCCGTCTTCCAAAGGGAGATGGACCGGATGGTCGATCAAAATGCGTTGCAGGCCACTTTCCCATATCTGGACAATGTGACCATCTGCGACCATGACTTGCAGGACCATGACGCAAACCTCGAAAAATTCCTCTGCACCGCCCAACTCCTGAACCTGACGTATAACAAGGAGAAGTGCATATTCCGCACAACCCGTCTCGCCATCCTTGGCTGTGTTGTGGAACACGGAGTCATCGGTCCCGACCCCGACCGGATGCGTCCCCTTATGGAACTCCCACTGCCCCACTGCCTCAAGGCCCTGAAGAGGTGCCTAGGGTTTTTCTCCTATTACGCCCAGTGGGTCCCCTACTATGCGGACAAGGCCCGTCTGCTGATCAAGTCCACCTCTTTTCCCTTGACGGCAGAGGCCCGCTTAGCCTTCCACCGTATCAAGGAAGACATTGCCAAAGCCACCATGCACGCAGTGGACAAATCCATCCCCTTCCAGGTGGAAAGCGACGCATCCGACTTTGCCCTGGCCGCTACCCTTAATCAGGCAGGGAGACCCGTGGCCTTCTTTTCACGAACCCTCCAGGGCCCGGAGACCAGACACTCCGCTGTTGAGAAGGAGGCCCAGGCTATTGTGGAGGCTGTGCGTCATTGGAGGCACTACCTGGCCGGAAATCGATTTACCCTGCTCACTGACCAGCGTTCAGTTGCTTTTATGTTTAACAACAAGCAGAGGGGCAAAATCAAAAACGACAAGATCTTGAGGTGGAGAATCGAACTTTCCACCTACAATTACGAGATCTTGTACCGGCCCGGGAAGCTCAATGAACCCCCGGATGCTCTATCGCGTGGCACCTGCGCCAGCGCGCAGATCGATAGACTGCGGGCCCTCCACAATGACCTCTGCCACCCGGGGGTCACCAGGTTCTTCCACTTCATCAAGGCCCGCAACCTGCCTTACTCCATTGAGGAGGTCAGGACCATGACCAGGAACTGCCAAGTCTGCGCTGAGTGCAAACCGCACTTTTATAGACCAGACAGGGCTCACCTGATAAAAGCCACTCGCCCCTTCGAGCGCCTGAGCGTTGATTTTAAAGGGCCTCTCCCCTTCTCCGACCGCAATGTGTACTTCCTCAACATTATTGATGAGTACTCCCGTTTCCCGTTCGCCATCCCCTGCCCGGACATGACCAGTGCCACGGTCATTAAATGTCTGAACGACCTCTTCACCCTGTTCGGTTTCCCCAGCTATATCCATAGCGACCGGGGCTCATCGTTTATGAGCGACGAACTCCGCCAGTACCTGCTCGCTAGGGGTATTGCCACAAGCAGGACCACCAGTTACAACCCCCGGGGGAACGGACAGGTGGAAAGAGAGAATGCGACAGTTTGGAAGGCCGCCCTGCTAGCCTTAAAGTCTAGGGGCCTTCCGACCTCCCGCTGGCAGGATGTGCTCCCCGATGCGCTCCACTCTATTCGGTCACTGCTCTGCACTGCCACTAACGCCACCCCTCATGAGAAAATGTTTGTCTTCCCAAGGAAGTCCACATCGGGGACATCGCTACCGCCATGGCTGACGTCCCCAGGGCCGGTCCTACTGAGAAGACACGTGAGGACCCATAAAATGGACCCCCTGGTCGAGAGGGTCGACCTCCTCCACGCCAACCCCCAGTATGCTTACATTGCGTACCTGGACGGGCGGGAGGACACAGTCTCCATACGAGACCTCGCACCCTTGGGGGCCCCAGTAACCCACTACCCACTACCACCACCCCCCCACGATCCAATATCCAACCCCAGCAGACGGCACGCCTGGGCCCCGCGACCCGCTCGACACCCACGAGGACTACACACCAGTGCCCCAGCCTACGCGGGACTCGACGCCGGAAGCTTCACTACCCCTGCCGTCGCCACGTCGATCACAGCGGCAGACAAGACCTCCGGAGAGACTCCAATACACAAACTTAGAATACACTTCACCCCGCCGGACTCATTTTTAAACAAGGGGTGAATGTGGTAAACCACTGTTATACCTGCCTGTGTGGGTGTTTGTATTCCACTGTGTACATGTCTGTACATGCCTCGGCTGACTCCTCCCACGAGTCCAGGTATAAAGGTGACTGCTCCACAGTCCCTCTGTATTCTGGACTGGTCGACCACTCGAGGCACACCTTCATTCTCTTGTTAATAAAAGCCTGTTAGTTACTCGCTTAACCTCAGTCTTTTGAGTAATTGATAGCGCATCAAAGGGGAGGGTTGATCTTGCTCTCCATCCACATCCTGCTCATTGCAGCCTTGAATCTCGGCCTGGAGAGACCTGTACATCAAATCTGCTGGAAAGAGCAATGGGGAGGCCCAGGGAAAGAGCTCAGAGTGCAGCCCCCACAGTGTCTTCTAAATCGATACAAGGAAGGGCAAGGTGCTGCTCAGTACCCAAAACTCCTTCACACAACATTGAATCTCTCCAGAAGTCTCTCTCTCTCTCTCTCTCTCAGAATGCGTGGTGCAAAAAAAGCAGTTAAGAAGGCAAATGGTATGTTGGCCTTCATAGCGAGAGGATTCAAGTATAGAAGCAAGGATGTCTTGCTGCAGTTGTACAAGGCCTTGGTGAGACCACACCTTGAGTATTGTGTGCAGTTTTGGTCGCCTTATCTGAGGAAGGATGTTCTTGCCATGGAGGGAGTGCAACGAAGATTGCACCAGACTGATACCTGGGATGGCAGGAATGACGTATGAGGAGAGATTGGGTTGATTGGGCTTATATTTGCTGGAGTTTAGAAGAATAAGAGGGGATCTCATTGAAACTTATAAAATTCTAACAGGACTAGACAGACTAGATGCAGGAAGGATGTTCCCAATGGCGGGGGAGTCCAGAACCAGGGGTCACAGGGGTCACAGTCTAAAGATAAGGGGTAAGCCTTTTAAGACAGAGATGAGGAGGAATTTCTTCACCCAGAGAGTGGCAAACCTGTGGAATTCTCTACTACAAAAGGCAGTTGAGGCCAATTCATTAAATATATTCAAGAAGGAGTTAGATATATTTCTTAAGGCTAAACAGATCAAGGGATATGGAGAGAAAGCAGGGACAGGGTACTGAATTTGGCCCTCTTAAGGCGCTAACGGGAGGCGCAAACCAGCTGAATTTTTTCCCCCATAGTCATAACGGTACAGAAGGAGGCCATTCGGCCCATCGAGTTCGTGCCGGCTCTCTGTAGAGCATTCCAGTCAGTCCCATTCCCCCGCTCTATCCCCGTAGCCCTGCAAGTTTATTTCCCTCAAGTGTCTATCCAGTCTCCCCTTTCAAAACATTGAGTGTTTCCGCTTCCACCACTTCTGTCGGCAGCGAGTTCCAGATCCTCACCACTCACTGCGTAAAAAAGTTTTTCCTCACATCCCCCCTATATCTCTTGCCCAGAACCTTAAATCTATGTCCCTTAGTCCTTGTACCATCAACTAGTGGGAACAGCCTTTCCCCGTCTAGCCTATCCAAACCTGTCATAATCTTCTACACCTCTATCAAATCACCCCTCAATCTCCTTTGCTCTAATGAAAACAAATCCAGCTTCTCCAACCTGTCCTTGAAGCTAAGAACCCCCATCCCCGAAACCATTCTGGTAAATCTCCTCTGCACCCTCTCAAGTGCCTTCACATCCTTCCCTAAAGTGTGGTGACCAGAACTGGACGCAGTACTCCAGTTGTGGCCTAACCAGTGCTTTATAAAGGTTCAGCATAACTTCTCTACTTTTGTACTCAATGCCTCTATTTATGAAGCCCAAGATCCCATAAGCTTTGCTAACCACTCTCTCAATATGTCCTGCCACCTTCAGGGACCTATGCACATTAACTCCCAGGTCCCTCTGTCCCTGCACACTCTTTAAAACTGTGCCATTAAGTGTATATTGCCTCTTCCTGTTCCTTCTGCCAAAATGCATCACCTCACACTTCTCTGTATTAAATTCCATCTGCCACTTGTCTGCCCATTCTGCTAGCCTTTCTATGTCCTGTTGCAGTCAATTGGTTTCATCCTCACTGTTTGCCACAACCAAGTTTGGTGTCATCGGGAAATTTAGAAATTCTACTTTGTATTCCAATATCCAGGTAATTTATATATATCAAAAAAAGCAGTGGCCCCAGCACTGACTCTTGGGGAACACCACTGTCTACCATCCTCTAGTCTGAAAAACAGCCATTTACCACAACTCGCTGTTTTCTGTCCTTAAGCCAATTCCTTATCCAAGCTGCCACTGACCCACCTATTCCGTGATCCTCAATTTTGTTAACCAGCCTTCTATGTGGTACTTTGTCAAACACCTTCCTAAAATCCATGTAGACTACATCCATTGCATTCCATTCATCGATCCTCCCTGTTACTTCATCAAAAAATTCAATTAGATTAGTCAAACATGATCTGCCATTTACAAATCCATGTTGGCTCTCCTTAATTAGCTTAAACCTTTCCAAGTGCCCGTTAATTTTTTCCTTTATTATTGTTTCTATAACTTTACCCACCACTGATGTTAAACTGGCTGGCCTGTAGTTACTAGGATTGTCCTTACACCCTTTCTTGAACAATGGTGTCACATTTGCCACTTTCCAATCCTCAGGCACCTCCCCTGTATCTAGGGAAGATTGGAAAATTATGGCAAGCCCTCCCACTATCTCCTCCCTCAATTCCCTTAGCAATCTGGGATGCAAGCCACCTGGACCAGGCGACTTATCCACTTTAAGTACACCCAGCCTTTCTTGTACATCCTGTCTATCAATTTTCACCCCTTCCATTGCTTCTACCTTTTCCACTGCTACCGATATTTTGTCAGCATCCACCTCCTTAGTAAACATTGATACAAAGTACTTATTGAGTATTCTAGCTTTGCCCTGAATCTCAAGCATATATCACCTTCTTTGTCCCTAATAGATCCCACCCCGCCTCTTACTACCCGCCTACTGTTTACGTGCCGGTAGAAGATTTTTGGGTTTCCTTTTATGTTAACCGCCATTCTACTTTCATATTCTCTCTTTGCCAATCTTATTTTCATCTTCACTTCCCCTCTCAACTTATTGTATTTGGTCTGATTCTCCCTTGAAGAATTCACCTGACATGCATCATACACCCTCTTTTTTTGTTTCATCATCTTCTCTATCTCCCTTGTCATCCAATGAGCCCTTGCTTTGGTTCCCTTACCCTTCCCTCTTGTTGGAATGTACCTAGCTTGTACTTGGAACATCTCCTTCTTAATGATCACTCATTGTTCCATTACAGTTTTTCCTGTCAGTCTTTGGTTCCATTTTACCCTGGCTAGATCCCTTCGCATCCCATTGAAGTTAGCCCTATTCTAGTTTAAAAGTTCCATTCTAGATTGTTCCTTGCACCTCTGCATTGCTAATCTAAATCTTATGATACAATGATCACTCGTACCCAAGTGTTCTCCCACAGACACTTGGCTGACCTGGCCCACCTCATTCCCCAGCACCAGATCCAGCAATGCCTCCTTCCTAGTTGGGACAAGAAGGTACTGGTCAAGGAAATTCTCCTGAACACATTTCAGAAATTCCTTCCCTTCCTTTCTCTTTACCCTAGCATTATCCCAATCGATATTTGGGTAATTAATGTCCCCCAATATCACCACTCTATAGCTCTTGCACATGTTGCTGCAATTTCCCTGCAGATTTACTCCTCTACCTCCCTCTCACTATTTGGAGGATGATGGAATACCCCCAATAGCGTGATCATACCCTTTTTGCTCCTCAACTCTAACCAAATGGATTCTGTCCTTGTTCCCTCAAGAACATCATCCCTTTCCAACACTACAATGTCTTCATTAATCAGCATTGCCACCCCACCTCCATTTTTTCCTTCCCTATCTTTTCTGAACACCTTGTACCCTTGAATATTAAGTGCCCACTCCTCACCGTTTTAAGCCACATTTCCGTTATTGCCACATCATATTGCCACACATCTAATTGTGCTTGTAGCTCACTAACCTTATTCACCACACTTTGTGCGTTTACGTACATGCATTCTAAACCTATTTTTGAATTTTTAATAGACTTTCTTACTCTGCTCCTATCTAATGTGGTACTACTTCCGCCTCTAGTACTACTTTCTTCTCTAGTACTATCCAACACACTCACTCTATTATGCACCTTCTTCCTCTTTTCTACTCCTATATGTTGATGTCCATCCCCCTGCCAAGCTAGTTTAAACCCTCCCCAACAGCGCTAGCAAACCTCTGGGGAGTGCAGCCTATTTGGAGGCCTATAGAATACCCCCAATAGCGTGATCAGACCCTTTTTGCTCCTCAACTCTAACCAAATGGATTCTGTCCTTGTTCCCTCAAGAACATCCTCCCTTTCCAACACTGCAATGTCTTCCTTAATCAGCACTGCCACCCCACCTCCATTTTTTCCTTCCCTATCTTTTCTGAACACCTTGTACCCTTGAGTATTAAGTGCCCACTCCTCACCGTTTTAAGCCATGTTTCTGTTATTGCCACATCATATTGCCACACATCTAATTGTGCTTGTAGCTCACTAACCTTATTCACCACACTTTGTGCGTTTACGCACATGCATGCTAAACCTATTTTTGAATTTTTCGTAGACTTTTTTACTCTGTTCCTATCTAATGTGGTACTACTTCCGCCTCTAGTACTACTTTCTTCTCTAGTACTATCCAACACACTCACTCCATTATGCACCTTCTTCCTCTTTTCTACTCCTATATGTTGATGTCCATCCCCCTGCCAAGCTAGTTTAAACCCTCCCCAACAGCACTAGCAAACCTCCCCATGAGAATATTGGTCCCGGCTCTGTTGAGATGTAACCCGTGCAGCTTGTACAGGTCCCACCTTCCCAGAAACGGTCCCAATGCCTCAGGAATCTAAAGTCCTCCCTCCTGCACTATTTCTCCAGCCATGTATTAATCTGTTCTATCCTTCTATACCTGTACTCACTAGCACGTAGCACCGGGAGTAATCTGGAGATTACTGCCTTTGAGGTCCTGCTTTTTATCTCTCTCCTAGATCCCTAAACTCTGCCTGCAGGACCTCATCCCTCTTTCTGCCTATGTCATTGGTACTGATATGGACAACGACCTCTGGCTGTTCACCTTCCCCCCTCAGAGTGTCCTGTAGCCGCTCAGTCACATCCTTGACCCTGGTACCAGGGAGGCAACATAACGTCCTGGAGTCACGTCTGCGGCTGCAGAAACACCGATCTGCTCCCCTAATTATCGAATCCCCTACCACTATTGCTCTTCCATTCTTTTTCCTCCCCACTTGTCTCTGGCTGAATACCACAGAGGAACCATCGCCCTCACCAGTACTCAGAACAGAATACTGGTTGGAGAGCACGATGCACTCTGGGGGCTCCTGCAACTGCAGCATAAAAGCTGACCTGCAACATTAGTTCACTTTCAGATGCCAGAACTTTCTGTTTTGAGGTCTTAGAACACATTTTGCAGGTGTATTGAGGTTGTAAGTGTTTAATCTGAGATCCATATGCACTATGACCTACTTGGAATACCCTCTCCCCAGATTGACTGAATGCTTATAACATCTCTTCCTCAACTGACATATATACCAGCATAATGGGAACCATTCATACCCTCATATCCTGGTCCTCAGAATCGGAGGAAGAGCAGCCGCTGCAGCAGCAGAACCAGGCACACCAGCAGCACCAACAACAGGAACGCCAACCTTCTCCTCAGCCACCTGATGCTGCACAGGGCAGAGGATGTCAGCACAGGGCTGCACATCGCCGCAGGAGATACCCCCAACACAGCATTTACAGGTAGAGGATGAGTTTCCTCAACATGAGTGAGCAGCAGTGCCAAAGGTAGGCTGAGACTTTGCAAGAGGTAGTCGCTGACATCTGCACAATGCTGCACCAACACCTGTAGCCCAGAGGAGTGGGTGGACATGCCTTACCAGTGGCTGTCAAAGTCACTACCGCACTCAACTTCTTTGCTTAAGGGTCCTTCCAGGGATCAGCAGCAGACATCAGCAGCATTTCCCAGTCAGCCGCACACAGTTGCATCACACAGGTTACCGATGCCCTCTTCGCCAAGTCGCATAATTACATCCACTTCTCCATGGATGAAGTATGTGTTACCGCACGTGCGGTTGGCTTTGCAAATATGGCAGGCTTCCCAAGGGGGCAGGGCATCGTAGACTGCACACATGTGGCCATTAGGGCACCCCATCACAACCCAGCCATATTTGTGAACCGCAAATGCTTCCGCTCCCTTAATGTCCAGCTGGTGTGTAACCACAGTAAGAACATTATGCATGTTTGCGCCAAGTTTCCTGGCAGTTGCCATGACTTGTTCATCCTGCAGCAGTCCACTGTGCCTCAGCTGTTCAATCCGCCAACCCAACTTTGCGGATGGCTCCTTGGAGACAAGGGCTATCCCCTGAAGACGTGGCTAATGACACCGATGAAAAGGCCATCAAACGAAGCTGAGGAGCGCTACGAGAGCCACATTTCCACCAGAAGTATCATAGAGCAAACCATCGGCTTGCTCAAAATGCGATTCAGATGCCTCGACAGATCTGGCGGAGCCCTACAGTACGCACCAGCCAGGGTGTCCAGAATCATCGTGGTCTGCTGTGCCCTGCACAACATCGCACAGCAGCGTGGCTTACCGCTGCCTGAGGAACAAGTGGCACAGCGCACAGCCTCCTCCTCGGAGAAGGAGGAGGAGCCAAATGAGGCGGAAGATGAGGAAGACCTTGCAGAGGCGGCTGTGTCAGTGCCACCAGCACCCGAGCACATTGCTGGCCGTGAGGCAAGGGATACACTAATCCATGCCCGATTCGTGTAACTTTACGCAGCAAACACATGTGGCTAGCACATGGAAATGAATGTTTGCACGACTTTCATTACACACCATACAGCATCTGTACAATAAATTGTGCATTCCTATCACTCTCCCCACCATCACTACAGATGAAAGGTGCCCTGACCCCTCACTGTGCAACTTCCATTTCTGAGCACACATAGGCCAACTCTTTGAATCTTTGAAATCGCATTTCTTTAATACAATTGAAATAACAATGAGAAACGTAACTTTGTATTATATCAAAACACCTAAGTGACTACCCTTGTGACTATTTGTGTGTTAACTTTCTCTTACACGTGCTTTTACTTGGTGCTTCCCCTGTGGCTTCAGCAGATGTACAGGTAACTTGCTCACTTCTCTGCTGCGTCTGCATAAATGCCTTTGGCGGGCGTCCTCTGGTTTGGGAGCCTGGGAGGGCTCGGCAACAGTCTGCTCATCCTGTGGCTGTGCAGGGGTTGAGAGGGCCATCTCAGTTTGGTGAGAAATCTGGGGCTCTGTCCAAGGGCTCCGCAGTGGCATGAGAGTGTGAGTGCTTGGAGAGGAGCCCACACTTCCTTGTTGTCGATCACCAACATCCCTCTCATGGGTCACCCGTACTTCACTGCTAGCAAGGAGCTGGAGAGCACCTTGCTGCACATCAATGGGGCCATGAGGACCCGTCTCTGTACTGACAGTCCTCATAACGGGGATGTCCATGTACCTCTGGTTCCTCTCCTCAATAGATGCCCATCTATCCTCCATAGTTGACCATCTATTTAGAAGAGTCGCCATGTTAATTTGAGTCTGGCGATTTATGTCCTCCATGGAGGTTGCCATCCTTTCCATGACGGGAAATACATTCGCCATTGCGTGCACCACGGCATTGTTCATGTTTGAGATGTACTCCTCCATTCTCTGCACACTCGCAGTTACAGTGGTTGCAAACCCTGTCAGAGCCTCCTAAACTTGTTCCTGAAGTTCCAGCACCGCTCTTTTTCTGGATGGCCCCAGAGACACACCATCCACATGCAGCTGAGCAGAGCTAAGAGCATCCAGCGCCCTCTGGCGAGGACTCTCCTCTGCTGTCCGTCTCCACCATCTGCTGATGCTCATTTGTAAGCTGTGATACATCAGGTGACAACACTACTCCATCTCGCAAAGGACCCACCAAGGTTTGCATCTCTGCGCTGGTGCTGGGTGCACTCATTTCTGCTGACGCTGCTCTCTCAGAGGCTGCAGCTTCCTCTGAGGAGTCGTTCAGCTCTTCCTCCTGGACAGTGGGGAGGGGGGGCTCTCTATGGTCCTGTGGGGGAGTAAAGGCATGAGTTAAACATGTGATATTTACGTAGCAGACACATCCCATTGTGCAGATGATCAGAACTCAATCTGTATGAACATCAGATGCAATATCAGTCACTCATGAAATCTAAATGAGAGGGTTGAAAATCTATTCTGTCACCAGCTTGCTCTACTGCGCCCATCTCTCCATCCCCCACTTCCACCTCCTTTGCATCTCCGACGATCTCGATAGCAGCCTCCTCAGCGTTGATTAAATGTGCCAAGGAAGTTGGGCCTCCTCCTGTCCTCCCCCACTCCCTCTTATTGTGGGCTCTCTTTTCCTGCAATGAGGGACACAAGTGGAGTTTGAGCGAGAACTTTGGAGTGAGTGTAGAGAATCCATAACATAGATGCTTAGAGGGAGACAAAGATGGAGCAAGGCGCCAATACCAAGGGTCCTCCCTGTGCATTGTTAGTTGTTTTCATTGCATAACAGTGAGATGAGTGTGAGGGGTGCATAGTAGAATGGTGGAGTGAGTCTGTACATGGAGAGAGAGGGATGGTTAAGGGTGCAAGGGATGTAAGGGTAAATTGGGATGTGCAGGAGTAGGTTGACAATGCAGAGTGCTGGTGTTGAGCAGAGATGGGAAGCAGATTGAAGGTAATTCTGATGTTATACTCACTTTTGTTGAGCATAGCAGATCATTGAACCTTTTCCTGCACTGAACCCAGGTGCATGCACACAAAGACCTGGTGCTAACCTCCTCAGCAATTTGCAGCCGGGCTGCCTTGGTTTGCTGAGGAGACTTCCTCCGTCCATTGGGGGGGAACAGAACCTCCTTGCACCTTCTCACTCCCTCCACAAGAGAATGGAGGGAATCATCAGCAAAGCGGGGAGAAGCCTTGGTTCTTGCAGCAGTCACCTCGCAAACAATACTAATAAGGAGCATCAGAAAGTGAGTAAAACCCAAAGGCTGCATGGGCCCCTTAAATGCAGCTGAATCGAAGATGTCAGCAGAGGCGAGCAGCAGACCCAAACCCACTGACTGGGCCGGGTAACATGCCCAATTAACTGAAAATCGTTATTTCAGTGCTGCTGAAACCGGCAGCGGGACCGGAACCCGCTGAACAGCCAACCCGACGCGAACCCGCCTCCGCTGGCAAAATCTAGCCCCATGTCTCAGGTCGAGATGCTGCCTGAACTGCTGAGTATTTTCAGCATTTTATGCTTTTATTTCAGATTTACAGCATCCACTTGCAGAGAGAAGAGGAAGATGCAGAAGAGGAGGAAACAAAAGAGCAAGAAACTGAAGAGGAGGAAGCAAAAGTGGAGGAAGCAGAAGGAAGGATGCATCCCAGACAGCCTCTTTCTGGCCAGGATATCTGGGATGGAATCACCCACCTCCTGTACCAGTGACCACAACCCCAATTCCCCTTTCAACATTTGTCCCACACCTTCCCTTCCCTCTGTTACTGACCATCACAGCGTCCTTTTGGCCACAATGTTGAAATAAAAGCCACCATAAAGCAAACTTTCCAATCCAACTTTATACATCTATCTGATGGAAGGCTGCTGACTTTCAGTGGGGGACACTGCAAATGACCTTGCTGGTCGACCTTGAGGAGCTGGTGGCTGGGAGTGTGAAATCGAGTGACATTGTTTCTTCTTTTTCTTCTTCTTCTTCACTCTCCTCTCCCTCTTCTTGGTCAACTAGTGGCTGGGCAGGCTGCATTTCTTGTGTGTGTGAAATGAGGAAGGCACAAGGGTGGAATTGTGGTGAGGGGACGGTGGGAAAGCAAGAGGTGTATGCGAGAAGGAGGATAACGTATGAGGATACCAGCATCTTGTATCCTTTCAGCCCCGCCACTGGCCAAGGGCTCAGCCATGCCCCTGCCAAGAATGGCCAACACCATCTCCTCCAAGTGGGTGAGGTGAAGCTAGGAATGGGAGGTATGCCTCGTGACTGGTACAGACTGCTGGTAGGTGAGTGATTGTGGGGGAGAGTCGTGCATTGAGCAGTGTGTGAGGCTGGTGATGCAGTTGGTAGGAGACGGCTTTTGAAGATATATTCACTGACCTTGTCCACTGGTCTAAGGTCACGAATGCTTCTTTAGGCACTTTAACCAGGTGGTGGGGGTGACACTGCTGGCAGTAACGGCCTCGGTGATGTGGTCCCACATTGTTCTTTCTGGAGGGCCTCCTGGCCCCTGTGGGTAGGCGACCTCTCTTGCAGTGTTGACCCCCTGTATAAAGCTGGAGTGCTGCGTGCGAGACCCCGGGTGCCCCTTCCCTGGCTTGCTAAGCCATTTGTGTTAGTGCTGAAGCACTTTTCCCATTTTTTGAGGTGCAGGAAGGAATTCAGCTTGAAGTGCTGAAGAGTCCTATTTGGCACTGTTTTTTCAAATGTTAATTTTTTTGAAAAGGCAGTAGAGCTGTAAGGACTGAAAATTGCATTTTTTTTTACTTTGTTTCTATTTTTAAGGGTTGAGAAGGCATTGCCTTTTTAAGCAAACGACAAAGGATTGCCCTTTAATATCCCACAACGCTTAGTGAATTCATAGCCTCACTTCCAGAGGCTGTTGGAAGATGCAACGCTTCTGGATGCCACGTTCGGCACTGATGCCTGGAGTAACACCACCATGATGGCGTTACACGGTGAGTCCCCAGCGCATATTTTTCTCTCCTACTGGCGCGACCATTTTCAGCGGCCTTTAACCCGTGACCGAGATGACACCGGCAACTTTCCAGTCGCTGTCCAATTTCTAGGCCTGCATCTTTAGTCATCCAGGGAGTTCTAACTTTGGAGGCCCTTCCTTCACTCTCATAGGAATGTGTCTACCCGAACCATCTCCTCTTTAAATCACAGAATCATCAACATTTACAGCACAGAAGGAGGCCATCATGTCTGTGCCGGCCAAAAAAGCGCTTTCCGGCCTAATCACACTTTCCTGCTCTTGGTCTGTAGCACTGTAGGTTACGGCACTTCGAGTGCATATCCAAGTACTTTTTAAATGTGATGAGGGTTTCTGCCTCTACAACTCTTTCAGGCAGTGAGTTCCAAATGCCCAACACCCTCTGGGTGAAAAAAGTTCTCCTCAGCTCCCCTCTAATCCTTCTACCAATTACTTTTAATCTATGCCCCTGGTTATTGACAGCTCTGCTATGGGAAATAGGTCCTTCCTATCCACTCCTTTTTAGGCCCCTCATAATTTTGTATACCTCAATGAAGTCCCCCTCAACCTCCTCTGTTCCAAAGAAAACGACCCCAGCCTATCTAATCTTTCCTCATAGCTAAAATTTTCCAGTCCTGGCAACATCCTCGTAAATCTCCTCTATACCCTCTCTAGTGCAATCACATCTTTCTTGTAATGTGGTGACTAGAACTGCACGCAGTACTCTAGCTGTGGCCTAACTAGTTTTATACAGTTCAAGCATAACCTCCCTGCTCTTATATTCTACGCCTCGGCTAATAAAGGAAAGTATCCCATTTGCCTTCTTAACCACCTTATCTACCTGTCCTGCTACCTTCAGCGATCTGTGGACATGGACCGCAATGTCCCTCTGTTCCTCTACACGTCTCAGTATCCTACCATTTATAGTGTATTCCCTTGCCTTGTTAGCCCTTCCCAAATGCATTACCGCACACTTCTCCAGATTGAATTCCATTTGCTACTTTTCTGCCCACCTGACCAGTCCATTGCTATCTTCCTGCAGTCTACAGCATTCTTCCTCATTATCAACAAGGCCAATTTTTGTATCATCTGCAAACTTCTTAATCATGCCCCCTACATTGAAGTCTAAATCATAGATATATACCACAAAAAGAAAGGGACCTAGTACTGAACCCTGTGGAATTTCACTGGAAACAGCCTTCCAGTCACAAATTGACCATTACCCTTTGCTTCCTGCCACTGAACAAATTTTGGATCCAACTTGTCACTTTCCCTTGGGTCCCATGGAGTTTTACATTTCTGACCAGTCTGCCATGTGGGACCTTGTCAAAAGCCTTGCTAAAATCCATGTAGACTATATCAAACAGACTACCCTCATCAATCCTCCTTGTTACCTCCTCAAAAAATTCAATCAAGTTAGTCAGACACGTGTCCGTTCCATTTCCCGCACTTCTGCTCTCACCTCTTCCCCTCCCTCCCAGAACCACAATAGGGTTCCCCTTGTCCTCACCTTTCACCCCACCAGCCTCCACATTCAACGGATCATACTCCGCCATTTCCGCCACCTCCAACGTGATCCCACCACCAAACACATCTTCCCCTCACCGCCCCTTTCAGCATTCTGAAGGGACCGCTCCCTCCGTGACACCCTGGTCCACTCCTCAATCACCCCCAACAGCCCTTCTCCTTCACCTGGCACCTTCCCGTGCAAGCGCAGAAGATGCAACACATGCCCTTTTACCTCCTCCCTTCCCACTGTCCAGGGCCCCAAACACCCCTTCCAGGTGAAACAGCGATTTACTTGTTGTACTTGCAATTTAATATACTGTATTCGCTGCTCACGATGCGGTCTCCTCTACATTGGGGAGACCAAACGCAGAATTGGGCGACCGCTTTGCGGAACACCTCCGTTCAGTCCGTAAGGGTGACCCTGAGCTTCCGGTCGCCTGTCACTTTAATTCTCCGCTTCACTCCCACTCTGATCTCTCTGTCCTCAGCCTATTACATTGTTCCAATGAAGCTCAACGTAAGCTCGTGGAACAGCACCTCATCTTTCGATTAGGCACTTTACAGTCTTCTGGACTCAATATCGAGTTCAACAATATCAGATAATAATCCCTGCCCCCATTTTTCATGCTGTATGATTTTGCCATTCCCATTTGCAACATTTTCACAGTATGTTCTTTCAATCCTTCCTCCCCTCCTAACCCCCCTCCCCCCGTCTCTGCACCTGCTTAATATCTGTTACATCTCCAGCTTTTTCCAGTTCTGATGAAGGGCCCCAGACCTGAAACGTTAACTCTGTTTCTCGCTCCACGGATGCTGCCTGGCCTGCTGAGTATTTCCAGCATTTTCTGTTGTTAGTTTGACACGACCTTCCCTTAACAAATCCATGCTGACTGTCCTTGATTAAACCATGCCTTTCTAAATGACGATTAATACTGTCCCTCAGAATTATTTCCAATAATTTGCCCACCACCAAGGTTAGACTGACTGGCCTGTAATTACTCAGTCTATCCCTTTTTAAACAATGGTACAACATTAGTAGCCCTCCAGTCCTCCGACACCACACCTGTAGCCAGAGAGAATTAAAAATTGATGGTCAGAGCCTCTGCTATTTCCTCCCTTGCTTCTCTTAACAACCTGGGATACATTTCATCTGGGCCTGGCAATTTATCTACTTTCAAAGATGCTAAACCTCTTACTATTTCCTCTCTCACTATGTTTAACTCATCTAATATTTCACACTCCTCCTCAACTACAATGTCTGCATCGTCCCTCTCTTTTGTGAAGACAGATGCAAAGTATTCATTAAGAACCATACCCACATCTTGCACCTCAACACACAGGTTACCTTTTTGGTCTCTAATAGGCCCTACTCTTTCCTTAGTTATCCTCTTGCTCTTTATGTATTTATAAAACATCTTTGGGTTTTCCTTGATTTTACTTGCCAATATTTTTCATGCCCTCTCTTTGCTTTCCTAATTTCCTTTTTAATTTCACTCCTGCACTTTCTATACTCCTCTAGGCTTTCTGCAGTACTTAGCTCTTGGTATCTGACATAAGCTCCCCTTTTTTGCCTTATTCAACCCTGTATGCTATTTGACATCCAGGGGGCTCTAGATTTTTGAGTCCCACCCTTTTTCTTTGTGGGAACATATCTGCTCTGAACCTTCGCTGTCTCCTCCTTGAATGCCTCCCACTGCTCTGACACTGATTTACCTTCAAATAGCTGTTTCCAGTCCATTTTTGCTAAATTGCAGTAAGCATAGTAAAAGTGGCCTTTCCCCAATTGAGAACTTTTACTCCTAGTCTATCTTTGTCCTTTTCCATAACTACGCTAAATCTAACTGAATTATGATCACTACCACCAAAGTGCTCTCCCACCGATACCCTTTCCACCTGCCCAGCTTCATTCCCTAAAACTAAGTCCAGAACTGCTCCCTCTCTTGTTGGGCTTGCTACATACAGGAAACTTTGGTTTATGTATGTCCGGAAACCTTGATCTACTGGCAGAAATCAGGAGCCATTTTGTTAGGTTTTTTTTCTTCTCGTGGCTTTGTTTTCAACAGTCGGGCTCTGGAAAGTCTCTCTGAAGCTGTTGCTAAGCTACAGAGACGCTTCCAAGGTACGGGCCGACTGTTTACAAGCTGTTGCTAAGCAACAGTGTTTGTTGTCAGATACGGAGATGAAAACCTCCGTATGCTTCAACATTAACTTTGTATGTCTGGCAGTTTTGATAGATCGGCAACAGCTTGGTCCCGTCGGTGCCGGATATAACAAAGTTTCCTGTACTGGCTATAAAGTTCTCCTGAATACATTAAAACAATTCTGCACCCTCTATACAGAGAAAGAGCAAGAAGGTTCTTGGATGCAACTCTCGAGGCCTTGGTCGTGGCAGTGTAGAGAAGGTTTGGTGTTCTGTTCCCGCAGGGTGGCAAGAAGCCATCAAAGTCCACTTGCAGAAGGCTCTGGCAAGAGATAGCTGCCACGTCATGGCCAACAGTGTTGTGCTGCGGACCTGGATCCAGGGCCGAAAGAAATTTAATGACCTCACACAGCAGGTCAAGGTGAGTGAAGGCTTCAGCAAATGCCATATTCCACCATCTGCACCACAAGCCTCACACACTGCTCAACGCATGACACCCCATCACTCACCTACCAACAATCTCAACCTATCACCACTCATACTTCAAAATCATAGCTTCACTTCACCCTCACAACCTTACCACTGCTGCAACACTCACAGCCACATCTCACACCTTGCACACACTAACAGCTATTCAACTATAGCAGGCACATCACCCAAACACGTTGCACCACACTCACTCACACAATTCCCTTTCTTTTGCAGGCAAAGGTGGCTCACAACCACCAGGAGCAGCAACAGATGGGAGGCGGCCAAGCTGTTTTAGACACCTTGAGCCAACTGGAGGAGATGGTGCTCGACATCATTAGAGGGGAAGTCACCGAGGCCGTGACAATGGGCGAAGTTGAAGTCCTTGGGGACAATAATGGTATGGTCATTCCTAATCCTTCTTCTCACATCCCACTTCCCCCTCATCCCACAATCTCTTCTCACTTACAAGCTGCTGATGGTGGATGCATAGATATCTTGCTTTCCCCTCCCCCCACCCCTCCTCTCACAACAACCTAACTCTTGTGCCTTTCTGCTTTCAGACAACCAAGAACTGACACTAGCACAGCCTGTCCCTAAAGTCATGAAGGAGAGTGGAGATGAATAAGACACACCGTCACTGCATCTGACACTCGCAGACACCAGTTCAGAAATTGGCACTGCGCAGAATCTAGAGGGTAGTATAGATGCGGGATCTGCACATGGTCAGGTATCAGGCACAAGTGGGCTGCCGCAAGGCCAGGGGGAAAGGGTAGCTCGTGGGCCAGTTCCACGAAGGGCAAGTTTGTGCATGAGTTCTGCTGCACACGACTCAGATGATGACCTCGATAGGGACGGCCTTCAGAAGAACGGTGATGGGCATGCACACCAAAATCGTAGGTACAATGGCAAACCTGCCAAAGAGCCTCTTGTCAGTGTCAAGGAGAATGGAAGAGTCCGACTCCAACATTGAACAGGGCTTTCCGCAGAGCTTGGAGGCCATGATTTCCAGGATGGAAATGGACAACTCCAGGAGAGACCTTGTGGATCCAGCCATGATGCTGCGTATGATGGGCGATATCGCAGCTTCCATTGCAGCACAAGCGGAAGCAACCCAACATCTCACTGCTGCAGTGGAATCTCAGACTGCTGCCATCGTGGCTGGGTTTATGAGTCTCAAAAGGGGCTTGCAGGATATCGCAGGAGTCCAGCAATCAGTCCTCCAACAGATTGCCAGGAATGCTGAGGCGCCGCCCGGGGGTAGTGGCAATGGGTCTGTGGGTCTCTCAAGATGACAGCATTCCTACTCCCACCACTGCCACTCCGCCATTACCCTTGCCCAGACTGCTGCTGCTCATGTTGAGGTGGTGCAGTTTACAGCTGGGCCTTCTCAGTCCACAGCTGGTCAAAGTCATCCTGCAAGGCTATCTGTAGTCTCCCCCACGGAAACTCATGAGCCTACCACCAGCCATGCTGCAGCCACTGGGGGAGCACTGCTTAGGAGCATTAGATTAGGAAAGGGCACAGGAACAACAGGCACTGAGGGAATGCACAAGGGTGATTAGTTCATATTGTAATGTTAATTGAATACTAATAAATTTATTAATTTTGTTTGGAATGTTTGTTTTGTGGTGGCTCTCATTTCAGCTTTGTGCCCAGGAGGACACTGTGATGTTTCATGATAGAGGGATGGTATGATCGGGATGTGGTGAGCAATGGGGATCTAGGGTTTCTTTCACTGGAATCAGAGTCTGATGAGGCATCATGAACAGCCCGTCCGGTAAGGAGATTTGCTGCCTGCCTCCTCCCTTTCACCTCGTCCTCCTCCTCTTTCTCTTGCTCCTCTTTCTCCTCCTCCTCCTCCTCCTCTCCCTCGTCCTCTTCCTGAGGTGGTCCCACAATCCCTGCTGGCAAGGGCTGCACCCTCATGATGGCCAATTGTGAAGCATGCAGCAAACCATCACGGAATGGGACACCTGCTCCGGCGAATACTGGAGGGCTCCTCCCAAGTGGTCAAGGCAGCGGAACCGTTGCTTCAGCTGCTCGATGATGTTCCAGATGACAGCATGGTTCTCATTATACGAGTGCTGGGCAGGAGTGGTGGGGTTGCAAAGGGGAGTCAGCAGCCAGATGCAGAGTGGATAGCCTTTGTCTCTGAGCAGCCACACTCGGGTTTGATGTGGTGGCTGGAAGATTGCTGGCACACTGGACTGACGCAGGATGAAGGCATCATGACTGCTGCCGGGATAGTGGGCATTGACTGTCAGGATGCGCTGGGTGTGGTAGCATTTGCAGTTATGGAAGATCTCAGGATTGGTATACGGCACCCGCAAAGTCACATGGGTGCAGTCGATGGCGTCCTGCACCATGGGAAAGCCTGCTATCCTGGCAAAGCCACATGCACGCTCCTGCTGCTTCTCTGTGTTCAGAGAGAAGACAACATAGTCCCTTTTCCTGGTGTAGCGAGCCTCAGGGACCTCCCAGATGCAGCGATGGACAGCGAACTGGGAGATGTTAGCTATGTCTCCTGCTGTAGACTGGAATGCTCCGCTGGCGAATAAATTGAAGGCCGCAGTGACCTTGAGGGCCACTGGGAGAGCCAGGTTAGCCCTGTTTGGAGCCTGCAGGAGGTGGCAGAGTTCTGTGACCACCTCCCTGGTGAAGCGGAGCCTCCTAATACACTGTTCCTCGCTTAAGTGGAGATAAGAGAAGTGCTCTTGGAAGACCCTAGGTGGGTAAGGTCTCCTGTTGAAAGCCCTCTTCCTCCTCCCTTCTCCTCTTCTTCACTGCCTCCGGTCCCCCTCCCGAAGATACTCTAGCGCGAGGGGTCTGCCAATAGAGCCGCCATGACTGTGAGCAAGTGGTGTGAGCAGAAGCCTTTAAATAAGAATGAAGATGTTCTCCACTTGCACCAACACTCCCTGTTGCCTTAGGGACTTAAAACAAGTTTAGAAAACTGCAAGAGTTGCAGAAAGTTACACAGAGCCAGTCAAACTGAAAAAGCATGTCAGCTGCAAGTTGTTGCTGATGATCCCTTTAAATAGCACTGCTAAAAATCAGCAGACCGGATAACAGCATTAGTGTCTTGATCTGAGCTGCTAAATGCTGCAAGTGAGGGTGAATATTTTTCTGTGCTGCACCAAAATAACCATTGGATTTTCCATAGACAGAAGATGAGACTTTAGCCTAGAAATAATCGTTGGTGATTATCGTTATTGGGCTATACTTTATTCAGTTCACATCTGGATAGAAGAAATTTATTTTTTACATATTCACGTGACGTGGGCATCGCTGGCAAGGCCAGCATTTACTGCCCATTCCTAATTGCCCTTGAGAAGGTGGCGGTGAGCCGCCTTCTTGAACTGCTGCAGTCCGTGTGGTGAAGGTACTCCCACAGTGCTGTTAGGGAGGGAGTTCCAGGATTTTGACCCAGCGACAATGAAGGATCGGCGATATACTTCCAAGTCAGGATGGTGTGTGACTTGGAGGGGAACTTGGAGGTGGTGGTGTTCCCATTCACCATTTACATCTTATACCAGTTTAGCTAGTTGAAAAGTATGAAAGCTACATATTACAGGTGGGTCCCTTTTGTTAATTGTTATGGAGTTAGATTGCACAGAAATTTTAGAGAATAATGGCACATTCCTGCAATCTTGATTTGGGTCAGTTAACCCTGAATTTGTAAAGAGGAAAAGGTACCCCTTTACTTCTGTTATTTTTTCTAAAATTTTAATACTTTATGTTTCTGTTTTGCAAGGCTTCTGAAGTCAATGTCCAGTTTAGAGGTTGAGCCCATTTTGAATAATTGCTCTCTGAAATCGTTGAAAATGGATTGAGTAGCTATTTTTCCAGTCAATCAGGGATCAGGTGTGCAAAGACTAACATGGTTGCATCAGATATGTAAGTGGGTCAACTTGTGATGTAAGTTCCAACCATCAAAATAAAGGACAACTGCTCAACAGGTTTTTTCATCAGCAGTCCACTAGTCAATGAATCGATAATTCATTGGTGTTCTGAGAGTTAAGCTGGAAAAATATTCACTGTCACTAAACTATCTCAATAAGGCTATCTCTGGCTGCAATACAAAAGTATGTTAAAATGAGTGGCAAGTCTTATGTGGCTGCCCTGTAAATATACAATAAAATAAAACTCTATGTTATTGCAGCTTAAGTCATGTGAAAGAAAGGCACATTAGCTCAAAATATGTGATTCAATTGTGTTCTCTATCAGCATGTGCCATAACCCCAAAATTAAACCCAAATGTTACAAAGCTAAATAAAGTTACTGTTACAAGCGTCCCACTTGAAAGTATTGCTTAACTAAGCAATTATACCACAAAATCAAAGAAAAGTTCAAAATTTTCCTGGTGATAGCATATAACAACATACTTTCTGCCTATTGCAAACATCCTACCTCTGGATAGCCGGGCCCACTTTTCATCTAGACATCTTGGATCAAAAGTTTTCTTTAACTTTTTAGAAGTCCCTGTTCAAAAAAAGAGATAGTTACATGATCGAAGACTTGAAACACAACAAAACATTAGTAAAATATAGTACACATTGCATACCATTTTCCTTAATGTTATCTAATTAACACCGTTCTCTAGCAGCTCATCTACCAGATTCTGCCATAATTTTCTACATCTTGTGATTCTTTTAGCTACTGTTAATCTATAGCTCTAAAGTCCAGCTCTGGAAAAGCACCTTGATCGCACTGGCCCCATATTTGCTTCACATTATCGAAGAGTGTTTGGCACTGAAATAGCATTTGTACTCACGGAAATTGGGGCACATTCCATTTCCCCCAGGTTTCCACTTCATAATGGCTGCACTCTATCAGATCTAGGGCCTTCTGGCAGTGTGTGTGCCAACGCGGTTGGGAACTCATTATAATATATTGATGTAGAAGTGCCTAAGTCCTATTTTTAGCATCCCCATTACCCCAAGGATAATTCATGATGAGAGAAAAGAGTCATACCCTGCTGCCAGCATCAGCTGATATTGGTGTGTGTTGTACTTTGGAGCCTGCAGTCTGGAGAAGCTTTAAAAACTAACTTCTGAACTTACAAGAGAACTTTTATAGCAGGTTTCTTTGCTTTGCACCTGGGAAAAGTTAATGCTGCCTCTGACAGCCTGAAGGTTCGTGAGACCACTGAGAAATGTTTGCACCCACACAAAGTATACGTTCTGAGTTACACCGATTCCCAATAGGAATTCCCTTGTGGGTTATTATGACAGAGGAGGAGGAAAAGCACAAGATAGAGGAAAGGAGAGTGAGATAGTATTTAAAAAAGAGGCACCTCACAAGATATTACCACTTCCCCACAAAGAACCTACAAGACACACGGATCTTATAACGATCTTAGTCCGGCACTCTGCATGAGAAGAGTCTGCTTCACCAAGGAGGCTATAGGAGAACATTACTACCTTCTGCATGAAGACCAGCAACCAAGACAGTCTGGACAGCTCTGCCTGTAGCAGTAAAAGTTACATGGCACTCAAGTTTTATGCCAGCAGCTCCTTTCAAGGAGTCACATGGTTTTGTATAGTATCACCGATGGTGCCAGCCTTGTCAAAACATTTGTCAACTCACTGAGACCACTTTTAGGGTTAGGAATCATAGGGTAAATATTCAGTATCGACCATTTTGGGGTGCTAACGTCACCTGAGTGTTAACTTTAGCGCCCGGCGCTAATTCGCGCTGACGACCGTAAATTGAGTTTTAGCGCCCCAAGAGGGAAGTGGAGCACTAAATCAGAGAGTGGGGCAGGGACTTCAGCAGTGCTGCACACTGGGCCGTGCAGCGCTGCCGTGTTCACAGGCTCCTACCCTCCCTTAAAGGGAAGGGCCATCGCTGCAGACTCTGCAATTTAAAAAGTACCTACCTGGACCAGCAAGACAGCCGCGATCCCGCACGATCAGCCCGGCACTCAAGCAGAGTGCCGGGCTAATCGATCGCGGGCAGCAACCTGCGAAAAAACCTGGAACAACAAAGGTAAGTTTTTTTTACTTAACTCGGCCAGCTCGCCTTTAATTATTGCCCCTGAAGCGGCCGGCCGCCCGATGCAAGCCTCTTGCAGCTGTCGGTGTTTTCAAACGGCACTGCTGCAAGGGGCGGAAGTCAATTTAGGGTCCGGGGCACTACTGGGGCGATGCACACGGCGATGACGTCATGATCTCCGGGCGAAGGAGATCAGGGCACAATGCCGTAGCGCCACCACACAAACTCCCTGCCGAATATGGCGGGATGCGATGTCAGCGCCGTGTCCGGTCACGAAGCCATTTGCGCCCGGTTAGCGCCGGGCACTAACGGGAGGCGTAAAGACACCCAACTTCACCCCCATAGAATCATAGAATGGTTACAGCACAGGAGACCATTTGGCCCGTCGAGCCCGTGCCGGCTCTCTGCAAGAGCACTTCAGCTAGTCCCACTCCCCCGCCCTTTCCCCGTAGCCCTGCAAAGTTTTTTCCTTCAGGTACTTATCCAATTCCCTTTTGAAAGCCATGATTGAATCTGCCTCCACCACCCTTTCAGGCAGTGCTTTCCAGATGCTAACCACTCGCTGTATAAAAGTTTTTCCTTATGTCGCCTTTGGTTCTTCTACCAATCACCTTAAATCTGTGTCCTCTGGTTCTCTACCCTTCTGCCAATGGGAACAGTTTCTCTCTATGCACTCTGTCTAGACCCCTCATGATTTTGAACACCTCCATCAAATCTCCTCTCAACCTTCTCTGCTCTAAGGAGAACAACCCAGCTTCTCCAGTCTATCCACATAACTGAAGTCCCTCATCCCTGGAACCATTCTTGTAAATCTCTTCTGCACCCTCTATAAGGCCTTCACATCCTTCCTATATTGCGGTGCCCAGAATTGGACACAATACTCCAGTTGACTTCGGACCAGTGTTTTATAAAGGTTCATCAAAACTTCCTTGCTGTTGTGCCTCTATTTATGAAGCCCAGGATCCCATATGCTTTTTTTAACCAGTTTCTCAACCTGCCCTGCCACCTTCAACAATTTGTGCACATATACCCCAGATATCTCTGTTCATGCACCCCCTTTAGAATTGTGCCCTTTAGTTTATATTGCTTCTACTCGTTCTTCTTACCAAAGCGTATCACTTCGCACTTTTCTGCGTTAAATTTCATCTGCCACCTGTCCGCCCATTCCACCAGCCTGTCTGTCCTCCTGAAGTCTATCACTATCCTCCTCAATGTTCACTATACTTCCAAGTTTTGTGTCATCTGCAAATTTTGAAATTGTGCCCTGGGCACCCAAGTCGAAGTCATTAATAAAGATCAAGAAAAGCAGTGGTCCTCATACCGACCTCTGGGGAACACCACTGTCTACCTTTCTCCAGTCCGAAAAACAACCGTCACCATTGTTTCCTGTCACATAGCCACCTTCTCTGTTACCTCATCAAAAAACACAATCAAGTTAGTTAAACACGATTTGCATGTAACAAATCCATGCTGGCTTTCCTTAATTAATCCACACTTTATTTTGTCTCGGACTATCGTTTCTAAAAGATTCCCCACTACTGAGGTTAAATTGACTGACCTATAGTTGCTAGGTTTTCCTTACACCCATTTTTGAACAAGGGTGTAACATTTGCAATTCTCCAGTCCTCTAGCACCACCCCCGTATCTAAGGAGGATTGGAAGATTATGGCCAGTACCTCCACAATTTCCATCTTTACTTCCCCCAGCATCCTAGGATGCATCCCATCCGGTCCTGGTGACTTATCTACTTTAAGTACAGCCAGCCTTTCTAGTACCTGCTCTTTATCAATTTTTATCCTATCCAGTATCTCCTCCTCTTTCACTATGACTTTGGCAGCATCTTCTTCTTTGGTAAAGACAGATGCAAAGTACTCATTTAGTACCTCAGCCATGCCCTCTGCCTCCATGCGTAGGTCTCCTTTTGGGTCCCTAATTGGCCCCACCACTCCTCTTATTACCCGTTTACTATTTATGTGCCTATAGAAGACTTTTGGATTCCCTTTTATGTTAGCTGCCAATCTATTCTCATACTCTGTCTTTGCCCCTCTTATTTCCTTTTTCACTTCCCCTCTGCACTTTCTATATTCAGCCTGGTTCTCACTTGCATTCTCAAACTGACATCTGTCATATGCCTCCTTTTTCTGCTTCATCTTACTCTCTATCTCTTTCGCCATCCAGGGAGCTCTGACTTTGGTTGCCCTACCTTTCCCCCTCATGGGAATGTACCTCGACTGTGCCCGAACCATCTCCTCTTTAAAGGCAGCCTATTGTTCAGTTACAGTTTTGCCTGCCAATCTTTGATTCCAATTTACCTGGGCCAGATCCATTCTCAACCCACTGAAATTTGCCTTCCTCCAATTAAGTATTTTTACTCTAGATTGCTCCCTGTCCTTTTCCATAGCTAATCTAAACCTTATGATACTATGATCACTGTTCCCTAAATGTTCCCCTACTGACACTTGCTCCACTTGACCCACCTCATTCCCCAGAACCAGATTCAGCAATGCCTCCTTCCTTGTTGGGCCAGAAACATACTGATCAAGAAGTTCTCCTGAACACATTTCAGAAATTCTTCCCTCTCTCTGCCCTTAATACTAATACTATCCCAGTCTATATTAGGATAATTAAAGTCCTCCATTATCACTACTCTATAGTTCTTGCAGCTCTCTATAATTCTACTGCAAATTTGCTCCTCTATATCCTTCCCACTAGTTGGTGGCCTATAGAATACACCTAGTAGTGTAATGGCACCTCTATTGTTTCTTAACTTTGACCAAATAGATTCTGTCCTTGACCCCTCCAGGACATCCTCTCTCTCCAGCACTGTACTATTCTCCTTAATCAATACTGCCACCCCACCTCCTTTCTTTCCTTCCCTATCTTTCCTGAATATATCCAGGAATATTTAGTACCCAATCATGCCCTTTTTTGAGCCAGGCCTCCGTTATTGCCACATCATATTCCCATGTGGCTATTAGCGCCTGCAGCTCACCAACCTTCGTGCGTTTACACACATGCACTGTAAACCTATCTTAGACCTTCTTGTATTCTCTCTTAGTCTGACCCCACCTAATACCGTGCTATTTATTACTCTAGTGCTATCTGTCTCTCCCAATCCTTTGTGCACCTTGATTCTCCTTTCTAATGCTACATCCTGGTGCCCATCCCCCTGCCAAATTCATTGAAACCCTCCCCAGCAGCACTAGCAAAACCGCCACAAAACCCGGAGCTTGAGCTCTTCCAGCTGACAACACTTCCTGCACACGTGGTTATCCAGGACACGGGAAGCGTCCTGGAGTTCCCATATGGCACAAGATGTGCATTCCATGGACTGAGGTGCCGGTGCCCTGCCATGCCTCTATTTAATAGAGTATTGTGTTGACATGTTAATGTTGAACAGAAAGTGTTCTTAACCAATCAATATAAAAGTGCTAAAGGCTATTTGCATTACAGCTACGAGCATTCATCAGTAAATCACAAACTAACTAAACACAAATCAAAGGGAATTTCTTAAATAATGAGGCACAGTTGGCTGACACCATTTTAAACAGACCACTGTGCATTTTAGTCTGGCTGATGGGGAAGGGATGGTAAGGTAGGGGGATGGAATGAGAATTGCCACCTCTTTTAATTCTGGATGCACTAAATCCATCTCCGTGTTCACCACCACTTCTGCATAGCTCATACTCTTCTTGTCGCTCAATAAATTCACGCAGTTTTTGAATTTGATGGTCCATTTTCCTTTCAAATGATTCTTGCTTCTATCAAAATAAGATATATTATCATATGGATGCATTGTAGATAGACTTGTGACATTTATATTTATTGAAAAACATGCCAATATATTAACCGGGAATATTTAGAAGAACCATCATTTTGTTCCATTTCCTCCCTCTCAACATTTGTCCAGCCAATGGACACAGATATTGAGTTAATGGGATAATATAATTGTGGCTTTTGGCTTGATGTTGCAGAAGACAGCCTTGAGTGGTTTGGTAAGGACCATTTTCTATGGTAGTTTTTCACCCCTCTGCTCTACATCAAGAAGTCCCAGCCAAATCTGACCGATTAGCTTTCTAATGGAAGCTTAAGTGTAAATGTCAATCCAGAGTGCCATCGGAACTTGGATACTTTAGCTGTGTAACCAACATTCTATTACAGTATAAGTATATTTAAGAGGAACGTTTAAGGAGAATACCTGTTGAAGGTAGGCTCCATAAATATACAACATTAGTCAATCTTGCATGGAACTGCACACAGAGTCAAGACTAAGTGCAGTATTGAAGTCAAGCAGGGTTAATGGGGAGAAGTACAATGGGATAAAGGGAGGAAAGTGAATGAGAAAGAAGCAGATGAGGGGAGAAGGCAAGGAGTGGGGAAGGGGTTAGGGGTTGAGGAATGTAAAGAGGAGTAGGGTAGGGGACAGGGTAGATGGAGAACAGGAGGTGAAGGGCTTGGGGTGGAAGAAGGGCAGTAGGGGAAGAGGACACGGGAGGAGGGCATGGAGGAGGGGGAACAGGGAGGCTGATTGGGGATGGGTTAGCATGGGAAGGGAATGTGGCCTTGATTTGTTTATCTTCCTTCCCCTAAGGCCCCAAATTTCTTCTCAGTTGGGCAGAGTGGTGTGAGCTAAACCTTCTCTCTCCTGAGTTGATGTCACCATCCATCACCCCAAGCACTGCCTTTCTTCTCTGGAGGAGGGTGGGGAGGTTGGGCTTCCTCTCAGGCCCAATTTCCATCTTGGCAGGCAAGGTCCTTTTATTCTCTTTAAAATGTCTGACATACAAACTGGCCAGAACACGATCTGCAAGAGAATTGCTCAAAGGCGGTCAGTAAGTGGATATTAAAGAAATGCAAGATTTTCCAGAAAGGGACGGAAAAGTTTTAGTTTAGGGTGTTGGTCGGGGTGGGGGTCACCTGAAGCTTTGCTAAAGGTCTGGTTCGGCTTCTGGAAGTTGGCCATTGTCATTCACTCTCCGCGGCAAACACACTGGCCTAGAAATTGGGTATAGCCCCGCTTGAGGTGTTAGAACTGGCGCTGCGCAAAGTTTATAGCCAGACGAAACTTATCGCCGCCTGGCGCAATATTGGGTTGCATCGCCCCCAAAGGTGATTGAGGCGCGAATTCAGACGTTGCACGGGCCTCCTAAGGCACAAAACTTCTGACGCGACCCAATATCGGCGCGGACGGGTGCAGCGCAGGTGATCTCAAATACCGATAACCACGAGACTTCCAGGTGCCAGCCGGCTCTTAAAGGGGTGGGTCAGTCAGCCTCAGCTTCCACACTCATCGCCCTGTAGGCCTCAGAATCGGCACACGCCCTTCTCTGGCGCAAAAAACTTGGTCAAGATGGAGAAGGTGAGACAGAGAGCAGAGCGCTTCAGCACTGAGGCTCTGGAGCAGTTGGTGGCCGCAGTGGAGCGCCGTCGAGATGTTCTCTATCCTGACAATGGCAGGAGGCCGAATCAAAAGGACTACCGCCGAGCTTGGAGGGATGTTTGTCAGAGGGTCAACTCCAGCAGCATGGCGACCAGGAGCCCTGTTCAGTGCAGGAAGAAATTCAACGACCTCACTCGGGTCGTTAGGGTGAGTGGTGTTTATGCAAACTTCTGATTCCCTCCATCTGCACCTGACTTCATGGCTACAGGGTGTGCGATGCCCCAATGGGCACACACATGCACATTTGACTCAAGGCGTCATTTAAGGGCTCTTGCACCATGGAGGGCATAAGATGATCGCTCAGGGCATCATGTAAGGGCTCTTGCACCATGGGGGGCATGAGATGATCACTCAGGGCATCATGTAAGGGCTTTTGCACCATGGGGGGTATGAGATGATCACTCAGGGCATCATGTAAGGGCTCTTGCACCATGGGGGGCATGAGATGATCACTCAGGGCATCATGTAAGGGCTCTTGCACCATGGGGGGCATGAGATGATCACTCAGGGCATCATGGAACAGAACTTCCCCTTCTTTCCCCTGCAATCCAAGCTGGCGACGATTCGCAAGGACCAGTTTCGAACCGGTGGAGGACCTCCACAAGTGGTCACTCTGACGGATCTCGAGGAGAGAGTGCATCAGATTCTTGGAGGACGTCTGAGTGGTCCTGTTACCACTGCAGCTGCCGACCCCATTGTCGACAGCGATGGTAAGGATCTCACCTTTTTCAGCTGTCTCCTTCCACTTGGTCCCCCCGCCAGCATGCTTTCTCACTGTGGAGCCATGTCATAGCCTTGCCGCAATCTGGCATGCCTTGCTGCCAACCTGTCCTTTTGCTAAAGCCACTCTTCCACCTCCCTACTTTCAGATGCTGCATCACCAGCTCGGGATCCGGGCCCTGAAGCTGCCAGTGCCAATGGCTCCGGAGGCAATGATCAGGAGGAAGCCGCACCATCCGTTCCAGCCGCAGGGGAGCCAACACATCTGCAGACTGGGGATAGTAGCTCCCTGGAGGAGAGGGGGGCGGGTGCTCTGATGAGGAGCCAGTTGCCGGAACAAGCGGCCTGCATCAACGCAAGGTGGGTAGGCAAGTTCGGGCACCGGCTCCCCGGAGGGCGAGGCAGGGAGCGATGACTGCTGCACAGAGTGCAGAGGAGGTGCGTAGCCTGGCTGAAATGAGTACCCAGGCCCGGCTCAGGCACACTGAGCTTATGGCTGCAGTGGGGAGAATGCCTCAGTCGATAGAAACACTGGCAAAGAGTGTGCTGGACTTTGGCGCTGCAATGGAGAGGACTGTCCAGGGCTTCGGGGCAGCAATGGAGAGGACTGTCCAGGGTTTCGAAGCCGCTACGGAAAGGACTGTTCAGAGCTTCGGACAATCCCTGGAAAGGTCTGTCCAGGGCTTGTCCAAGGCAGTGGAACGGTCTGCTCCGGCCTTGTCCGAAGCAATGGAGAGAACTGTCCAGGGCTTCTCCGAAGCACTGGCACCTGCCACACAGGTCCTCACTGCTGCCACGCAGTCACTTGCTGGCCTCGTCCAGACCCAGATTGGGGCAACGCGAACTCTCACTGCTGCCACCCTATCTGCATCAGCTAGGATCACCCTGGGCCCTTCCAGTACCACACGAGGCCAGGAATCAGTGGAGCAGTTGCTTGTGGCGGTGGAGCCGAGCCGGTCCCCTCCGAGAGCCAGTGTGTCGTCTGACCATGGTGCAGGTGTCCTCTCTCGGCAGGTGACCATTGCTCATGCCACCGCTGGAACGTCTGCAGTGCAGCTGCCACCACCTGCAGTGCACACTGCTTCCAGCCATGGCCAGATCAAGCAGCCAGCCTCCGCACCCTCCAAGCCCAGAGGTCGTCCAGGCCGTCCATCAGGGGCTTCTGTGATTCCAGACAGTCACCAGGCGTCCCCCAGCCTTGACCCCGCCACTGGGGTTCAATTACGTAGGAGCAGCAGGGAGGGAAGGGGCCGACCGCGAAAGAGAAGTCGGTCTCCATCAAGGGGCCAGCAGTAGAGGGAGTTGCTGAGACGTTTCTTCCTCCAAATTCAAGGACGCCCTCACCTGTTGTGATTGTTTGTGATGGTTTGTTTAGTTTTGCGGCTTTGCTAGAGAGTTGACTGTTATTTTGTTAGTTATGGTTTCTGTTGACATGACGTTGTTATGCTGGAAGGAAGCACTTTTTTGACAATAAAGATTTTTTTTTATTTACAATGGTACTCGTAACTATTTACACTCATGGTGGACTTCCTAGGCTTTGAACAATCCGAAGTGCGCAGGACGAATGACAGCCATCATTCCGTCAGAGGGGCCTAGAACTGAGTCCTTATGAGCCTCTGACGGACGGCCCTTCCACTTTCAGGAGCCCTCCCATCTTCCTCCTCCTCCTCCTCCTTGTCCGCATGCTCCTCCTCCTCCTCCTCATCCGCCTGCTCTTCCTCCTCCTCCTCCTCCTCGTCCGCCTGCTCTGCTGGACCTTGAGGGTCGGCTGGCATTGGCTGGGTTCGTCGAATGGCCAAGTTGTGGAGCATGCAGCAGACAACGACGATGCGACCCACTTGCTCCGGCGAGTACTGCAGGGCTCCCCCCGAATGGTCCAGACAGCGGAAACGCTGTTTGAGCACACCAATAGTGTGCTCGACAATGTTCCTGGTCGCCTGATGGCTGCTGTTGTAAAGCTCTTCTGCCAGGGTGGCGGGCAAACGGAGTGGGGTCATGAGCCATGGGCAGAGAGGATAGCCCTTGTCGCCCAGAAGCCAGCCTCGTGGGTGAGCCGGGCCCTCAAAAAGGTCAGAAACTGAGGTCTGCCACAGGATGAACGCATCGTGGCTGCTCCCAGGGAATTGTGCGTTGACTGCCATTATCATCTGGCGGTGGTCACAGACCAGCTGGACATTGAGGGAGTGGAACCCCTTTCGGTTGCGGAACTCCTCTGGATTCTGCAATGGCGCCCGCAAAGCCACGTGTGTGCAATCTATGGCCCCCTGTACCATGGGGAAGTCCGCAATAGCAGCGAAGCCCTGCGCGCGCTTCGCCTGCTTCTCCAGGGTCACAGGGAAGGTGATTAATTGACGCCTCCTTCTATAGAGGGCAGCTGTCACTTGCCGGATGCAACAATGCACTGCAAATTGTGTTATATTCGCGATGTCCCCAGTGGCTGACTGAAAGGATCCGCTTGCGTAAAAGTTCAGGGCAACAGTCACTTTGACGGCAACCGACAGAGAGGTCCTGCACCGTAGACGCGGCTGCAGATCCTCAGCAAGCAGGTGGCACAGCTCAGTCACAACCTCCTTACCGAATCTGAGCCTTCGCAGATACTGCTCCTCGGACATGGTAAGGTATGACACCTGCTGCCTGAAAACCCTCGCAGCGTATCGTCGGATTGGCCGACCTCCATTGCCCCTCCTCCTTCTGGCCAATCCCGGCCCTCTCTCCCACCGTCTCTGTGCCCCTTCCAAGTGTCCGGCCATGAGGACGTTCCCCTCCAAAGCAGCTCCCATTGCTATGCCAGACAGGCAACACACAGTAATGTCTAGCGCTCCAACTGCTCCGGACAGGCCTGCAGGTCCCAAGTCTTCGAAGGCTAAATCCGAAAAATAGTGTGCAACAGTAGTTCACCAACTCTCTCCAGCAACGAACAGAATGAACAGGCCAAGTGCCTGCAGCTTTTATACTAGAGCTGTCCCCTTTAAATAGCGCCCCCCGACTCCGAGAAGGGCCTGGGAACGTTCCATCCAACTGTCACTAAAAGCGCCAGGCGGAAAGGTTCCGGGCACCACCGAATATCCGGTCAGGGGCGCCAAAAAGGCGTTGCACACTGAAATGACGTCATTAACTGCCTGCGCACGCGGGCGCGCGCTAAGAGTTAGCGCTGGCGCTAAATGGATACGCAATATGGGAGGTGTCGCTATCTTCATTGCGCCCGCCCGAACATTGGGTAACGCCCCAATTCTTGGGCTCTTTAGGCGCTAATCGCTGGCGCAACCAACCGAATTTCTAGGCCACTGTTTCAGAAATACCAGGTGACCATGCGTGGAACTTCAGAAGGATTTACAAAAGTTCATTTGCAACATCAACAACTGCTGTTTTAGCTTCATTACCATGAAATTTACAGCATCACCTGCAGTTTGAACTGGTACTGCAACTACATGCTGACACTTTAGGCCCGATATTTGCGGGGAGGCAGGAAGGATGCGGGAAAGCACGGTAGTGTGGGGAAAACCCAGCAAGGCTGGGAAGGCGGAGGTCCTGCCAGATTTAACGACAGGACCTTGTTATAATTTATTTCTTCCATTTCCCGCTCAGCAGCTGGCCAAACTAACAGCCTGGCCCGCTGTTGGGCAGGAAAAACAGTGGCAGGAGGCCGCAGCCAGAGACCCTGGGGGATGGTTCCTGGTAATCGAGAGGGAGAGAGATACAGATTGGGGCTTGGTGCAGGAGGAGGAAGAGTGTGTTAATTGGGAGGGAGAGAGCTACAGATCGAGGCTTGTGGGGGGAGGGGGAGGTCGGCAATTACGGCAGGGGGAGAAAAAGGCCGCGATCGGCAGAAGGGAGGCCAAAGGCTTCCTTGAGGGTCCTGGGGGAGCACTTCTGCTATAAGAAGCACTTACCTTCTAGAGCTTGCAGCCCCCACCTCAATTTCACTGCTGGCTTTCCTGAGCCCTGGGAAAGCCAGCCAACAACTGTTAAATTTAAATCTCGCTCCCAATTGCACTGTGTGAGCCTGATTTAAATATGTTAATGAAGTGTTCCACCCCTCGAGGGCGGGACACTTGCACTGCATGGAACCCGCAGCCATATAAATAGCAACGACCCTCTCCTGCCCATCATGGGGGTGGGGTAGTTAATATTGAGACCAATGGTTCTTTCTATAGATAGAGCCTGACATTTGCGTACACTTCCTGTCTACAAAACCTTACTGAACTCTTGTCAAATTTTTGCCACTTTTATATAGATTTTTTTCCATTATAAATTACCATGTCCATATTTATGATATGAGCCTGTCACTGTGACCTGTGGTGCTACTACAGCATCTCAGTTTTGCAGCTCCCAGATTTTCAGCCTGTACTGCACAGAAACTCTGCTTCCTAAATAACTCTATTTTGCTATTTAACTATAAATAATATCAAATTAACGTATTGTATAAATATAAGGGAAGAATGTATAATTTTAATGTAGGGGCTGAATTACATCTGTATATCCTAGTCCAATTATTTCCTGCCCTCTAACTTCCCTCCCCCCTCCCTTTACCTGAAGGTTACATTTGTTTTTTGACTCAAATGTGCAAAGCCACAGGAAATCAACTCGTTTATTATGAAAAATTTAGTGTGTGGCATATTTCCTATTCACAAACATTACTTCCTTTTGTCGTAATTTTTGGTCACACTTTTCTTTGAACGTTTACAACTGCAAATTGATTTCCCATTCAATGGTATCAGCCTTGGCTCAGTGGTAGAATTCTAATCTCTGACTCATAAGATAGTGGGCTCAAGCCCTACTCCAGAGACTTGAACTCATAATCCAGGCTGACAGTTTAATGAAGTACTGATGGAGAGCTGCACTGTTGGCCGTTTTTCGAATGAGACGTTAAAAAGATCCCATGGCACTATTCAACAAAGAGCAGGAGAGTTCTCCTTAGTGAGTGTCTTGGTCAATATCTATCCCTCAACCAACATCACTATAAAAAAGATTGGGTCAGACGGTGCTGACAAAATAACGGCATGTTAACAACGCACACTGCTATTAATGTGCAAATCGGCCAGCAAGTTCAGGGGATTAAGAAATATGCCATGAGTTGTGAATCTCCAGAACTTGCTGGTTGATTTACGCTGCTCCACCAGTTGCTTCCTACAAACAGCACCTCATCCTTAGCCTTTCTGTTATTTTTAAGAACTTGCTGGATTTGTACTATAATTGTCCTTTAAAATTGCCACAGAAATTTAAGTCTGGTAGTTAACAGCACAAGTACCTTTTTAACAATGTGATAATTGTTAATGCAGTGCCAATCAACTTCTCTGGCCCAGAAATTGAACAATTTAAACTGTGGAGTCTCATTCCTTCAGGTGGTAAATTGTTGTTAGAGATTTTAAAAATGTCAAATCTTTATTTTTTTATTTCTATTCATTTCTGCCTCTTTTAATCTAATCTTTCTTTCCCGCTCTTTATTTCTTTTTCTGTACTTGATTTGACTCATTCATCCACTCTAATTCCCCTTCCTTTTCAGTCATTCCTCTGTTTCTTTCTGAATCCTCAAATCTCATCAGATAAGAAGATAAACTATTGGTCCCAGATGTCCCATTGCCCTTTGAGTTGAAGGGTGCAGAAAAAAATCTAACTGACCAGGTACGTGGCGAGATGCCCCACTCCAGCCCATATTTGGTCATATTGCTGTTTCTGAGACCTTGCCATGCACAAATGGTCTGTCACATTTCCCTATTTTACAACAGTGACTATACTTTAAAAGTACTTCATTCGCTGTAAAGTGCTTTTGAGGATGTTTAAGGCACTATATAAATGCAAGACCTTTCCTTTCCTTAATTTTGCTAACATCGGTCACAATGTTGTTACAGACACTGGCCACCTGGTGTTTTTGTGTAGCAAGTTTCTGAAGTCTTTCCCAACTTTGTTACCACCTTGTGTGTATATATAAATATGTAAAAACAACTTATATTCATCAACTGACTATGGGAATGCTTCATGTTGACACAGGATCAGAAAATCTTTGGCCTAGAAATTCGGTAGGCTTAGCGCCGCATTTGAGGCGCTAGAGGGCCTGGCGCCGGAGTTATGGCTAGTTGAGAAATTCCCTGGGGCCCTAAATCGGCGTTGCACCGGTAGCGCTGCGCCGGCACCGATGATGTCATCGGTGTGCGCAGCGTCCCGGTTGCCGTGGTAACCCGGCCCCAAGCCGAAATTCAGTTGCGCCCGCCTCGCCCGTGGCAGGCGCAACTAAGACTCTGGCAACAGAGTCTTCCCCCAGTGTGCGCCGGCGCATAAAGGTGGAGCGGCGGCCGGCCGCGTTCCCGGCGGCCGCCTGCCCGCACCTCCCTTCCCGGACTCCTGCATTCCCCCCCCGCGGCCCTGATCAGTGTCTCATGCGAGCCCGGCACTTCCCCGAGGTGCCGGGCTCAGATGTCGGGTCAATCCGCCGGACAGTTGTCGGCTGCAGGCAGCTCCTCCTTAACAGGAGGAGGAGGCCTGCAGTTCCCCCGCCTGCCGCACCGCATCGGGTGCCGCAGCGGGGGATTAGCGCCGGGAAACCCAAGTTCACGCCCGTTTTGAGGCGCTAAAGGAGGGTTTTAGCGCCCGCCACCGTCTGGGCCCGGCGCACCCGAATTTTCGTCGGGCGCTGCCGCATTACCGCTGGCGCAAACTTTCTGGCGCTACAGCCCTGGCAAGACCAGAACCCAATTTCTAGGCCTTTGTGTCCTTAAATTCATATCGCCACCGTTAAGAGCAAAGAAACCCCCAAAAACTTATCCACTGAAACATACCTTTCTAGCCTTCTCTTCCTTTGCTCTTCTCTTTTCCAGATTAAATTCACTCTTTACATCTTCTTCAAGTCGCATCAAAACTGATCTCTCCTTGATATTCAATTCCTGATTAACGCAATGAAACAGAAAGTCATAACTATTCAGTGGTAATTTTTTGTACCTGTTGCATTTGTTCATTTCTGATGCAGCTGCACAGATGTGGCAAATAGACAAAAGTGGAAGATTTGAGCTTGAAGAGGAGGAACTAACACATTTAGTCAATGTGTTGTATATGAATTTTAGTCTGCCATAGATATCTGCTCAGGTTCAGTGATGCCAGTCACTCCCTTAAGCAATTTGGTTGCCTACTTTTCCTTCAACAGCAGTTGACTCCCACTGCCCTGTATCTGCTAGTATGGTAATGGGACCCAGGAGTCTAACAATGCAGCTCTCTTGTGACCTGGGCCAGATTAAACAAGTGTACTCCTCTTTCCAAAAGCGGACTGAGTTAATAACAGGCAAGGTATTGATGGTTTGGTTTGTAAGTTGCTTTATTCCACGGTAGAGAGAACATTGATGAAATTCACTTGGTATAGTCAGTGCAATTTTTGTTCACACACTGTTAGAAAAAATAAAGAAGTACTCCACTAGCCTACTTCAGGGAATCCTTTCTTCACTTAAAATAGGATAACTTCTCACTCTGCTACCTGTCCCAACAACCAAGAAGCCACAGTTCTCTCCCCACAGCCTTTCTACTATCGTGAGGATTTCTGGTGTCTGTGTTGATTCTTAAAAGTCTCTCTTCAAAGACTAGCAGAAATAAAACAAATTTGTCAACACAAACGTATTAGATAGCTTCTGAATTAGCAGATATTGCTGCTGAATGGGCGATTGTTTGGGAACTCTTCAAAATAATGGTCCATCCTGCATTTAAAACACCCCTTCGCTGCCACTAGATTAATGGGACTGTCAGGAGCAGCTAACCATTTTTTGGCAAGTGAGTGCTTGAAACACATTTTAAGGCAGCTGATATCTGAGACCTATTCATGGGGAAAAGGGCCACAGATTCCCGAACCATAACAGCATAAAAAAATTATTAACTGTTCCATGGAAGTAGGAAATACCTATTGAATGATGGTGTTCCCAACATCTTCTGTTACCAAGGTGTTTAAGACACAAAATGTGACGTGTAATGTCACTCCGCCATTATTGACTCATTTTTAAAAATCCAACCCATATAAAAGTCAATGTGGAACCAGTAGAATAGATCCTGACCAACTTTCCACCGCTCCCCAACCTACTACTACCAAAAAGATAAAGTAAATTTCTGTCTTGTATGCATTATTCTCTTTATATCCTTTTAAAGCAAGATTAGAAACCTGTACTCTTTCTATTCGCACCTCTTGCTGAATATGGTGTACCAATTGTTTTGTATTTTGAGGTCCATCTTTGGATCCGTCTGCCAGAATAGCACAGCATCTCTGTTCTTTTATCAAGTTTTTGATCTTTTCTTCTGTTTGAAGCATGTTGAAATACCTTTTGGGAAAATATAGACGTTAAGATAAAGAAAGAAATAACTTACAGTTATAATGTGCCTATCATTAACTCAAGATGTTCCAAAACATTTCACAGCCAGTGAATTACTTTTTAAAGTGTAGTTACTGTTGCAATTTCGGCAAAAAACGTGGCCACTAATTTGTGCATAGCAAGGTTCCTCAAAGAGTGATAACATAAATAACCAGTTAATGTGTTTTGATGGTGTTAGTCGAGGGATAAGTATTACCTACACACCAGGATCTTTTCCACCTACCTAAGCAGGCAGACAGGGCATTAATTTAACTTCTCAGCTAAGATCTCACAGTTCGCCATTCATTGCTGCATCCGGGTGGTCACTGAACCTCTCTACACCAGGAGAAAGGACTACGTTGTTTTCTCTCTGAGCAGAGAGAAGCAGAACGAGCGCACATGTGGTTTTGCCAGGATAACGGGCTTCCCCATGGTGCAGGGCACCATCGACTACACCCACGTGAATTTGCAGGCGCCATATAACAGTCCTGAGATTTTCCGTAACTGCAAAGGCTGCCACTCACTTAATGTACAGTTGGTGTGCGACCACGCCCAGCGCATCCCGATGATCAATGCCCGCTATCCTGGCAGCAGCCATGATGCCTTCAGCCTGCGTCAGTCTGGTGTGCCAGCAATCTTCCAGCCACCACATCAAACTCGAGGGTGGCTACTCGGAGACAAGGGCTATCCGCTCTGCACCTGGCTGATGACTCCCCTCCACAACCTCACCACTTGTGCCCAGCACTCATATAATGAGAGCTATGCTTCCACCAGGAACATCATCAAGCAGACCATTGGGCTGCTGAAGCAACGGTTCCGCTGCCTTGACCGCTCGAGAGGAGCCCTCCAGTACACACACACCAGAGCAGGTGTCCCATTTCATGGTGGTCTGCTGCATGCTTCACAACTTGGCCATCATGAATGCACAGCCCTTGCCACCAGGGATTGTGGGACCACTTTAGGAGGTGAATAAGGGGGAGGAGGAGGAGGAGGAAGAGGAAGATGAGCAAGAGGAAGAGGACGAGGAGCGAGGGAGGAGGTAGGCAGCCAATCCCCCTTCAGCACGGGCTGTCTGTGAACACCTCATCAGACTTCGATTCCAGTGAATGAAACCCTAGATCTCCATTGCTCACCACATCCATATCATACCATCCCTCTGTCACAGAATATCACAGCATCCTCCTGGGCACAAAGCTGAAATGAGAGCCACCACAAAAGATTCCAAACAAAATTAATAGTTTCATCCAAAAACAATTGACACATATTTACACTTATAAGATAATAATCACCCTTGTGCCTGTCATTTGGGTGCCCTTTCCTGTCCTAGTGCTCCTACGAAGTGTTCCTCCAGTGGTTGCATCATGCTGGTGGAAGGCTGCTGAGTTTCCATGGGGGAGACTTCAGATGGCCTTGTAGGATGACCTCGAGCAGCTCTGGCCCTAGGAGGCGCGGCTGTAGACTGCACCACCTCGGCATGAGCAGCAGCAGACTGGGCTGGCTGGCTGACAGACAGCTGCAAGGGCAATGGCGGAGTGGCAGTGGTGGGAACAGGAATGTTGTCATCCTGAGAGAGGACAACAGGGTCCTGCTCCACTGACCCACTGCCACTCCCTCAGAATGGCGCCTCAGCATTCCTAGCAATCCGTTGGAGCGCAGATTGCTGGGCTGCTGCGACACCCTTCAAGCCCCGGTCGACACTGGTAAACCCAGCCACAATGGCAGCAGGCTGAGCTTGGGTGGCTGCAGTCTGAGCTTCGGTGGCAACAAGCTGAGATTGAATGACAATGGTCTGAGCTTGGGTAGCAGCAAGCTGAGACTTCATGAGAGCGGTCTGTGCTTCCGTTGCAGCACTAAGACATTGGGTCACTTCTGTCTGTGCTGCAATGCCAGCCACGACATCACCCATCACACACAGCATCATGTCTGGGTCGACACAATCTCCTTGGGAGTCTTCCATCATTTCCAGGCTGGAAATCTTGGGCTCCAAGCTCTACGCAGAGCCCTGTGCAATGTTGGAGGCGGACTCCTCCATGCTCCTTGACATTGCCAAGAGGCTTTCTGGCAGGCTTGCCTTTGCACCTATGATTTCAGTGTGCATACCCATCACCCTTCTTCTGAAGGCTGTCCATCGATGTCCTCAGCTGAGTCCAGTGCAACAGAACTCGCGCGCAACCTCGCCCTCTGGGGAGCTGGCCCGAGCTAGCCTTTCCCCCTAGCCTTGTTGCAGCCCACTCGTGCCCGGTGCCTCACCACTTCTACACTAGCATCTAAAGTACGCGGAGTGCCAGTTTCTGAGATGGTGACTGCAATTGAAAGATGCAGTGACACTGTGTCGTCTTCTTCTTCTTCTTCTTCTCCTTCTTCTTCTTCTCCCCTTCGCTCTCATGCATCGCCTCAGTGACAGGCTGCTCAGGTGCTTGCTTTTGATAATCTGAAAGCAGAAAGGCACAATAATCGGGTAATGGTGAAGGGAGGGGGGAGCAAGGTATGCATGCATACAGCATCAGCAGCTTGAAAGTGAGAAGAGATTGTGGGATGAAGGGGAAGTGAGGGGAGAAAAAGGATTAGGAATGAGCATATCATTGTTGTCCCCAAGAGGTTCAACCTCGTCAATTGCCATGGGCTTTATTTAATCTGCCACCCAACGATTTCCAGCAATCTCTCCTCCAGCTGGCTGAGGTCCTGGATGGCTGCTTGCCCCCTGCCTGTCTGTTGCTGCTCTCTCTGATTATGCACAACTTTGCCTGCAAGAGAAAGAGAAGTGTGTGAGTGAGTGTGGTGCAATGTGTTTGGGTGATGTGCTTGCCATCGTTGAATAGCTGTCAGTGTGCAAGGTGTGAGATGTGGATGTAAGTGTTGCAGCAGTGAGGGTGAAGTGAAGCTATGATTGTGAGGTGTGAATGGTGATAGGTAGAGATTATTGGTAGGTGAGTGCTGGGAGTGTGGTTCATTGAGCACTGTATGAGACTTGTGGTGCAGATGGTGGGATATGACATTTTCTGAAGCCTTCAGTCACCTTGACCTGCCGTGTGAGGTCATTAAACTTCTTTCGGCACTGGATGGCCGACCATGGGACCATAGTGCTAGCCGTCACATAGGTGGCCAGAGCTTTCGAGAGGTGTATGGCGAGGGCTTCCTGTCAGTGTGTGGGAAGAGGACAGCCCATCTCCTCTGCACGACCATGACCAGTGCTTCAAGAGGCTCATCAGAGAATCTGCGGGCTCTCTCCCTGTACTGAGGCAACGCCATGTGTTTGCCCTGCCGTTTCATTCAAGCTGAAGCTGTGACAATGATGTGCTGTAGCATCAGTGCACCTCCCCGTTAAGTACTGAATAAAGCCTGTGGCAAACATGACTGGGAATTAGACAGAACCCGATATTGGTCCACCTGTTGAGCGGTACGTCAATGAGCAGCAGTTTTAGCGCTAAGATCAAGACTACAGTCATGTTAATGAGGACTGAGCACGAATTTTGCGTGCTACCTAGACCATTTTTACCTGGCGCAGCTTAACATCGTTGGGCCTTAACACTGCCCGTTTCGTGGCCATATCCAATTTCTAGGCCATCGTCTTTCAATAATAACACCTTTTAGCTCCTAGTGTTCCTTATTAATTAATAACCAACCACAGAAGTACTTCTTAAGACTTCCTCTTCTGCTTTACAACTACAAGACATTGAGTGAGTAGTTCTAGAAAACTAGAGCAAGCCAAGAGAAAGCACACACAACTTGGAGATAATCATCTCTTGCAGGTCAACATACCAATTAATTTAATGTATTTGTAGTTAACAGGAAGAGTGCAGAACTGAGGACAGAAATGCTTTAATTACTGGACACTGCATTTGTACTAAGTGGATTCCTACATAAAATAGATATTTGGTGGGTGCCAACAGACTCTTTAGAGGAACTTATCAAGGCCCCACATAGTCTGTTTCCAGATCCAAGGTGAGATATAAATTGAATTTATCCCTTTGTTCAGTTTTCCTAGGTGGCTTTTTATCCTGCGGCTACGGAGTGTAAGAAAGGATCTACCTATTTTAATAACTTGCTGCCCATGATAAACATGCATATTATGGGAGCATAGATGTTTGAATGGAATGGTGTATTCCAGATCTAGAAGTCTAGATTTTCTGATCACTATTTTGAAGTTAAAATAACACCAAATGGACAATTTAGATTAGAGTTTCTAACATCCGGTTATCGGTTGTTCCTCCACCTTTTCTTTCATCTTCATGCACTGAATTTAGCACAGACCATTGCCTCATGCTGGCAGACATTATTTTGGGGCAATCTCACCCCATTTCTTGCGGGGATCAATCCACAACACAAAATTGCCTCAATTTGGTGCAAAGCACTAAACTAGCAATCTCACTCAGACGGCCTACAAGGTGTCATCATAGCCAAGCCTGATTGTGTCCTAACCCCATGTTGACACACAGGTAATTGCAGCAGAGGATCAGTAATTAGCAAAGTAAGAGTGAGAACCTTGGCCAAAATTCCCCTTCCTAACCCCGGGGTACTGATGCTAATTGTAGTGCTCCTTCACCACGAACTTCTTAAATCTAAGGAGAATGACATCAGCATTAAAGGCAGCATTAACAGAAAAAAGTTAAAATTAACAACTTTTTTTGAAAACTACTACAATAACAGTTTGCATTTATATAGTGCTTTCAACATTCTAATCCTAATATCTCCTTCTTTAGCTCTGCATCCAATTTGGGATTTTAAAATGAATTCCATAGCATGGGGCTTAGGAGAAATAGGTTTGGCCGCCAATGGTGGGGCAAGGGGACGTGGAGGTGCACAAGAGACTGAAGTAAAAGGAACAGAGAGTTTGGGGAGCATGGGATTGTAGTGCTAAATACTGATAGGGAGTGGCAAGATCATGGAAGGATAACGCTTTGGAGGACCGTGAACCAATATAGATCAGTGAGGACAAGGGTGATGGGTGAATGGGATTTGGTGTGGGATAGGATATGGGCAGCAAAGATTTGGATGAGCTTCTTTTAAATTTACGGAGGGTGGAGAATGGGCAACCAGCCAGGAGAGGATTGGAATAGTCAGGTCTGGAGGTGGCAAAGCATGCATGAGGGTTACAGCAGCAGATGGGCTGAGGTAGGGGCAGAGACAGAAAATGTTACATAGGTGAAAACAAGCAGTCTTCATGATGGAGAGCATATAGGGTTGGAAGTTCAGCTCAGGGTCAAACAGGCACCATAGAACCACCACCCCACCCCCACCCCCACCCCCAGCACCACTCCATCTGCCCCCCCCCCCAACCAGATCAAAATCTGGGTGCGCAGTGACATGAAATTTCCTCAAAGAAGGCAAGTTAGCTGAACTCCGCCCACATAGAGATGATATTCTGAAACTCTTTCCAATTAGAGAGTTTTCTGGCTTCCACCAGGTAATTTCCATGCCGTTGCTCACCCCATCCCAATCCCCATCACCAATCCTTTCCATCCTGTGCTTCCACCCCTCCCTTTGCTCCACCGCCTTCTTCTCCCCATGATCCCCTCTTCCCCCATCTCCAGTCTCCTTCCTCTTCCCTTCCCATCTGTTCTTCATATCAATCAGTAATTTTAAAAATTGCTATATGTTACTATCTCAGAAAAAAAATTGAAGATTTTTACCTACTTAAGTACTAGATGCACTACAATCCCATCAAGCCCTCAAATACAGTTCTGCACTTGAAAATTTTTTTTATGGGTAGTTGGAGTCTCTGCTATTGGAGACAATATGTGACAGAAATTAACTTATGCTGAATGCTTCAAAGAACACTCTGTGGTCATAGAAACAACTATGTGACTAATTTTAAAGTGTACCTGTCCCTCAGAGCCTTTTTGCTTATATTTTTCTTGGATTCATTTGTGAGCCATTCCTGTAGGTCAGAAAGGTTTATCCCCTGAGCAACACCTTGATCTTGAAGATTCAGTAATTGCTTCACAAGTAGTCGCTTGGGAACCAAAATAGATATAGTTATTTTCCATTTTCTAACATGCTCGCAGAATGAGTTTGGTTTAAAAACATTTGATTACTCACCTGTTCTTGTGCATACTTTCTTTCAAAGTCTATTTTGATACTGGTTAGGTAGTCTCTATACTGATTAAATTCCTTCAGAGTGCATATAATCTGAAAGAGAAGAAAGAAATTACTAAATACAAATGAATTTTTCAATTATAATAGAATATAGCTAATATCACTAATTAGGAAACTGCAAATAATAAGAACATTTCTGACCAATGAGGAATAACATTAGGAGTGAAATAAAACAGTATTAGTATACAATATTGCATTTTCATGGTAACTCCAATTATTGACTATTCAAAATGAATTCCAATATAACTTTTTTCTTCATTTTTAGATATTCAGGTTTTGTTGAGGGCATAATTTGTTTCCAAAATAAAGAGGACATTGCACACAGTTCACGGAATATAAATGCAGAATGTTATCTATTTGTGCCATGACAGGCTCAGTACTGGTTTTGCTCACTTTTATCTGACCCCTCTGATTATTCCAGCAAATTTAGACTGCTGATTTCCACACTAAGAACTTTGAAGCTGTCATAACTCTGAAAGGGAAGTTAGAAAATCAAAACAATATGGAAATGTTTTCCATTTTGTTGTTTGTACAAACACAGCACCCAGTAATTAAAGCATTTCTGTCTTCAATCCTGCACTCTTTCTGTTAACTGTGAATTCATAAAATTAATTGGTATGGTGACCTACAGTGGTAATTATCTCCATGTTGTGTATGCTTTGTCTTAGCTCGCTATCGTTTTCTAGAACTACCTTGTATAGTTGTAAAGCAGAAGAGGTGGACTTAAGAAGACTTTCCCAACATGGGAAAGTCTTTCCCAACATGCAGTATAATGTGGATAAATGCGAGGTTATCCACTTTGGTGGCAAAAAGAGGAAGGCAGATTATTATCTGAACAGCAATAGATTGGGAGAAGGGGAAGTGCAACGAGACCTGGGTGTCCTTGTGCACCAGTCGCTGAAGGTAAGCATGCAGGTGCAGCAGGCGGTTAAGAAGGCAAATGGTATGTTGGCCTTTGTAGCGAGAGGGTTTGAGTACAGTAACAAGGATGTCTTGCTGCAGTTGTACAGGGCCTTGGTGAGACCACACCTTGAGTATTATGTGCAGTTTTGGTCGCCTTATCCGAGGAAGAATGTTCTTGCCATGGAGGGAGTGCAGCGAAGATTCACCAGGCTGATACCTGGGATGGCAGGAATGACGTATGAGGAGAGATTGGGTCGATTGGGCTTATACTTGCTGGAGTTTAGAAGAATGAGAGGGGATCTCATTGAAACTTATAAAATTCTAACAGGACTAGACAGACTAGATGCAGGAAGGATGTTCCCGATGGAGGGGGAGTCCAGAACCAGGGGTCACAGTCTAAAGATAAGGGGTAAGCCATTTAGGACTGAGATGAGGAGGAATTTCTTCACCCAGAGAGTGGTGAACCTGTGGAATTCTCTACCACAGAAGGCAGTTGAGGCCAATTCATTAAATATATTCAAGAAAGAGTTGGATATATTTCTTAAGGCTAAACGGATCAAGGGATATGGGGAGAAGGCAGGGACAGGGTACTGAATTTGGATGATCAGCCATGATCTCATTGAATGGCGGAGCAGGCTCGAGGGGCCGAATGGCCTACTCCTGCTCCTATCTTCTATGTTTCTATGTTTCTATGGGGAAAAGTACTGCTGTGGGTGGTTATTAATTAATAAGAAACACTAGCAGCCAATCACTTAATAAATCATAGTTTGAGGTCATGCCTTTTTGAATAAAGGCTCTTAAGGAAATCAGATGAATTGCACTTGTGGCTACTCCCAGAGTGGAGTATATGTTGGGTGTGTATTTTCATCATTTGCATATTATTACACTACACCTGTTAATGCGTGGGCAAACCTATTGTATGTTTCTCCCGTCACTACTGGCAGGAAATCATAGAAGTGACAGGGAGCCAGTGGATCAGCTCTCGTTTCATTTTCCATCCACGTCCACTCCACTTCTACTGTAAAATTAGCGAAGGAAAGATGGAAGGTCCTGGCATTGTGGTAGTTCATGCTACAACAGATAGTAGGGTAGATATTCCATTCCCAGCACAGTGCCCTCAGGTCTGAATCACATGCATAAGCACTGTGTTCATATTGCCTGAGGAGCTGACCTTGCATGATCTTGCAAGGATAGCTCATCATTAGCATAATGAGAAAATGCTCCCTGCACAATTGCCCCAGTTCCAGGGAGATCAATGGGGGAGTGGGATATACAACAAATCAATAGCTTTTAAAAAGCTACTGCTTGTAGTTAATGGGGGAGTTCCATTGAACAGCAGAAAATTAGAAATTTGTCTAATGAACAATGAAGGACAGAAGAAACAGGAGGATGTTGCCCTAAAGTGCTGCTGTAGGGGTGCAACAAAGGAGTGGTGCACTCCTTGAAGTTGTGGCATTGTCCTATTGGGGGCTAGGGGCTATTTCTGAAATGCCCGAGTAGAGGTGCCCAAGTGAGTAATTGCAAGCTCTCACATTCATAGATTACGGTAGCAAATGAGGAAGAATTTCTCAGACATCAGAAAGATTGTATGACTAGAATGTGTATGCTTAAACTATATGGCCATAGGGTGCTTGACACAATGGGGAGAAATTCAGTATCGCCGCGTTTGGGGTGTAAGTATCGGGCGAGCGAAATTTTGCGCCCAGCGCAAATTATCGCTACCTACTGGTAAATTGGTCTGCTTCGCCCCAGGAGGTGCTTGGAGCGCTAAAACACGCGCTGCACGACTGTCTTAAAACGCTAAGCCGGAGGAGCGAGGCGCCACCTCCGAGGTGCGGCCAGTTAGCGATTGGACACAGACACACTGGCGCCGGTCAGCTCTTAAAGGGGAGGGTCGATCTGGACTTGCAGCCACACCCTGCGCTTCAAGGCGCTGAATCTCGGCCTGAACAGACCTGTTGCCACATCCTTAAGCCAAGGACCATGGAGAGGGCCAGGGAGCGAGCGCAGCGGTTCAGCGAGGGGGCCTTGGAGGTTCTGGTTGGCGCGGTGGAGCGCAGGCGATCTCTCCTGTACCCGGACAGTGGCAGGAGGACGCTGCCCAGCAAATATCGAAAAGCTTGGAGGGAGGTGGCTCACAGAGTGACCTCCAGCAGCATGGTGCCTAGGACCCCTGTGCAATGCAGGAAGAAGTTCAACGACCTCACTCGGGTCGTCAGGGTGAGTGCCCTTTTCAGAATCCTCTTCATCCCTGCATGTCGACCTCACTTTATGGCCAAAGGGTCCTGAAAGCCCCAATGCCCAGCCCTCATCCAGCACCTATGGCCCTTTCAGGAAACTCACACGCACTTTCAGCACTTTACACACTGTAAGGGCTATTCGACCATGGTAGGCATTGCAGCCAAGATCAGGGCTGCACACTGTAAGGGCTATTCGACCATGGGAGGCATTGCAGCCAAAATCAGGGCTGCACACTGTAAGGGCTATTCGACCATGGGAGGTATTGCAGCCAAGATCAGGGCTGCAAACTGTAAGGGCTATTCCACCATGGGAGGCATTGCAGCCAAGATCAGGGCTGCACACTGTAAGGGCTATTCCACCATGGGAGGCATTGCAGCCAAGATCAGGGCTGCACACTGTAAGGGCTATTCCACCATGGGAGGCATTGCAGCCAACATCAGGGCTGCACACTGTACTTAGAGCCCGTCCTTTCTCTTGCAGGGCAAGCTGGCGCATAACAGGAGGCAGCAGCAATGGACCGAGGGAGGCCGGCCTCACCTTCAAGCCCTGACCGATCTGGAGCAGCGAGTCTAGCGGATTATGGCAGGCCGGATGATTGGCCCCGTCGCCACTGGAGATGCCGACCCCGTTATGGACAGCAATGGTAAGGTCATCACCTCTTTGACCTCTCTCCTTCCACTTGTTCCTCACACCTTCCACTTGTTCCTCACACCAGCATCCTTTGCCACCTTCGAGCCAAATCAGTACATTGCAGCACTCATGCCTCCCTTGCTGCCACCCTGTCCTCACGCTAAAGCCACTCTTGTACCTCCCTGCTTTCAGATGCTGATTCGCCAGGTGAGGAGGCGGGCCCTCAAGCTGTCACTGTGAGTGATTCTGAAGGCGACGAGGAGGAGGAAGCCGGACCATCAGTGCCACCCTCAGCCGAGGCAGCCCATGGCCATAATGGGGACTCGTCTTCCCTGGAGGGGAGCGGGGGGGAATGGTCTGATGAGGGTGAAACTCCAGGACCCAGCGGGCTGCAGCAACGCGAGGCGGGTAGGGAAGCTCGGCAGCCTTCTCCCCGGAGGGAGAGTCTGGCCTCGAGTCCTGCTACAGTGAGCGCAGAAGAGGTGCGGCTCCTCGCTGAAATGAGCGCCCAGGCGGAGCACAGGCACACTGAGCTCATGGCTGCAGTGGCAAGGATGCCCGAATCCATTGAGTCACTGGCAAGGAGTGTCCAGGACTTCGGCGCAGCACAGGCAAGGAGTCTCCAGGACTTCGGCGCAGCACAGACGGCTGCCACGCAATTGCTTAGTGCTGCAATGCAGTCAGTGGCTGGTCTCATGCAGATGCAGATAAGGCCACACGAGCACTGACTGTTGCCACCCTCGCTGGATCGGGCAGGATTCGCCGGGGCCCTCATCGAGCCGCAGCAGGCCAGCAATCTGTGCTTCAGCAGATTGCTCCGCATGTTGCAGTGCTGCCCCGTGGGAGTGCCAGTGTGTCGGCTGAACAGGGAGTTGCTGTCATCTCTCACGATGACAGCATTCCTGCTGCCAGCACTGTCACTTCTCCACTGCAGCTGCCACTACCTGGTGCCGCCCATGCAGAGTTGGAGCAGTCAGCAGCCGGCCCCTCCAGGCCCAGAGCTGGTCCAGGCCGTCCCTCAAGGGCATCTGCAGTCCCAGTTTCTGACACTCAGCAGCCTTCCCCCAGCCTTGCTGCAACCACTGGGGTCCCATTGCGGAGGAGCTGCAGGGTGGGAAGGGGACAATCTCGCAAGCGAAGCAGATCACCCTCGAAGGGCAAAAAGTAGGAGGTGTGGCAAAATGTTGTTAATTGTTTAATTGAAGGCCGAGGATCGTGGTCATATTTTTGTTAGGGTTTTGGTCATTGTCTCCAGGTTGTGAGAGCCAGTTATGTGACTGACTGTTTTTTTGGGGGTTTCTCTCTGTTACTTTGTCATGCGGGAAGGGCACATAATTTGTTAAATAAAGAAGTGTCTTTATTCAGAATGTGCATGTTTGCTCTTTGAACTATTTGCTGCCTTGACCGGCTTAGGGGTTGTGGCATGGTTCCATTCATGTTCTTTGAATGGCAGAAGCCATTCCCTCAGAGGGGGCCTAGAAGCGACTTGCTATAAGCCGCTGACGGACGGCCCTTGCACTTTGTGCCTCCCTCCTGTCTTGGTGCTGCTGCTGCTCCTCCTCCTCCTCCTCCTCTGCTGGTGCTCCAATGTCTGGTGGCATTGGCTGAGTCCTGAGGATTGCCAGGTTATGTAGCATGCAGCACACAACGAAATGGGAGACTCGCTCAGGTGAGTACTGAAGGGCTCCTCGGGAATGGTCCAGACAGCGGAACCGTTGCTTGAGCACGCCGATTGTGTGCTCAACGATGTTCCTGGTAGCTTGATGGCTCTCATTGTATCGTTCTTCAGCAGGGGTGCTGGGCGCACGGAGCGGGGTCATCAGCCAGGTGCACAGAGGATAGCCCTTGTCCCCGAGAAGCCAGCCTTCTGGGTGAGCCGGGGCCTCGAAAAGGTCTGCCACAGAAGTCTGGCGCAGGATGAAGGCGTCGTGGCTGCTGCCTGGAAAGCGGGCACTGACAGTGACTATCAGCTGTCTGTGGTCACAGACCAACTGGACGTTCAACGAATGGAACCCCTTCCAGTTGCGGTAATCCTCGGCATTCTCTTGCGGCGCCCGCAAAGCCACATGCGTGCAGTCAATGGCGCCCTGGACCACGAGGAAGCCCGCTATTCTTGCAAAGCCCATTGTGCGCTCTTGCTGCTTGTCCGGGGTCATGGAGAAGGAGATGTACTGATGTCTCCTTTTAAAGAGGGCATTCGTGACTTGATGGATGCAGCAATGCACCGCGAACTGGGAGATATTGGCAATGTCCCCAGTAGCGGATTGAAAGGAGTCGGTGGCATAGAAGTTGAGAGCCACTGTTACCTTCACTGCCACCGACAGAGACGTCTGTAGTGTCCGCGTATCAATAACACACGGACTGCAGGAGAACGGTAATAACAGGTGTTTACTGAACAGAGGGTATGCTGGAACTAACTGTACAAATTACTACACGGTGTTATATACAGGTGTGGTCACTACTGGTACTGCAGTATACAGGGGCTGTAAAAGATAGTTCCTCTCTTAAAGGTACATATATTACAATTCCTCCCCTTTTAGATAAACAGTACATAACATTCATTTAACAATTAAATAATAACTAATTACAATTACAATTTTCTTTGTACTATATACATCAGCTGAAAGTAATCATTTATAAATTCAGTCTTTGAGGAGGCTTCCTGATCCTGTCTGGATAGCGCCTTTCTCGAGTATCCTGTTCTTGCAGCGGAGTCGATTCTGGCTCATTGTCATTGGTTGGTTCGTCAGCTTCCAATACCACTGATTCTGAGGTAGACGCAATCTGTACTTCGGGTTCATCACCAGGTACGTATGGGCGAGGCATGGGGTTGACTTGTTCCTGTGACTCTAGAATCTGGTCAACATGGCATCTCACGATGCTCTCTCCAACGTCCACTGTGTACATTAGTGGTCCCTGCCGTGTGCATATCGTTCCTGGCTGCCATTTTTCTGTTCGGTAGTCGCGGGCCAAGACTGGTTGCCCTATCTTGAAGCTCCTGGTTGGCTTCTCATTGATGTGCTGGAATTGCTTATTCTCAACATCTCGTCTTATGTTTGGTTTGAGCAAATCCAGGCGACATCTTAACCTTCGGTTAAAGAACATCATAGCTGGAGCTTGGTTGGTGACTGCATGTGTCGCATTCCAGTAAGCAAACAAGAAATTAGCCACCTTGTGTTGCAGTGGTATGTTGTCATTATACGTCGCCTTTATTGCTTTTTTAAAGGTTTGAACAAACCTCTCAGCCAATCCATTTGTGGCTGGATGATATGGGGCGGATGTGTAATGCTTTACCCCATTATTCCTCAAAAACCTCCGGAAATCCTCAGACACAAACTGTGGTCCATTGTTGGAGCAAATCTGTTCTGGCAAGCCATTCCTGGCGAAGATGGTCCGTAGGACTGCAATAGTTCTCTCCGTGGTGGTGGAGGACATTTTGATGACCTCTGGCCATTTCGAATGTGCATCCACGGCGATTAAAAACATTGAGTCCATAAATGTACCAGCAAAATCAATGTGTACCCGTTGCCATGGAGATGAGAGCCACTCCCATGGGTGTAGCGGGGCCTGTGGTGGAGCGTTTTGGACTTTCTGGCATCCTGTACATCTCTTGGTCATATCCTCGATTTCTTTATCGATTCCCGGCCACCACACAAACGCCCTGGCTAGGCTCTTCATTTTTACCCCTCCCAGATGACCCTCATGAAGCTCATTGAGCACTCTATCTCTCGGCACACTGACAGCTGTTCTCTCCTTGGCGAGAATGCTGGCAACAATGAGTCGCCATGTGCTGGCCATCCCTTCACCGTCAAATCATAGACCCGAGAGAGTGTCGGGTCATTTCGTGTTTCCTTCTCTATACTTGAGTTTGTAACAGGTAGACATTCGACTATGGTCGAGTGGAATATCTCAACAGGGTCCACTGCAGGTGCTTCCTCCACCGTAGGCAGCGGCAGGTGCGACAGCCCATCAGCGTTTCCATGCTGTTTCGTGCCCTTATACTCTGTCGTATTGATGTGCCCCTAGAAAAAGGGACCATCTTTGCAGCCGTTGCGCCGTCATCACCGGAACGCCCTTCTTTGGGTTAAAAATGGAGACAAGAGGCTGGTGATCAGTCAGTAAGGTGAATTTCTGCCCGTGCAGATAGTGATTGAACTTCTTCACCCCCCACACCAGGCTGAGGGCCTCCCTGTCAATCTGGGCATAGTTACGCTCGGCTGAGGTTAACGAGCATGACGCAAAGGCTATTGGCCTCTCTGAACCGTCAAGGAATTTGTGCGACAGCACCGCTCCAATGCCGTAGGGAGACACATCACATGCCAACCGAATCGGTAGTGTTGGATTGTAGTGGGCCAATACTTCTTTTGAAGTGATTAGGCATTTACATTTCTGAAAGGCACGCTTACACTCATCACTCCATTTCCATGCTACTCCAGTTTGCAGCAGGGCGTTCAGTGGGTGCAGAATTGTAGACAAATTTGGCAAGAACTTATGGTAGTAGTTCACCAACCCGAGGAACGACCTCAGTTGCGACACATTTTCCGGTGCTGGAGCCTTGACTACTGCCTCAATCTTGTCTGGGGACTTATGTAACCCCTCTTCATCAATCACGTGGCCACAATACGAGATTTGTTTCCTGAAAAACTCGCATTTGGGGCGGTTGGCTCGTAGCCCATATTCTTGTAATCTAGTGAGCACCTGCTCCAGGTTGGCAAGATGTTCACTGTCATTTTCGCCCGTAACCAGGATGTCATCCAAATAACACTGGGTCCCCGGGATCCCTTGCAGGACTTGTTCCATCGCCCTCTGCCAAATAGCCGGAGCTGATGCTACCCCGAATACCAGTCGGTTGTACTGGTAAAGATCTTTGTGAGTGTTTATCGTGAGGTATTTTCTAGATGCTTCTTCTACCTCCATTTGTAGATACGCTTGGGCCAGATCAATCTTCGTAAAGTGTTTCCCTCCAGATAGTGAGGCGAAAATATCTTCTATCCGCGGAAGTGGATATTGTACTGTGTGAAGGACTGGGTTCACAGTTACCTTAAAGTCCCCACAGATGCGAACCTTCTTCGGCTCCCCAGGCGTGCTGCTCAATGATTTCTTCATTACAGGAATGATGGGTGTGGCCCACTCGCTCCAGTCCACCTTGGACAGCACACCCGAATGCTCCAGACTCTCCAGCTCTGCTTCGACGGCTGGGCGGATCACATACGGTACCGGTCTGGCCTTAAAAATTTTTGGGTTTGCGTTATCTTCAATTGTTATCGCTGCCGTTACGCCTTTTAGAGACCCAAGTCCTTGTTGGAACACCTCTTTCGCGTCAGTTAGAATTTTTGACAGTTGTCCAGGTGTGACGTCGTCATCCTTTTTGTCAGCCACAGTTAGCGCCTGAATGGAATGCCAATCCAATTGTATTTTTCGGATCCATTCACGTCCCAATAATGGTGGTCCTCCATCTTGTAGTATATATAGATACAGTTTCTGTGTTTCCTTGCCGTTGTATTTAACGGGCACCCTTATTTTCCTCTGGGGTAGACTTTTTGCCCCGTATATGTCTTCAAGACAATGGACGTGTCCTTCAAGGGTATGTGTGAGAATAGCCGCTGGTAGTCTCATCGATTCATGACTGTTAGGGCTGATCCTGTGTCCAATTCCATCTTTACTTGGGACCCTGCTATCATGAGGGTGACCCAAATGGTTCGGTGATCCTCCTTTGCGATCACATTGTGTAACTTTAGACAACTTAGTCTCCTGCTCCCGGAGTCATTATCACTCTTCTGATCTTCTGAACTACTGTCCGTCATCTTTTGTACTTTCTTGTACTTTTCCTTAGTAGTTCTTTTAGTGTTGGTTTTCTTTCCCGACCTGCAGACTCGTGCTATGTGTCCCACTTTTCCACATTGCCTGCATACTTTGTCCTTAAACCAGCAATCCTTCTGGTCATGGGTTGTTCTGCCGCAGCGATAGCACTTTTCTGCTCCATATGCCATTTCGTTGGTGCTATATTCTTGCGGTTTCTGTTGTATTTCCGCAGCTCCCCGTGCTGCTGCTTCGTAGGATACTGCCACGCTGAAAGCCTTTTCTTGCGTAAGGTCCTTTTCCGAAAGTAGTCGTTTCCGGGTTCCTTCACTCTGGAGCCCGCAGACAAACTTATCCCTTAAGGTATCTGCCAGTCCTGCTCCAAACTGGCAGTGTTTCGATAACTTGCGTAGTTCCGTAAGATAGTCAGCATTACTCTCGTCTTTGTGCTGGTTTCTTTTATGGGACTTGAATCTTTCTGCTATCAGCAGCGGTGTAGGGTTTAGATGTTCCTGTAAGATATTGACAATCTCTTCAAAGCTTTTCTCCATTGGTTTAGCTGGGGTAATTAAATTCCGCAATAGGCCGTACGTTCTCGCGCCCATCAAATTCAATAATACCGACGCCTTCTTTTCATCGGCCACCTCATTTGCCTTGCAGTACACTTCAATTCTTTCCACATACGTGGGCCAGTCTTCTATTTCGTTGTCGAAAGCAGTGATGCTGCCACTCTTCGGCATCTTGGGTGGTTTAAAATGGCGCCTCCCACGCTTTTCCTTCTTCCCCAATGGATTAAAATGGCGCCTCCCGCGCTTTTCCTTCTTCCCCCTGCTGCTAATGCTGCTCCTAGCGTTCTAAATAGTAATGACGGCGCCCCGCGGCTTTCTGCGCGTCTCTCTTTTGTTAATTAATTTTCTTCGTTTTATTCTTCTTCGACGCTGTCCACTGCGCGTCTCTTTTCCTTCCTCCTTTTTTATTTTCTTTAATGCTGCCCGGCTCTTGAGCACCGGCCGCGGCCTGTGCGCTCCACCCTCTCTCTCTCTTTTCCTTCCCGATGACGCTGCTCAGCCCCCTTGCAGAGCCGCTCGATCGAGCTCTAGCCCGCCGCAGTCCGGGAAGGGTCAGCGCACTACCTGCTACCAGCCCGATTTGCTGGAACACCTTGACTGGAGAGCCAAGCCCAGCTCTCCACAGCTTCCCTTGCGATTCTCTGAACTCCGATGGATCACTGGGCAGTTGCCCACGGTCGACGCCCGTTGTTCTGGCTTCGACCTCCAAGAAGCTTCTTTTCAGGGATGGATCCCCGTGAGGTGATGCAGTACTGCAGGTCAGTTTGAACCTGCTCGTCGCCACTGTAGTGTCCGGGTATCAATAACACACGGACTGCAGGAGAACGGTAATAACAGGTGTTTACTGAACAGAAGGTATGCTGGAACTAACTGTACAAATTACTACACGGTGTTATATACAGGTGTGGTCACTACTGGTACTGCAGTATACAGGGGCTGTAAAAGATAGTTCCTCTCTTAAAGGTACATACATTACAACATCCTGCTCCTCAGTTGAGGCTGCAGATCTGGCTGAAGCAGGTGGCACAGCTCAGTGACCACCTCCTTGCTGAATCGCAGCCTCCGAAAACACTGCTCCTCAGACATATTGAGGTATGAGAACTGTTGGCGGAAAACCCTGGGACGGTAAGGTCTCGTGTGCCGATGCTTGTTGGCCCTCCTCCATCTGGCCATGATTGGCACTCTCTCTCAGCGTCTCTGTGCCCTCTCAATGTAATGGAGAAGCCCAATGTTCCCAACCATTGCAGCCCCCATAGTATGTGGCCACTCAAAGTTATGCCGGTGAAAAAGCAAAGCAACTACAAAGTTCTGGTCAGAAGCCAAAAGTACCTCAGCGAGCGCTGACTCAATGCAGAAAGCTCTCTCCCTTTGTCTCTCTGCAAATCTCTCTCTCTCTCAGGAGTGGTCCAAAAATGGCTACCACAAAGTAGCCAGGAAGAGCCCCCTTTAAATAGCGCCCCCCCAGCCCCACAGCGACTGGGAACCGTTCCAGTCAACCAGTCGTTGGGAGTGACAGGCGGAAAGGAGGGGGGCGCCACTGAATTTCCGGTCCGGGGCGCCCCAAGGGCGTGGCACTCTGAAATGACGTCAGGATCTGCGTGCGCAGCTGAGCGGGCATTGCGATTTAGCGCCGCCGCTAAATGTCCGCTAAATTTCGCGAGAGGCGCAGGTCTCGCGCGCCCGGGCGCTAGCTGGCTCGCGCCCCACTTATCGCCCTCTTAAGGCACTGACGTGTGGCGCAACCAACTGAATTTCTCCCCCAATTAGTTTATTCGCAACCTCACTGAGGCAGCATGCAAAGCCTTCAGGCAACCTTCCAACTCTTTCATTCATGCACTGAAATAAGCTTCTAATGTTGCACATACCATCTAGAAAGTTGTCACCCACCCCCCCACCCCCACCACCCCCCCAACCCGGCACACTGCCAACAAAAGCTACTGCATTTTGATGTACTCACACAAAAAGAAAAGAAAGACTTGCATTTTTATAGCACCTTTCACGACAACCAGACGTCTCAAAGGCCTTTACAGTCAATTAAGTACTTTTGAAGTGGAGTTGTGTTGTAATGTGGGAAAGATGACATTGGGGGCTAGGTACTTCAGTGATAGTCTCTATGCTGATCCAATTCCAACATCTCTACTTTTTGTATTACAGGAAGAAACCTCACATACAGACAGGCGGGAAGGCATGCCAGGAGGAGGGGCTCCCAGCTACCAGACCTTAACTCAATTTAAGGATACTGCCTTTCAAATCATAGGACTAGAGGCCATAGACAGAATGGTGCAGGGAGAACTTAGAGGCTTTACTAAGTTCAGGGCTAGTATCCTACTTACTGCTACTCACTCACTCAGTCGCTCAGTAAGTAACACACAGCCAAACATTGCACAACAGCAGCATGGCATAAATATTGGCATGCCACCTCTGTTTGCAGAGGTTCCTTATTGTCACCATTCAAACACATGTTCTTCTTCTGTTCAAACATCACCTCCAGACTTGATTAAACCAAAGCTTTTGTTGCTGATCTTCTATCATCCACCCTCCATAAACTCCAGCTCATCCAAAACTCTTCTGTTCATATCCCATTCCAACACCAAGTCCTACTTACCTATCATTCCTTTCTTCTGATCAGCAGGTTACAGCTTCTTGGATTCGTCCTGGATCCTTACCTCCCTTAATCATTTCTTCCTTCTACATATTCAGGTTTTTAAAATCTAAGTTTACTACCACCTAATCACTATCACCTGATTTACATTATCTTCTCTCTTTTTGATCTTGGTGATGACCTGTACTGTGGGTCTTGGTTTTTCACCTTATCAGTTAAAAAAAAGTGAAACAATAAAAAGAAACACTTTGGTATTATTGTTACAGCAGTCAGATGTTGATGTAAACCTTCAGGTCATCTAAGCCTTGATTGTCCTGGCCAATCCCTCAACCAACATCACTAAAACAGATATCTGGTCATTATAACTTTTTTTTTGATTCGTTCACTGGATGTGGGCAATGCTGGCACGGCGAGCATTTATTGCCCATCCCTAATTCCCCTTGAGGGTGGTGGTGAGCCGTCTTCTTGATATTTCCTTGTCACGGTTTTGTACAACTAAATGACTTGCTAGGCCATTTCAGAGGGCAATTAAACTCATTGCTGTGGATTTGGAGTCTCATATAATCCAGACCGGGTAAGGACGGCAGGTTTCCTTCTCTAAAGGACATTAGTGAACCAGATGGGTTTTTACAACAATCGGTAGTTTCATGGTCACCATTACTGGTACTAGCTTTTTAATTCCAGATTTATTCAATTAACTGAATTTAAATTCCTGAGCTGCCATGGTGGGATTTAAACTCATGTCTCCAGATCATTAGTACAGGTTCTGGATTACTAGTCCAGTAACATAACCACAATGACCCCTGTTGCTGTTTGTGGGACCCTGCTGAGTGCAAATTTGCTGCCGCATTTCCTACATTACAACAAAAGTACTTAATTGGCTGTAAAGCACTTTGGGACGTCCTGAGGTCGTAAAAATTGCTGTATAAATGTAAGTTCTTTCTTTCTTTCTATGACCTTCATATACAACAATTACAATTTCACATCACATCACTTGGTGCCTCTAGCCAAGCTGTTCCAGTACAGCTACAACACTGGCATCTACCCGACAATGTGGAAAACTGCCCGGGTATGTCCTATCTACAAAAAGCAGGACAAATTCCAATCCAGCCAATTACCACCCCTTCAGTCTACTCTCATTCATCAGCAGTGATGGAAGGTGTCGTTCACAGTGCTATCTGTCAGCACTTACTCATCAATAACCTGCTCACCGATGCTCAGTTTGTGTTCCGACAGGACCACTCTGCTCCAGACCTCATTACAGCCTTGATCCAAGTATGGACAAAAGAGCTGAATTCCAGAGGTGAGGTTGGAGTGACTTCCTTTGACATCAGGGCAGCAATTGACTGAGTGTGGCCTCAAGGAGCCCCAGTAAAATTGAAGTCAATGGGAGTCAGGGGGAAAACTCGCATACCTAGCACAAAGGAAGTTGGTTGTGATTGTTGGAGGCCAATCATCTCAACCCCAGGACATCGCAGCAGGAGTTTCTCAGGGCAGTGTTCTAGGCCCAAACATCTTTAACTGCTTCATCAATGATCTTCCCTCCGTCATAAGGTCAGAAGTGGGGATGTTCGCTGATGATTGCACAGTGTTCAGTTCCATTCATAACTCCGCAGGTAATGAAGCAGTCCATGCCCGCATGCAGCAAGACCTGGACAACATTCAGGCTTGGGCTGATAAGTGGCAAGTAACATTTGCACCAAACAAGTGCCAAGCAATGACCATCTCCAACAAGAGGGAGTCTAGCTACCTCCCCTTGACATTCAACGGCATTACCAACACTGAATCCCCCATCATCAACATCCTGGGGGGTCACCATTGACCAGAAACTTAACTGGACCAGCCACATAAATACTGTGGCAACAAGAGCAGGTCAGAGGCTGGGTATTCTGCAGCAAGTATCTCACCTATTGACTCCCCAAAGCCTTTCCACCATCTACAAGGCACAAGTCAAGAGTGTGATAGAATACTCTCCACTTGCCTGGATGAGTGATGCTCCAACAACACTCAAGAAGCTCGACACCATCCAGGACAGACCAGCCCGTCTTCGACAGCACCTCCTAAACCCGGGACCTCTATCACCTAGAAGGACAAGGGCAGCAGGTGCATGGGAACACCATCACCTGCAAGTTCCCCTCCAAGTCACATACCATCCTGACATGGAAATATATCGCTGTTCCTTCATCGTCACTGGGTCAAAATCCTGAAACTCCCTAATTAACAACACTGTGGAAGTAACTTCACCTGACAGACTGCAGCGGTTGAAGGAGGTGGCTCACCACCACCTTCTCAAGGGCAATTGGGATTTGCAATAAATGCTGGCCTTGCCAGTGACATCACATCCCATGAACGAATAAAAAAAAATTATATAAACAGTATTTAAAAGTACTTAAAGGTTCATAAAATGTTGTCAGACCCTTCAATTTAATGAATGCTTTATGTATCACTTGTTATCCCATTCCCCCATCTCTCCATTCCCCCACCCAAAGTCCAATATAAAAGCGAACGCCTGATGCCCAGCACAGATCACGTTACACTGTGCAAATTTGCTAACCGGTCACTTTCCCATAAGGTACCATTTGAAAAAATAAACTAGGATTCAAAATAAAGATGACTTTACTGGCACTATATTACCTTGCTATTTTCTGTGATAAGCCCCTGATTTCTTAGCTTTTTCAGTATGTTTTTACGCCTGTAGTATCCACTCAAATAAGGATCATGAAGGCTTTTGTAGTTCAGTTTCAACAGGTGCAAATTGGGGTCCGTGAGGTTGAACTCACTAGATGGCTGATGAAGCTGAAATGAAATCATTTTTAAGAGTTATGCATCTGAGACAACTTATTTTCTGAGATACAAAACAATGTGAAAAATGCTTTGTTTTAAGCTGTGTCTGTGGCATTATATGTGACCCAGTGGATTTTTGATGCTCTTGTGAGAGCCAGTTACAATCACAATTACAGGCACAGGTGAGTTATTTGAGGGTAGATTGGCCAACAGGAGTCATAGAAATACAGCCATTAGGATGTAAAGCAATTTAAACCCAAGTCTGCTATTGTGACTTCCACTAACATAGAGGTACAGAGTCAGCAGGATAGAGCAGAAATTCAGCAAATACATCCTTCTTGGGCCTTTCACCAAAGGAACCACAGATCTCCCAGCAAGAACAAGCCAGCAGGAGAGTCGTGGTTTCTGGCTCCCTCTACTGTAAGTGGCCAGTATACTCAAGCACAGGGCAGTCAAGGACAAAGGGGATTGTCTGATGGATGAGCCCCACTCTATGCTTCAGTTAATTAAAGTCGTTTATCCCTCAACCAACATCAACCAAGACAACATTTTCCTACATCCAGGGCTATCAATGGTGGGGAAATGTAGAGAGAGAGATTTAGAATGGAAAAGACGGAAACAGATTGATAACTCATCTAAGCATATAGAGCTGTATTTATTTGTAATAGGGAGATATGCACCAAAATAGACTATATTCTAAACCAAAATGAAACCAGGATCTACAGTGAATGTTCCCAGTCATGTATTACATGGGTTAAATGCAGAAAAAAATTCCCTCTATTCAGCTCCGGTAACAGGTCTTCAGTCAAGCCTCTGCTGCAGCAGTGTAACATATTCCACTTCTCACACCAGTCATCCCTGTCAGAGTGAGGTCTCTAATTTAGTGCCAAATTAAAGTAGTTTTGTACCTTGAACCCTCCACAAATTATGAACTATTTGAAACTTTCTTTTAACTCATTTCACTTTTACAGCAATGAGACTACAAGTTTGGTTCATTTTAAAATGAAAAAATATCATCAGGAGTTAACTTGTAATTTTAGTATTAATTAGAAAAAAGTTACAGCATGCCATTCCTTTAGTTTGATAATGCCGTCATCATGTGACCTCAATTTTAACATCCACAATTTAAACTTCCATTACCACTTCCAAATTAAAAATGATATATAATATTACTTTATTCAACACAATCTCCTCTACAATCCTTCACAGAAGAATGGAAAAATAATATGCTAAGTGAATTTTCAGTTATCAAGTACTTCAGTCAATTGGTGCACAGTCTGAAAAAATCAAGGGGTAGATTTTGCCGAACCTGTCGGGAAGAAGGCGGGACTTCCCCTTTTGGGTTTTTGACCCGCCTACTTCGACGTCCGGCCAATCCGCGCGACTTTCCCTTGATTGACCTCTTTGAGCCCGCCCAGCGGGCTCAGCAGGCCAATTAAGGGCCACCCGGCAACAGGTGACGTCACAGACTGAAATTTCATCTGTCAAGAGTCCTTGACAGATGAAATATCAGCGTTTGACAGCTGTTTGAAGCTGTGATACACTGACTGTCTGAGTTCTGACATGAGTCATTCTGCACAGACTCAGTTAGAACTCACACCGGCACTCAAAGCTGAAGGCTGTCACTTTTGACAGATCACAGCCATTCAGCTTTAAGTTCCGGCTGAGTGATGGGCTCCCGACGGCTACAGGAAGAAAGGCTGTGAAGGTAAGTACAGGTAAGTAAAAGTTCTTTACACACTTTAGACACACCAAACACACTTACCTTTGCACTCATGCACCCATCACTCACCTGAGCGCCGACATCGCGACCCCTCCAACTCCTTCAACCCGACGGCCCGCCTGCTCTACCTGGCGTGGTTTGGAGCTGTCGGGAAACCCACACGAAATCCCTCAAAATAAGGATTAGGCGAAAAACTGCCTGTTAACAGGCAGTTAATTGGCACTAATCCCTTCCCGCCTGGTTTTGGCGGGTCCCAGTGCGGGGCGGGTACCCGCCACCCCTGAAACTTACGTGGGGTGGGGTTTTGGGCGGGATGGCATCAGGACCCCCAAATTCAGGATTTCCCCCCCCCCCCACATGCCTGAAACCCCGCCTGACGACTCCCCGAAAATCTAGCCCCAAATGATTGTGCATTCAATAAGCAATTAATCCAACCGCCACCCCATTACCCCCCCACCCACCACCGCCCCCCACCCCCAACCACCCCCGTTGTGAGGGTGCCAGTCAGTTCCTTCAGTAACCTCTAGATGGCACCTTCACTTGTTTGTTCCTCTTTTTAAAGAACCAAATAATATCAACAATAAAACTGTAAATAAACCGTTAAAAACTTCAACTAAACCCTTGGAAATCAAATTAAAATTTGGTTCTCCAGCCCAATTATGCACTCCAGTCCCCGCGGCGCCCACCGGTCACGGAAGTGATCGAGCGCGCCGGCGGACACCGCGTGCTCCATCTCCAGGGCCACCCGGGCGCGAACATAGCCGCGGAAGAGAGGGAGGCAATCCGGCCGGACGACCCCCTCGACCGCCCGCTGCCTGGACCAATTAATGACTTTCTTAGCCAGGCCCAGGAGCAGACCCACGAGGAGGTCCTCCAACCTGCCCGCTCCCCTCCGCACCGGGTGACCGTAGATCAAGAGCGTGGGACTGAAGTGCAGCCAAAACTTGAGGAGCAGCCCCTTCAAATAATGAAAGAGGGGCTGCAACCTCTCACACTCAATGTATACATGGAACACGGACTCCTCCAGACCGCAGAATAAACAGACGGTCTGGGAGTCCGTGAACCTACTTAAGAACCTATTGCACGGGACTGCCCTGTGCAACACCCTCCAGGCCAAGTCCCCAATAGAACAAGGGAGGACTCCCGCATAGAGAGCCCCCCATTGGGGACCTCCGCCTCCGTCGGAAGGCAAAACGGCACGCCACGGCGTGTCCGTACGGCAGGCGAAGATGACAAAGTGGAAGGTGTGCAGGAGCAGCCCGTACAGGAAACCCCTCCGTGCGGAATGAAAAGGCACGAAGGGTATTTCCTCGATGCGGCTCAAGTTGTGAGGCGCCGGTTCCCGAGGGGGGGTACAGGGCTGGGCGCCGACAAAGAATTCCGTCCGAATGGGGGAAAGCTCAGACGGGATCGCCCCACACGCTTGAGCCGCCTCGATACGCCTAGTGGTGCCGGGGGGCACTATCGCCTTTATCGACTCGATGGCATCGGCCGCGAACCGGACGTTGACCCAAGACATGCGCCTTGCCAACTCCTCCGGCGCCATCCAGCCCGCTCCTCCGCCATCGAGCAGGTCCCCGACTCGGGTCACCTTGCCAGACACAGCTCTGCGCTCCGCCAGCCGCCCAAACCTGCGGACGCGGAGGTGCAGATTCCTGAACAGTGGCTCCCGAAGGACAGCCACCATTCCTGTCGGAAGAGAGCTCCGCCTGGAGGCGACTACGTTCCAAACCCATAGCAGTTCCTGGTAGAAGACAGGCAGCCCCCGCAGGCTGGCATGTGTGTCACCCACTTTCACAAACAGGAGCTGCATGTCATAATTGAGGCCGCGCAGCTGGCGGAAAAAATACGTCGCCAGCGCACACCATCTTGGAGGAATCTCAACGTACAGGTATCTCTGCAGCGTCTGAAGACGGAAAGTCGCAGCCTGGGTGCGAAGGCACACCAGCGCCTGACCGCCCTCCCTAAGCGGGAGACTCAGAACCGCGGCAGCGACCCAGTGCATCCTGTTGTCCCAGAAGAAGTCGACGAGCTTCTTCTGTATCTTGGCGACAAACGCAGGGGGAGGGATCAGAGTAACCAACCGGTACCACAACATGGCGGCCACCAGTTGGTTTATGACCAACGCCCGACCCCTGTAGGACAACACTCGGAGCAATCCTGTCCAGCGTCCTAAGCGAGCGGTGACTTTGGCCTCCAACTCGTGCCAGTTAGCCGGCCAGGCGTCCTCGGCAGGGCTGAGGTAGACTCCCAAGTAGAGGAGGTGCGTGGTGCTCCAGGCGAAAGGCCTGAACTCCTCCGGCAGGGAGTCCACCCGCCACTGACCCACCAGGAGTCCGGAACATTTCTCCCAGTTGATCCTGGCGGAGGATGCGTCCGAGTAAATCTGCTGGCATTCCCGCATCCTCCGCAAGTCGACGGGATCCGTGACCACGAGGAGCACGTCATCGGCGTAAGCCGAGAGGACCACCTCCACGCCCGGCCCTTGCAGAGCCAGTCCCGCCAACCTCTTCCGCAAAAGGCGCAGGAAAGGCTCTACGCAAATGGCATATAACTGGCCGGACATGGGGCATCCCTGACGCACCCCCCTCCCGAAGTGAAGGGGCGCCGTCAAGGACCCGTTAACCTTAATCAGACACTCTGCGGCAGCGTACAGAAGTCGGATCCGGGCGACAGCCTGCGTCCCGAACCCGAAAGCGCGCAGAGTCCCGAAGAGATACTCGTGATCCACCCTGTCGAACGCCTTCTCCTGATCCAGGGAAAGGAAGGCGACCGACAGACCAGCCCTCTGGGAATGGTGGACCAGGTCCCGGACCAGATGGACGTTGTCATGGATAGACCGGCCCGGGACCGTGTAGGACTGGTCGGGGTGGATCATGTGGGCCAGCACGGCGCCAAGGCGAGCAGACATGGCCCTGGCAAAAATTTTGTAGTCCGTGCTGAGGAGGGAGACCGGGCGCCAGTTCTTAAGGAGGCGGAGATCGCCCTTCTTAGGCAGCAGGACAATCACCGCCCTGCGCCAAGAAAGGGGCATCTCCCCGGTCGCCAAACTTTCCCCCAGGACCCGCGCGTAGTCGCCCCCCAAGACGTCCCAGAATGCCCTGTGGAACTCCACGGTCAGCCCGTCCAGCCCCGGGGACTTTCCCCTGGAGAGCTGGCGGAGGGCGCCGGTCAGCTCCTCCAGACTCAGAGGAGCGTCCAATTTATCGGCGTCCTCCAGGCCGACCTCCGGCAGGTCCTCCCACAAAACTCTGCGCGCATCCTCGCTGGACGGATCCGGAGAGAACAGAGCCCCGTAATAAGCGCGGGTCTCCGCACGGATTCCCTCCGGATCCGAGACCAGAGATCCGTCGTCGGCCAGCAGCCCCAAGAGCTGCTTACGGACCCCCCGTCTTTTTTCCAGCGAGTAGAAGAAGGGGGAGCCGCGGTCCAGGTCCCGCAGGAACTGGATCCGCGACCTCACGTACGCGCCTCGGGACCCGACAAGCTGCAGGTCCTTCAGCACGCCCTTCTTCTCTTCGTACACCTTCCGCAGGGCCGGGTCCTCGACGACTTGACCGAGACGGGATTCCAGGTCGAGCACCTCCTTCTCCAACCGCCCGACCCGGGCCTCCCGCCTCTTGGTCGACCCCCTCGCATACTCCTGACAGAAGAGACGGACGTGAGCCTTGCCCACGTCCCACCATAGCCTCAAGGAGGGGAAGCCCCCCGCTTCCTTCTCCAGCCGGCCCAGAACCGACTAAACGAATCCCGGAACCGTGCGTCCTCCAGCAGCAGGTTGTTAAAGTGCCAATACGCGGACCCCCCCCGCGCGCGCAGCGGAACGAGCTCCGCCCACACCAGGTGGTGGTCCGTGCACGGCACCGGCCGCATGGAAGCCGCCGGAACGCAGGAGACGTATGCCCAGGAAATGTAGAGGCGGTCGATTCTGGACGCTCCTCTCCCAGACCTCACGCAAGTGAAGGCGCTGGAGTCGGGATGGAGATTTCGCCAGACGTCCACCAAGTCGAGGGACCCGACCAGGTCCCTCAACTTCTCCATCGCCGCCGGGCATGGCAGGGTGCCCGTGCGGTCCCTCGCCTCGAGGGTACAATTAAAATCCCCCCCGAGGATGACGCACTCGCCCGCGTCGATGGAGCCCAGAAGAGTGGACACTTCTTCAAAGAAGCGCGCTTGCTGCGCACCGGCCCCAGGGGCGTACATGTTCACTAGATGGAGCGGCACGCCCCCCAGGCGAACAGTGACCTGGAGCAAGCGGCCCGGCACGAGCTCCTTGACCCCCAAGATCTCCGGCTGAAAATGCGGGGCCAGCAAGATAGCCACCCCACTGGAAGCACTGGAGAGGTGACTCATGCTGACCCCTCCTTGCCACTCCAGGAGCCACGTGGCCTCGTCTCCCGGAACGGTGTGGGTTTCTTGCAGGAAGCACACCGCATACTTCCCGTCCTGAAGGACCGAAAAGTTATTAAATCTGCGGCTAGCTTCCCTGCTGCCGTTGATGTTGAGGCTGGCTATGGTTATCTTCATTTCAGAAGCATAATTCACCCTCTACTTAAGACTAACGGGGGAAGGGAGAGGGCGGCCGCTGGTCAACCGCCACTCCCTTAGCAGCCCAGTGAGGAACGACCGGAGCTGACGCCGCCCGAGCGGGCTTACGGCCGCGTCCGCGCCCGTGGTTCTGACAGCGGCGCGGGCCGACCCGATGAGCAGCGCCAGTCCCGACCATCTTTCGAGGGCCAGCCGGGTCCTGTGACGACCCTGGCACGTGGCCACAAAGTCCCGGAGTTCCCCGATGGAAATGAGGTGGGTCCCGGTGAGGGGCGCGAGGTCATCCATCGCCTGATCGGCGATGGATTCCCAGTCGTCCTCCGCCCCCTCCACCGAGTCCCCGTCCTCCTCCGGGGGGTCGCCACCGGCGGCCGACCCGTCCGTCACGCAATGCGCAGTGAACGGCTCGGCCGCGACGGCCGGCCCCGCCTCCGCCCGGATCCCACCCCCAGGATCGGTGGCGGAGGATTCCTCCCTGGGCTCCCCTAGGGGCGCCGGGCCAGAAGACGGCGGCGGTTCGGAGCCCCCCTCCGCCCCAGGCACCGGAACGACCGGAGAGACCGGAGAATATGTAAAACCGAGCTCCTCCAAGTCGCCCGGCGCCGGAGACACAGACAGAGGGCCTTCCTCTACCGCGCCACCGGCCTCCGACCCAGCAGAAGGGGTATTTCTTGCGAAATCCTCGACGAGGTCGAGCAGCACCTGGGAAATGTCCGGGCCGCTTTGGGCGAGCTCATTTTCCGCGAGCTCGCCCGACCCAGACTCCGGGCTGCCCGACTCGTCGAGGGGTAACGCCGCCGAAAGGGGATTGATTTCGTCCGCGGGTTGTTCCGCGACCACCCCCACGGGCAGGGTCTCGTCCCCATCCCCGGGAGGCACGAGCTGGACAGACACCTCTGCCTCAGCCTCCCTAGGGACAGGCGACCCCTGCCGATCGCCCACGATGGTGACAGCGGTGGGGAGGGGCGCAGCACCCGCGGCAGGCGACGACTCCCCCTGTCTGGAGGGACCTTCCTCCTCCTGGTCCTTCTCCTCGTCCTGGGGGTCGCGCCTTCTTTTTAGAGCGGAGGGATAGTGGGAGAACTCCATTTCCGCAGGGGCCTCCCCCGCTCCCTCCGGTGGAGCAGGTTTGTCGGGTCCCCCGGGCCCGAGCCCGGCCGCAGGTTTTGATGCTCCCGCCTCGGCGGTCACGGCCACAGGCTCGGGCACGGGGTCCCCCCCGCTCTTGCCCTCCCTGATCAACTCGGCGATGCTTTCGGGTGACAGGGCGCCAGGTCCAGGGGCACGCCCTCCACGGGGGGACCCACCCCACGGTGTTTATTTTTCCGCGCCCTCTTCCCGACCGGACGCACTTCCTCCCCCTCGCCGGAGGCCTGGATGGCATCGACCTCCTCCTCCGACCGCACCTCGGTAGTATTTGTTTGGGGGGGGGGCGCGGCCAGACCCGGGGGGAGGAGCAGCGGCGGCGCCAGCCTCGGCCACGCCAGACGACCTGGCGGCCTTGGAGGCGGGGCAGTTTTTTCGTATATGCCCCACCTCCTTGCAGGCGTGGCACCGCACGCCGTCCGTCATCCAGAAGACGCGGTGAAGGGTCCCCTCGTGGAGGACCGAAAAAACCCCGTCGGTCTCCCCCTCCCGCGCCAGCTGAACGAAGGCCTGGTGCCGGAAGGAGAAGACATAGCGAAGGCTGGCTTCCCGGAATCCGAGCGGGATCGGCGTGATCCCCGACCTCACCTCCCCAAGTTGGAGCAAGTGGGGGAGGAGGAGCTCACTCGAGATGTAGGGCGGGACGTTCGATAATACGACCCACTGCGCGGTGGCCTCTAGAGGGTCCACCGGCAGGAAGGTCCCGCCCACGGTGAGCCTGTTGGTGATGGCCAGGGCCACCACCCGCTCCGACTCCAGGAAGAACACAGCCTTCCCATACATTTTCGAGGCGGCGAGTATGGCTGGAGGGCCGACAACCCCAGCCATGGCCTTCACGCACACCTCGATCGTCATGTTGGGGTGGGTGTAGCTCTTCACCCCAAGCTTCTTTGTTACAAGTCGGAACGGCGACAGGGCAGCAGCAGAAGCGGGAGCAGCCATGGCTTTGGCCGTCGCTGCCGCATAGGTCATTGCCGGCCCCGTCACCGCCGAAGATGTGCAAGCCATAATGGGGTGGTTCTTTAAAGAGCTACACACACCCCAAGTCACAGGCCCTACGGTGTTAATGGCCTTGGTAAGGTAAAAAGTCTTCCCTTGAGCAGAGGGAGTTTAAAGTAACTGGCCCGCCTCTCCCCTTGATGGAATTAATTGGGAGAGGGGCCTTCCTTCCCTCTGCTCAAGTGGCAATTAATAGATTTAAAAGGAGGTGCCTTTTCAGAGAGGCAAAGAGAGGCCAAAGAGAGAGAGAGAGGGGGGGTGGGAAGGAGGGGGGCCGCAAAGGCAGGGTCCCCACTCAAGGTGGTATTTGGTGGGTGGGTGTCGGCAGGGTGCACTCCCCGATGGAAAAACAAAGTCTTATGCAGATGGTCTTCGGGCAGGGGGAGAAGATGTCTTCGCCTGGGTAGGCTGGAGAAAGCCCAGGCTCAGCCCCACACCAGGTCTTCTCAATGTAAGGGAAAAAGCTTCACCTGGGCAGCTCCAGCCGACCCAGGCCAGGCTTTCCGGCCCGTCTTCTTTCCTCCCCCCACCTAGAATACAAAGTCTTTAGGGGAATGCACAAAAGGCACCCACCTGCAGATGTTGAAGGATGCAGCTCCTCCCCTCCTTCCAAGTTGGAGCTGAGTGGTGTTCCTCTCCCCTCTCTCCCTCTCTTGGACTGGAGGCCAATTTGGGGAGGCAGTGATGGAAGGCCTCTCCAGTTGTAATGCTGGCCTCCTCTGTCCTCTCCTCCTCTCTCCCCAGGCACCTCGGTAGATGATGTTGAAGTTGTAGATGGTAGGTTGCTGGTAGTGGTGGCCTGGGGTCTCTCCTTCCCCTCCACTCCCAGGCCAAGGCGACCACACACTCTCCACTCAGCAGCTCAGCAGCAGCACAACCTGCTCCTCAGAGAGCAAGGTCTGGAATGGGGTCCTGTGAGGGTGCCAGTCAGTTCCTTCAGTAACCTCTAGATGGCACCTTCACTTGTTTGTTTCCCTTGGTTAATTGTTTCTAGTCTTCTGGGTCTATTAGTTAACTGCCTGTTATCTGTTCATGGGTTTCACCTGGTTTTGTTGGTATATAAGTTCTGTGCTCAGTCCTCACTAGGGAGTTAGTCTTGACAATGTTCTCTGTCTTGACTAGGTGCTCTGTCTTGACTAGCCTTTGCTCTGTGGCAGCTTGCCTTGACAAGCTGGTTGCTATGGTTGTTGCTTGTATCTAAGTTTGTTGTTCTGCCTTTTGTTCTCGGTCTTGACTAGGTGCTGACAAGTTGCTTAGTCTTGATAAGGTGCTTTTTGGACAAGCGTGTTGCTATGTGGAAGCTTGTCTTGAGCTCGGTATTGATAAGCCGATTACCCCTGTGGTAGCTTGTCTCGAGTCTCGTCTCGGCAAGCTGGTTGCCCTTGTGGTGGCTTATCTCGAGCTCAGTCGGGACAAGTGGGTTGCCTCATGGAAGCTGTCCTGAGTTCCTATCTTGACTAGCTGTTTGGTAGCTTGCCTAGAGTTCTTATGTATGTTACTGTTTTCCTTGTGTGAATCTAGTTATGTGTGAATCTAGTAAAGTTCAAACAAAGTACTGTATATTTGCCTCTCGCCTCGTTTCTGCACTTGGGTCCAGAACCTACCTCGCCCGGACAGCACGGCCCCGTGTCTACACGGCCCCGTGGCTCCCACCCCCGTCACACCCGTGAGCTGAAAAGAGTTGGTTTGCAATATGAACAAATCCAAGCTCATTAAAAAACCCATTTAGAGATTAACATTCTGTTTAAAAATACAATAATCTTAATTCTATATTTTTATCATTAACTTTAATTCTATGAGGGTCCACTGTAATGGTATTAACTTTTATTGTAGAATTAAATTATTGCATTGGTAAATTATTGCATTGGTAGCAACCATTATTCCAGAATAAGAACCACTGTAATGCAGACATTGAATAAATCTTCCAATCCACCCCCTCCCCCTTATTTAGCTTCCATCTGACCTGACCCCACCTGTCTTGTTATCCCAGGTACCAGATCATGATTTGGCAGGGCATTGCTCCTGGAAATGAGGATTGAATCCTAATGGCAGCAATTGCAGGGCATTCTGCCTGCTATCCAAAAACATGACACAAGATAGCTGTACAAAAATGCTAGTTACCTTTATCCTGGTTTCATTTTCTTGCTGCCTTTCCCTTCTCAGATCCTCTGGTGCAAGGCCTAAGGTCTACTTGTCCATAACATCCCTCTTGCCTCATTTGTACAGGTGCCCTACTATGCTTGTATCTGCTCGAACCCCCTCCCCCCGCCACCCGACCCCATCCCAGAGGAAGTCCTGAAAACCCCTGGGGATCACAAAGGGTGGAGGGGGAGAGAGACTCAGCATCACAAGGCTCCACACCTTTTTTCTCTGCTTTACACTGAGGAACTGTTCCAGAATGGAATTTTTATAATATCGAATTTCAGTTTAGAATGAGATCATTGTCATAGCATCAATAAGGTCAGTTGTATCACCCCTATGGCCCATTGGCTGAGATCACTAACTGAGCATAGGCTGGGAAATAAACCTGACAGCTTTTGGTCTGTATGCTGAGAGATTGGGTTTGCAAGTTTCATTTTCACCACAGTACATCCAGTTATAAAGGAAAATAGAGTACAGCTGCTTCATTAAATTGATGTAAAGATTAATTACAAAGAGGCAGAATAGTTCATCCTAATTATTCATCCCAGGATTTCAACCTTAACAAGTTCTGGGAGAAGGAATTAGATTTTTGCTTCAATAATTTACCTTTTCACCCAGGGTTGTTGTATACAGCAAAACTCCACTACCTGGGAGCAAGGGTAACTTGGACCCCAGCGGCAAATTCAGAAGTTGTCTGGACCCTGCCGCAACGATAGCTTTACTGCTCATACACTGTAGATCAAAAAAAACATTGGTGAATTTATTTATGGATAAGGTAAATTTGTACCCATGTATTTCACAGTTCCCCAACTCGTAGAGAGCAGAGTAACAGCGTCAGCGGCAGCAGCGGGAAACGCGAGCGGCGAGGCTTTAAAAGGCCCCCAGAGGCCAGGTAGGCCTCACAGCATCAGCAGCAGCGGCGGCGGCGGGAAACGCGAGCGGCGAGGCTTTAAAAGGCCCCCAGAGACCAGGTAGGCCCCACAGCGTCAGCGTCAGTGGCGGGAAACGCGAGCGGCGAGGCTTTAAAAGGCCCCCAGAGACCAGGTAGGCCTCACAGCGTCAGCAGCAGCGGCGGCGGCGGGAAACGCGAGCGGCGAGGCTTTAAAAGGCCGCCAGAGACCAGGTAGGCCTCACAGCGTCAGTGGCGGTGGCGGGAAATGCGAGCGGCGAGGCTTTAAAAGGCCCCCAGAGACCAGGTAGGCCTCACAGCGGCAGCGGCGGCAACGGGAAACGCGAGTGGCGAGGCTTTAAAAGGCCCCCAGAGACCAGGTAGGCCTCACAGCGGCAGCGGCGGCATCAGGAAACACGAGCGGCGAGGCTTTAAAAGGCCCCCAGAGACCAGGTAGGCCCCACAGCGTACCAATCTCCAATCTCAGAGAGGGAGAGAAGTAAAAAGTAATCAAAGTGTGACGTCAGAAGAAAGCAGGTAAGTGATTGGTTGGTGAGTATTTCTCTCTTTTTTATACTCTAACTCTGTGGTTTATAGTTTCTAGGGACTCTGTGGTGTAGCGGGGACTGTTGGTAAACCAGGGCCCTAAAATATATCATTAATCTGTAGTGTAATTGGTGGGATTGATTTGATTTAATTTAATTTCAATTAATTAAAGGGTAAGTATTGGCAGGACAGCCCGGTGCCGTGGTATGCTCCTCCTGCGCTATGTGGGAACTCAGGGACATGTGTCCCTGACAACTACGTGTGCAGGAAGTGTGTCCAGCTGCAGCAACTGGCAGACCGCATTGCGGTGCTGGAGCAGCGATTGGATACATAATGGACCATTCGCGATGCTGAGGACGTCGTGAATAGCACATTTAATCAGTTGGTCACACCGCAGATAAAGGTGGCACAGGCAGAAAGGGAACAGGTGACCAACAGGCAGAGTATTAGGCGCAGGCAGGTAGTGCAGGGGTCCCCTGTGGCCATCCCCCTCTCAAACAGATGTACCGCTTTGGATACTGATGGGGGGGATGGCTTACCAGGGGAAGGCAGCAGCAGCCAACTTCCAGGCACCAGGGGTGGCTCTGCTGCACAGGACGGGAGGAAAAAGAGGGGGAGAGCTATAGTAATAGGGGATTCTATTGTAAGGAGAATAGATAGGCATTTCTGCGGCCGCAAACAAGACTCCAGGATGGTGTTGCCCCCCTGGTGCAAGGGTCAAGGATGTCTCGGAGTGGCTGCAGGGCATTCTGGAGGGGGAGGTTGAACATCCAGATGTCGTGGTGCATATAGGTACCAACGATATAGGTAAAAAATGGGATGAGGTCCTAAAAGCTGAATATAGGGAGTTAGGAGGTAAATTAAAAAACAGATCCTCAAAGGTAGTAATCTCAGGATTGCTACCAGTGCCACGTGCTAGTCAGAGTAGAAATAGAAGGATATTTCAGATGAATACGTGGCTAGAGGAATGGTGCCAGGGGGAGGGATTCAAATTCCTGGGACATTGGAACAGAATCTGGGGGAGGTGGGACCAGTTCAAACCGGACGGTTTGCACCTGGGCAGGGCGGGGACCGATGTCTTGGGGGGAGTGTTTGCTAGTGCTGTTGGGGAGGGTTTAAACTAAAATGGCACGGGGTTGGGAACCTGAGCGGGGAAACAGAGGAAAGGGAAACAAGGATAAAAGCAAAAGACAGGAAGGAGAAAAACAAAAGTGACAGGCAGAGAAATCAAGGGTTTAAATCAAACATGGCCACAGTAAATAACAATTCTAAAAGATCTGAGAGCTTTAAAAAAACAAGCCTTCTTGTTTTTTAATGCGAGGGGCATTCGTAATAAGGTGGATGAATTAGCTGTGCAAATAGAGGTAAACGAATATGATATGATTGGGATTACGGAAACATGGCTCCAGGGTGGCCAAGGCTGGGAACGCAACATCCAGGGGTATTCAATATTCAGGAAAGATAGGCAGAAAGGAAAAGGAGGTGGGGTAGCATTGCTGGTTAAAGAGGGGATTAACACAATTGAAAGGAAGGATATTAGCTCTGATGATGTGGAATCTGTATGGGTAGAACTGAGAAATACCAAGGGGCAGAAAACGTTAGTGGGAGTGGTATATAGACCTCTAAACAGTAATGCGGAGGACGGGGATGGCATTAAACGGGAAATTAGAGAAGCGTGCAATAAGGGCACAGCAGTTATCATGGATGACTTTAATCTACATATAGATTGGGCTAACCAAATTAGTAACAATACTGTGGAGGAGGAATTCCTGGAGTGTATACGGGATGGTTTCCTGGACCAATATGTCGAGGAACCAACTAGAGATCGGGCCATCTTAGACTGGGTATTATGTAATGAGAAAGGATTAATTAGCAATCTTGTTGTGCGAGGCCCCTTGGGTCGGAGCGATCATAATATGATAGAATTCTTCATTTAAGATGGAGAGTGAAATAGTTGACTCAGAGACTAGGGTCCTGAATTTAAATAAAGGAGACTACGATGGTATGAGGTGCAAGTTGGGTAGGATTGATTGGGGAATGTCACTCAAAGGGTTGACGGTGGATGGGCAATGGCAAACATTCAAATATCGCATGGATGAACTACAGAATTTGTTCGTCCCAGTTTGGCATAAAAATAAAACAAAAAGGTAACTCAACCGTGGCTAACAAGGGAAATTAGGGATAGCATAAGATCCAATGAGAGGACATATAAATTGGCCAGAAAAAGCAGTAAACCTGAGGATTGGGACCAGTTTAGGATCTAACAAAGGAGGACAAAGGGATTAATTAAGAGGGGGGAAATAGAGTATGAGAGTAAGCTTGTAAAATTGACTGTAAAAGCTTTTATAGATATGTGAAGAGAAAAAGATTGGTGAAGTCAAGCATAGGTCCCTTGCAGTCAGAATCAGGGGAATTTATAGTGTGGAACAAAGAAATGGCAGACCAATTAAATACATACTTTGGTTCTGTCTTCACAAAGGAGGACACAAATAACCTCCCAAAGATGTCGGGGAACATAGGATCTAATGAAAGGGAGGAACTGATAGAAATCAGTATTTGTAGGGAAATGGTGTTAGGGAAATTGATGGGATTGAGGGCCGATAAATCCCCAGGGCCTGATAATCTACATCCTAGGGTACTTAAGGAAGTGGCCCTAGAAATAGTAGATGCATTGCTGGTTATCTTCCAAAATTCGATAGACTCTGGAACAGTACCCATGGATTGGCGGGTAGCTAATGTTACCCCACTGTTCAAAAAGGGTGATGGAGAGAAAACGGGGAATTACAGACCGGTAAGCCTGACATCGGTAGTGGGGAAAATGCTAGAGTCCATTATAAAGCATGTAATAGTAGAGCACTTGGAAAAAAGTGACCTGATCAGACAAAGTAAACATGGCTTTACAAAAGGTAAATCGTGCTTGACTAATCTACTGGAATTTTTTGAGGATGTAACTGGTAAAATAGATAAGGGAGAACCAGTGGATGTGGTGTATTTGGATTTTCAAAAGGCTTTCGATAAGGTCCCGCATAAGAGATTAGCGTGTAAAATTAAGGCACATGGGATTGGGGGCAAGGTATTGACTTCGATAGAGAACTGGTTGGCAGACAGAAAGCAAAGAGTTGGAATAAACGGCTCTTTTTCCGAGTGGCAGGCAGTGACTAGTGGGGTACCGCAGGGATCGGTCCTTGGACCCCAGCTATTCACAATATATATTTAATGATCTGGACGAGGGAACTAGATGTAATATCTCCAAGTCTGCAGACGACACAAAGCTGGGTGGGCGTGTGTGCTGTGAGGAGGATGCAGAGAAACTCCAGTATGATTTGGACAGGTTGGGTGATTGGGCAAAAGCATGGCAGATGCAATATAATGTGGATAAATGCGAGGTTATCCACTTTGGTGTCAAAAACAGGAAGGCAGATTATTATCTAAATGGCAATAGATTGGGAGAAGGGGAAGTGCAACGAGACTGGGCGTCCTTGTGCACCAGTCGCTGAAAGTAAGCATGCAGGTGCAGCAGGCGGTTAAGAAGGCAAATGGTATGTTGGCCTTCGTAGCGAGAGGGTTTGAGTACAGGAACAAGGATGTCTTGCTGCAGTTGTACAGGGCCTTGGTGAGGCCACATCTTGAGTATTGTGTGTAGTTTTGGTCGCCTTATCTGAGGAAGGATGTTCTTGCCATGGAAGGAGTGCAGCGAAGATTCACCAGGCTGATACCTGGGATGGCAGGAATGACGTATGAGGAGGGATTGGGTCGATTGGGCTTGTACTCGCTGGAGTTTAGAAGAATGAGAGGGGATCTCATCGAAACTTATAAAATTCTAGCAGGACTAGACAGACTAGGTGCTGGAAGGATGTTCCCGATGGTCGGGGAGTCCAGAACCAGGGGTCACGGTCTAAGGATAAGGGGTAAGCCATTTAGGACAGAGATGAGGAGGAATTTCTTCACCGAGAGTGGTGAACCTGTGGAATTCTCTGCCAAAGAAGGCAGTAGAGGCCAATTCATTAAATATATTCAAGAAGGAGTTGGATATATTTCTTAAGGCTAAAGGGATCAAGGGATATGGAGAGAAGGCAGGAACAGGGTACTGAATCTGGATGATCAGCCATGATCTCATTGAATGGCAGAGCAGGCTCGAGGGGCCGAATGGCCTACTCCTGCTCCTATCTTCTTTGTATCTATGTCTATGTTTCTATGTAATACCTTCTTTATGTTTCACTGTAATTAGCAAACAACACAATCACGAGTTGCTCAGATGATCATTGTAAGATCTGCACTTTCCACTTATACTGTAGTGGTATTAACTGCTGCCTTGGGATTTTTTTTAGTATTGCATTAACACAGTCTATCATCAAGCTGAAACATCTGAAAGTGCTTCACACAATGTTACTTTTAGGGATAGATTTTCTGTCCATGAACTGTGAATGGGTGTGAATCCATTTCTGGCAGTGCAATGACTGTTGTGCAAATACAGCTTGCAATTCTGCAACCAGCAAGAACACGAATGACTAGTTAATCAGTGTTTTGGTTGAGGAAAGAATGTTGGCCAGGACATTGTTGTAACTCCTTGCTCTTCTTAAATAATGCCATGGGATCTTAATTGCATATCTGATCCATTGGAATTGGCAGATGTTGCCTCAGCTTAACATCTCATCCAAAGGATGGCAGTTCCAGAAATGCAACATTTTCTCAGTACAGTACTGCCCTTGTATAATAGTTCTGATTATGGAAACAAAAGCCTAAGGAGAATGCCCTCACTATAAAGTACTTCCTACCTGCCAAAAAACACATGCTACCCATCTCCTGCTGTCAATTTAGTAACTTTCATTTTTTGTCCATTCTCACTTCAAACTGGGCTATAGCCAATTGGTATGAATTTTTTTTCTAGGAATGAGTATCTAAAGACTGCCATTGAAGGTGGTTTGAAGCACCAACATGTTAGTGAATAAAGCCAATCTAGGACACATTTTTAAAAATTTGTTTATGGGATGTGGGCGTCACTGGCAAGGCCAGCATTTAATGCCCATCCCTAGTTGCTTTTGAGAAGGTGGTAGTGAGCTGCCTTCTTGAACCGCTACAGTCCGTGTGGTAAAGGTAATCCTACAGTGCTGTTAGGGAGAGAGTTCCAGGATTTTGACCCAGCGACAATGAAGGAATGGCGATATACTTCTAAGTCAAGATGGTGTGTGACTTGGAGGGGAACTTGGAGGTGGTGGTGTTCCCATGCATCTGCTGCCCTTGTCCTTCTAGGCGGAAGAGGTCGCAGGTTTGGGAGGTGCTGCCGAAGAAGCCTTGGCAAGTTGCTGCAGTGCATCTTGTAGATGGTACACATTGCAGCCATGGTACGCCGGTGGTGGAGGGACTGAAGGTTTAAGGTGGTGGATGGGGTGCCAATCAAGCGGGCTGCTTTGTCCTGGATGGTGTCGAGCTTCTTGAGTGTTGTTGGAGCTGCACTCATCCAGGCAAGTGGAGAGTATTCTATCACACTCCTTACTTGTGCCTTGTAGATGGTAGAAAGGCTTTGGGAAGTCAGGAGGTGAGACACTCGCCGCAGAATAACTAGCCTCTGAACTGCTCTTGTTGCCACAATGGCCCAGAAATTCGGGTCGGGGGCTTCCCGCGGGTGCAAGCCCCCGACCTGCACTTACCTTGCGCGCCGGCCATTGAGCTGTGGGCCCACGTGGAATTCCGATCCAGGGCCTGCTCCAGCTGCCGGCGCGCAGTGCTTGCGTATCCCAGGGGCACAGTTAGGTCGATGCGTCTCCTGGGATCACGTGGGCCATGGGGAGCCAATTGGAACAGGGAATGCTCCATTCATAAGACTGACAGGAAGAGCTGTCAAAGCTTATAAATACTACGGCCCCAAAATAGCACTAAATCTTCAAATAAATTTTTTTTTAAATCACATTTTTTAAATAAACTATAAATTACATGAAATAACTATTTTAAACAATGGCCCAGAAATTGGTGTCGGGGGCTTCCCGCGGGTGCAAGCCCCCGACCTACACTTACATAGCGCGCCGACAGTTGAAGCCTGGCCCTGCGTGGATTTTCTGTCAGTGGCCCGGTTCAGCTCCCGGCGCGCTGTGCTTGCGTGATCCAGCGGCGTAGTTAGTTCGATGAGCCGGCTGGGATCACGTGAGCACTGGGCAACCAATCGGAGGTTGCAAAAGTTCATTCATGAGTTTGATAGTAAGAACTGTCAAACTCATGAAAACTCCGGGCGCCCAAAACAGTACTTAAACTTCAAATAAAAGTTTAAAAAACATCCCACTAATTAAATGAACTATTAATAACTGTAAAAAAAACTAATTTAAACAATTATTCAAATTTGTGAAAAAAATAATTTTTTAACAAATCAGGTCTAAAAATACACTTACCTTACTGTAAAGTCTTTAAAAATAATAAACCTGTGGAAAAAAAATTCTAACTTTAATTAATAGACCACTTACCTTTTAAAACTAAGTACTTACGTCTGCTTTTTTCTCACGTAAAAACTGGAGGCCTTATCGCACGGGCAACCCTGTAAAAAAAAAAGGAATTGCAGCGCGCACGCGCAGACTCCTGCGCGCACGCGTTCGACCTCTGAACCCCTTGGTTCAGAGGATCGGAAATGCTGGTTTCCTGCGCATGCGCTGTGCATGCAGAAAACCGGCAATTCCATTGGTCCCACGCGTGAGTACACGGTGCTTACTCACGCGTTGGGACCCGAATTACTGGGCCAATAATTTAAATTTTTGAAAAAAATAATTTTGTTTTCTAACGGGGCTAAAAATAAACTTACCTTGCTTTAAAGTATTTAAAAATAATAAACCTGTGGAAAAAATGTTTTAATTTTAATTAATTCGCCACTTACCTTGTAAAAAGCAGGCCTTATGCCTGCTTTTTACATGTCTAACTTCTGCAGACTTACCTTCCCGGGAAAGCCTGTAAAAAGAAAACAAAGTTTGATGCGCACGCGCAGCCTCTCCCGCGCACGCGTTCGACCTCTGAACCCCTTCGTTCAGAGGAACGGAAGTGCCGGTTTCCTGCACATGCGCAGTGCATACAGGAAACCGGCACTTCCATTGGGCTTACGGGTGAGTACCCCATGCGTACTCACCCATGGAGACCCGAATTTCTGGGCCATTATTTATGTGGCTGCTCCAGTTAAGTTTCTGGTCAATGGTGACCCCCAGGATGTTGATGGTGGGGGATTCGGCAATGGTAATGCCATTGAATGTCAAGGGGCAGTGGTTAGACTCTCGCTTGTTGGAGATAGTCATTGCCTGGCACTTCTAGGGCACAAATGTTACCTGCCACTTATCAGCCCAAGCCTGAACGTCGTCCAGGTTTTGTTGCATGCGGGCATGGACTGCTTCATTATCTGAAGAGTTGTGAATGGCACTGAACACTGTGTAGTCATCAGCGAACATCCCCATTTCTGACCTTATGTTGGAGGGAAGGTCATTAATGAAGCAGCTGAAGATGTTTGGGCCTAGGACACTGCCCTGAGGAACTCCTGCAGTGATGTCCTGGGGCTGTGATGATTGACCTTCAATCACCACAACCATCTTCCTTTGTGCTAGGTATGACTCCAGCCAGTGGAGAGTTCCCCCCCCCCACCGATTCCCATTGACTTCAGTTTTACTAGGGCTCTTTCATGCCACACTCGGTCAAATGCTGCCTTGATGTCAAGGGCAGTCACTCTCACCTCACCTCTGGAATTCAGCTCCTTTGTCCATGTTTGGACCAAGGCTGTAATGAGACCAACCCCCTCTCTAACTTTCTGATGCATACTCAGGACCAGAAAATTTTCATAGCAGCAATTTTTGTGAGCTAGAATTTATTATAAGCCATGCACTGCAAGTGAGAAAATCACAATGCATCTGCAATAATATTTTTCAATCAATTGTTAGCAAGCTAATGAGGCTTTTAAACAGTACAAGACATATATTTTGCAGTACTTCAGCCATGTGGTAAGGAGATTTGTGTGAAATGGAGCAAAGAATACACCAACAGTAATTGATTCAATAATGCAAGAGGATGACAACCAGGAAAGAAAGAGTATGCCAGGTGTGGCAGCATACAGCAAAAAAGATCAATACAATGCCACACAGCTACTGCACTTGGGATGAATTCAGGGAGAAGGTATCTGATCATAGGAGAAATGCAAAGATAAACAACAAATCTTTGTGTGAATGTATCCATTATGTTTTATGTGAACAGTGCTGAAAGCAGCACCTGGCATTAAATTCGATTTAATCCTACTACTCCAAACAATATTACACATCAGTTTAGCAATTGAACCATTTACAAGCATACACTAAAGAGAAACAAACCATTTATATAACTACTAGCTGAAGTGCCCGGCGATGCCGAGGCTTTTTCGAGGGCATGTTGTTGTTGGAAGAGAGAGAGAGAGAGAGCGACTGGGGGGGGGAGACAGAGAGCGCGACTGGGGGGGAAGAGAGAGAGCGACTGGGGGGTAGAGAGAGAGCGACTGGGGGGAAGAGAGAGAGAGACTGGGGGGAAGAGAGGGCGGGTGGGGAGGGGAAGAGAGGGCGGGGGGAGGGGAAGGGGGGAAGGGAAGGGGGAAGGGAGGGGGGGGGAGGGGGGGAGGGAAGGGGGGGAAGGGAGGGCGGACGGGGGGGAAGGGAAGGGCGGGCGGGGGGGAAGGGAGGGCGGGGGGAGGGGGGGAAGGGAAGGGCGGGCGGGGGGAAGGGAGGGCGGGGGGGGAGGGGGGGAAGGGAGGGTGGGGGGGAAGGGCATGCGGGGGGAGGGGAAGGGCGGGGGGGAAGGGAGGGGGGAAGGGAGGGCGGGGGGGGAGGGGGAAGGGAGGGCGGGGGGGAGGGGGAAGGGAGGGAGGAAGGGAGGGGGGGAGGGGGGGAAGGGAGGGCGGAAAGGAGTGCGGGAGGGGAAGGGGGGAGGGGAGAGGGGAAGAAGGGGGCGGGGAAGGGGGGCGGGGAAGGGGGGGAGAAGGGGGGGAAGGGAGGGGGGGAAGGGGGGGGAAGGGAGGGGGGAGAAGGGGGGGAAGGGGGGGGAGGGGAGGGAGGAAGGGAGGGCTTGAGGCTGAGAGACGGCCACAGCCACGCCCGGTTGCCGGGGTAACCGCGCCGCCCCGCCCCGCACTCCCGAGAGCCCCGCTCTCGAAGCCGCAGCCGCCCCGCCCCGCACTCCCGAGAGCCCCACTCTTCGAGCCCGCTCCACACTCCCGAGAGCCCCGCTCTCCAAGCCCCAGCCGGCCCGCACTCCCGTTGCCGGGGGTAACCCGATCCGCACTCTCGAGAGCCCCGCCCCCCCCCGCCCCGAGCCGAGCGCGGAACAGAGTGTCACCTGCTCCTGCTGCGCGCGCACCCTGACCCTCGTGGCTGACGCCGTTGCCCTGGGTAACGTGACACGGCGGGTGGGGGGCGGGGGGGGTGAGGAGCTTAGCAGAAGCGCAATCACCTAGCTCGGGCCTGGCTGGGCAAGAAAGGCGCAGGCTTTGAGGCCTAAGAAAAAAACGGGGAAAGGTAGGAAAAAGAATGTTCAGGTTAGGTTTACAAATGAGTGATTTTTTTAAAAACAATTTAATAAATTCAATTTTATTTTGGTGGAAATGTATATTTGAAAAGAAAGACGCAGAAAGCAGGAAAAAGAATGGAAGCAAGATGGCGGCGACTCACCTCGGTTCAGAACGATAAGGCCCGCCCACACACGCACCGATTGGTCGACCGTCAGGTCACCAAAGCGTAGGATTGGTCAATCGTCCCGTCACTCGACCGTAGGAGGGCCCGGCCGCACGCGGCAGCAAGCCGCCGTACGATTGGTCGACCTCGAGGTCACTCTGTCGCTAATGAGTGGATAATGAGATGCTAATGAGCGGAATGTTGAAGGTTTTTGGGATACCGCGGGCGCGATTTTAGCCCGGCCGAAACGTAAATACGCTTAAAACCGTCTCGGAAGCGTAAGCTTTCTTTGGAGGTAATGCGCGCGTAGGTACGCCCTGTAACTTTCGAGCGCATAGCCCGCCAGACGCACACGCGATGACAGACAGAATGACAGAATGACAGACAGAATGACAGAAGGACAGACAGAATGACAGACAGAATGACAGACAGAAGTATCGACCGATTTATACATATAGACTAGCTGAAGTGCCCGGCGGTGCCGAGGCTTTTTCGAGGGCACGTTGTTGGAAGAGAGAGAGAGAGAGCGACTGGGGGGGGGGGAGAGAGAGCGCGACTGGGGGGGAAGAGAGGGCGGGGGGGAGGGGAAGGGGGGGAAGGGGGAGGGGAAGGGGGAAGGGAGGGCGGGGGGGAGGGGGGGGAAGGGCGGGCGGGCGGGGGGGAAGTGCGGGCGGGGGAGGGCGGGGGAGGGGAAAGGCGGGGGGGGAAGGGAGGGCAGGGGATGGGAGGGGAAGGGGGAAGGGAGGGGGGAGGGGAGGGGGGAAGGGAGGGAGGGGAGGGGAGGGGGGAAGGGAGGGCGGGGGGGAGGGGGGGAAGGGAGGGAGGGCGGGGGGAGGGGAAGGGGGGAGGGGAGAGGGGAAGGGGGGAGGGGAGAGGGGAAGAAGGGGGAGGGGGGGGAAGGGAGGGGGAGGGGAAATGGGGGGAGAGGAAGGGGAGGGGGGGAGGGAGGAAGGGAGGGCTTGAGGCTGAGAGACGGCCACGGCCACGCCCGGTTGCCGGGGTAACCCTGCCGCGCCGCCCCGCCCCGCCCCGCTCTCGAAGCCGCAGCCGTCCCGCCCCGCACTCCCGAGAGCCCCGCTCTCGAAGCCGCAGCCGCCCCGCCCCGCACTCCCGAGAGCCCCGCTCTTCGAGCTCGCTCCGCACTCCCGAGAGCCCCGCTCTCCAAGCCCTAGCCGGCCCGCACTCCCGTTGCCGGGGTAACCCGATCCGCACTCTCGAGAGCCCCGCCCCCCCCGCCCGAGCCGAGCACGGAACAGAGTCTCACCTGCTCCTGCTGCGCGCGCACCCTGACCCTCGTGGCTGACGCCGTTGCCCCGGGTAACGTGACACGGGGGGGGCGGGTGAGGAGCTTAGCAGCAGCCCAGTTACCTAGCTCGGGCCTGGCTGGGCAAGAAAGGCCCAGGCTTTCAGGCCTAAGAAAAAAACGGGCAAAGGTAGGAAAAAGAATGTTCAGGTTAGATAAAATATTTACAAATGAGTGATTTATTTTAAAAGAATTTAATAAATTGAATTTTATTTTGCTGGAAATGTATATTTGAAAAGAAAGACGCAGAAAGCAGGAAAAAGAATGGAAGCAAGATGGCGGCTACTCACCTTGGTTCAGAACGATAAGGCCCGCCCACACACGCACCGATTGGTCGACCGTCAGGTCACCAAAGCGTAGGATTGGTCAATCGTCCCGTCACTCGACCGTAGGAGGGCCCGGCCGCACGCGGCAGCAAGCCGCCGTACGATTGGTCGACCTCGAGGTCACTCTGTCGCTAATGAGCAGATAATGAGATGCTAATGAGCGGAATGTTGAAGGTTTTTGGGATACCGCGGGCGCGATTTTAGCCCGGCCGAAACGTAAATATGCTTAAAACCGTCTCGGAAACGTAAGCGTTCTTTGGAGGTAACGCGCGCGTAGGTACGCCCTGTAACTTTCGAGCGCATAGCCCACCAGACGCACACACGATGACAGACAGAATGACAGAATGACAGACAGAATGACAGAATGACAGACAGAATGACAGACAGAATGACAGACAGAAGTATTGACCGATTTATATATATAGATATACTAGTCAATTGCCCGTGGCATTGTACATAAGGAGTCAAAATCAAGTGTAGTCTTTAGGTGAGGGGTTATGAGGGTTCAGGATAATTGGACCAGAGCGTGCAGTTGTAATTCAGTCCCTATTTTAAAGTAATACATTTGTTCTTATTTTTATACACTTTGATGTTATAATATTAATGTTAAATAGCAAAACAGACAGCAATTTGGGAAGCAAGAGAAGTAGAGTTGGTTGGAACATAGGTGTTTCTTTGCAGTAGAGGCTGAGGAGCTGGGAGATATAAAACTGAGTCCCTACAGTGCCACCACTGATGGGAGGGTTTAATTACAACGTGGCAAGTTTACACAGATGGTTTTCATTCTAAATGTGGACATAGGAATTTACAATTGAATACATTAAAACAAAAGTGTGACAAAAACTTGACAACAGGAAGTATGGCTTTGTAGACAGGAAGTATGTGTAGACCTAAGATTTTTTTATACATGTAGGCCCAGAAATTGCAGTTGACGGCGTAACTAAGGAGTACGCTACTAACCTCCAAAAGAAATCCGCACTTATCTGGTGCGAGGCCTCCTTCAAAAACTTGCATTGTTTCACTGCGGAGTTGAGCACAGTGTAGTGGCCCACGGATCCCAGGGGCACACCGTGTGCCTAAGCGTACCTGGGATCACGTGGGGTGGTGCTCCAAACAGGAAACAGAAATCTCCGATGCTCATTCATGATTTTTTTGTCTCACTTACCCCGGTAAATTAATAAACAAATCAGTCTCTCATTCACCCTGGTAAATTAATAAATAAATCACTCTCTCATTCATGGTAGAGTTGTGTTGGGATCAGGAGATAGTTAGGCGGATATAGATATTTATTTTGAAGATTTTTTTATCAATAACTGGTGCATATTTGAAGCTGCTGCATATCCCCCCTCCCCTTATACTGTGCAAACAGGCTCCTGCGCCTATTTGCGCCAGCCGTAAAATTTTACTGTGTAATTGCTAGGCAGTTGGTGGGCAATTAGCCCAACTCTGCACCAGCAATAAGGATCTCGCAGTCGGAGCAGATCATCTGTCAAGGCGGAACTTGACAGATAGCAAGTTCAGGATTTAGCAATCCCTAACTTGCTGTCCATTTCAAAGACAGTATGACGGGGTACTCTGAGAGTACAGTGTCATACCGACTACAAATTCTACCCCATAATGTATATTTTTATAAGTACTATAACAGCAGTTAACATGATTAACAACAACAAGATCTTCATATCACAAAATGTCATGGAGTGCTTAACAACAGGGAAAAATAAAGAGCACTGAGCAGGAAATTAGAAAATTTAGAGGTGAGAGATGAACAACTTGGTCAGGAAACTTTTGAAGTTACAAAGAGACAAAAACTGTATTGTCATTATAGCTGTCGGCAGTGCAAGAATTGGTAACAAGACAGGCACCAAAGTAAAATTAAATTCATGAAAATGATATTGCACTGTAGATGATGGTCGATACAATGTGCACTACATTTACATTGTCACAGTAGAATGCCATCATAATTATGCAACTTTTGTTATTCTTGCAATTAACTTGGATTGAATGTGTGCAGTTGGTAGTGTCCACCAATCCAAAGCCCTTACCCCACTACCTGAAGTCAATGTTAGATATAATTGGTAAGTGGGGGTGGAGGGGGGGGGGGTGCACAAAGGTTGTGCAAACCTGGAGGACAGGAGCCAGCTGTTGGCTTGTAATACTGTGTCAACATAATATCTAAGTGTCAAGAATACTGGCATTCAATTGGCAACACACAATGATTTAGCTGCCTCACAGAAATAAAGCAGGTTTTGGCAGAACTGTGGCAGCATAAGTAAATGAACCACTATCATAAGAACATAAGAAATAGGAGCAGGAGTAGGCCATACAGTGCCCCGAGCCTGCTCCGCCATTCAATAAGACCATGGTTGATCTTTGACCTCAACTCCACTTTCCAGCCCGATCTCCATATCCCTTGATTCCCCTAGAGTCCAAAAATCTATCTATCTCAGCCTTGAATATACTCAACGACTGAGCATCCACAGCCCTCTGGGGTAGAGAATTCCAAAGATTCACAAACCTCCAAGTGAAGAGATTCCTCCTCATCTTAGTCTTAAATGGACGGTCCCTTATCCTGAGACTATGCCCCCTAGTTCTAGACTCTCCAGCCAGGGGAAACAACAGCTGGAATTTTGCCAGCGTTCAGTGGACGGGATGGGTGGCAGGTCAGCTGTTAAATTTGAAATGATTGACAGGAGGTCGGGAACCCGCTGTCAAAATGCGCACACTGGACTTTCCCGATGTCGGGTCTGCCAGCGCTGAGCAGACCCGACAGGCAGCAGTGGGGGAGGCAATTCAAATCATTAGTGGCTTGTTTACAGCCACTTATTAATGGTTTTTTTCCCAGCTTTTTGGATTTGACAGGTCACCCAGCAGTTTCCCACTGGACCTCGTCTGTGAAGCTGAGGCGGGAGTTCAGTGGCCATTGAATCAGCTGATGAGTTGACAGCTTCAAATGTCAAGTCAAAGCTCCCAGCTGATTGAGATATGTTCCCTTAATCACTAGCTTCTCTAAACTGCACTTCCACTACAGATTCAGGATGCTGCAAGTCTTTACACAAGTCTCCATGCAGTCTGACCTCATTACCTCTCCCACCATTGACAGATCGCTTCTGTCATCTCTACTTCACCTGCCCTCTATTCCATCAGCATGGGTGCCCTTGAAACTCGCTCACCTTGGTCCTCAGAATCCCACCTCGATCAGCCCCAACATCACCAGGAACACAAGCACCACCAACAACAACACCAACCTTCTCCGCAATGCACAGGACAGAGGGCATCAGCACCCGACCACATTGCTGCCCGGGAGGCCAAGAATGGCCTCACCATGGCCACATTTACTTCACTTGACGCTGTACACCCTGGTTGCCACATGATGTGCCAGATTGGCACCACCCCACACCAACAACATAAAGCATCCCTACAATGCCCAAGCCATTCCTTTCACACTCATCAGCATTGCGGGGGGTACTGTTATGTCTCACCATTCACTGCAACTCACTAAGCCACTTCCAAAGGTGCACACAAATCCATCCAAGAATGCAAAGTGTTGAAAATAAAGATTTCAATGTTTGACAGCACATTAACAGAAACATTACATGAACATTGGCTAAAACACCCAAGTGCCTACCCTTGTGTGATGTTAGTTGGTATCACTAGGATGAGGGTGAGTGTGAGGGATGGCTAGTGAGATGGGGATGTGATAATGTAGATAGAGAGGGATGGGTGGAGGTGCAAGGTAAGGTGGTGTGAGTAATGATGTGCAGGAGTAGGGTAGGGAAGGCAGAGTGATGGGGATGTGATGAGTGGCACAGCAGGATAAGGTTGAGTATGGCTTTGCAGTAGCGTTTCATGATCGACTGAGATCTACATTCAAAATTCTTACAGGGCTTGACAGGGTAAAAGCAGGGAGGATGTTTCCCCTGGCTGGGGAAACCAGGAGTCAGGAGTCACAGTCTCAGAATAAGGGGTCAGCCATTTCGGATTGAGATGAGGAGAAATTTCTTCACTCAGAGGGTGGTGAATCTTTGGAATTCTCTACCCCAGAAAGCTGTGGAGGCTCAGTTGTTGAGTATATTCCAGACAGAGATCGATAGATTTTTGGATATTAAGGGAATCAAGGGATATAGGGATAGTGCAGGAAAGTGGAATTGAGATAGAAGATCAGCCATGATCTTATTGAATGGCAGAACAGGCTCGAGGGGCTGAATGGCCTACTCCTGCTCCTATTTCTTATGTTCTTATGTTCTTATTGAAAGGTTTGCACCACTGCAGACAGGTCCTCCTGACCCCATCCCTGCTTGTGCCCTCCTGTGCAATGTGCAACCAGGCTGCATTGGTGTCCTGGGGAGGTCTGTTCCGTCCATGGGAAGGGAAAATTACCTCCCTGTGTGCTGTGACTCCCTCCATAAGCATATGGAGGGAGTCATGGGCGAGCCTGGGTGCAGCCCTGCACCTCTGTGCAGTGATTGTCAGTGTTTGCAGAACATCAATGCTGTAGAACACTGACAGCACAAATGTCAAAATAAAGTTGGCCATGGTCCCTATAAGGAAACCGGCTGATGACGCATCATCAAATGATGTCACCAGACCCGCTTCCTTCAATTGGCCAGCAAATGCGCTAGGCGGGCTTAATAAGCCCAATCATCGGAAAGTCATTTTGGAGACCGGAATGGAGCCAGCAGCGAGGTTGGGACCCACACCAACATCGCCCGCCTCGGACCCGCCGAGATAGGGTAAATCGCGACCAACCTTTCGGCTTCTACCCTGTCAAGCCCCCTTCGAATCTTACATGTTTCAGTGAGATCGCACCTCATTCTTCTAAACTCCAGTGAGTATAGGCCCATTCTACTCAATCTCTCATCATAGGACAATTCCCTCATCCCAGGAATCAATCTAGTGAACTTTCGTTGCACCGCCTCCAAGGCCAGTATGTCCTTCCTTAGAGAACGACACCAAAACTGTGCACAGTACTCCAGGTGTGGTCTCACCAAAGCCCTGTACAATTGTAGCAAGACTTCCTTACTCTTATACTCCAAACCCCTTGCAATAAAGGCCAACATAGCATTTGCCTTCCTAATTGCTTGCTGTACCTGCATGCTAACTTTGTGTTTCCTGTACGAGGACACCCAAATCTCTCTGAACACCAACATTTAAAAGTTTCTCACCAGTTAAAAAAATCCTGTTTTTCTTTTCTTCATACCAAAGTGAATAAACTCACATTTCCCCACATTATACTCCATCTGCCACCTTATTGCCCATTCACTAACCTGTCTATATCCCTTTGCAGACTCTTTGTATTCTCCTCACAGCTTACTGTCCCACCTAGCTTTGTATCATCAGCAAACTTGGATACATTACACTCGGTCCCTTCATCAAAGTCAATAATATAGATTATAAATAGCTGAGGCCCCAGCACTGATCCTTGTGGCACCCCACTAGTTACATGAATATGACTCTCTGTTTTCTGTCTGTTAATCAATCCTCTATCCATGTTAATATATTACTCCCAATCCCATGAGCCCTTATCTTGTGTAACAAGTGGTACCTTATCGAATGCCTTTTGGAAATCCAAATATACTACATCCACTGGTTCCCCTTTATCTATTCTACTAGTTACATCCTCAAAAAACTCTCTTCTTCTTCTTAGGCAGTCCCTCGGAACCAAGGATGACTTGCTTCCACATTAAAAATGAGTTCTCAGGTTCCTGATGAGTCCAATGCGGGACCTACAGTCTCTGTCACAGGTGGGGCAGACAGTGGTTGAAGGGGCGGGTGGGTGGGGTGCTTGGGTTGACATGCGCTCCTTGCGCTGCCTGCACTTGGCTTCCACTTGCTCTCGGCGAAGAGTCTCGAGGTGTTTGGCGCCTTCCCGGATGCTTCTCCTCCACTTTGTGCGGTCTTGGGACAGGGATTCCCAGGTGTCGGTGGGGATGTTACACTTTTTCAAGGAGGCTTTGAGGGTGTCCTTGAAGCGTTTCCTCTGCCCACCTGGGGCAGAATAAATTTGGCAAACACAATTTCACATTCATAAAACCATGTTGACTCTGCCTAATCATATTATGATTTTCTAAGTGGCCTGTTACCACTTCCTTAATAATGGATTCCAGCATTTTTCCGACGAATGATGTCAGGCTAACTGGCCTGAAGTTCCTTGTTTCTCTCTCACCCCTTTCTAGAATAGCGGTGTTACATTTGCTACCTTCCAATCCGCTGGGACCATTCTAGAATCTAGGGAATTTTGGAAGATCACAACTAATGCATCCACTGTCTCTGCAGCCACCTCTTTTGGAACCCTACGATGTAGGCCATCAGGTCCAGGGGATTTGTCGGCTTTTAGTCCCATTAGTTTCTCTAGTATTTTTTTCTCTACTGATATTAATTACTTTAAGTTCCTCACTCTCATTAGCCCCTTGGTTCCCCGCTATTTTTGGTATGCTTTTTGCTTCTTCCACTGTGAAGACAGATACAAAATATTTCTTTAACATCTCTGCCATTTCCTTATTCCCTATTATAATTTCTCCTGTCTCAGCCTCTAAGGGACCAACATTTACTTTTGCTACTCCCTTCCTTTTTACATACTTGTAGAAGCTCTTGCAGTCTGTTTTTATATTTCTTGCTAGTTTACTCTCACATTCTACTTTTTTCCCTTTTTATCAATTTTTTGGTCATCCTTTGCTGGTTTCTAAATCTCTCCCAACCCTCAGGTTTACTATTATTCTTCGCAATATTATAAGCCTCTTCTTTTAATCTAATACTATCTTTAACTTCTTTAGTTAGCCACAGATGGATCACTTTTCCTGTGGAGGAGAACTTCGAAATATTTCTTTAAATGTTTGCCACTGCTTATCTACTGTCTTACTTTTTAATCTAATTTCCCAATCTACCTTAGCCAATTCGCCCCTCATACCTATGTAATTAGCTTCATTTTAGTTTAAGACTCTAGTTTCGGACTTAAGTATGTCACTCTCAAACTTAATGTGAAATTCTATCCTATTGTGATCACGCTGCCCCAGAGGATCCTTTACTATGAGATTACTAATTAAACCTATCTCATTACACAATACGAGATCTAAAATAGCTTGTTCCCTGGTTAGTTCCACGAAGTATTGTTCTCGGAAACTGTCTTC